>NC_138102.1:187023695-187623695 GCF_964146895.1 Miniopterus schreibersii | reverse complement strand
CCTCACCTCCTCCAGATATTCGCCCAGCTGGGCCGCCACGTCCACCTCCCAGTTCTTGGTGAGGTCGCGGATGGGCTGCAGGAGGTGGGCGAAGCGCGCCTCCACGTCCTCCATGTCCGGGAGTGGCCGGAGCGGCCCGGGGACCGCGGGACCGACTTCGAGGGGGGCCAGTGTCCTCAGCCCGCCACTACTTCTGGCGCCATTTTGCTGTTCCCGCCCAGGAAAGTACGTCAGCGCGCGACGCCGCGCGCACACCCATGACGCAGGCGGCTAGCCCGAACCAGGGCGCCGCGCCGCGGACGAGAGCCGGAAGAGCCGCGGGGGGCGGGGCACGTGCTACGTGGGGGGCACGTGCTACGTGGGGCGGGGCCTGGCGGGGGAGGGGCGGGGCGGGGCACGCGCTACTAGGGGCGGGGCCGGGGGCAGGACTCGCAGTTGCCGCCGACGGGACGGGGAGGGGCGGGGCGCGTGCTACGCGGGGCGGGGCCGGGGGCAGGACTCGCAGTTGCTGCGGACGGGGCGGGGCGGGGCGGGGCCGGGCGGACCCTTGGGCTCTCGTCCAGCCGACCGCGTAGCGGACATGGCGGGCTCCCGGCTCCCGCGGCAGCTCTTCCTCCAGGGCGTGGCCGCCGTCTTCTTGTTCGCCTTCGCTTCCCTCTATACGCAGATCCCGGGTGAGCGCTCCGAGCGCGGGACGCCCCCAAGCGGCGCCCGGTGCCCTCTCCTCGCCCCGCCCGACACTCCGCTGTCTGGGGGCGGGAATGAGGTCCAGGCCCTGATGCGTGGGATGGGAGGCTGCGGTGCGTGGCCTGCGGGATGCAGGGCTTGGGGGGCAGAGGCCTTGCAATGGTCCGTTTCCCGTAGGGTTCGGGTTCTGACCTGGGGCGAGGGACAGAGCCCGTAGGTAGGTGGGTGCAGACCCAGTGGGCAGGTAGGACCTAGGCTCTAACCTGGAGGAGAGGGGAGCCGTGCTCTCCGCGCGGTAGGAGACCCTGGCCTGCGGAGTGCGGGGGTGGGGTGGGGAGCCTGGCCTGGGGCAGGGGACGCTCCGCAGGTTCTGACCTGTTGGGGTTAGAGTCAGCAGTCCTGACCCGGGTGGGCAGGGAAGGCCTGCAGGCGCTGCCCTGAGGATCAGGTGTGCAGGCCCTGACTGGTGGGGGAAGTCCGGCCTCTCAGGACAGCGCCCAGGACCTGGCCCTGACGTGCCCTCCCACAGGCCTGTATGGCACGGAGGGCATCCTTCCTGCACGAAGGACACTGCGGCCGCAGGGCAAGGGGCCCTGGCAGCAGCTGTGGGACACCCCGACACTGCTGTGGGAGGCGCCGCGACTGGGGCTGGACACCGCGCAGGGCCTGGAGCTGCTGTGTCTGCTAGGCACCCTGCTGGCCCTCGGCGCCCTGCTGCTGCGCCAGCTGCGCCACAGCCTCATCTACCTGCTGCTCTGGGCCGCCTACCTGTCGGTCTGCCAGGCAAGTGGGGGCTGCCTGCTGCCCCTTTACCACCACTGGGAACCTTGTCACCAACTCACTTCAGCCCCATCTCTACCCTCCTCCCCACCCATCTCTGCCTTGCCTGCTTCCCCAGACATACACCCCCTGCTCCCTGACAGCTCTTCTCCCTGCAGGTGGGCCAGGTGTTTCTTTATTTCCAGTGGTGAGTGATGGGTGTGGGGCTTCAGGAGGCTGGAGGGTGGGCCAGAGGGTATTTGACTCTCCTGGAAGAGTCCTCTGAGGGGAGCAGCCTTGATGGGGAGGGGGCCCTTTGTGCTCTTCTCCCCGTAGGGATTCTCTGCTGCTGGAGACTGGCTTCCTGGCTGTGCTGGTGGCCCCCCTGAGGCAGCCTCCCTACCATAAGCAGCCCCTGCAGGGCAGGCTAGCTGGGGCCTCACCCCACGAAGGCCTCCCCTTCTGGCTCGTGCGCTGGCTGCTGTTTCGCCTCATGTTCGCCTCGGGTGTGGTCAAGCTGACCAGCCGTTGCCCCGCGTGGTGGGGGCTCACTGGTGAGAGTCCCAGCCTACACCTGGGGCAGTCTTGGGGGCTCTGCCCAACCCTGACCACCCACTGTCACCTGCAGCCCTCACCTACCACTACGAGACGCAGTGCCTGCCCACGCCTGCCTCCTGGTTTGCCCACCACCTGCCTGTCTGGCTGCACAAGCTCAGCGTGGTGGCCACCTTCCTCATCGAGATCGCGGTGCCCCCTCTGTTCTTTGCCCCTGCTCGCCGCCTACGTCTGGCTGCCTTCTACTCCCAGGTGAGTAGGCCACCAGCCATCAGGAGACAGGCAGGACATGGCTATCTTCTGCACTACCTGGTGGGTCCTGGTGGGGACAGGGTAGCCACTGCTGGCAGTTAGGAGGCCTTGTGGGTAGAGGGCCTGATGAGCTCCAGGTGTGAGGGTGTGCCTGTGGGCAGAGCACAGCCTTGCAAGAGGATGTCAGACTCAGGTCAGCAGGGGCATGAGGTGTACTGAGCTTGGGTTTTCTCCAGGTGATGTTGGGGAGCCATGGTCGGTATGAGCAAAAGGGACAGAACAGAGGCCAGGAGATACTGAAGAGGGGGCGGGATGCCAGCAGGAGAGACCTAGGTGTGGGGTGCAGGCTCTGAAGGGCCTAGGCAGGGGGCCATCATCCAGAGACTGAGCACAGACCCTCCCCCAGGTCTTGCTGCAAGTCCTGATTATCATCACTGGTAACTACAACTTCTTCAACCTGCTCACCATGGTGCTTACCACCTCCCTTCTGGATGACAAGCACCTGGCTGCCGAGTCTGGCAACAGCCGCCACAAAAAGACACCTGCCTGTGAGTGTCACCTGTCCTGACAGCCAGTGGTCTTCACTCGCCAGCTGCGCTACAATCAGGGTGTCTCTTTCCCTCGGTAGACCCCACTGGCCTCTCCTCTAGCTCCCCAGTCCCCCGACTACCCATCCTCCAGTCCTGTTCCCAGCTGACCACCACTGTCTTGCCCTGCAGCCTGGCCCAAGGCCCTGCTGGGCCTGCTGGGCCTGTTGTTGGAACTGACTGTCTATGGGCTGCTGGCCTATGGCACCGTGCACTACTTTGGCCTGAAGGTTGACTGGGAGCAGCACACCGTCCACTCCAGAACCAGTGAGTGCCAGCTGGATGCCAGAGGGCAGGGGCTGGACTGGATGGCCGTCCTCACACCCCTTCCTCCACAGCCTTCACCTTCCACCAGTTCTCCCAGTGGCTGAAGATGGTGACCCTGCCTACCATGTGGCTGGGGGGCGCCTCCCTCGCCTGGGAACTGCTAGCTGCCCTCTGGAGGTATATGCAGGTGTGGGGTGGGAGGGCTGTAGAGCTGTGCAGAGCAGGGTTGACTGCACTTGGCTTCCAACCCCCAGGTGGACCCAGGTGCGAGGGTGGCTCCGGCAGCTCTGTACTGCAGTCCAGCTGTCCATCTTTGGCGCTGCCACCGTGGCCATGTTCCTGGTCAGCCTGGTGGGTAACACTTCACAGGGGACCAGGAAAGGGGATTAGGAGGGTGCTGGAGGAGCAGCGCTGAGCCTCTGCCCACCTGCCTCCAGGTGCCATACTCCTACATGGAGCCCTCCACCCATGGGCGCCTCTGGACTGGGGCACACAGCCTGTTTGGGACCGTGGAGCACCTGCAGCTGGCCAACTCCTATGGCCTCTTCCGACGGATGACCGGTCTGGGTGGGCGGCCTGAGGTGGTGCTGGAGGGCAGCTATGACGGGCACCAGTGGACAGTGAGTGCTCCATGGGCGAGGAACCCCGGGATAGGGTTGGGGGGGAGGAAGGGTGGAGAACCTGGGTCCAGCTACCTTCACAACCCGGCTGGGCTTGGCACGCAGGAGATTGAGTTCATGTACAAGCCTGGGAACGTGAGCCGGCCGCCCCCAGTTGTGGTGCCCCACCAGCCGCGCCTTGATTGGCAGATGTGGTTTGCAGCCCTGGGCCCACACACGCACAGCCCGTGGTTCACGAGCCTGGTGCTCTGCCTGCTGCAGGGCAGTGAGCCAGGTGAGGCCAGGTGCAAAGGGTCTGGGCTTACTGGGGGGGCTTGTGGGCAGGTCTGAGGGAGCAACTAGCTGAGCCTGCTTAGTGATCCCCCCCACAGTGATCCGCCTTATCCAGAACGACGTGGCCAGGTACCCCTTCCATAAGCAGCCACCCACCTACGTGCGGGCCCATCGCTACAAGTACTGGTTCTCACAGCCTGGAGAGCAGAGGTAAGGCTGGGGCATGGGGGGGGGGGGGCTAGGGGTTCCATGCCTCCTGAACACCCCGTCCTGTTACAGCCAGTGGTGGCGACGCCAGTGGGTAGAGGAGTTCTTTCCACCTGTGTCCCTGGGGGACCCAAAGCTGGACTCACTGCTCAGGCAGTTTGGCCTCCAGGTAGGAAGGATTAGTTAGGC
This sequence comes from Miniopterus schreibersii, assembly GCF_964146895.1. Lineage (NCBI taxonomy): Eukaryota > Metazoa > Chordata > Mammalia > Chiroptera > Miniopteridae > Miniopterus > Miniopterus schreibersii. Next base: position 187,619,299 of record NC_138102.1, on the reverse strand, counting down.
TGGGGGAGGTGGCAAGGATCACCTCCACCCACAGGGATGACCCCTGTTCACCACCCTCAATCCTGCCCCCACAGGACAAGAGCCCACGCAGGGCCCGCAGCTCCAACAACAGTCTTGCCCACGCCCTCCACTGGGTACGGAAACAGCTGTTTTCCCTGGAAGCCCCTACTCTGCTCTGGGGACTCATCCTCACAGTGGGAGCCATTAGGGTCATGCAGGCCCTTCTGGGGCCCCGGTCCTCCCCTCCCCCCAGGGAGGAGAAACACAGGCCAGCACCCAAGAAGGACCCGGGAGCTGCCACTGACCAGGCTGCTCCAGCCACCAACAACCACAACAGTGGCTCTCAGACCTCCCGGAGGAAAAAGTAGCCACATTCTGTCTGCCACATGTACAGAGAGGGTCGGGGTCCCTGGCACATTTGTGACCATCGAACACAACACAGCCCAGCCACAGTGCCTTAGCCAATTGTCCTGGCAGACGCAGGTTGGGGTGCTGCCCTCAGGGGCAGGCTCTGGCTGCCCTGCTGCTTCAAGGGCCCACTTATCCCTCATGCCAACCATGTCCCTCCCCAGGGCACCCTTTGACCTGGATAGTGGCCCAGGAGGCAGGAGTGTGATCAGCTCAGAGCCCTTCCCAGGACATTGTAATCAGGACTGGGGCGTCCAAGTCTGTAGGGGCCTGGGTCTGATGCCCAACCCCGGCACCTGCACAAGAGGAGAGACAGCCCTGACATGTCATCTCCATGCCAGTCCAGCCCATCATTCCTATTCATGAGCCAATAAAGGCTTCTTTGTGCTTGACATTGTGTTGACATTTCTTTCCCACTGGGGAGCCTGAGGACTGTCTCTGGTGGTGGACATAGCTCAGGTGTTGTCCAGCTATTGCTGATCTGGCTTCTTGGGGTGTCTTTGCTCTCCCATCCTCAATTTTCCTCTCTATAAAATGGACATGAGGGCCTGTCCTGGCACTGCCTGGGGCCCTGAGCCTCAGTCTGGCACAGCCTGGCTGACTTGTCAGGTCCACACATCAAGGCTTCGAAGCCAGTCACAGAATGTAGGGTCTGGAATCATCCAAAAGCCACAGAACTCACCAGAACCTGGCCCCTTCTCTCCTGCTCCAGCCTCCTCATCTTGGAAAAGAACTGAAGAATCAGAGCACCAGACATTGGTTGGGCCGGGAGTGAAGGAGAGATGGGGCGGTGGCCGGGGGCACCACAGGTGGCAGGTCAGGGAAGCACTGAGCAGAGGGCTGACCTGAGAGGCCACTAGAGGAGCAGAATAGGGTGCGGGCTGGAGAGAAAGAGGAGTGAGGGCCCTGGATTGTGGTGGGAGAGGGCACCGTCCAGGTTTCTATTTGGGGTTGGGTTGTCAATCGGGTCGCTGTCCTCTGTGGGCACTTGGAGCTCAGCCTTCCCTCGGCCCCCAACCCAGAGGGACAGAGCTCAGGGCTCAGCCTGTGCCCACAGCCACTCGTGACTTAAGTGGACCTGTGACCTGAGCTTTCATATGGTTTCAAAAGTGCTCTAAGCCCAGCCAGCATGGCTTAGTGGTTGAGCATTGACCTATGAACCAAGAGGTCACGGTTAGATTCCTGGTCAGGGCACCTGCTCCGGTTGCAGGCTTGATCCCCAGTAGGGGGTGTGCAGGAGGCAGCCGATTGATGGGTATTTCTCTCCCCTCCCTCCCTCTCTAAAAATCAATAAAAATCTTTTTTTAAAAAAAGTGTTCTGATACATGGATTAAATGACCTATATATAAGTTGACTTTTGGTTAAAGATAGTAATATACCCAAAAGTCAAAATTTTTGTTCTTTTAAAAAATTTTTTAACTTAACTGACTTGAGAGAGAGAAGCATCAATTTGTCGTTCCATTTATTTATGCATCATTGGTGAATTCTTGTTATGTGCCCTGACTGGGGGTGGAACCTGCAACCTTAGCGTATTGGGGTGATGCTCTAACCAACCGAGCTGCCCGGTCAGGGCAAAACTTTTGTTCTTTTTCTTAGCTTTTTAAAATCTCACATGAGGATATGTTTATTGATTTTAGACAAAGGAAAGGCAAGAGAGAAACATGGACATGACAAAGAAACATGGATGGGCTGCCTCCCATCCAGGCCCTGACTGGGGACCAAACCCGCAACCTTTTTGGTGTACTCCAACCAGCTTGGCCACCAGGCCAGGGCCTTTTTTTTTTTTTAAGCTTTTAAACTCAGCTCAGATACTGAGGAGTCTGACACGAGACACCCCCCCTGGGGTGCCCACGACCCTGCGGGACCCACCTCTCTGACTTACACTCCCTCGCTCTCCCCCTCTTCCAGAAAACCCGCCGACGCAAGGTGGCCACGCCGCACCCCACACAAAGCCCTCACCCCACGGTGGGGAGGCGCCCGAGTCTGGTCCGTTCCTGCACCCACATCGCCTCCAGGTCCACCCCAACTCTGACCCACCCCTTTGAGCTCAGCACAGTCCATCTCTGAAATCCTGTGTTTCACACGCTGACCAGTGAAACGAGCCCGCAGCAGAGAAACCCAGCCTCGGCTCGCGTCTGCGGGGCAGCGAGGACACGAGGGGCCGCGCGTGGGAGCCCGCGGGCTGTCTGCAGGCGCCGCCTCCTCCACGCGCGCCGGCCCCGCGGGCAGATCCGAGGCCGTGCGCCCGGGGAACGCCCCGCGCCCCGGGGACCGCGCTCCAGGACAGTTCCCCCGGGGGCCGCTGGGGGCAGGCGCGAGACGCGCTCCCGCGGGCTGGGCGCGGGCGTCCGCGTCCCGATGCGCCAGGGCGTTGCCTCCAGGCTGGCGCCGGGACTGAGTCTTCCGCGGTCCACGCCGCCGGCCACCAGGGCGTAGATTCGGGCGTCAGAAGGTCGTTCGCTGCGCAGGAGGCCGTTGGGCAGAGGCAGCATTGTGCAGGCTGCCTGGCGGTGGGCATTCCGAGAGTCAGCGGGCCACCGTGCTGGAGGAAGCCCAGGGGCAGGACAGCAAGTCCCAATACACACGAAGGGGCGGGGGTGACTGCGCCCCTTGGGAGAGGTGCATGTTGTGGGCTCTGGGGTGGCCTTGCTGGTGGCCCTTGAGTTGGGCGACACCTCAAACGTGACCTCCCTCCTCCTTTGCCCTCATGGAGCCCGTGGACTGACAGTCAGCACCCTGCAAAAAGAAGTTGGCTGGCATCCGTGGACCCAGTCATCTGTTCCAGGACACCTTATATTCTTAAATATTATGGAGGGCTCCAAAGACCTTTTGTTTATGAGGGTTATATCTATCAGTATTTACCACCCTGGGAATTAAACTGAGAAATTCTTTCAATACATACTTAGTTATTATTTAAACATAAAAATAAATTCATAACATGTTCCAAATTTTTAAATGAAAATTAGCTGTATTCCCCAGAATATTAAGTGAGAGGAGTGGCATCGTTTTACGCTTGTACAGAATCATCTGTAACGCCTGACTTCTCGTATCTGCTTCTGGCCAATCTGTTCCAGTGTCTTCTTGGTCGAAATATATGAAGACAATCTGGCCTCACACCAACATGCAGTTGGAAAAAGGAAGTGTATTTTAGAAGCCTTCTCAGATTATTGCTGATAAAATCAATTAAATAAAAAATAATAATAAAATTTTAAAAAGGAAAGGACAATGCCTGCGAAATACCCAATACCAAATGACTGTAGTTTTCCTATCAGTCCTTCCAAGTAAAACTGACTGGTTGCACTGAAAACTCAGTCACCCAAGGGCGGAAAATTGAGGCAACTGTCGCGTGTAGTGCTCAACAGAAGCACTCTTCTCGTCCCATACTCAAGATTAAAAAGTCCCATACTCAAGGATGGAGAATTAAGAATAATAACTTTTGCCCGGCCGGGCGTGGCTCAGCGGTTGAGCATCGACCTGGGATCCAGGCGATCGGGGTTCGGTTCCCGGTCAGGGCACATGCCCGGGTTGAGGGCTTGATCAATGACTCTCTCATCATTGATGTTTCTGTCTCTCTCTCCCTCTCCTTTCCTCTCTCTGAAATCAATAAAGATCTATTAAAAAAAAAAAAAAAAAGAATAATAACTTTTACTACTTCGTGGAAGACATTCTTAAGGAACTGATCTTTTTTTAAACTGGGAGTGTGTGGCCTGAAGGACACAGGACTAGCACTTTGGGGGCACCGTCTGGATTTGTGCAGGTTGGCAGCCGTTTTACCTGCCTTTACGTCATCATCGTGAATGGCAGCTCCTTGAAAAGGGTAAATAATGTCTCATTGTAGTAAAACAGCATTGACTCTCCAGACCCCTGAAAGGGTTTCTGGGACACCTAGGCAGCTGCAGACCACACTCTAAGAATGGCTGTTTTAGCACAGCCTTGGGCATGAAATTTAGGGATCTCTAACGTGTCATTGTGTTTTCTTGGTTCATTTGTACCTTTAGAGGCAGCCACTGTTCCTCTAGGGCCTGCTCATAGTCCCCACAGCCTGGTCTTTGTTGACATTTCTTCAGCAAAATGGGTTTATTCAGGAAAGACAGAGGACTGCACCACTGGAATGCAACCTCACTGCCAACCACAAGCAAGTCCCTCGACCAAAGGAGAAGAACCGTCTCTTATAGAGGAAAGGGGGTTGTTCCCGGCTGTTGTGAACAGGGAGTCTGTTGGATGAAACTTGGAAGTATCGTGGCTTTTCATCGGCTGACACCTTGATCTCAGAGTTCTGGCTTCCAGAACTTGAGAGAATAAATCTGTTGTTTCAGGCCAACGGATTGGTGATAACTTGTTATGTCAGACACAGAAAACTAAACTTCTGGGTGTCTTGCTATAGCAGACAGACAGCAAGACATCCCCCAAGGCCATTCGTGTCATGGGACCTTCAAGGAGGGGACGTCTGGGCACCAGTAAGGATAATAATTTAATGAACTGAAGCATAAACGTGCTGAAATCTGTACGGTCTTAACACAAAAACAGACGACCTGATCTGTGTTGAAGGATGTTGCACACTGGTAAATGAAGGGAAAGCTGAGCGCGTACTTGCCTTTCCTACACAAACAGTGACCCATCAGCAGTTGGAAGAGCTTCTGCGTACTGCAGGGTCCCGTGGGAAGGGTGAGAGCAGGATGCAGCCAGACCTGGCTGTCGGGCCTTCTAATGGACTAAGGATATTCTTAAATGAAACTGAACCCAGCTTCTGCCTCCTGTAAAGAACACACCACCACCTCTGAAGCACTCTTACCCCCAACAAGCCACACCCGAATCTGATTAGGCCTCTAAAGTTATTTACCAATTAGCAGGAAATATCAAGAAATTATTAATAGACACCCTGGGGCGGCTGCAATCAGCAAATCCTGACAGAAGGAAGTTTCTTGAGAAAAATGAGCCACTTTCTTCAAAGAAATGAACTGCTAGGAGGTACAGGGGAAGCCAGCTAAGCTGCGGTCTCTGGGGCACAGCTGGGGATGAAACCACATGGAAGGAGTCGATGGGCCGGGTCAAGATGGGGGCTGCACCTGGGGCCAGAGGAGGGCCTGGGGTGTGTATTCGTGCATCAAGTTCACAGCAGTTACCCTGTGCTCTTGTTATATGTTTCTATAGTGCATTCTTTTAGCTATGAGGTGTTTCTTTTTTAAAAATATTTTTTTATTGATTTGAGAGAAAGGAAGGGAGAGGGAGAGAGAAACATTGATGGGCTGCCTCCTGCACGCCCCCTACTGGGGATGAAGCCCTCAGCCCAGGTATGTGCCCTGACGGGGAATCGAACCGGCGACCTCTTGGTGCACGAGGTGATGCTCAGCTAACTGAGTCACACTGGCCATGGCGAGGTGTTTCTTTTTTTTAAGGAGACTGAGCCCAGAGGACTTGGTGACTGTTTTGAGAAAGGGGGGTGACTGGGTGACCCCAGGTTCTGACACAGGAGCTGGGAGGGTGAGCAAGATGTTTATGGTGACAGGCACAGCAGGACACGTGTCCAGGAGGCCATGGTCTTGCCTCTCTGCACGCAGACTGCCCCGCATCCACAACATGCAAGGCTCAGTAAGGGTCAGACTCCAGCTGCTTCCAGGTCTTTATTACCATGGAGCGAGAGGCCACTAGGGTGGGGAGCACAGCCTGCAGCTGGGTGTTTGGAGTCCCTCAGAGAGGCTGGGGTGAGCTGTCACTGTGCCTGACAGCAGCTGTCCCCTTGGGCCACCCGGCCAGGCCTGAGCAGGGTGGGCAGGCCGGTCACCAGCTCAGGACCCCGGGGCAGTACTTGTCAATGAGCCCCTGGTAGTAGGGTCGCAGCTTGTCCACGTCTGGCAGGTCGGGACACTTGGTGTACAGGTCAAACTTGCTGCAGCAAGGAAGGGACAGTGACTCCTGGGGAAGTCCCCAGTCCCCTTCCCCACCCCTCCCAGTCTCCATGGGAATGGCTGTACTTGAATTCCTGCACCCAGGGCAGCATGGCCAGGTCCTGCTCGCTGCACAGCTGACTGTAGTCGCCACCAGTGTGCCACGGGTAGAAGGAATGGAACCGGATCATGTAGAAGGCCTGGGGACAGGAAGAAGTCACACCCAGCATGGGTGCGCAGGGTGGGCGGGGCTCTCAGGGTGGCCCCTCCCCCCCCTACCTCCGGCGGCAGGGAGAATTTGTTGAATTTCATCATCTGGTACATGTACTCTGTGGGAGAGAGGGGGTCACCACCACCAGGCGCCCAGAGGGGTAGCCCCCACCATGGGCCAGCCTCTCAGCGCCTCACCATCATGGCCCCAGGACATGAGGACGTTCTCAAGCCCACAGTGAGGCTGGTACATGCCGAGCTCTGTGCTGCAGGGAGAGGTGGAGGGTGAGGGGCTCAGAATCACTCTGGGGACCGGGAGGACCAGCAGGGGTGGAGAGGTACCTGTATCGAGGATCCTGGAGGTCAGGGTTGTCCTGGAAGGTGGAGTCACGGAAAACCACAGAGGCCTGGGGACGGCATCCCACCGGGAAGGTGTCTCCGACGACTGCCCACTGGGGAGGGACGGCCAGCTGTGAGTAGGCCTGACTGGCTTGGCCACCTGCGCCCAGAGCGGAGGCTGTCCTGGCACTGCCCTGCCAACACCCCCTCCATCCTTCCCTCACCTGGGGCTCCCCCGCCAGAGCCAGGACCTTCCCCAGGTCGTGCAGGAGCCCTACGAGGTGGAACCAGTCTGGGAGGGAAAGGAACAGGTCAGGCTATTGGGGGTGCTGGGTCCAGGGCAGAGGAGGGACAGGCTTGGGCAGGGCCTGCTGGGAAAGGGCACCCTGTCTGCACTACCCCTGCCAAGCCTTGGAGGCAGCGCCTCCCCCACGGCAGCCAGGGAGGGGGCAGGGTGGGGGCGCACCCTTGTCAGGGTGGGCCTTCCGTATGCCCTCGGCGGTCTGGAAGGCGTGGAAGGAGTTGGGGAAGTCCACGTCTGGGTCCGATTCATCCACCAGCTCGTCTAGCATGTCCACAGCCTCCAAGACAGTCATTTTCTTGTAGGAGAAGCTCCTGAACTGGGCGTGCTAGGCCAGGAAGAGCAAAGTCAGCAGGCCCACAGGGACGGACCAGGGCCCAGGCCTTTCCATCCACTCCACACTGTGGAGGGGCAGCCCCACCCCCGGAGCTGCTGCAGAGGAGTCCGCCAGGTACCTTCCCCCTGACGAAGTCCACCGTCTGGTGCGTGTGCATGAGCTTGTAGGTGGCGAAGACACGGTCCAGGAGTGGGCCAGACTGCAGGCCAGAGGGTCAGCCAGGGCCCAGGGGGGCCACTGCCTCCCCTCTCCCAGGGCTGGCCTCACAGGCGCAAACGGGGGCTTCCCCAAGGGCAGGCCCTGGACGTGTGCCCAGGATAGGGCTGGGACTGGGGGGAGCAGGGAGATGGGGCTTGGGCGGTAAGGCTGCACTGGGGGCTAGAGGGGTCCAGGACCCGTGGGTTGGGGCGGGGCGGGGTCCTCACAGTGTAGTTCCGGAAGCTGCCCTTGTCCTTGGCCGCCTCTGGGTCCACCTCAGGCCTGTAGACCAGGGAAGGGTCTGGGCCCTGGTTGGGTGGGAATTGAACCCATTTCACCATGATGCCAGCTCTATTAGGAAATGGGCACCTGCCTACCCCTAGGGCACAAGACTGACTGAGTCAGCAGGGGTCAGCAGCCCAGGCCAGTGGTCACCCCAGAGCACAGCCCCTTCTCAGTACACCCATCTCTGGCCCCTGCACCAGCCGGCGGCCTTGGGAAGTCCTACTCTGCAGAGTGGATGTCAGCCTGGTGCCTGCTTCCAGGGTGACACTGTGTGGGAGCACAGACCCCACACACATCGCATCTCCTTTCCAAGACCTGGGTGTACTGGGAGCCCAGCTGGACCACAAGAGGAGGAGCGGGCTGGAAGAGAACCAGCTGGGAAGGGGCCATCGGTGAGTGGTCAGTAGGGCCAGTGTGCACAGAAGGCCTGGGGAACTCACCACAGCCACCTTCATCCTGAGAGGGAGCCAAGCTGGCAGGTGGGCACGAGTCCCACAGGCCATGTGCCCTTATATATGCCTATGGGTTACATAAGTGACCAGACACAAGGGTTACATAAGGGCCCTTGACCTGGACCCTTGGTAATGAGTGACCATCCACCCTCCTCCTGGCCACAGGGAGTTGATGTGTCAGCACAGGAGTGGCCCCAGCCCCTTTTCCCCGGAGCTCAGACTCCCTCCTGGAAAGCTGGCCTGCTTAGGATGCCCTGCAGCTTTGTCTCATAGGCTTCAAACGCTGCGGCACCCACCATAGGCCCCTCCCGACAGGTGACAGGTGGTGGAACCCAGATGCCACCCCCATCACCTCAGGCACCTGGGATTCTGGGCACGGCCTCATTTCAGAAAACATGTACTCTGACACTTGTTAAAACGGGAAGGAAGACTTTACTGAAGACGGTTGTAGTAGAGGAAAGATTGGGCTCCATCAGAATACAGCCAGGACAGCCAGGAGCGGGGGGTGGGGGGTGGGCAGGGGCAGGGTATTCCTACACACAGACCCAGGGAAAGACCCCAGACTGGAAATCTACCCCTGCACACCAAGGGCAGGGAAAGACCAGGGAAAGAGGCTGCCACTCCAGCCTGGTAATTAAAAGAGCTTATTAAGGGAAATTTACGTAGGAGGCAAGGCGTGGGCGCTGCAAGACCAAACGGATCCCTACACCGTTGGGCAGGGGCCAAAGAATTGTATAGGGGAAGGGGGAAGGTAGTCACGGATACTAGTACAGGAATGCTCCCAGGTTCAGAAATTACTCTACATGCTTGACCAGGTCTGGACAAGGGCCTGTTCCAGGAGCCGGCACACAGCGGGAGGCAGGGGAGGGGTGCCAACTTATGTCAGAGCAAACGCCAGCTATGAGCAGTCCCTGTGGGGTGTGCAGTAAGCCATCTCCCCCTCTGGCCCGGGTCCCATCGCCAGTCGGGCAGCAGTCATGTCCTGGAACAGTCTCTCCTGGGGGGAGGGGGTCAGTGGAAGGAAGACTGCCAAGAGGAGACATCAAGAGTTGGGGGGTTCTTGCTAAACCAACTGGACAGGATTCTTGCTGAAGGCAGGGCAGGGTGACGAGATCCCAAGGGTGGGGACTCTGCGAGTACTGGGCGAGGCCACAGGGAACAGAGGGCTGAGAGGAGCCTGGCTGAAGTTCCGTCAAGGTGGAAGGTGGGTCTTGTCTGGCTCTTAGGGTGAGAGGCTCCATTTTGAGCCTGGGCAGAGATGAATTCGAACAGCACTGGTTGTGTATGGGCCAGGTCTGGGTACTGCAGACACAGCAGGGTCCAAACTGACAAACACACCTGCCTGGCACTGACATTCTCTGAAGAGGCAAAACGAGTCACTGTCTCATGCCCGCTGAGGCCACACCTTGTGGGCAGGTGGGCGTGTGGGTCAGAGCACCCTCGCCAAGCTTCATCGCAAGGAAAGAGGCCTGTGGGCAGCTACTCTTACTACCCTGGGCCCCTCCAGCCCACGTGGAAAAGATCTGGGGGGCACTGTCATGTCCGTAGCACCTTGAACGTCCCACATGTGGCCTCATTTGATTACTTTACCTTTGAGGTTTGTTTCCCTCTGCCCCCTTCCACTAGAATGTCCGCCCCACAGAGGGGAGAAGGGCATGTTTTATTCCATAATGTTTCTTGCATTTGCTAGAGAGGTGGAGGGGGGGACCCAGGGAGGAGGCTGGAGCCATCACCCCAAAAGCAGGTGGTGGCTTAGACCAGGGGAAGGAGCTAATGGCTGGCCTATGGGATTTGGACTGTGGAGGTGGGATAAAGAGAGGGAGTGAGGAGTGTAAACAATAATATAAACAAAGCCACTTTAAAATGGAGCTGGAGGCCTGGCCAGTGTGGTTCAATGGGTTGGGAATCATCCCGTGAACCAAGAGGTCGCCGGTTCAATTCCCGGTCAGGGCACAAGCCCAGGTATCAGGCTCCATCCCCAGTAGGGGGCGTTCAGGAGGCCGCTGATTGATGTTTCTCTCTCATATCGATGTTTCTGTCTCTCTCCCTCTCCCTTCTTCTCTCTCTAAAATATCAGTGAAAAATACATTTAAAAAATAAAATAAAATAATAAAATAAAATGGAGCTGGAACTGCCGTCCCAGAGGAACTGCCTGGCATGTCTTATGCCACAAATCTTTGGGATGTTAAAACTGGGCAAAATAACCTTGGCACTGGGCCTGAGCAACCTTGTTTCTCAAAGAACTGCTTGCAGGGATAACCAGAAAGCAAATACTATGACTACTGGGCTGATGAGTGCCAGACTGAAAATTAAAAACATTGTTTAGAATTAGCATCACCACGTCACGTTATCTGCACCAATAGCATCGCCTTCCTTTTACTGATGTCATTGTTCCCCTTCCCTTTCTCATAAATACCCATCGCCTTTGTCTCCTAACTGGAACATCATTTGGGTTTCTGTCTGAATCAGTGATTCTCAAATAGCTATTCTTCAATCTCAAATAAATGCTTGTTGTCTCTCACTTAGAACAGCCTTTTATTTTTAGGTTAACACATCTGGTGTCAGGAGTGGGATCTAAAGTGACCTCACCTTCATAGACCAGTGTCCCCTGGAACCAGGTATGGTTGCTACAGAGCCTCTATTGTGCTCATTGCTTCCATCTACTACTGTCTCCTTGACGGTCTCATGGCTAAAAATTAAAAAAGCAAAACAAAAAACTATCAGGTCTCTGGTTCTGTCTGTCTATATATGTATGTATATCTATCCCTGAGAATTAATAAAATTGGTTTATAAAGAGCTCTGATTAATTGGCTTAAAGGAATTAATGCTAATATAAATTAAGAACTATAACAGAAACTAATACAAATGCTTTTCAGGATACCATGATCTGGGAAAATATTTAATATTAAACCTGGTTTAAATTTGGTTTAAAAAAACGGATATGACCTCAGCGATATTAACATTTAATGTAACATTTTTATTTTATCTGGGTTTACAAAAAATAAGTTCATGTTATCTTTGTTGTAGGGCTTGTCAGCAGAAATATAACCTGGAATAATAATTGACTTTATCTAATGCCTCATAAAATTTTCATGAGTAATCTAAGTATAATTATTAAGAATGAATAAATTAGCTCTGGCCCAGTAGCTCAGTTGGTTAGAGTGTCATCCCAGTACGCCAAGGTTTAGGGTTCGATCCCGGGTCAGGACACATACAAGAATCAACCAATGACACATGAATAAATGGAAAAACAAGTTGATGTTTCTCTCTCTCTCCTTTCCACTCTCTCTTTAAAAATCAATTTAAAAAAGAATTAATAAATTAAATAAAAGAAGAGGTTTTTTTGATGAAAACTTTCAGCAATAATTGTTTTATTGTATGTGTACTTAAAATAGTTCCCCAAAATCTTTTGGTAACTTGAAACTTTAGAGTTTTGCTAAGTAAAATTAAAAAAATAAAAATGATTGACTATCTAGGTAATTTTCAAATAAGATAAGATGCTGAAATATTAATTACTAAATAAATCTAAGTGTACCTACTTTTGGCTTCTTAGTACAGAAAAACTAAAGTAATCTGGCAGTCAATAAAAATGTTTTATGCTCTGTTAAGAAAACATGTATTCCTATAAATTAGAAAATATATTTTCCAAACAAAGAGACTATATTTCTAGAGGTTATAAAACACATTCCTAAATTTGCCTAAAGAATACTAATTGCTTACTTTAAGTTGTCACTAAAAATTAAGGTTTCTAAGGCTTAAGTATTCTAATTATTATGGAAAGGATTGATATATGCTTTCAACAAAAGATAATATACAAAGGTATGTCTTCATTAAGGGAAATAAAAATAACTTTGTCCTGGTTATTTCAGAATTTAGCTGGCTAAAATTAAATTGTTATTATAATGGTTAAAAAAAAATTAAGCTTTAATATCAAGCTTGTGCTTATGTAAAGCTGAAACTGTTATTTTTTCTACTAAAAGAACAACATTTTCCTGTACTATTGATATGCTCTTAGTAAGAAATTATGAAGGGAAAGCAAAGATTTAATGTTTTATTAAAATGATTTCCCATGTTCTTTATCACCAGGTCTTTAACTGATTAAGTAACCTGAACCTTTTTACTATTAAAAGAGCTGAAATTTTGCTTACAACTATGTAACCTTTGTATTTGTCTTTGAAAAGAAATTCTTTTAATCCTCACCCGAGGATATCTTTTCCATTGATTTTTTAGAGAGAGAGTGGAAGGGAGGCAGGATGGGGACAGAGAGAGAGAAACACTGATGTGAGAGGGACACATCGATTGGTGGCCTCCTGCAGGCACCCCGATTGGGCCAGGGCTCAAACCTGCAACTGAGGTACGTGCCCTTGACTGGAATCGAACCCAAGACCCTTCGGTCTGCAGGTCAATGCTCTAACCACTGGGAAAAAGTGGCCAGGGCTGAAATTTTTAATTCTCACTTTTGTTAAATGGATAATTAAATATTATTTCATGGAGTATTGTTCCACAGTGAATTATGTCTATTTGAGCAAATATTTTTAAAAATTTTATATGTTTAAGAAACTTCCCAAAATCAGATTCTAAGTTTAGTCTTACTGACCTAAAAATAACTTTGTGATATTCCTGAGGGCCCCTGAAACACCACAAAATATTTATGTTCTCTCTTTATAATAGAGAAAAGTATTAAATTAATTAGGCTTACTCGATATGTTAAATTACATGGGAGACATTGTCAAATAAATGATACTAACCCTTTGATTATATTTATGTAGATATGCTATTAATATAATTATTCTAAAAGTTATATAAAATGATTCTAACATGTCCTGGTATAATACAAAAAAACTTAGTCTTTGTCTCTGAAAATCGTGACTCTTAATCAGGTCTTTAAAATGTAAACAGCCAGGAACTAACCAAAATACTGCCCACAGAGACTGAAAAAAAGAGACCTTTTAAAAATGCAGACTCTGTGTAAGTTCCTTTGCCAAAATTAGTCTTTTTAATGTGTTTTTATTAATTTGAGAGAGAGAGGGAGAGAGAGAGAGAGACATGGGTGAGAGTGAACCACCAATCGGCCCCCTCCTGGGGGTCGAGCCCACAAACCCCGGCATGAGCCCCGACAGGGAATCGAACCGGCGACGACTGAGCCACACTGGCAGGGCCAAAATTAATTTGTAAAAGAGCTAAGGTTTTTGTACAGCTACTAAAAACTAAGAAGAGTGAAACAAAATGTGTATGAAAAGTAGGGTGTGTGTTTTCAGTAGAAGCTACGAAGCGTGGAGATGCAGTTTTGTTGAGGGAACAGAAAACAGAATGTGTTTTTTGCATAAGGAAAAATATAAAGGGCATGGGGTGTTTTTTGGTTAAAAAAAAAAAAAAAAAGCAAAAAGGGAAATTTTTGTCCTTCCCCAAAAATGTTTCAAAATAAGAAATAAAATAATAGAACAAAACCTGAAAGGTGTACGTATGTTGCAGGAGGTTTAGGGGAAATGCAGACGGTTCGTGGAGGGCTTTTTTTTGAGGGGGAAGAATTATGCATGGTGACGCGAAGGCTGGGAAGCAGGGCTAGGCCAGTTCCTCGCGTGTGCGTCTGAGCACTCCCACAGGTCTCCAGCTGCGGCCGTTTTTGAGTCATTTGTCATACGCAGGCAGTCACTGCTTCACTCGGATGCTCTGACAAAAATGTTCCTACCAGCGTGTCTCATCTTTGGAGATTCATAAAAACAAACCCCGACAACACAGGTTAAATGTAAAAGCATAAAACTGAACTGAGTAAAGATTTAGAGAATTCTAAGGAAAAGCTGGATCATAAAACTGTTACCAGCCCTGGCTGGTTTGGCTCTCGGTTGGTCATCTCGTTCACCGAAAGGTTATAGATCAGGGCACAAGCCTGGGTTTCGGGCTCGATCCTCAGTAGGGGGCATGCAGGAGGCAGCCGGCCGATGGTTCTCTCTCGTCGATGTTTCTCTCTCTCCCGCTCCCTTCCTCTCTCTCTCAAAACAATTTTAAAAATTTAAAAAAACTGCCCAGCCGGGTGTGGCTCAGCGGTTGAGCATCGACCTATAATCCAGGAGATCACAGTTCGATTCCGGGTCAGGGCACGTGCCCGGGCTGCGGGCTGGATCCCCAGTCGGGGGCTGTGCAGGAGGCAGCCGACCCATGACTCTCATCATTGATGTTTCTATCTCTCTCTCTCCCTCTCCCTTCCTCTCTCGGAAATCAATAAAGATATATTAAAAAAACAAAATAAAACAAAAGTGTAAGCATTAAAAATAAGAAATAAAAATTAAATTAAAATTTAAAAACTGTTAACAAAAAGATCAAGGTCGGCAAGAAGTAATAACGTGGACTAAATGAACTAATAAAGATGATTATAATTTTGTGAGTCTTTACCTGAAGCATTACTGGTTTCTGATCCTTTTCCAGATATAAGATTTTCCAGATATAAGATTTTTTTTCTCCTACACTACCTATGACCTACGGCAATTTGGTAAATTATACCTTTGTAAAAAAATTAAAACATTTCCTTTACCTTCCTACCTGATCCCTCCAGAATTTCAGCTGCTCTTCGCTGACCTACGTGTGGCCAGATTAAAGGTGTTGATTCTTGGATCCACGTTTCTAATGTAAAGAGAGCTCTGGCAGCTAACTGGGCTCTTCAACCAACAGAGGATGTGAAATTTAAAATTGCTACGAAGTGAAGCAGATGAAACCTGTTGTGGAGCTAACCCAAGACCCCAGACCAGGCCTGTGTAAGCTACACCTGCCTTTCCTTCCTTTTTCCTTCCTTATTTTTTGTGAATCTTCACCCGAAGATATTTTTTTCCCATTGCTTTCCCATTCCGAGGGGGGCAGAGAAAGAGAGGGAGAGAAACATCAATGTGTGAGACACACATCTATCGGTTGCCTCCTGCATACACTCCGACCGACCTGGGCTGGGATGAACCTGCAACCCAGGTACGTGCCCTTGACCGGTGCACAGGCCAACGCTCTGACCACTGAGCACACCAGCAGGGCTCTTTTTTCCTTACTTTAATTCCTTCCTATCTCACCAAGCATTCACTCTAATAGTTATTGTTTTCTTTTCCCACTTAATTTCTGTCTGGGAAGACAACATGGGGCATCATCTCTAAACCTACCTCGCAGGTCAAAACATACAACTGGTGCCCTGGCCGGTTTTCTCAGTGGTTAGAGCACTGGCCCGCGGACTGAAGGGTCAAGGGTTCAATTCTTGGTCAAGGGCACATACCTCGGTTGCCGGTTGGCTCCCCGCCCCTGTCGGGGGCCTGTGGAGCGCGTGTGGGAGGCACCCAGTAGATGTGTCTCTCTCCCATCCATGTTCCTCTCTCTCCCCACCCTTCTCCCTCCCTTCCACTCTCTCTAAAGATCAACGGAAAAGATATCCTCCAGTGAGGTTTAAAAACATGCAGCTGATTACACACATGGTCAAGGATGTTCAATGCCTGGCGACGTCAGTCCCAGTGAAGGACCAGATGTGCAAAACTACTTTTCCTTGGGCAAGTATTGCAAAGACCGCCACAGCAATAGCCAATCAGGAAAAATCTTTTAAGTTCTGCAGCACAACGTACATTAGAGAATAGATTTGCTCTTGACCATATCCTAGCTGAACAAGGTGCGGTTGCTCTGTTGTTAATAATTCCTGTTGCTCTTGATAAAACACCTCTGGTAAAATAGAGATAAAACTAGATAAAATCTGGGCACAGGCCAAATGATTAAATACGGGGCCCATTGACAGCTTCCAGTTCTCCAGGATCTTGGCTGACTGCCCTCAGGTATGGCCTCCTGGCTCAGATCTGTTCTTCAAGTTGAACTTAGCATTTCATTTATTATTACAGACATGTTTGGTGTTATAAGTCTTTGTGTTGCAAAGCTCAATGCTAGAAAGTCGTCACTTGGCATTTTGAGACAATCACGGAGGCCTCTGAGACTTCACATGAGAAACCTCCGGGAACTACAGATGTTTGCCCTTAAGCCAACACTACTGTAGAACCTTCCCCTGTTCTGGCCCCCTGGTTCCTCAAATGTGGCCTAAGGCTCCTAAAAAACCACTTCCCCCTTCCGTGGGACAGGATATACTGGGAACGAGCCTTCCTGGAGATGAAGGACAGACACAGGCGTGACGTACCCAAAACGAGCCACCTGACGATGGGGAAGCAACGATGCTTTAGCAACTTATTAATGCTGCTTTCGGATAACTGACCAGCAGAGCTCTGAAAGAAAGACCTTGATTAAATGGGGGAAAATGTAAGCAAAAACATAAATGGAGCCGGAGCTGCCGACCCAGAGGAACTGCCTTGCACATCTTATGCCTCAAATCTCTGGATGTTAAAACAGGGCAAAATAACTTTTGCATGGGGCCAAAAGCAACCTTGTGTCCCAAAGAACTGTTTGCAAAGATGACTAGAAAGCAGGTATGACTACTGGACGAATGACTATAGGGCTGAAAATTTAAAACATCACTGAGAATCAGCATCACTATATTACGTTATCTGCACCAATAACAACGCCTTCCTTCTATGGATGTCACTGTCCCCTCCCCTTCTCATAAACACCCATTGCCTTTGTCTCCTGATTGGAACATTATTCGGGTTTCTGCTTGAATCAGT
This sequence comes from Miniopterus schreibersii, assembly GCF_964146895.1. NCBI lineage: Eukaryota > Metazoa > Chordata > Mammalia > Chiroptera > Miniopteridae > Miniopterus > Miniopterus schreibersii. The sequence continues at coordinate 187,602,260 of NC_138102.1, read as the reverse complement.
GATTTGGGAATAGCTACTTTTTAAAAATCTCAAATAAGCGCTTGTTGTCTCTCACTTTGAAAGGCCTTTTATTTTCTAGGTTAACAACAGGTTTGGCTAAAGCAGGAGCTGCGAGAAGGCAGTGGATAGGGAGACTGGGGGAGATTGGGTGCTGCCCCAAGATCTCCAAGGGGGGCGTCAGGTAGGAGGCCAGGGAATGGCCTGGAGCTCAGGGGTCAGCAGACATGAGGTGTGATGCTTTGACCATGGCAGGTGACCTTATGGCAGGTGACCTCGTGACACAGCACAGCGATGCGTTAAGGGCAACAGTCCATCGGGCCTCAAGGAAAAGCAGCCCAAGGCTCAAGGCTCGGGGAGTGTCTTGGCTAGGACACCAAGGTCCAATCCCGGGGGCCCGGAAACCTGTGTTAAGGTGAGGAGGGTGCACGAGGGGGGATGTCGCTGACGGGGAACATCCCGTGTGCAGGACCAGACCACGGGCAGGCCAGGACTTTGCCCCAACTTGGCCCCCTGGACCTGTTGTCCTTATTTCCCAGTTGCCTCTCCTCACAGCCTTCCCTGCCTGCCTGCCTGCCTCTGCTGACACCCCTCAGTGACCACAGGCACAAGGCTCTGAGGTTCCCCCATGAGTTCCCACCTCACACAGCTGCTTTTCGGCGACCTCTGCACTGACCGTGGTTTTGTCCCTGACCTCAGCGGCTGCAGTGTCTGTCCCTAAAGTTGGGGTAATGATTGTGCTCCCCTCACTGGGTGACTGAAAGGGTGACACGGGCAAATATTGACAAATTAAGTGCTATATGAGTGTTTGCTAAATGAAAGAAACCACCTTTCTGAACCCCTGGTCATGCCCATGTGGTGTGGGGTGTCAGGACTTTGGGTTGACGGGCTATGGGGTCATAACGTGTAAAGGCCCCACCTGGGGGACACACACAAGAGCTCTATGCATGTTGGCTGTGCGCCAGTCCCCCCTCCCAGGTTTCTGACAAGCTTGCTCCAGCCTCCTGCTGTCCCCACACTTGGTCCTACCCAGTCCCCACGCTAGGCAGGGCAGAGGTTAGGGAGCCTGTGGAGCCTGTGGAGCCCCCACCCTTGTTTCGCCAATCCCTTCCCCACTGGAGGTGGTGGTTGGTTCTGATTTCATGGAGCTATTTGAACTGGGAGATCTTGTCTGCAAGCCAGCCTGCCTGGCCCTGCTCTGCCCAGAGCACCCCGTGTGGCTCTTGAACTCCTGCCCCTTCTTCTGAGCTGCCCACAGGGGATCCAGGCAGGGGCTTGTACTTCGACCATAGGCCCAGGCTCCAGAGTTGACAGCTGGAGCAGCACAGTTCCCAGCATAACCTGTCCCCCTCACCCTGTCCTGGGGAGCACAGTGGGGGTCTCAAGGGCGCTGGGAGCAGGACCTGGAGCTGGCCAACTGTGCATGCTTAAAACCGGGGTTTACTCTGACAACGGGCCCATCAGGGAAAGGGCCACACCAGGCCAACTCGGCCCCTGTCTCCTGTTGCCCAGAGGTGGCACTGCATGTTTAGGACTGACTTCTGCTCCATGTCCTCAAACAGACCTCTTCCCTCTGAAGCCCTCTGCTTTGCACCTGTCCCCTGAGCCTGCGCACTCCTGGTGTGTACAGACCCCCTGGGTGTATGGGCTCTGCCTGTGGACCTGCCTGGGGCTACACAAGTTCATGGTTTAGGTGTCCAAAGCCATTCAAGGCTGCTTGCTGCAGCACCTGGTGAGTGGGTGTGGGGGTCTCCTCGGGGGCCCCCACCACTGTTGGAGTAACTGTTGTCTCTAGGAGCCCTTGGGGGCTGGGCTGGGGCTGGGGCTCAATTGCAGCTCTGGAATTGGGGTGCACCACCTGGTTGGGTATGGCCTGCCTCATCTCAGCCATAGCTGTGGGGGCTGCTGGGGTCAATGGGAACTGAGTCCCGTGGGCCGGCTGATGCCACGAGCTGCCATAGGCGGTGGCTGAGGTTCTGCATCTGGCAGGTTCCCAGCACACAGCCCACCCGCAGGAGCTGGGCTCTAGGCCTTGGGGGGCGCAAGCGTCGACGAGGACCATTCCGGAGAGGCTGACCCATAGCAGGGGGCAGGCTGGCGCTCCTCTGTGGCTGCAGGGCCTGGGGTTGCTTGCAGATCACAGGTCCCGGTGCAGGGTACCTGGGCTGCAGGCCATTGGAAAGGGTCCCAGCTGGAGGCTCCCTGCAGGGGGAGATGGAGGAAGTAAACTCTGTGAACCAGCCTTTCAGGGACCCCCACGTTCCACCTGGAGCGCTGCCAGGGGAAGCCCCAGGCCCTTTTGGAGCTCAGGGCTGGGGTCCTGGCTACTCAGCCATCTCAGTAGCCCAGGTCACATGTCCCATTCCCTTGTGCCTCATGGGAAAAGGGTACCCCTGGCTTCTGTGGGTCATTATGCTCAGGGCCGAGTGACTCCCCCTCGGCCCTTGGAGTGGGGGGAGGTGGGCAGGCCTGAGGACCCCTCCAGCCTCTGGTTCCCCCTCCTCTCTATTGAGGAGGGGGAGAGCCCTGGGAGGGGAGGCAAAGAAAGAAGGGACTCTTACACTATTCAGGGGTTGCTGAAGGCATAGGGGGCTAGCTCTGGATTTAGGTGGTAAGCCCTAGCAGCAGGGCCGTCTTCCCCATGGGGGGCGGGGGTGAGAAGGGGGTGGTGGAGGGGGCCTCCCCAGGCATTCTGGTTTCTGCAGCTTTGGCCAGAGGACAGGTTGGTCTGAGCCCCACTCACCTGGGCCGGGTGGGCTGCCGGCTCCCGCCCTGGCAGCGGGTCAGCGTGCCCGGGAGCTGCAGGTAGAGGAGGCTGATGCAACCGAGGGTGACGGGCAGGAGCCAGGCCATGGTGCCAGGGCTGAAGGGCAGTCAGCTGGCAGGTGTGTGTGGGGGGGGGGGCTGGCTTGGAGCCACCCTTCCCTGGGGAGCCCCCCTCGCAGGAGAGGGCAGTTTCCAGAGTCCTTCTTAGGACGGAGCCCAGGCACCTCCAGAGCTAAATAGTCTTTCCAGGAGGAGGCGGGGCCGGACGCCCAGCGGGGCGGGGCGCCCTCCCCCAAGCCCCCCATTCAGCCTTTCTGCCAGCTCCCCAGTCCTGCCCAGCCCGCCTGTGGAAGCAGGGAAGGGGTGGCCTAACAGGCTGAATCCGAAGGTGCTGGTGGAGGGGCCCCATCCCTCTGGTGGGGGACACTTTTCCAGAGCCTGCTGGGCAGAAAGAGCGAGTGCTAGAGGAGTGCAGTCAGCAGGGCTGGTTCCCACCCACCACCTCTGGGGGGGGGGGGGTGCTGGCCAGCGTCTACCGGAGAACACAGCAGGCGGGTATTCAGTTCCTCGCAGAGCCAGTTTCAAGACCCCTCAAGATCCCCTAGCAGCTGTACTCCTAAAAGTCTGCACCTTTCCCCTCATTACTGAAGTACTAAGTGGTTTTTGTAAGAAATTTAAACAGGAGTGAGACCCCCCCACTGCCACCCACTGTGGGCTTCTGTACTACGTCTGGATGGATGCCCCCCCATTCCTGACTTTCTCTTGTACACCAGGCTTATGTGTGTGTCACATACCCACATATGTGCTTGTAGCTAAGAATGCATGTAAGCATAGATCCCTCCCGACTCTCTCACTGTTGGCCCTGCGCCAATGTGTAGGTCTTCTGTGACTGACTTAATCGATCCTTATTATGGAGTAATTTAGGCAATCTCCAGGAGCACCCTTATGCTGTGAGCTCACAGATGTGTCTCCGTAGGACATGCTCCTAGAAGTGGAAATTCTGGCTGAGGGTGAGCCTGTGTTTGTGTAAACAGTCAGTGCCAAACTATCCTCCAACCCACTGTCCACCCACAATGGACTTGGTGTTGGCGGTTCTTTGTTAGCCACTCTGAGGGGACAGTGATCCGTCACCCCTTCCTCGGATGACTGAGCATCTTGGAGTCAGTCCTTGTCCAGTCTTCCATCGGTCAGGCCCATCATGAATGCCCTGCTCACTCTCTATCCCTCCTGCTGCGCACACCATGGGAGCTCAGCAAGCATTTGCTGGATGAAGGAACCCACAAGTGGAGCCCTGTTCCACATGGCTCAGTAGTTAAGAGCGCTGGCCTGCAGATCAAAGGGTCACAGGTTCAATTCCCGGTCAAGGGCATGTACCTGGGTTGCAGGTTGGTGGATGCTGGGGGTCTGGGGGCAGGGGGAGGTGGGAACAGAGTGGACCGGGTCAGAGAGAAACTGGGTGGCGAAGGGAGTCTCTGGAGAGAAAGGAAGGTTAGCTGCCTGGGGCCATCCCTGCGGAGGTGTGTCTGGCTGACCTCCAGCCTCACAGGCCTGGGGCTGAAGAGGGGGCAGACAGGGAAACCCAAGGAGGCCAGGGGCGTGTGAGCATTGCCTAAGAGAGTGCAGAGAGGACAGGAGGGGTAGGGAAGGGACCTCGGAGGACCTGGGGAGCACAACTGTGAAGGAACAGGCAGAGAAGGGGGGCAGAGCACCCGGAGCACCCTTCTGCAGCTTCTCTCACCAGCCTCCCCACTCCTCGCCTCAATCTCTCTTCCACACTCCTGCCAGAGCCGTCCTTCCAAAACAAAATGTGATCACGTTACTCACCCCACCGGTGAAGGAAATTCGGTCTCCACGAGGTGTTTTTTGTTTTTTAAGTGTTTTCATTAATGTCACAGAGAGAGGGAGAGAGAAACATTGATGAGTCGATAGGCTGCTTCCTACACACCCCCTACGGCCCCCACAGCCCAGGCGTGCCCCAACAAGGAATCCGCAGGGACTCAGCGGGAGACGCCCAACCAACCGGGCCACACCTGCCAGGGCTCCACGAGTTTTCAACCTGGGAGATGCAGGTGTGTCTCAGTGAGGTTGTGGGCCCAGGGCTCACTGCATTCTTCCCTTCAGGACACCTGCTGCCATCATGGGCCCAAGGTCTCATCTCCCCGAAAACCCACCGGGGGTGTCCTCTGGCCTCGGGCTGCTTATTTTGCCAACTGGATTAGAGGCCCCCCTCTGCGACCTCGCCTCCCCCTGCACAGCAAGCATGTCTATCTCATGGCACTTGTCTATAATGTCGTGTGCCCTCTGAGGGGACCCAGGGGTTCCTTCATTCATCCTCCGCTGGAGGAGCTTCCTCTGGAGAGTGGTGGGTGGGCTGGGTGCTGGGAGCCGCTCGCCTACGGAGGGTCCCCTGGAGAGCCAGAACCCGGCCACGGCAGGCAGGTGGTGCGTTAGAGAAACTCCTGTGAGGCAAGAAAAGCCAGGGTGGCAACTGGCTGGGCTAACATCTTCCAGGGCAGTTCTGTAGAGTGTCTTAAGGTGAGAGAAAGTGCACGTCACCCTGACGGCAAGGACCGCTAGAGAGGAAAAGATTGGGAATGGAGGCATGGGGAGCCAGGGCAAGAGGCAGGGAGGCGGCAGGAGGGGCCGAGCCTCTGGCAGCTGTGGACGGGGCGGGGGGACCCGCCGTGGGCTTGGGGTTGGGTTGTGCAACACTTGGCCTCTGTGTTCCCTGTGAAGGAGGGCATGGGAGTGGGGCGGGGGCCGAAGAGGCTGCGGAGGGGAAGAGGGCTGGGCAGAGCCAGCAGGCTGGGCGGTGGTGTCGCCGCGGCCATCGGCACTGCCCATGGCGCAGGGCTGCAGGGGACGGACGGGCAGGACTGTGTGTGGCTGGGGTTTGCCAGGCGGGGACACTGAAAACCAAGTCAGAGAGGTGGGCGCTGGGGACAATGGCAGATGCAGGTGACGGAGCCACGCCGGGTGGGGTAGGAGGGCGAAGGAGGAAGCCAGGGGGCCGATGGGTCAGGAAGGGTCCCTCCCTGCGGGAAGGCCTGGGGGGAGCAGGGAGGCGCAGTCCCTTCAAGGGGAGGGGGCACCCCTGGGTGACCTGGGCGGTGCAGGGTGCAGGAAACTCGGGTGGGGCATCACGGTCCAGAATGGGCCCAAACCTCCCCGTGACCCTAAGGTGCCGCTGAGGGGGCAGGAGGGTAGGGGGCCGTCCGGCTCAGGCCCCGGTGCTCGGCGACAGTGGAGGCGGGGCGGGCGCACCGGGCGGGGGAGCCCGCGGCTCAGCTCTCGCCTCTGGGCCGGGCCCCTCGCTGTCCCCGGCCGGGGGTGCTGGGCAGGCCGGGGTGCCGGGTGCAGCCTCCCCCAGCCCCGCCGGGCTCTCTGCAGCGGGACGCGCGGCGCCGGAGGACGCGTGGTGAACGTCCGCGCACTTGCGTGGGGCCCGGAGCGGGGCTCGTGCCCGCCGCAGGCGGGGAACCCCAAGGGCGGGGCGCAGGGCTGGCGGGTCCGGGGGGATGCCCCCGGCGCCCCTCTGCCCCGCTCGGGGAGCCCCGTGGGCAGGGCCGGGCCGCGCTGCTTCCCTCCCCGCGGACAACGCCGGGGACGGAGCCTCGCGATCGGGCCGCGCCTGCCGCTGACCCGCGGGGGCCGCCGTCGCTGTCACCGCCCGGGGGGCGGGGCCCAGGCTGCGAGCTCGCGGAGAGGGGCGGGGCTCCGCCGCGGGGCTGGACCTATTGGAGCGCGTCCCCTCGGGCCCCGCCCAGGGGGCGGAGCGAGGCGGCGCAGGCGCACGGCGCGCCGGGGCGGGCCCGCTGGCTGGGAAGATGGCGGCGGGAGCCCTGGCGGCCGCCGCGGCGCGGGCCTGGGGCGTCCGGAGTGCGCGGGCCGGGGCCGGGGCCGGGGCCGGGCCATGAGCACGCCGCCCTCGCGTCCCCGAGCCGCGGAGCCCGCCCGCGCCCCTCGCCATGGCGCGGCTCGCGGACTACTTCGTGCTGGTGGCGTTCGGGCCGCACCCGCGCGGTGAGTGCCGGGGACCGGGGACCGGGGAGGAGCGGCCGGGGCGGGCGGGCCGAGGCCGCCGGGCCAGCGCCACGGTCGTCCGGGGCACCTGCCGCGCCGGGTCCGGGTCTGGGGAGCCCGGGTCCGAGGCGGGCCGGGCCTGCCGCCTCACTGAGGGCAGAACCGGGTCGGGCAGCGCCCCGGCGTCGCCCGGAAGATGGGAGGGCCCGGGACGGTCGGCCTCCTGACTCCCAGCTGGGGGGCCGGGCTCTCCGCCTTGGCCGCCTGCCGGGTGGCTCTGCCTCCGGGGCCGCGGTCGTCCGCCGGCGAGCCCCTCTTCTGACGCCCGGCGCCTCCGGCCCGAAGCCAGGCCCGCGCGGGGTGTCTCAGGTCGCGGAGGTTCGGCGGGGTGCAGAAGAGGGCGAGGGGCTCAGGGACGACTTCGCGGAGAGGCGGTGTTTGAGCTGCGGCTGGAGGGTTTCAGGAGGAAATGGGGAGAGAGAGGAGCATTCCTGGCAGAGGGCCTGCCGTCCTCGCGCCCGCAAGCCAAGCCCCGGGTGGGGGACCAGCGGGGCGACTGGTGTCAGCGTCCGGGAGGCCTGTGTCTAGCTAGGGTCAGCGCCCGCATCTGAGAGCCCTTCAGTCCCGGGGGCAGGAGAAAACAGCCTGACAATGACATCAGCGACATCCGCGGAGACAGCGCCCGGGAGCGAGCTCCGTGTGCCAGGCCCTGCGCAGCCCTTTGTGTGCCTGACCTCACTCCTTCCCCGCAGCCCACCTGCGTCTCCTTGCTGTTGCCCCGTCCACAGCGCAGGCTCAGGGCAGAGGCTGAGCGCCTGGTCTGAGCCCCACAAGGGGCCAGACCGCACCCAGGCTAACCCGGAGCCACGGTGGGCAGTGCGTGTTCTCCAGGGCTGGGGGGGGGATGGCTGTGTGGTCAGGCTGGGCTGAACCCCGACCTATAGTCTAACCAGCTTCTTGTCAGCCTGCTGTCAGTGTCACCATCCAAGACCTAGACTTTCTCTTCCCTTAGCCTGCTGGGTCCTGCACACTGCAGACCCTCCTGGGTGCCCTCCCCCTCAGTACTCGCTCCTCTGCTCTGTTTCCATCTGTCTGAATGCATCCCTGACACAGTCAATCATGAGCATGTCTTCTCCTCCAGAGATGAAGTTCATATGGGCAAGAGCCGTTCTGCTCATGGTGGGCTCACTGTCAGTGTTCTGCAGGCCAGAGGGGTGCACGGGGTCCAGGGGGACAGGGCTGGCCGAGGGGCCGCCCCCATCTGAGGGGACTGGGCTGGGTGCCGGGCAGGGACTCCATGTGCAGAGCAGGCTTGGAGGCTGATGATGCTGAGGGTGGTGTGGGGAGGGTCTGAGGCGGCAAAGACCATGTTGACAGTGGTGGCAGCAGGGTGTGGAGTTGAGGGTGAACGTGAGGGAGGCGAGCGGAGGCATGGGTGGGCTCCATGACAAGCTGGCTGAGACGTGTGTGCTCACCCGGTGCACACCCCGTGTGTGCACTCTGACCAGGATGGGGAAGGCTGGAGCCCACAGTGCCCATTTACCATGAGTGGTGGGAAGAAGGGATTCCCAGGCTCTCCATTGCCTTAGGGGTGGGGGGCTCTGGAGCCCCATAACCACTGCTTGCAGCTGCTGGCCAGCCACCCAGCCTCAGGGCCTCCCTTGGCAGGACTCATCCATCCCTGTGAGGGACAAGCCCACAAGCTGGGATGCTGGCTGTGGAGCCAAGGGCAGAACCAGCCGTGTGGGGGTCAGTGGTCCCTGCTTTGCCACTTGATAGCTCTGTGACCAGTCTTTAGGCTCTCTGCACCCTCAGTTTACTCATCTGGAGATGAGATGAATCACACAGACCTCCTAGGCTGCCATGAGCACGAGATGGACACACTGGTGAAGCTGTTCACACGGGAGGCTCCAGGAAGTGGTGGGTGTCTTATTACTGGCGAGCAGCAGGTGTGCGGACACCCCTAGGCCAGACAGAATGGGCACCTCTGTGGAAGATGGAGGACCCCTGCGTGCTGGCAGGCCTAGGGACATCAGGGCAGGGGGTTGAGAGAGTGGTGGATGTCTTGTCCTTGGCCTGGACCTGGACATCCTGTCCGGAGCTGCTGGGTGCTGAGCCCCAGAGTCTTGCCAGAGGGAGCATCCTAGTTTCATGGTTACCACCTGACAGACTTCTCCAGGCAGGAGGGAGGGAGGGAGTTGGGCGGGACGGGACCCCTTCTTTCACCGAAGAGGGTGCAGGCCCCTCCCTGGTGAGCGGGGACACCTTCTCCACAAGAATATGGGTGCCCTGGGCCTGGTCTGGAAACATCTCAGGTGCCAGGCAGACCACCTCTGTCTGGCTCCTGGCCTGGGAGGGCCCTGGCAATGTCAGCTGATTTAACAACACTGGCCAGTGCTGGGGTATGTCTTTGGGTCCTGGGGGCACACCCCCCCCTTTGCCCCAGCATCTGAGAAGACCTACCTTCCATCCCATGGCCTGGCCTCTTCAGTCCTGACTGTGGTGAGCTGGCCACATTGCTGTGCCCCATCCACTCTCCCCACCCATGTACTTGCTTTCCCTCTGGAACAGGTTGAGGCTGTTTGGGGTGGCCTCAGTTGGTTCCCAGCCCCCCCCCCCCACTCTGGGAGTCAAAGGGTCCTAGGCCTTGGGTCAGAGCCCACCTGGTCTGACTGAGGGAGGTTGGGGAGTACCCCTGATGAGACATAGCTCCTCCACTGTGGCTGGCGGGGGGGGGGGGGGAGCAGCAGGAGGGTGCTGCGTTTCTTTTCTCTCTTCCTGTGGCTGGTCCGGTCCTAGGGCATGTGTACCTCCCTTGCCTCTGCCCACAGTGTGTGCTGGCCCAGGTGGTCCTCCAGGCACCAAGCCTGGCTCTGGTGAAGGGCGCTGCCAGCAGATGACAGAAGGCATGCCCTGTGTTCCCCTGCCCCTTGTCCAGGCCTTCAGCCCACACGGGACTGGCTGCGGGAATGTGGCTGCGAGAGGAAGCTCTTGTCTCTGTCTGTGTCTCAGGGGACCTAGTGCCCTTACCTCCTGAGGCCCCCGAAAGAGTCCCTCCCTGTGACAGCAGGAATGTGGCTGCGAGAGGAAGCTCTTGTCTCTGTCTGTGTCTCAGGGGACCTAGTGCCCTTACCTCCTGAGGCCCCTGAAAGAGTCCCTCCCTGTGACATATGGCTATGTTGGTCACTGTGGGGTAGGGGCAGCTCTGGTGGGGCAAGGAGCAGCAGCAGGTTACCTCCATGACCACAAGGGCTCCCTCAGGTGGGGGGTACTGGGAGACATGGCAGAACCCACCCCCTGCCCAGGATGGAGGCCCACAGCCAAGCTGAAGCCTGGCCCCTGCTAGCACAGAGCTGAGGTGTGGGTTGGGGTCTAAGAGAGGGGTCAGAAGAGACTGGGAGCCAGGGCCTCTCTATCATGTGCCATTCCAGGGAACACCTACCATGGCCTGGAGCACTTGGGGCTCCGGAAACTGCCCTGCACTTTTGACCGAGGAACCTGTTTGCTTGTGGGGTGTGAGTGGAGCGGGCTGTGGGAGGATGGTGTAGCCAGTGGTAGGCACTCAGCAAGCCCTAATTAGGCTGTGGCCTGTGCCAGGCTCAGGCATGCAATGGACACACAGATGTATCTTCTTGCTCATGGAGCTCCCTTCTGGCCTAGCCGGCCAACAGATGCACCAGGAATCACAGAGAGGTGTGGTGTAGGGAGGCAGGTCCTGGGGGTTTCACTGCAGGCCCCAGGCTTGGGCAGGGTGCAGACAGCTGCTTAGAGGAAGACGCTCTTTGGGTTGAGACCTGAAGGTCAAGTTTGGGGTCATCATGGCCCAGAGAAGGTGCTGGTAGGGGGGTGCCTACTTGCCCTGCCCAACCACTGGCCCCCCATAGGTAGTTGGGACAGTTCAAGGATAGTCTGCAGTTGGTTCTTTTTTTTTTTTTTTTAAATATGTCTTGATTGATTTCAGAGAGAGGAAGGAAGAGGGAGAAAGATAGAAACATCAATGATGAGAGAGTCATTGATCAGCTGCCTCCTGCATGCCCCCTGCTGGTTATCGAGCCCACAACCCAGGCATGTGCCCTGACCTGGAATCAAACTGAGATCTCCTGGATCCTAGGTTGATGCTCAGCCACTGAGCCACGCCTGTCGGGACTCCAGTTGTTTCTTTGCAGAGTGGAGCCCTGCAAGTGGGGGTTGACGATTCAGACGATGAATGGGGTGGGGAGGGTGGGCAGTAGACGATGGCCAGCTACTCTCTCCACTTCCCTGGGGAAAGAGGCTGCCGAGAGCAGCCCTCCCAGGCCACCTGCCTGCCTGGCCTTGGGAGGGAGGCTGTAGGGCAGAAGTTGTCCCCATTTGTACACACCCCTCTTCCTTCCTCCGCCTGCTGCCTCGTGGCAAGAACTGGGTGAGCCCTGGGTGCCAGCCAGACCTGGGCCCAGATGGTGGTTTGGGGCTGGACACAAGTCAGCCCTCTGGGGAGAGCATGGGGGATGGAGCTATACCTCAGAGCATGCCAACCTGGGCCTGTCAAGGGTGGTCCTTGGAGGTGGACTGGGGACCCTAGGGGCCTTTTTCTTGGTAGGCTGTGGGCATGTATGTAGGTAGGTGTGGCACCAGCAGACACCTGTCCCTCTCCTCCACCTCACTTGTCTGCCACCTCATCTCAGGGTGTCTGTGGTAGGAGGGGGAGGGGAGCAGGAAGCTGAGGTTTTGTGAGTCAGAGTCATGGCTCCTCATCCGCCACCTCCTGCCACCTCCAGCCCAGCAGGAACCTGCCTGCTGCTGATCTTGGTGGTGTTGCCTCCAGGATCCTGGAGGGTGGTCTCCTGAGAGTGATCTTTCTGGACCTCAGGCCTGTCTTGTCCAGCCTTCATGCTGAGTGCCCTCCCCTTACCTGTCTTCCCTGCTCTCTGCTGCTGTGGGCAGTGTTGAAGCTGAGCCGAGCAGAGGGAGGGATCTGGGGATCCTGAGTGAGAGGTGAAGGGGGGAGGCTGTTGTTTTTCCCAGTTCACTGCTGCTGCACTGGGTGGGAGCTGAAGGAGGAACAGAGACTGGTGTTCCTTCCCCAAGAGCCAGGTGAGGCAAGTGGTCCCCACAGCCTAGTCACACCTCCTGGTTTGGCTCTGTAGGGGATGAGCAAGAGATGGGAGCTGTTGGTGTGACGTTGACCTGAGAGTGGGTCCCTGGGCACAGAGTGGAGTGCGGGAAGTAGACTGAGTGTGGGAAGTAGACGAGAAGCGGCTTAGTGGGGGCCCTGTGGTTCCAAGGAGTTGGAAGGGGTCTCTGGGGAATGCATTGGGAGCTAGCAGTCTGGGAGACAGTGTGCCCATGGGCACAGCAGGAACGTGGGCCTCCTCCCTGGCCATATCTATGGCTGTGTGCTCAGCAGCCTGCGCCACCCCCTTCAGCGCTCCTCAGAGCTGCTGGACCCTTAGCGCCCGGGCAGGCACTCCTGTGGATGTCCTGTCTCTTAGGCAGTGGGCACAGGTGGTCTTTCCTTCCCTGCCACAAACAGTGCATGGGAGACCTATGCGCCTTTCAAGGGAGGCCGAGCCCGGAGCAGGGCTGGGCACTGAGCTGCTGGGTGCCCACTCTCCAGGTGCCTACCGCCTGTCAGGCCAGGGGCGTCATGGGGCCTAGCACCTAAGCTGGGGTTAACTGTGGAACAGCCTGGAAGTATTGTCCTGTTGCTGAGCGGGGGGGGGGGGGGGGGGGGGGGGGGGGCTGTGCATCAGCCTGGCGTGTGGCAGGCTGGAGGGGGGTTCTGGCTGGGGGTGTTGACACTGTGGGGCCAGGCCTGGGAGTGGGGGCAGGAGCAGGGAGGGACCCTTGTCCCACAGCAAGGGCTTCTCTCTGCTCTCTGGTTGCCCTGGGGTCTGTGGCTGCTTAGTGACCTCTCACAGGACTATTTTTAGGGAAATTATAGGTCTGGGAGCTGAGGCTGGTCTGGTGCCAGATGAGGACGGCAGTGGGGGACGTTTCCACCCAGGGCTTTGAGGTCATCGTGTGAGATCCTTGAGGCTCCTGCCTGGGTGGGGTGTGGGAAGTGGCAGGTGCTCTGACCACCTGCTCCTGTCCTCAGGGAGTGGGGAAGGCCAGGGCCAGATCCTGCAGCGCTTCCCGGAGAAGGACTGGGAGGATAACCCCTTCCCCCAGGGCATCGAGCTGGTGAGTGGGGTGCCAGCTGCTGGGGGCCAGGCCAGCATCCTGCCACCATCCCTGCAGGACTGTGAGGAGCCTCCATGGAGCTGGGCCCCCGCAGGGGACAAGATGTCTGAGCTGCTTTGGAGGGTGGAGGGCAGGGGCACTGGCTTGGCTGGTAGGGTGCTTGGTGCCCACATCATGTCATTCCTCCCTCCTCAGTATAGGGACCATGTCCTTCCTGCATCACAGGGTCCTCACCCCACACAGGCTGTTATTCCCTTTTATAGCGGGGTGGGCTAGGTCAGGAGGCAAGGTGCACCCGGGTGGCCGAGGGAGGTGCTGCTTGCTGCACTGGAGCCTGGTGTCCAGGCCCTGGTTGTGCACATGCTCCATGGCAGGACGCAGAGGGAGCTGACTCCTGACCCCTGACCCCTCTCCCCTCGCAGTTTTGCCAGCCAAGCGGGTGGCAGCTGTGTCCTGAGAGGAACCCACCGACCTTCTTTGTTGCTGTCCTCACTGACATCAACTCCGAGCGGCACTACTGTGCCTGCCTGACCTTTTGGGAGCCGGCAGAGCCCACACAGGTCAGCTTGAGGGCTCTGGGGTGCAGCCTGAATGGGGTTGAGCCCCTGCCCCTTCCCCTGGGTATGTCTCCCTGTCTGTGGCTGGTCCTGGTGCCCAACCCTATGGAGTCTGGAGTTCCCGGAGGAGTCATCTGTGTCCTCTCTCTGGGTTCATGGGACCCTGCGCTGTCTCAGGACATCCCTGTGGGGTAAGAGCCAGCTGGGCAAACAGGCTTCTGTCCACAGGAAGCTGTGTGCACTGAGGACGCTGCCGTGAGGGAGGAGGAAGTCAATGAGGGAGGCTCAGGGCAACTGTTACCTGGAGAGCACAGCCCACCAGGCCAGCTGTTCGCTCCCAAGACTCTGGTGCTGGTGTCTCGGCTTGACCACGTGGAGGTGTTCAGGGTGAGGCGGGCAGCCAGGGCATGGGGCAGGACATGGGTGTCTCCCAGCTGCTGCCATTCTCGCCTGTGGCTCTTGCAGAACAGCCTGGGTCTCATCTATACCATTCATGTGGAGGGCCAGGACGTGGGCCTAGAGAACGTGGTTGGCAACCTGCTCACCTGTGTCATCCCCCTGGCCGGGGGCTCACAGGTGGGTCTTGGGGGCAGCTGCTGGGACCCTCCTCGCACCCGTGGCTGTGGGGGTGGGCCTCATAGGCACTCCGAGTCTAGCCTGGGCCGAGCACAGCCCCAGGCTTTGGACACGCGTACATCTTGGTGCTGCCATCAGCTGTCACCTTTTTGGCCCTACCTGTTCGCCTGCGTGTCCATGTCTCGCCTGGCTCTCTACCTGGCACCTTCTGTCCTCTTGTTCCTTGGGTGTGCCTGTCTCTGGATGTTGGTGTCAGCCTCTCTGTCCGTGCTCTGTGTGCGGGTGTGTCTAACTGTGTCTCTCTGCCCGTCTGTCCTGTGCAGCTGGACTCTGTTGAGGATGGAGTGGTACGGACTCTTTGTTTCTTCTGCCCACCCTGGCCCATCCCTGCCCCAGGTCAGAGGCCTGTGTTCTCTGCAGCACTGCTCGGGCCAGCAGAGGCTGGTGTGGCCTTTCCCCCCTGCCATACCACTGTCCTGGCCAGTCCCACCTTGGGCTCTGTCAGTCCGCCAGGCCTCCTAAGGCCATGGAGTTCTGGGCTGACACAGGTCTGGTCAGAGCCACTGAGCACCGGTTTCTCTCTTTCAACAGAGAACCATCTCTTTGGGGGTTGGTGACCGGCAGGTCATCCAGACCCCCCTCACTGACTCACTGCCCATCAGCCGCTGCAGTGTGGCCCTGCTCTTCCGCCAGCTAGGTGAGCCTGGCCGTCCCCACGCTGCAAACCCTCCCTTTCCTCCCCTGGCCTGGCGGTCAGAGGTGGAGACTCTCGCTGTGCGTGGGGTGGGGTGGGGTGGGGTGGGGTGGGGCCTGCATGCCTGTCCTTTCCCTTTAGGCATCACCAACGTGCTGTCTTTGTTCTGTGCTGCCCTCACTGAGCACAAGGTGCTCTTCCTGTCCCGGAGCTACCAGCGCCTCTCTGATGCCTGCCGGGGACTCCTGGCCCTGCTATTCCCCCTCCGATACAGGTGCCCACCCCATGCCCCCTACCCACTGCCCCTCTGCCCACCTCATCCTCTGTGGGCCCACCACACTGAGCCCTGGCCTGTTGCAGCTTCACCTATGTGCCCATCCTGCCGGCGCAGCTCCTGGAGGTCCTCAGCACGCCCACGCCCTTCATCATCGGCGTCAATGCAGCCTTCCAGGCAGAGACCCAGGAGCTGGTGAGGGTCATGCTTGTATCCGCCTCACGCTCCAGGCCCTGCTGAGCAGCCTGTGGGTCCCTGACCACTCGCTGTCTTTGGTCCACAGCTGGATGTGATTGTGGCTGATCTGGATGGAGGGACGGTGACTGTCCCTGAGTGTGTGCACATTCCACCCCTGCCGGAGCCACTGCAGAGTCAGACACACAGTGTGCTGAGCATGGTGAGCAGGGCAGGGCAGGGCCACCTGGCCAGAAGGGTGCTCAGAGCCCAGGGCTGATGTGTGGCTGACTGGACCTTCTCTGCTGCTGTAGGTCCTGGATCCAGAGCTGGAGTTGGCAGATCTTGCCTTCCCACCCCCCACGGTGTCCACGGCCTCCCTGAAGATGCAGGTAGGGGTCATGCCCTCCTTGTGCCCTCTCCTCAGGTCTGCTGCCACTGATGGTTGGCTGGCAGCACAAGCCCAGTGTGCCCACCCCTTCAGCTGGCAATGGCCATGTGGGGCATTTCGCTGTCAGGGTACTGTGCAGGAGTGGTGATCAGCACTGTGTCAGGGCACCCCTGTGCTCTGGGTGGAGGGAGAGGAGGGTCAGAGGTACCTAGGGAGGCCTGGGAAGGGCAGGCACACACAGGGTTTGGGTTCAAGGAGGTGGAGCCTGGGGTGGGTAGAGAGTGAGGGGCCTCTGTGCAGGGGCCTAGCACTCACCTGCACTCACCTGTGACCCAGGACAAGGAGCTGCGTGCTGTTTTTCTGCGGCTCTTTGCTCAGCTCCTGCAGGGCTACCGCTGGTGTCTGCACATGGTCCGTATCCACCCAGAGCCTGTCATCCGCTTTCACAAGGTAGGTGTTGGGATGGGGGCACAGCGGGACAGGCAGCAGTAAATGCCTGATGGCTGACCTCCTCGTGTACCCCAGGCAGCCTTCCTGGGCCAGCGTGGGCTGGTGGAGGATGATTTCCTGATGAAGGTGCTAGAGGGCATGGCCTTTGCTGGCTTCGTGTCGGAGCGCGGGGTCCCCTACCGTTCTACGGACCTGTTTGATGAGGTGCGTCCCAGCCCCAGCTGGGAGGAACCCCCACCCTCTCCTCTTCCTGGCCAGGGTCTGACACTGCCTCTTCCCACAGCTGGTGGCCCATGAGGTGGCACGGATGCGGGCGGATGAGAGCCACCCCCAGCGGGTCCTGCGTCACATCAAGGAGCTGGCAGAACAGCTCTACAAAAACGTAGGGCAGGCAGCACAGGGGTGGGCTGGCCCAGAGAGGTCACTGTGCTGCCCTAGCCCTGGGAGCCTTGGGAGTCCTGGGCTGCTCACCCATGCCTGCCTATGTCCCCCTAGGAGAACCCATACCCTGCCGTGGCTATGCACAAGGTCCAGAGGCCGGGGGAGGCCAGCCACCTGCGGCGGGCATCCCGGCCATTCCCCCGGCTGGATGAGGGCGTGGTACAGTGGATCATGGACCAGGCCACAGCCAAGATGCAGGGAGCACCCCCAGCCGTGAAGGCCGAGAGGAGGACCACCGTTCCCTCAGGGCCCCCCATGAGTGCGTAACAGGGTGGAGGCCCTGAGTGTGGCCCAGGGTAGGCATGAGGTCACAGGTGAGTGTGTTCTCTGCTCTCCAGCTGCCATCCTGGAGCGGAACAGCGGGTTCCATGGCAACAGTGCTCGCCGGCTGGAAGTGGTTCGAAATTGTATCTCATATGTGTTCGAGGGGAAGATGCTCGAGGCCAAGAAGGTGAGGGCACTGGGTGCTGGAACACTGGGCTCCGAGCTGGGGTTTCATTCACCTTTGGCAGCTGCAGGGAGTTGGACTGGCAGGAAGGGTGGTGGGTGCCAGCTCTCGGGTCCCTTCCATCCAAGTGTGGCTGGACAAGGCCTGAGGAGGTTCAACGAGAGCAGTTTCCTTCAACTTTTAAAAAATTAAGTTCATTGGGATGACGGTTAATAAGATCATAGAGGTTTCAAGTGTACATTTCTATGACTGTATATTGATCTGTATATTGCATTGTGTGCCCACCACCCAAGTTCGAATCATCTTCCATCGCCATATACTTGGCCCTCTTTACCCTTTACTACCTCCACCCCCCAAAGGTTTCTACTGTTAGGTTTCTTCATCCTTCACTCAAAGAAAGTGTTGACCCACACATGTCATTTTTTAAAAAGTTAACAGAAAAGGGAACCCTCTTACTGCTCTGTCCTTGCGGTGTTCATGACAGCCTGGGGTGTCTCATGACAGCCAGTCAGAGCCCCTCCTGTCTCATAGCTGCATGGTCCCCCCGGGAGGCACCCTGCTCGTGAACTTGCCCCTTCCCCAGGGGCAGTGGGGCTCCTGATTGTTTTACAATGAACAATAGGCTTATGCTTGGACACTGAGGCCCTGGCTGGGCTCGGTGAATGCTGGTGCTCAGGGCCGTGGGGCCTCCCAGCAGAGCTGGTCTAGCACTGGCTGGTGAGCGTGCAGTGCTGCGTCCTCCTGTCTCTGCCTACGTGGGCTTCCATGTATGGAGCCCTGAAGCTCCAGTGTCTGGGCATACCTGGCCTGGACAGCTTCTGGGTGTCCTGTGTTTAGAGCCTGAGCTCCAGCCCCAGTGCCCTCTGCCCTCCTTGGCTCTGTGCCTTCCTCCTGCCCCTCCAGGGCACAGTTGATGGCCCTGTGTAGGCTCGTGCCCTCATCCCTGTGTTCCGCTATCCCCAGCTACTCCCGGCAGTGCTGAGGGCCCTGAAGGGGCGTGCCGCCCGCCGCTGCCTCACTCAGGAGCTGCATCTGCACGTGCAGCAGAACCGGGCCGTCCTGGACCACCAGCAGTTTGACTTTGTCGTCCGCATGATGAACTGCTGCCTGCAGGTGAGGCGGCGGGTGTGGGGCCCACAGGGAGCCTGGCACTGCCAGTGGGTGGGGGAGGCCCTGGTCTGCAGGTGGGGATCCAGTGGGGAGGCAGGGGGAGAACCCTTGTTGAAGGCGCGTGGGTGCTGGGGTATCCTGCCCTGAACCTCTGAAGAGCCGCAGGCAGCCCTTGGGGAAAGTTCAGGGACTGGTGGGCAGTGATGCCCTGGGAGGTGAGGGCATGGGTGCAGGCTCTAATAGCTCGGCTCTGCTGAAGGACTGCACCTCCCTGGATGAGCACGGCATCGCAGCATCTCTGCTGCCTCTGGTCACAGCCTTCTGCCGGGTGAGTGCTAGGTGGCTGGTGTGTCCCTACCCCATCCCTTCCCACTGCCCCTGCTGACACCCACCTGGTCTCTGTAGAAGCTGAGTCCAGGGGTGACGCAGTTTGCATACAGCTGCGTGCAGGAGCACGTAGTGTGGAGCACGCCCCAGTTCTGGGAGGCCATGTTCTATGGGGATGTGCAGACCCACATCCGGGCCCTCTACCTTGAGCCTGCTGAGGATCGAGACCCCTCCCAGGTGTGTGGAGATCCCCTGGACTGGGATGGGGGGCTCGCCTGTCCCAGGCTCACCCTTGGTGCTGTGGCAGGTCTGGGAGGTGCCTGCCCAGGAGGAACGCTCAGCCCTGGATGTGGCGTCCGAGCAGCGGCGTCTGTGGCCAATGCTAAGCCGAGAGAAGCAGCAGGAGCTGGTACAGAAGGAGGAGAGCACGGTGTTCAGTCAGGCCATCCACTATGCCAACCGCATGAGCTACCTGCTGCTGCCCCTGGACTCCAGCAAGAGCCGCCTGCTACGCGAGCGTGCGGGGCTGGGGGACCTGGAGAGCGCCAGCAACAGCCTAGTCACCAGCAGGTGGGCCGGGCTTCCGTGGGCCTGGGTAGGGGTGGGGCTCGGGTGGGTGAGGCCTGTGCCCACCGTGCCCCTCCTGGCCCAGCATGGCGGGCAGCGTGGCAGAGAGCTATGACACAGAGAGTGGCTTTGAGGATGCAGAGACCTGTGACGTGGCCGGGGCTGTGGTCCGCTTCATCAACCGCTTCGTGGACAAGGTCTGCACAGAGAGTGGGGTCACCAGCGACCACCTCAAGGGGCTGCATGTCATGGTGCCAGGTATGGGGGGTCTGGGTATGGAAACATTCCCCTTGGGCAGTGGGCGTGGCCCAGGGGTGAGGACTGCTGTCTCCCAGACATTGTCCAGATGCACATCGAGACCCTGGAGGCTGTGTACCGGGAGAGCAAGAGGCTGCCCCCTATCCAGAAGGTGCGTGGGGGCCTAGTGGGGCTGTGGCACCAGGGCCTGGGCTGTGTTCTGAGGTGCCACTTCTGTGTCTGAGCAGCCGAAACTGCTGCGGCCACGCCTGCTGCCCGGCGAGGAGTGTGTGCTGGACGGCCTGCGTGTCTACCTGCTCCCTGACGGGCGTGAGGAGGGCTCAGGGGGTAGCGGGGGTGGACCCGCACTACTCCCAGCTGAGGGTGCCGTCTTCCTCACCACCTACCGGGTCATCTTCACGGGGATGCCCACTGACCCCCTGGGTAAGCCTTTGGACCCGGCTTCTGCCCCTGAGCCACACCCTGGTCTTTGGAATGAGTAGGACTTTTCCTGCTTCTCCTTCCCCCTCTCAGGGTGCAGGGTCTCTGTGGGACATAGGTCACTGCTCTCCTCCACCTGCCCGGCCACCTTAGCTCTGGGACCCTAAGGCTGTGATCTGTCCCCTCCTGTCCCCCTGACTCTGTGCCTGGCCTGTTGTAAGTGGGGGAACAGGTGGTGGTCCGCTCCTTTCCGGTGGCCGCGCTGACCAAGGAGAAGCGCATCACTGTCCAGACCCCTATGGACCAGTTCGTGCAGGACGGGCTGCAGCTGCGCTCCTGCACATTCCAGGTGGGCCCACGTGAAGGGGCGTGGTGAGGTGGGGTGATCTGCCAGCCTTTGGGGTGCTCCTGTTTCCTCTATGGGCTCTGATCTTTGAGTCCAGTCTGGAGTGTGCTGCACAATCTCAGCACAACCAAAATTTACACAGATTAGGAGGAAGGCAATTAAAAACCATGTTCCTCAGCCTATGGCCACACTGGCAGCTTGGAAAGTGGCCCCTCATGCCTTCTGCTCTGGCGGTGCTCCCTCGGAAGGACGCAGCCCCTCAGGCCCCAGTGCGTCCACAGCGTGATGGAGAGGCAAGGTTGCCCTTCGAAGCTGTGCGCTGGGCCCATCTCCCACCCCTGGGGCCTGTCTGGTCATAAGGTCTTGACCATCCATCTTATTAGGAAGGCACAGGGGCTCCCTATAGGCTCATCTGCCTCTGTGGTCAAGGCCAGGCTCACAGCTGCCCAGACCTTTGAGGCCTTGTGTCTGATACAGCTGCTGAAGATGGCCTTTGACGAGGAGGTGGGGTCCGACAGTGCCGAACTCTTCCGCAAGCAGCTGCATAAGCTGCGGTACCCGCTTGACGTCAGGGGCACCTTTGCATTCACCTTGGGCTCTGCTCACACCCCCAGCCGGCCGCCCCAAGCCACCAAGGACAAGGGTGCCTCTCTCAGGTGTGGAGCGGGCCCCAGTGCCAGGGAACCCACCCCTCCCAGAACTGTTGTGTGTTCAGTGCCTGTCTGCTCACTGGGGACCTTGCACACCCTAGAACCCTGTCCCGGAACCTCGTGAAGAATGCCAAGAAGACCATCGGGCGGCAGTATGTCACTCGGAAGAAATACAACCCCCCCAGCTGGGAGCACCGGGGCCAGCTGCCCCCTGAGGACCAGGAGGACGAGATCTCAGGTGGGGGGCATGGGCAGCCCTGGTGTTCGGGGTGTGAAGACCCTGTGTGTAGTGCGGGGGCTGGCACTTGGGGGGTGACTACTGAGTGCCTGGCCTCCCCTAGTGTCAGAGGAACTGGAGCCCAGCACGTTGACCCCGTCCTCGGCCTTGAAGCCCTCTGACCGCATGACCATGAGCAGCCTGGTGGAGCGGGCGTGCTGCAGGGACTACCAGCGCTTGGGTCTGGGTACACTGAGCAGCAGCCTGAGCCGTGCCAAGTCCGAGCCCTTCCGCATCTCTCCGGTGAACCGCATGTACGCCATTTGCCGCAGGTGAGTGGCTGGCATGGGGCTACCACATCCAGTTGGGTGGCCTTAGGAAGCCACAGGGCTGGGGACTGCCCTTGGCCTGTCACCTCTGCATGGCCAGTTACCTGCATGCCGCCTCATCTCACACTCACCTTTTCACAGCTACCCGGGGCTGCTGATTGTGCCCCAGAGCGTCCAAGACAACGCCCTACAGCGCGTCTCCCGCTGCTACCGCCAGAACCGCTTCCCTGTGGTGTGCTGGCGCAGCGGGCGCTCCAAGGCCGTGCTCCTGCGCTCCGGGGGCCTGCACGGCAAGGGTGTTGTCGGGCTCTTCAAGACCCAGAACACGCCTTCTCCAGGTACCCTCCCTCATTCTCACACATGCCCTGTGTCCCGTGCCCTGTGCCTGTGCCTGCTGCAGCTCCCCCTCCTCCCCCAGGCCAGTCCCAGGCGGACTCCAGCAGCTTGGAGCAGGAGAAGTACCTGCAGGCTGTGGTCAGCTCCATGCCCCGCTATGCTGATGCATCGGGACGCAACACCCTCAGTGGCTTCTCCTCGGCCCACATGGGCAGCCATGGTGAGGGGTGCTTGAGGGTGGGAGGGCATTTGGGGGTCGTGGTGACATGTGTGGAGGGTATGCCAGTGAGGGGCGGAATGTTTGGGCTATAAGATGAGGGAGCAGGCTCAGCATAGGACCAGGTAAGTGCCCTGGCTGAGCCCTTGCTCCGACCATTCCTCTCTCCCACCCTGCTGAGCTCCTTGACTTCCTGGCCATCTCTGGACACAGCTCTCAAAACCCGTCTGGTCCCTGACCCTCCTCCATCTTCCCCCTGTGTCTCCATGGCCCACTCTCCGTCCAGACCATCTTAACTCTTGGCCTTTCTTGTTATCTGTCCTGGTCCCTGGGGCCTTGTCTGCACTCGTTTGCCTGTCCCTGTCCCTACCATGGGCCCCTCAGTGCACACTGGACCCGCTGTCCCAGGTGAATCCATGCCAGCAGGACTCTCCCTGCCTGTGTCCACACCCAGCTCTGCCCGTGAGCCTGCACCTCTCCTGATGGCCCCTGTCCTGCATGGTGGAGTCCTATCACCCTAGTTTGCAGAAAAGGCACCAGGCCCTAAAGGTTGGAAAAGGGCCTAGGGGCCATCAGTGGACCCTGCCCCTTGCTGCAGGGACACTGGTGCATGGTGGCCCCCAGAGGAGCTGGGTGATTCTAGAGCATGTGCTGCGGTCCATGAAGGTGGGTGGCCCCTATAGAAGGGTAGCCTGCCCTCCTGGGGCAACAGGCGGGGAATCAGTTGAGGTAAGGCAGGTGGGTGCTGGGCACAGGGAAAGGCTCAGGCAGGAGAACCACCCACAAGGGCCTCATTCTGTAATGAGGGCAGAGAGTCCTTCTTGGGGGCCTCACTCCAAGGCATTACTTCTGAACCCCACCTGGTCTCATACGCTTCTGCCTGACCCTGGCCCCCCCCCCATGTCCTCCCACCTTGTCTAACCCTGTCTCCCTTTCTCCCCCATCTGCCTCCATTTCCTCCATCTGACCCCCTCCCTATCTGACCCCGTCTCCATCTGACCTGTCTCCCCATCTGATCTCTTCTCCCCCTGCTGTCATGGCTCAGAGTGGGTAGGTATCACATGAAGGGCCACTTCTCCATGAGCCCCACCCCCACTGGTGCAGATGTTACGTGGTGGTCATGTACTGGTCAGGCCTTCCTGGTTCCCTTCATCCCTCCCTTTGTGCTTATCTGCATTTTTCTCTGCAGTTAATGCGCTGCATTGACAGGTGGGTTTGGGGGACTGGTGGCACCACCCACGGGCCAAGCCTTCCAGAAGTCTGGGTGTCATCCTTGATTTTTCCACTCTGCTCACCCTGAGTCCTCTGAACTGACCACCTAAGTCTGCTGTCCTCCCTGCTGCCCCGTCCTCACCTGGCCCAGACCCCACCACTGCTTCCTATGGAGGAGGGGCTCTAGAGCACCTGAGGGCCTTGCCCTCCCCAGTGAGACCTGAGGGTCCCCACACACCCCACACCTGCCCCCATGGCACTCCCTCTGCTGTCTCAGCAGCCTCCCTACCAATCTGACCCAGCTCACACTTCACTGGGCTCCATGCCCCACCTATCATCACTTGCTGGGCACTCGTGATTGCTCATGGGATGTCCTAGGGACAGCCAAACTGATGTCCACTCCTCTGGGGGCACAGATCTTGCCCCCTCACGCTTCTCTGCCAGGAGTGTCGCTCTCTAGTTCCAGTGGCCCTTGGTTTCCCAAACATCAGAGTCTGTCTTTAAGTACGTCTTGTGGCTACACTGTTGCGCTGCCACCCACAGCTCCAGAGCTTCTTGGTGCCTGCACCTCCCCTGCTGTCACCTGGGCATTTCTGACCACAAAGCCCACTAGTGCTGCCTCCTGGTTTCCCCCAAGTTCAGGGTGTGGGCTGTCCCCCTCATTGCTCACCTCAGCTATACGTGGGTTCCAGTCCAGGCTCTGTCCACGTCACAAGGACACACTGTGTCCTCACTGTGAGTGACTGTGCCTCCTGCCCCCAGTGTGGAGGGGCTGGTTTGGAGCTTGTCTGTGGAGACTGCTGTGGTGGGCAGGGGACCATGTCCCTGCTGCCTTCTCTGCAGAGGCAGGTGAGCAGGGCTGGACACAGGCTCTGGAGCCGCTGCCTCTCGAGGTTCCCTGTACCTCTAGTTGGGCCAGCCCAGCCCATGAGCCTTAGGCCTTGCCCTCCTTTGCGGGCAGCACCACTCAGCCTGGGGCTGGGGCTGGGCCAGCCTCTGACCTCAACTGAACAGTTCTTTCTGCTTGAGGGCTGGGAGCTCCAGGGGTCTGGGCTTTCCCATTGCTGCTGTGTGCTGGGCAGAGGCCACTTGGTGGGATGTACTGTGAGCTGCTTGGGGCTGTGCCTGTGGGGTCCGAGGGTCCAGGGATGGGCCATAGAGGATGTATTTGAAAGAGTCCAGGGTTCCTGTCTCCTCTGACCCTGTCTGCCTCCAGCCCTCTGCTTCTTGGCTTGTCTCTCGGGCCCAGAGGGCCTTGGTGCTGAGTCCTGCTGTCTGGGGGGCCCCTGAGGGGCTTGGTGGGAACCCAGCCCTGTACTGGGCCCCTTTGGGCCACAAGATCCCCACACTGGGCATACACGCGGGCCTGGGCCAGGCCTGAGCCTTCTCTCTGCTGTGCCCCCAGTGCCCAGCCCCAGAGCCAGGGTCACCACGTTGTCCAACCCCATGGCGGCCTCGGCCTCCAGACGGACTGCGCCCCGAGGTACCGTACCATCCTTTCAGGCTGGCTCCCCCACACCTGGCACAGATGCCCACGTGTGACTGAGTCGTCGTGGGCACTAACGTCCCCCACGCCTGCCACTAACGGCCCCATGCAACAGACCAGCATAACCCAGCCCTCCCACAGCCCTCGGCACTAACATCCTAGCACCCAAGTCCTGCCCCCACCCCAACACCAGTGCAGGCACAGCCCCGCAGGGTCCTGCTGACCTCCCTGTGCCCCTTGGGAGCTCAGCTCCAGGTAAGTGGTGCCCTGTCCCAGCTCGAGTGCTCACCTGGTTTCTCTGTGCAGGTAAATGGGGCAGTGTTCGGGCCAGCGGGCGCAGTGGTGGGCTCGGTGGTGATGTGGGCTCCCGGCTAGCAGGCAGAGACACGCTGAGCCCCCCCCAGGCCAACGGGGCTCCCCCGGACCCAGGCTTTCTGCGGCCCCAGCGTGCAGCCCTCTATATCATCGGGGACAAGGCTCAGCTCAAGGTGACTGAGGTGGGGTATGGGGCCTGGTGGGGACCTGGACCTGGGCACTTCTTACCTGCCTGGCCTCCTCCAGGGTGTGCGGCCAGACCCCCTGCAGCAGTGGGAGCTGGTGCCCATTGAGGTGTTCGAGGCACGGCAGGTGAAGGCCAGCTTCAAGAAGCTGCTGAAGGCCTGCGTCCCCGGCTGCCCTGTCTTCGAGCTGGGCCCAGCCTCCTTCCTGCGCTCACTGGAGGACTCGGAGTGGCTGACCCAGGTCTCTGCACTGCCACTGCCCCTGCCCCCACTGCGGCCGAGGGCCGCCTGGGGGTGAGGAGATGGGGAGGGGCTATTGGGTCCCCTCAGGTGCTGGGCCCTTCACTCACCTGTTGCCAAGGGTAGACGAGGACTCTTAGCTCACTTACCCAACAGTACTGGGCCCTGGGAGAGGGTGATGGCTACTTCTACCTGGGTGGTGGAGAGAGGCCAGGCCTTTTGTATCAGGGTCACTGCTCTCCTTTGGGGGGCAGGGGTGGCTGGGCATCCCAAGGATGGGCAGCCTCTTCAGTTCTGGGGGGCTTGGGAGGGTGGAGGTAGCAAAGGTTAGCTGTCCAGAGCAGACCATGTTCATCACCATGCCCACCTTGCGGGCTGCCCCAGGTGCAGTGTCCGCGTGGCCACCACTCCTACAACATGTGGGTCTCCGACCTGGTTGGGGGCTGGTGTCTGAGGGCTCCTGGTCCCTGCAGATCCACAAGCTGCTGCAGGTGTCAGTGCTGGTGGTAGAGCTCCTAGACTCGGGCTCCTCCGTTCTGGTGAGCCTGGAGGACGGCTGGGACATCACCACCCAGGTACGCAGTGGCCCACAGGGTGGGGGTACCTGGGTGCCCTGGGCAGCCTCCTGAGTGCTGATGGTGCTGGCAGGTGGTGTCCCTGGTGCAGCTGCTCTCAGACCCCTTCTACCGCTCGCTGGAGGGCTTCCGCCTGTTGGTGGAGAAGGAATGGCTGTCCTTCGGCCACCGCTTCAGCCACCGTGGGGCCCACACCCTGGCCGGGCAGAGCAGTGGCTTCACACCCATCTTCCTGCAGTTCCTGGACTGTGTGCACCAGGTGAGCAGGTGGCCATGGTGGAAGGATGAGTCCCGGGTCCTGGTCCCTGGCTCCTGACTCCTGACCCGCACCCCACACAGGTCCACCTGCAGTTCCCCATGGAGTTCGAGTTCAGCCCCTTCTACCTCAAGTTTCTTGGCTACCACCACATGTCCCGCCGCTTCCGGACCTTCCTGCTGGACTCAGACTATGAGCGCATAGAGCTGGGTAGGGCACAGGTGCTGGTCGGGGGCAGGGGTGGGGGGGACTGGCTGGCGGGGCTCAGTGCTGCCCCCTGCAGGGCTGCTGTACGAGGAGAAAGGGGAGCGCAGAGGCCCACAGGCCTGCAGGTCTGTGTGGGAGTATGTGGACCAGCTGAGCAAGAGGACACCAGTGTTCTACAACTACATGTACGCGCCCGAGGATGCGGAGGTGAGCTGGGCAGGGCGTGGTTGGGCAGGTGGGCTCCTCCTGGCCCAGCTCCTCATGCCATGCCTGCTCCCAGGTCCTGCGGCCCTACAGCAACGTGTCCAACCTGAAAGTGTGGGACTTCTACACTGAGGAGACGCTGGCTCAGGGCCCCCCCTATGACTGGGAGCTGGCCCAGGGGCCCCCGGAGCCCCCGGAGGAAGAGCGGCCGGACGGGGGTGCTCCCCAGAGCAGGCGCCGAGTGGTGTGGCCCTGCTATGACAGCCATCCGCGGACCCAGCCCGATGCTATCTCACGCCTGTTGGAGGTGCGTATGACCCCCACCCACACACATGCCCTCAGACACAGGGCGCGTGTGTGTGTGTGTGTGTCTGTGTGTCAGTCCAGCGGCCCTGCCCTTCACCTACCTACAAACTGCCTGCAAGCCTGCAGTGACCATGGCGACCTGGGGCCCTGCCCTGCACGCAGCAGTAGTGACTGGGGACTTTTGTCATGAACCCCAGGGTGCTCCAGGCCTGTGCACTTTCCCTGGTTGCCTGTGGGGTAGGCCCTGAGGGAAGACAAGGTTTTCCCAGCCCATTGGTGGCTCCAGCAACTGATGTGAACAATGGCTCTTCTGGTTCACCTGCTTCAGAGAACCATGCCTTTGGGCCTGCAGCTTGGGGTTGATATTTGGGCCTTCTCTCCTCGGAGGTCATGTCTGCTCTGTCTCAGGAATCAGGATCCATTGGGGCTGAGGCCTTGGGACAGGGAAAGAGCCCTCTGCTAGGGGGTGTGGGTGTGGAGGCTGGAGTGATACGGGGGCCACCTTGCAGCAGCTAGAACTCACAGTGGCCAAGCAGTCAGGAGGCCGTGGGGCACGGGGAGGTTGGCACTCCCCACCATGGACGTGAGTGGCTTTGGGGGAATATCTAAGCATCGTGGGGCTTCTGTTTCCTCGTGGGGAGAGTAGAGATGCTAATGCAGGGAGGTGGTGCAAGCCAATAGGTGATAGGCTTCAGCAGTGCCGCCCTGGGCCTGGCCTGGAGGCACCTCCCCCAGGGGCTGGAGGGGCACAGGGTCCCAGCTTTGTGGATGAAGGTGACCCACAAGCACAGAGAACAGAAGAGAGTCTCTATCCCTGGTGATACTAATAGACTTGGAGTCTGGAATGGATTGTGCCACTGACTTCCTTAAAACCAACATCGCTGTGTGGCTGTTTTTGTCAATACTTTGACCTCGACTGGTCTGTCTTTACAGTTAACAGGAGTTTCTAAAATGTGGTTGGGTCTTTTCATCTATTCTGATGGTTTCTGTCTTTCATTGGAATTTTTAGTCCATTTATACTTAATTATTCGTGTGGTTTGGCTGAAGTCGAGCTTCTTGCTCTTTTCTATTTATCTTTTATTTTTTTGCTCCTTGTCGTCCTCCCTAACAGTTATTTTTAGTATTCCATGTTACCTGCTTTATTAGGCTTTTGAGCTACACCTCTGTGTTATTTTTAGTGGTTGTGAGGGACCTCAGTCCCTTATCCACCCATGGTTTCAGTTACCTGTGATCAGCCATCGCCCAGGAATATTAAGTGAAAGATTCCAGAAACAATTCATAAGCTTTAAATTGCGCATTCTGAGTTGCATGATGAAGTCTCGCACCATCCTGCTCCGTCCCACCCAGCACAAGAATCCTCCCAGTCCAGCAGCTCCCCGTGGTAGATGCGCCCGCCCGTTACCATGGGAGCCGTCTTAGTGGTCAGGGTGGCTGTGGCAGTATCAGTGCTTGTGCCAAAGTCACCCTTGTTACTAAATACTTGCCCCAAAGCCATTCATGTAACTTCTATTACAATACTGTTATAATTGTTCCATTTTATTATTGTTGGTAACCTCTTTGCCTAAGTTATAAGTTAGAATTTACCGCAGGTACCTGTGTACAGGAGGAGACAGTGATAGTTTGCTCTGTTCATGGTTCAGGCACCCACTGGGGTCCCAGCACGTGTCCCGTGGGGAAGGGGGTCGCTGAACAGTCTGTCTTGGATTCTGTTGTGGCGCCTGCGCACGGAGCCGTTCAGCAGTGTCCCCCGACTCGCCCCTTTCTGTGTGTTGTGCAGTTGTCGGCATACAGTTGACTATCACCTGTGATACGAATACACAGTATGGATGGTGTTGACGTAGTCGCCTGGTTTTAAAGAGATTAGGAAAGGGGGAGAAAGCCTGTGTTTGCCGTTTTCAGTGTTGTGCGGGTCTGCCAGCAAGTTTCCTCAGCTTTTTACCTGGAAATGCCTGTGTCATGCCTTCGTTTATTATAGGGCGTTTTCTTTGGATAGAGAATTCTAGGTCGACAGCTTTTCACACACAGTGGTTTAACTATGTCACCCCAGATGTTTCCTGGGTGCTCATTCTTACGCTTGTAAACTGCACATGATGTCCCCTTTCCTTCTCTTACAATCTGTAAGATTTTTCTCTTCACCTTTAGTTTCAACAGTTTGACCATCCTGTGGCTTCTCTCTGTGTGCTTTCTGCTTGGAGCTCTTTAAGCATCTTAGATCTATGGATGATAGTTTTCATCACGTTTAATACATTTTAGGCTATTATTTCTTTTAAAAGTGTTTTTTTTTCTGCACAGTCTCCCTTCTACCCTCTGGGTCTTTATTATCCCATAGGTCACGGAGGCTTTTGTTTCTCTCCAGTCTTTCCTCTCTGCATTTCATTTTGGTGATTTCTATTACCGTGTCGTCAAGTTCATTTCACTTTTCTTTCTTATATTTATGTGCTCTTAAGCCTATATAATGAGTTTTTTGTTTTAGATATTTTTCAGCTCTAGAATTTCCTTTTATAAAAAAAAAGTTTTATTTTCTGCAGGGTCCCCATCTTTTCAACCATTCAACCATTATGTCATTGTTTTCTTTAAATCTTAAACATATTGATAACTTTTCCATTTCTTGCATGGTAATTACAATACCGATGTCATTTCTGGGTCTGTTTCTTTTGACTTTTCCCCTAAGGACAGATCTCACTTTCCTGCCTTTTTGCTTGTCTGATAATTATTCCATAAGCTAGGCACCGTGGGCTCCGCGTTGTGGAGCCATTGGTACTGTGCTGTTCTGTAGTCTTGAATTTTATTCTTGCAGTTAATGAGTTCGTGTGTCAGCTAGGTCTTTCCTGGGGTTGTTTCAAGCTTTGTTAGGGCAGCTGTAGAGACACCTTCACTCTAGGTTCCAAGGAGCCCTGCTCCGAAGACATGGCCTCTCCCGGGTTTCCATCGAAGGTTTAGTATGTTCATCAGGGAGCCTCCACTCTGGGTGTTTGGCATTCCTCCGTCTCCCTGCAGTGTGGAACCTCCAGAATTTGGATTTAGCTCACAGCTTCTTAGTAGCTGCCGAGGCCTTGTGACATCTTGCCTGGCACAGGGCAGTTTAATTTGGCCACTCAGGAGACCTCAGTGTGTTTCTAGAGCTCTTCTGTGCTAGTCCCTCCTCTCCCTTGCCACCCTGCAGACCCAGGGACATCAGCCTCCCCAGCCTCCCATTGCTGCCTCCTCAGCTCAGCAAGACTCAGTGCTTGGCTCGGACTCTGTCTCCCCACAGGGTGGCCATGGCCCCTGGTGTCACCCTGTCTCAGGGCCTCTGTGCCCCACTTCTTGTCCAGCCCGTGGTTGTTTATGGTGGGCTAGTCAGGGACTGATCCTTGTCGTGGCCGGAGGTGGAGGTCCAGCCATTTCTGTGTTGAAGTAAGCTGGCAGTTTCACTGTGGCATTTTTGAGGAGAACATGTCCTTTTTCTGATAGCTTGTGGGATTTTTTCCCTTTGTATTTCAGCCGTTTTTCTGTAATACCCTGTTTGGGGCTTGTCGTGCTCTTGATTGTGTTGTGAGGTGCCTCTTGCTAGTTTGGTAAAGCATCCAGTGCTGTCTCTAAATGCTGATATTGTGCATTCTCCCATCCTGCCTTCTGTCCTCAGGTATGCATGTGTCAGAAAGGTCTTACTGTCTTGCTTTTCTGTGTTTTCTTTCCTTTTGTCTTTTCATGTTCCAGGCTGTGTCCTTTCTTCTGAGTAATGTTAGTTCACTAATTCTTCCCAGGAACTGCAGCGGCTGGAGACAGAGTTGGGCCGACCCCCTGAGCGCTGGAAGGACGCCTGGGATCGGGTGAAGGCCTCGCAGCGCCTCGAAGGCCGGCCAGACGGACGTGTGAGCGGGGATGGGTGTGGGGGGCTGGGTGGGCTTCCTGCCAGGAGGAGGTGGAGGCGCCCGGCACTGACACAGGCCCCATCTCCTGATCCCAGGGCACCCCCAGTTCCCTGCTGGTGTCCAGTGTACCCCACCACCGCCGCTCGCTGGGTGTGTACCTGCAGGAGGGGCCTGTGGGCTCCACCCTGAGCCTCAGCCTGGACAGTGACCAGAGCAGCGGCTCGACCACCTCCGGCTCCCGCCAGGCCGCCCGCCGCAGCACCAGCACCCTGTACAGCCAGTTCCAGACATCTGAGAGTGAGAACAGGTGTGAGGGCACCACCTGCTGCAGTGTGGGTACTTCTGAGCTGGGGGGTTCTGGGTGGCTCTCAGATCAGGGGGCAGGTTCCTTTGGGGAGCTTCTAGTTCTCAGGTGGAAGGATTTGTGGGGACATGATGGTGGCCTGAGCCTCAGCTCACAGTTGCTGGGGAGAAGCAGGTGGGCTCTGAAAGGGTTTGGGATGTAGAACCTGTGACCACAGCCCAGCCAAGGTGGCTGCAGAGCAGAGGGATGGGGCTGTGGGTACCATGAGTGCAGGCAAGGTGCCAGGTGAAGTTGAAGTAGATTCCAGGTGAGGCCAGGGCCTGGCAGGCTGCATCCCACCCTCCCTCCGGGGCCTGGGGGAGCCATGTTGCCACAGCCACCTCCCCAGACTTGCCTGCTGCATGTTCCTCCTGCCCTGCATGTGGTGCTGCTTCACACCCCCGAGGCTCTGTGTGGGACCATGTGTCTGTCACGTGACAGCTGTTGGGGACCCTTCTCCACCTTTCTGGGCACAACCCCACGGCTTCTTTGGGGGCCACTGGCCAATGCTCCAGCCTTGGGTTAGTTTGGGAGCAAGGGCCTTGGTCTTGCTGCCAGGACTGCGCCACAGGGGGCGGGGGGGGGGGGGGCAGGTGCTGTGGACTGGGCCTGGCTGGGCCCTGATGGCTGTCCTGGCCCCGTTTCCACCACAAATGCAGGTCTTATGAGGGCACCCTCTACAAGAAGGGGGCCTTCATGAAACCCTGGAAGGCCCGCTGGTTCGTGCTGGACAAGACCAAGCACCAGGTGAGTGGTCAGTGGGCAAAGGGTGGGGAGGAGGCTGGGGGACCCTGCCCTGACTTCCTGTCCCCCCCCTCAGCTGCGCTACTATGACCACCGCGTGGATACGGAGTACAAGGGCATCATCGACCTGGCGGAGGTGGAGGCTGTGGCACCTGGCACTCCCACCATGGGCGCTCCTAAGACCGTGGATGAGAAGGCCTTCTTTGACGTGAGCTGTGGCTAGTGTGTAGGAGAGGGGCGGGCGGGCTCCACGGGGTGGGGCCGTGGAGTCAGCTACCCATCCTCCCCAGGTGAAGACGACTCGTCGTGTTTACAACTTCTGTGCCCAGGACGTGCTGTCGGCCCAGCAGTGGGTGGACCAGATCCAGAGCTGCCTGTCAGACGCCTGAGCCCAGCCCTGCTTGGCTGCTCTGCGTCCAGTTACAGACCACTAGGGGTGGGCAGGGCCCCCCGGCCATGTTTACAGCCCCCACCCTTGACAGTATTGAGGCCCAGCCCCCAAACTTGTGTGTACAGCCCCTGCCCGCCCCACCCTGCCCACCCCGCCCGCCCGGCCAGCTCTAACTTATTTCGGAGTCTTGGCTGAGCGCCGGCCGGGAGGCGCCATGGTACAGCCCTCATGGTGGGCCTGTAAATAGCCCAGCCCCGTCCGCGTGGTGGCCCCGGCCGGCCCGCAGGCAACCTGTTCCTACAACCAGAGTCTATAAAGAGAACTAACTATGTGCCACGTGCCTGCGTCTCCTCAGCTCGCCTAGGGGCCCCTCCCACCACCCACTCAGTCCAGTACCAGGGTCTGCTGTGTGGGGGCCCAGTGCTGGTGCCAGGTTGTGCTCAGCCCTGGAGCCGGCACAGCCTGAGGGGAAGATCTCCCTGCTGTTGTGAAGAGGGAGTAGTTTCCATAAGGGGAGGCGGAGTCGGTCACTCGTGTGGCTCTAAGGAGACTGTCCAGAGGACAGGCTGGGCGGAGGGCCTGGGGATGGGGTTGTGGAGACGTGGCCTCTGGTCAAGTGGAACAGAGATGCCAAGGGCGGGCTGGAAGCGAGGATGCCTGAGGATGTGGGGAAGAGGCTTTACGCGTGGAGTGGGCACGGCCCTGTGGCAGGTGTGGTGGCTGTAACCTGATGGCCTTGGTTCTGGGGACTCTGCTCCACATGCCTGAACCCTCCTCCCCCAGCATGTCTTGGGGGTAATGGGCTCCTTTCCTATCCATACATGAGTCCCACCAGGCCTAGGGCCTCACCTGTGGTGTGGGCAGCAGGTGGAGGATGGGTGTCACAGAGGCTGAGAGACCATCCCAGAGTGGTCTGGGAGGTGCCCACTGGTTCCTGGTTAGAGAGGGGCTAGTGGTGTGAGGGCCTAGCTAGAGGTGGCACCTGTCAAGTAGAAGGTAAGCAGAAGTGTGGACACAGGTGCAGGTGGGACTTTTGCCGGCATGGGGGGTGGGATGACCCTCTGGTCTTCCCTACGCCACATGGACGGCTGTGGGACCAAGGTTTCCAACACTCAGGAAACCCAAAGGTCTGGGTCCTGTGCCTGGATTTCATGTGGAGGCCATGGGGCTATTCCCTGAGGCCGGGGGGCAAGAGGCCAGAAATCACCAAAGCAGGGGCCTTGGGGCAAGGTCAGTGCAGCACCAGGGCTGCCTTGGAGACCATCCTCCTGGCCCTGAGCAGCCAGGGACAGACCCCGGGGTGAGTGTCACCTTACTCTGCCCTCTAGCTGCCCCTCCCACCTGGCCAGGGAAGACAGGGTGGCCCTCCCTCTGAGCAAGCGCGCGCCAGGCAGTTTGCTCACAAGGAGGAAAAGCTCAGTATTTGTTCAGAGTGTTCTGCTCATTGTTGCTCAGGTGTTTGAGCTGGGGCAGCAGACACCCCGCCCCTGCCCCCACCCCCACCCCCACCCCCACCCTCCGCTGGCCAGGTTGGGGCTCCAGGGCATGCAGCTTAACAATACTCCGGTTTGTCAGTAAGAACAACACAACTTTATTGGGAGTTGGGGTTTTGGGTGCCCTGTCAGATCATCAGAACATTAAAAATGGACTCAGCATCACACAATCCTGCAGGCCTTCCGGGACGATGGCCCTGCGCCCAACAGGTGCAGACCCCACCCACCCAGCACTGCTGGGGCCAGTCTCTGCCCCCTGCCCCCTTCTGCAAGCTCATGGCCAGCTCCTGCCAGGTGCCCAAATGCACCGGAGTGCCAGGGCCAGGATACCCCTGCCAGGCCACGAGGGTCTTGGTATTTTTAAGGCAGTCATATTTTGCATTCTGGCTCAAAGGCCAGCTCCCAGGGCCACTGGGCAGCTAAGACCCTGTGTGTGGCCAGCCCAGCTCTGGACGCGCATTCGTCCCGAGTCAGGGAGACCCTTCACTGCAGCTAGATACAAAGTGCAAACACGGCTCTCTGCGTTTGTTAAAAAAATCGGTAAAAACAGGCTGGCAGTCTGTGGCATCCGCGCCCATCACGCCCTCAGTCCTCGTGGCACCTCAGGGTCAAGGCCCCGGCTCTGGCAGGCAGAGCGCACGTCTGAAGCCTTATTGCTGTGCGTGGGGTCAGGCAGGAGCGACGCGAGCTGGGCCGTCCGACTGGGTCCAACTGCCAGCTTTACCAATGCAGCATTTATTTTAAAATTAAATAAAATTAAAAAAGACAAGTTGCATCACCAGGTAGTTTTCTGATTAAGGGTGTGCCATGGCTGGGCGGCAGCATCACACGGGGCCGTTGGAGGTGGCTCCTGCAGGCGGTGCATTCGTCTTCCTGCAGGAAGAGTGGGGGGTTGGAACCCAAGGGTCCAAGGGTCCCTGTCCAGTCCCCTCTCCCTGGCCCGGCCTGCTCACCTGTCCTTTGTCACTGTCCCCAGAACGGCCACTGTGGAGACGGCTGGGCTGGCTGTGGTTGCAGTGGTGATAGTCACCATGGGCCCTGGGGGGACTGCCACGGTCAATACAGAAGAGACTCCTGGGGTGGCTGGGGCAGGACTGGTCTTGCTCAGTGCTGTGGTGGCTGCCTCGGGGGGCACAGCCCCAGCCAGAGTGGAGGTGGCTTCTACAGGTGCAGGGGAGGTGGGACCTGGCAGCGTGCTGGTGGCCCTGTGTGGCAGGCATGGACTCAGTTACCTGGGCTGCCCCAGAGACAACCTGCCAGTCCACTCTCCTAGGCAGCCCCCTACCCTGTTCCAGACCTGCTCCCCGGGACCCTCATTACTGTGGACCACACCTGGCCCAGCCACTTCCCTAACAGCCCACAGGCCATGTCTCCCCAGAACTCGCCCTCCCACACCTGGAAAGGCCCAGGGAATGATGGTGACCTAGGGACAACCTGACCCCTCTTGCTGCAGCCCAGGAAGGTGAGCCCCGGGCTCCCTGGCCTGGCCCACACCTGCCCAGCGCTCACTTCCACTGCGTGATGTCAACTCCACCCTTATGAGGCCCCCTGGGAGCCTGCCTGCAAGAGCAGTCAGGAGAGGGTCCTCAGGGTCCTTGTGGGGGCTGTGCTGGGTGCGGTCGGCAGCATGTGAGACAGACCACACTGGACACGCAAGCCCACGTGGGCCAGGGAGGGCAGACAGCAAGACCCACACAGACGGCCCCGTGGAAACAGCTTGCTTTTGGAATGACATAGCCTGCTTTCCAGAGCACAGTTGGTTTTTAGGAGGGGAGAGACTGAAAAAGTTTAGGAATTGTAATGATTTTTTTTAATCCTCCCCCAAGGATATTTTTTCTATTGCTTTTCAGAGAGAGTGGAAGGGAGGGCGAGAAAAACATTGATGTGAGACACATGGATGAGTTGCCTCCCACACGAGCCCTGACCGTGGCCGGGGATTGAGCCTGCAACCCAGGTACATGCCCTTGGCCAAAATTGAACCCGGGACCCTTCAGTCCATGGCTGATACTCTAACCACTGAGCCACACCGGCCAGGGCTATGATGATTCTTCAAGAATGAACTAAACCCCTTCAGGAATCCCTGGCGCCCGCTTGCTACCTCTCCTGGCCCCACTTCCTCAGGGCCCTGCCCTGCTGCAAACCCCAGGGAGGGGCCCAAGGGGACAGGCCATGTCGTCCGGGGTCCCGGGAATGAGCATGCTATGAGCCAGAGCTGGACCCCCACCATCACGTGGAAACCGGGAGTGGGTGGGGCCTTGCCAGGTACCGACATGCCCCACCTGTGGGGGGAAACCAACGGAAGGCACCATCTCACCCAGAGCACCCACCTCCTGTGAGTGCCCGATCTGCATCTGCTCCCTGTGCCCTCCTGGGGGGTCCAGCCCAGGAAGCCTAGTGCCAGCAGCACCTCCTCCAACATCCCCCCAGGCTGCCTGCCACTCTCCCTAGTTTCCAAAACACAACTCCTTATACCATCCTCCCCTCCCCAGTCCAGCCAGAAGAGGTCTGTCTGTCCATCAATGGATCCCACAGGCCTGGACTTTCTGAGTGTAGGGATGAGGGATGGGGGCTCAACTTGCACGGAGGACACCCCCACATCAGGGTTCAGTTGCAAAGTCCTGACACATCCCCACCCATACTGAGTGTGACCGGCATTTCCAAGGTGCCCGGTTTAGGTGGGCACATGTCTGGGACTCAGCACGCCCCAGGAAGGATGAAAGCCAACCCCTCCTCCCCACCAAGGCAACCCCAGAGCCTGGGGTGGTAGCTCAGCAGGGCTGGAACTCCACAGGTCTGACCCTGCTCTCCAAAGTGGGCCTATGGGTGGGGAAGCCCCATTCCCTGGTCCTTGGGGTGGAACATTCAGGTCCTCTGTTCTGTCTCAATACCCCTCACCCCTGGTCATCCCTCCCCACAGAGCACACCTCCAAGGGTCACAGGACCGTCAGGGCAGCAGGGTCCACCTGCTCCTGGGCAAGTAGAGTGCTGTGGACAACCAGATCCCTGTGGCTTGGGGCCTGCACCCACCCCACCCTGCACACCTGGGGACCGACGTGGGCAGTGGGGGGGCCTCCCGGCCGGGACTCATACTGACAGCTTCTGAGGCGACAGCCACCTTCTGCTGGTCCTCGTCACTGTCAGAGGCTACCAGAGGAGTGTCCCTGGATACACACACATTCCAGGCACACGGGGAGGCAGGGCCAACTGCAAAACAGGGGCCAGGTGACAATGGTGAGGGTGGAGGGGCCCCCAAACTCGTGGGCATGCAAGAGCTTCACCCCGAAAAATGGAAACTGTCCACACATTGCCTGCTGCGGGGAGTGTCTGCCCATGAAGGAACTGTCCTCCCCTGTGGCTTCTAAGTCCCACCCCTCCCTCTGTGGCCCTGACACCCTGGGGGCTTCCAAGACTGATAAGCCCAGGGCCAGAGGTTCTGGACAGGCCCCATGACTGCCACAGAGGTGGCACAGTGTGTGTGCAATGGCACTAGGAAGGCAGCCAGGGTTCCCAGGAGCACAGACGGGTGCAGGGGCAGACCCTCCCTCCAATGGTGGCGCAAAGGCCTTGCCACCCATCCTGGGCCTGGGCCGCCTCCTCCCGCTGCCCTGCCATGGGAGCTGCTCCGACTCACGGGTTCTCTCTGGGCCCTGACTCAGGCCACCCTGGGCATCGCCATGTCCTGTGTCCACTGGGGAGCTGCACCTGGGCCCCGAATCGGAGCTGTGGACGAAGTCGAGGCTGAGGCTGTGCTGGGGAGACGCTGCCTCCGAGGCTGACAGGGTCACTCCAGCCTGCCCGCCTTCCTTACCAGCAGAAAGGCTGGAAGTCAGTGAACTTGGCCCAGCCTTTCTCCTCCGGAGCTGAGGTGCTTGGGACACTGGCTGCCCATACGCTGGAGCCCACGTCCATCGCCACTCCCGGGGCTGAAGCAGTTGGGTTCACAGGCTCATCAAACACAGTCCATGTGGCACCTACAGGGGGAGGCACAGTGAATGGTCCAGGTCCCTGCACCAGGGAGTCGGCCCCACCTGACCTCAGAGCCCTCAGCCCAGACACAGCAGGACACACGAGAAGTGGTGTCCTCCCAATGGCACTGGTGGACGATGTGGCTGAGAGGAGCTGCCGAGGAATGAGCCACAGCATCTGCCATCAACTCCATGTCCTCATACTCGGGGGCACATGGAAGCCACTGCCTTCAGGACCATGTGCTCCAGAGTGTGTACAGGCAGGTCAGCAGGTGTCAGACCCTTTGGAGCACCTGCCAGGGCACCAATCTTCCATCACCCGTGTCCCCTACTCAATCTGAACTCTGCACTGCAAGCACCTACCTTCTGAGCCATCTTCCACGTGGGGACCACCCTTCTGAGCAGTGGCTTGAGGAGCCCCTGCCAGAGCCACATCCCTGTCAGCTTCCTTCCCATCCTGGTCTCCACGAGCCAGGCCATTCTCTGGGCAGCTCTCTGAGGCAGGAGGGCCCCCAAACCTGGGTGAAAGCACATTCAGCACAGTGGAGCGTCACAACTGGGGCAGGGCTGGGGTACACAAGTGTCCAGGGGCCTATTCCTCGGGGAAGCTCAGGAAGGATGGGTGGCCACACACCTGGCTCTGGCCACCCCCCGGGCAGCACAGTGAGTCTCCTTGTCCTCCCAGATGTCGTCCTCGTCGTCATCAAAGGGCTGGATGTGGTCCCCGCAGCAGGCCTCAAACAGAGCCGCGCTGGGCTGAGAGAACCCATGTGTTCCACACGGCTCCCAAAGGCCCAGTCCACAGCCCCACAGGACAGGTGCCCAGCTGGGGAGGGACAGGGCTCCCATGGAGCACCCCCTCTCCCTGCTGCCCACCCACTGCCCTGTCTCTGTCCACCTCGGACAAACACCAACTGGGGACTCACGCTGTCCTCATCGGCGTCAATGTGGAAGTTTATCTCTGCGATCCTGTCGAATGGAGCACTGAGAGAAAAGAGTAATGCGACTCTCAGCACCAGGGCATCTGGGTGACCACCTCAGGGCCACAGTGTGCTGAGACAGGCGAGGGGCTGGGCTGGGGGCCTGGGGGAGTCTGTAGCAGACCAGGTGGGGGCTGAGAGCGGAAGGCTAGGGCTCTGCAGCCAGTCCAGGAGTGTGTCCATCACCCAGGTTGGGGAACCATTTCCTGTGCTCACTTGCTTTCTCTCCAGCTCTGAGGGAGCAACCTGGGTGGCTGCTGTGTCTGGTCTGCACAAGTGACAATCTGCCTTCCCTAAGGATGTCTGGAGGCACTCAGCCCAGCCCCTCCCACACACGGTCACAGCTGGCTCTCAGCTGAGGAAGTAGGGGATGGCCTCTAGGGCCAGGCAGGGCCAAGCCACAGGCTTGGGACCTGGTCACACTGAGCAGAGCCCAACTCTGTCCTTCCAAAAGGGACGGGGGTTGACGGGGTGGGAGGCGGTGATGGTGAGAATCATGGTCATGGTGCGTAAGGGAGGCAGCCGCAGTCCCAGGCACGTTCAGATAGGCTCACTTGACGCTGTCGTCCTGATCTGCAAACTCCTCGTCATTGAAGCCAAACTGGTCCACGAAGGTGGCCGTCATCTGCTGGACCTGGTACTCGGAAAAAGCCTGGGAGAGACAGGCAAGTATCGCAGGACAGGCCTCAGACTCAGCCTCTGCCCCTCATGACCACTCAGGCGTGTGCCGTGTAGTCGCATCTGAACAGCCTATTTAACTCTTAATTCACCCACCATATCCCCAAGGGTCCCATCTATGTAAGTGGCTCTGGGGGGGTGTCCCCCTCATCTCAGCGTGAGTGGGCAGGCCAGGTACACAGGAGGAAAGCCCTTGGCCATCTCCCAGGGCAGGTTGGTGAGATGCCACCCAGGACACCACACAGGCCTAAGGGCTGCCCTGACTGCGGAGAAGAGCGGGCCACACACCTGCTGAAGGGACAGCTCGCTAGGGAAAGCGCCTTCCATGTCCTCATCTTCACTCGAGGGGTGGAGGTGGTGTGTGCTCACCTGCGACAGCACAGAGGTGGGTGTGAGCTTGCACCCCGGGGCTGGTGCCCAGGGGGCTCCTTCGGTGCAGCCCACACTGGATCTGGGCATGAGGAGGCCTCCAAGACCACACTGGGGCTCCTGACATGACAGGGACAGGGACGAGGGGCTGCAGCAGCTCTGCTCGGGGCCTCAGGCTCTCACTCGGACCAGCCCACCCTGAGGCAGAAGGGTCTGTGTCTGGACACAGAGCAGAGGTGGCAGCACATAATCCAGCCCCTCCTGCACACACACACCAGAGGAGCTCACCAGGTCCACGGCGTTCCTGCGGTTGGTCTCCGTCAGCGTCTCCTCCACAAAGCTCTCCCAGCGCCCTCGGCAATCCGCAGGGAGCCCTGCAAGGGAAGTGCTGCCTAGTGGAGAGTCCCAGAGGGCCCGGGGGTGACCTCTGAGAGCTGCTGGGAGTGCTACAGGGCCTCAAGGGGTTGTACAGGCACCAAGTCCAACCTCAGCAGGTATCAAAGCCCTGAGTTTACTTGGCACACAGGGGCCCCCAGACACAGACACGCTGCAGTTAGTTTTTTTGATGGCCTGCCTCAGCACAACCCGCAGGCCTATGTCTGTTTCTCTGGAAAGGTCAGAGCCTCAAAAAGGTTCATGCCCTGAAACGGTGAGGGAAGATCACACTTGCCCGTCGCCTCCCAATCTGGGCCTTCCTGGGGAGACTTCCCTGGGCCCCCACCCTCATCATGGGGACCAATGGACCAGGAGACCTGACCCCAGCCTGAAGGCCACTGACTGAGAACACCCCTGCCTCTACCGGGACTTCCTGGGCTCATGCCTGCCTGCGGCCACAGGGCGCACTGCCACAGCTGAGACTACCCTCTGTGGGGCCCTTCCAGATAGCACTGTTTCGTGCCACACCGCTCCCTGAGCACAGCACTCAGCTCACCCTTAGCCAGCTCTGTCGCAAGGCCAACATGGCTGGGAACAGACTGTCCTTACTGAACTCTGGGGGTCGTCACCATCCATCCCCCCATCACTGCCTGTCACCCCCAGGCTCTCCTTGACTCACTCAGCACACTCCACCTCCTGGCCATCTTCCAGTCCACCTGCCTGTCTGCCTCTTGGCCCCCTGGGCACACCCTGCTCGTACTGGCCTGGTACCTCCTCGCCAGTGAAGCCACATGGGCCCTTCCCAGCTCAGCCCATGAAGCCCAGAGCTGAGGACTGTGCCCAGAATGTGAGAGATGGGAAAAGGCAAGGGCACAAGCCTCCAGGTGGAGTGCCCCTGCAGAGTGATGCAGGAGGAAGCCCAGGGCGGGGGGGTGTGTGTCCAGGGCAGAGGTGAGGCCTGGCCAGGAGAGGGGCTACCTGAATTCAGAGAAGAGCTGGGCTGTGCAGGGCAGTGTTTGGGCAGGACCTGGGCGGGTGTGAGCAGCAATGTGGCCGCTCGTGAGAGCCGGCCCTGAGCCATGAATAGATGCCTGCCCAACAGGGTGGGTGCCAGGGCCCAGACCCACCCCAAGGGGAGCCCACCCCCCATGGGAAGGCAAGTCAACCGTCTTGGTACCCAAGCAGCTACCACCTGCGAGGGTGGGGGTGGGCAGGGCACCCAGACCTGGCACAGGGCTCACCTCGGATGACTTCGCTGACAGGGGTCTGTGTGGGGCCCCCCTCCAGGTTCTGCACCACTGCGTTGGCAATCCGGGTGAGGTGACCCATGTTCCCACGCCTCATGCCACCTGCTGCCCTGAGAGTGAAGGGCAGTATGAGGGTGGCTGCCAGGCCAGGGCTTTTCCCCACCGCCCGCAAGTCCCTCCTCACAGCCTCGCCTGCGGGACTCTGGTGTTGGGAGACGCTGCTCCCACCCCCACTATGCAGACCAGAAAACAGGTAACAGTGGGGCTCAAAGCTTGTGCTCCCCACATATAACATGCAGCCCTCCACACCAGCAGGCCTGCTCAGACTCTCCTACCCGGCCATCCGTGCTACACCCCTCACCTGCACTCAGGCACCTCCACTTTCCTGACTCCCAGAGCCCCTCCTACACAGCCTGGAGCCCACTGCCTAGGGGAAGCCCAGTTCAGCAGCAGAAGACACGGAAAGTTAAAATATAAACGCACCCCTGCGGCAAGTGCTGACAGGGCACGCCTGAGCTCTAGGGAAATAAGAACAGTCACAGGACCCAGAGTGGGCCTATCACAGGCTCTCTAGATCTGCAAGTCGCCCCCTCCCTGAGCTTGAGGTGTGGGGGCGCTCGTCCTGGCATGTATCCACCTGTCCACCCCACGCTGCCATGAACACATGGCTCTGCATTCAACTTCTTAACCACCACATACAAGACCCAATCAGGAGCTTCTGCTGTGAAATAGGGTGGACAGAGCCTGCTGTTGACCACTCTCTCCTAAGAGCCTGATGACACCCAGAAAGGAGCCAAGGTGAGCGAGCAAGCACCTGAGCTGGAGAGCTGGGTCAGGCAGAAGAAGGGGTGAGAGAGCGGGAAGGGGGAGCACTGGCCACAGGGGAAGCTCGGACAGGGTGGAGGCTTGCCGTGCACCTTAGACCTTCAGTGACAACTGTGAGCCCTCCCTCAACCCACCCACACAAACAAGCAAACTGTACGAGAGCACGCTCGGCACAGGGTCTCGTGGGGCACTGCATGCAGGGGGCCAGGGGAAGGCAGCCAGACCCGTCAGTGCACTGACACTCGAGAACAGACAAACTTGGTGGGTTCAGTGAGAGCAGGATATGAGGGATAAACCTGGGGAAGTGAGGCAGCCCCACCGAGGAGCAGCAGTCAGCAGAGAGAGGGCAGGGCAGTAAGGAGGGGCTGCCTACACTGGACCCTGCAGGGCACCCTGGGGACCTGGGTGGTCAAGACCTTCAGGCAGAAGTGACACCATCTCATCTGTGTTTCAGAAAGAGCCCAAATGCTCATGCAACAAGAGGCCACGCAGGGCAGGGAGGAAGCAGGAAGTGGCGTGGACACTTTTGAGGGTTCAAGGGCTCAGTGACAGAAGTGGCTGGTGCGGGGGTGGGCAGACGGGGGATTCGGGACACAGTGTGGGCACAGGACAGGCGAGGGAGGAAGGTGAAGGAGGCCTAGGGAGCGAGGGTTGGGGTGAGGAGGAGGGGGGAACAGGAACACAGCCCAGGCCCGGGGACTGCTTGGCTCTGCTTGTCAGCTCTGTGCCCTGGCCTCCCAGGCAGCCCAGCAACTGTTTCCTTCAGTAGCAGAAGCCCTTTCTGGAAACCAAACCTTCCATGGGGCCCTGGGGGCCCACTGACCCCTCAGGCACACTCCCTCAGACACCCAGAGGTTCTTACTGTGTGTGGTCATTGGCCTCCCAGGCCTCCAGGATCCTCTGGACCAGGCAGCACTTCTGGAACAGCTGGGGGACAGGCTGACAGTCAGGGTATGAGGGGCTGCGTCTTCCCCTCCACCCTCCGTGGACCAAGTGGGCTTAGCAGGAAGCAAGCCAGTGGCCTGGAGGTGAGCATCATGCGAAGCGCTCACGGGTGAGCAGGAAAGATGTGCCACGTCAAGGGTGCACGCACATGTATTCAAAAGGCCCAAATCCCAGAAAGTGTTCTCATGCCCTTTCCTTGTGATTCCCTCTCCTGGTTAAAGGAGGGCAGCTCACCGTGTCACGTGAGGATAAGAAAAGAAAACGCGGGGGGTGGGGGGGGCACTGCTGGCTCAGAGGGCCCACATCAACGTGAATGTCCACATGGGGCTCAGCACACAGTGACACACAGCAACACACAATGACACACTGGACACTGGCTGGACTTACATGGGTCACCATTGTGTTCTCGGGGTTGCTGGCAACAGGCTGGGGGGTCCCTGAGT
The DNA here is from genome assembly GCF_964146895.1 of Miniopterus schreibersii. Lineage (NCBI taxonomy): Eukaryota > Metazoa > Chordata > Mammalia > Chiroptera > Miniopteridae > Miniopterus > Miniopterus schreibersii. The sequence continues at coordinate 187,558,889 of NC_138102.1, read as the reverse complement.
CCCCGTTCCCAGGTGGAGGCTCTGCCCTGCTCTCGGGTCCACTGGCTTCTGCCCTGTCCTCCCGGGAGGCATGGGAGAGAATTGCGGCTATGCATAGTTCCACTTGGAAGTGCAAAAAGTTGTTCCAGGTGTACTTGAAAAACAGGTCCTGGGGAAACAGGACAGAGGAAAGTTCCTGGGCTGTTTGCTCCTGATGGGAGCCAGGGGGGCAGCACTCCATTCTCACAGGCTGTGGGCGGCCGGGCAGGTGCTGAGGCATCTGCTTAAAATCATCCCTCTGTGAGAAATTTCTGAAAGAGCCTGCTCTGCTCTCATCTGAACATGTCTGAGGATCAATCCTTTCGCCTCCAAATTAGAAGAGCCACTCATTTCTAGCCTCTTTCATCCCGTGTTTTTAAAAGGCTGTGTATCTCCTAGTACAATCCACATTAGCTACACTCTACACATTCCACAATGTAGAATTAATATTCTTCATTTATTATTGTATCTTGACCCATGAGTCAGTAGAAGTGTGTTAAATTTGCAAACACCCAGGAGGGATGTGAAATCAGATGGCACACATGTGGACACTGCCCACAGGAACCCAGAGGGACCCAAACCTGAGCTGCACCAGCTGAAGCCCAGAGGAGGCCAAGTGAGGAGGCAGCACCTCCTCTCACAGCCTCTCCAGATGGGGGCAGGGGTGAGGAGAGCAACCACAGCCTGTCCCTGAATCTCTGACCCCTTAAGTGGGTAAGGAGGCACTGGAGGGGAGAGGTGGAGAAGGCACACCTATCTGCACCCCCAGGGCCACCTCACACAGAGCAGAGGCCACAGCAGCCTATCCTAGACTGCTGCCTACTTGGAGGGAGGGTGCAATGGGGCTGGGTGGGGGGAAAGGGCGGGAGGGTGTGCAAAAATCCTCAACAGAATACTAGCAAAATGAACTCAGCTGCATATTAAACGGGTTACACACCATGGCTAAGTGGGATATTCCTGGATGTAAGGATGGGTCAATGTGAAAATCAACCATCCACTTGGTCAGTTTATTGATCAGAGGACAAAAATTGTCTAATTATCTCGCTGACACTGAAGAGCCCTGGACAAAATTCAACAATAGGTTCTTTTTATAAAAACACTTAGCCCAGCCAGTGTGGCTCAGTGGCTGAGCATCGACCTATGATCCAGGAGATCGAGGTTAGATTCCCGGTCAGGGCACATGCCCAGGTTGCGGGCTCCATCCCCAGGAGGCACCTTCAATGACTCATCATTGATGTTTCTCTCTCTTTCCCTCCCCCTTCCTCTCTGAAATCAATAAAAAATACATATTTTTTTAAAACAAAATAACCAAAAAAAACCACCCCAAAACACTTAACAAACTAGGAAGAGAAGGAAACTCCCTCAGTGTAAGAGCACCCGCGACAGCCCACAGCACACGCACCGAGTGCAATAGACTGCGCGCGTCTCCTCGGGACAGGGGAGGCGGGGCGTGGCAAGCTCTCACAGGGCAGTCAGGGAGGAGAAAGAAAGAAGAGGGGCCAAACTGGGTGGGGGAAGTAAAACTATCTTTTCACAGATGACACATCTTATATGAAGAAAACTACAAATTTCACATAAACCGTTAGATCTAATAAACAAGTTTCAAGACACAAAATCAACACACAAAAACCAGTTGCATTTCTATACACTAACAATCAACAATCCAAAAATTAAAAAAAAAAATTATTCAATTTACAACAGCATCCAAAAGAAAAAAATACTCATGAGTGAATTCAACCAGGAGGGAAGGACTTGTACACTGAGAACCATACACATGCTGAAAGAAGCTGAAGACGACCTGAGTAAACGGAAGTGCACCCAAAATTGTCCATGGAGGACAATTCTGTTAACGGACACCACCACCCAAAATGGTCTACAGATTCGACACAATCTCTATCAAAATCCCACCCAATGGCATTTTTTTTGTAGAAACAGAAAAACCCATCCAAAAATTCTTATGAAATCACAAGGGATCCTCAAAAGACAAAACAATCTTGACCAAAAAAAACCCCCAACAAAGTTGGACTCACAATTCTTCAGTTCAAAACGTACTACAAAGCTACAGTTTTCAGCAGAGTGTGGCCCTAGCATGAGGACAGACATGAAGACCAATGGAAGAGAGTTGAGAGTCAAGAATTAAACCTTCCCGTTTATGGTCAATTGATTTTCAACAAAGGTGCCAAAACCATTCAACGGGGAAAGGACAGTCTTTCAACAGGTGGTGCTGGGTGAACTGGACACCCACAGGCAGTGGAATGAAGCTGTACCCTCACCTTATGTACATACACAGACCAACTCAAAACAGATCGAAGATGCGATAGAGGCAACAATATAAAACTCCTAGAAAACATAGGGGGTGAGCTGCATGATAGTGGATTTCGCAATGCTTTCTTGGATATGACTTTTGTGTGTCAAAGGAAACCATCCACAGAGTGAAAAGAACCCACAGAATTGAAAGTCAAAAAATAACTTAATCCAGAATGTATAAAGAACTCCTATAACTCAACAACAACCAAAACCACACAACCTGATTCAAGAATGGGCAAAGGGCTTGGACAGCCATCCAACGAAAACGTACATGTGGCCAAAATAAGCAGATGAAAAGATGCTCAACATCACTAGGGCAATGCAAATCAAAACCACCACGAGATACCAACCACTTCACAACCGTTATAATGGCTATTATTAAAAAAAAACAAAAAACAAGTTTTGGCGAGGACATGGAGAAATCAGAACCTTCACACACTGCTGGCGGGAATGTAAAATGGTGCACCCGCTGTGGAAAACAGTCGGTTCCTCAGAAAGTTGAACACAGAATTGCTATGTGACCCAGCTACTCCCCTCCCGGGCATATGCTCAAAAGAAGTGAAAGCTGGACTCGAACAGGTGTTTGTGCCTCTGTGTTTAGAGCAGCATATTCAAAACAGCCCAACGGTGAAAGCAACCCACGCATCCCCATAATGAATGGATGAGCAAGCGTGGTCCATCTACACAGTGGAAGATCATTCAGCCAAGAAAAGGAAGGAAATCCTGACACCTGCTGTAACGGGGACAAACCTTGAAGACATGCTCAGCGACACAAGCAAGACACACAAGGCCAAATACTGTGTGATTCCACTTATAGGAGGTCCCTAGAGTAGCTAAACTCAAGAGACAAAAAGTCAGGTGGTGGGTGAAGGGGCTGGGGGAGGGCACAGGGATCGATGGCTCAGTGATCGGTGTTTCTGTTTGAGATAAGCAGCTCTGATGGTTACATAAGCTGTGAGTGTGTTTAATGCCACTGAATTAACTGTGCACTTAAAAATTATTCAGCTGTAAATTTTATGTTACATATTTACTACCACAATAAAAGTCAAAAGGGGAGTGGAAAAGAGAGCAAAATTTTAAGAGGACAGGGAGGGAGGTTGGTCATAATCCTGCTGGTATTTCCAAAGGCTGCAACAGCTTATGAGGCCAGTACTTCAGGCCCAGTTCCAAGGCTGGCTCCTTCTGGGATTATGATTTAAATTGAAAGAGATTTCAGCTTCCTGGGACAAAGGGACAAGGGCAAGGCCAAAGAGCAGCCTGGGGACTGCATCTGCCCCTGGTGCACACTCAGAGCGATGCCCCCCTCCATCAGCACCCCCTTCTGCCTGCCTAACCCTCTCCTCAGACACCCAGGTGCCCTCCAGGCAACGGGGGGTGCCTGCTGAATGAGGGGTGTTCCCACTGGCTTTGACAAGAAGTGCAGAGGGGCCTTGTTGTGGAGTGAGCAGCTGTTCCTTTAGGATGTTTTATGTCAAAGAGCTAAAATCAAAGTTCTACCGGAAGGCAGAATGTCTGGAAGGACATGGACCATATTACCCCACACCTTCAAACAGACTGGAAACCTGCCCTCTGCTTTCAGAGCGATTCTCTGTGAGCCTACACAGAGGCACATCCCACTGCCGCTCAGGGTGTGGTCAGGCCTGGGGTGGGTCCAGAAAATGGTTTCTCTGCAGACTGTGCCTGTTTCAGGACCAAACCAGAGCCCCCTGCTGGGCAGGCCCTCCCAAAGGTGCTGGGGTCCAGCTGCCTGCTCGATGGACCCTGCCCTGTGGCATTTGCCTGGTCTGCCCACTGCCGAGGACCCTGGCCCTGCAAGATATGTGGACAGACACATGGGGGAGGGCGGCTGGCAGCGGTGCCCACTCACCAGCAGTAAGCCCATGGTGTTGAGCCGGCAGAGTTCCTGGTTGATGCTGGGTGTGTTTGTGTGCAGCAGTGCAGCCATGAGGCGGGCGCCATGCAGACGGGCATTTCCTAGGGGCTCTTCTAGCACGCCGATGGTGGTCAGGATTGCTGCTCTCTGCAAACACAGAAGCACCACCCACTGGAACCTTGCAGCCCAGCATGGCCACTGCTCAAAGGGCCAGGGCTGTTGCTCCGTGATGTGGCACAGCCAGAGGAGTGGGGGAGTGGGGGCTTCCTCAAGGCAGCACTGCCAGCAAGAGGAAAAGAAGGAATAACAGAGTGAGTGAGGGGGGCCACCGCACCTAGAAGCCCGGGCACTCTGGTCCCAGCCTGCCAGCCACAGGGCTGAGCACCCTGGTGAACAAGACAGGACCAGTGCCCTCAGGGGGCAGCTGTGAACACTCTTGGGAGAGACTGAGAGCAGAGCTGCCCTGTCAGACTGCACTCAGGTCTTTCCTGATCCTGCACGAGCAGTGTAACGCATCCACCTTTCCATGAACAGAAAGCTCCAGAACCCCTGCCTTTGTGAAGCTTCCTTCCTGGGGGGGAGGCAGACACTAAGCAAGCTGATAAATAAAGCAGTGTGGTCAACCAATGTGGGCGCACAGGAGAAGCACCAGGAGCAAAGGGCTGAGTTGGGGGAGGGGCTAAGTTGAGCTCAGCAGGGGCGAGGCAGACTGGGGTGGCCATGAGAGAGTGAACCTCCTCAACATGACCCCAAGCGCCTCCCAGAGCTGCTGAACTGAGCAAGAGCCTCCTCTGGGACCCCTGACCCTTGGCTGTGGGTGCCCCTGACTCAGAGGCCAGGCTGACGAGGAATGTAGGCTCTCAGATGACCCCTATTTAAGAATGCAAGAGTCATCTGGGGGGCTGCAAAATGTCCAAGCCCCAGGCTCCCCCTAAGAGAACAGACAGACATTAAGGGGATGGGGGTCTGAAATCAAGCCCCTGGCATCTGCCTGGTGGTTCTCAAGTTAGAGTCAGGGAATAGCAGTGTGAGTGTGTTCACTCATCCTGGGTAAACCGTGGGTACTTTGCTTGTCCCAAGTCCTGTACCTTTGGCGGGTGGAGTAGGAGCTGGTGGAAGTCCTTCAGCCGCGGCTCAATGCTGTGCAGGACACTGCCGCTGACAGTGCACAGCCTCTCCAGTCCCTGAGAAAAGGAGTCCACCAAGCCCTCTGTCCTGTGGATGAGGAAGCATATGGAGACGGGAACGCCCTGGCCTCTGTGGCATCTCACTCCCCTGCCCAATGTCCCTAATCATCTCAAGGGTGGTATGGTGACTGATACAGAGAGAAGAGAGACGCCCAAGGCCATTAGAAAGCTTTCCCAGGTGACGGCCCAGAGTACCACGGCTCAGCCTAGCCCCCGACAAGCTGGGGACGTCACACTCAGGAACCATTTCTGCTCCCCTCTTGCTTTGAAAATATCCAGTTATCCTCACCTCTTGGCTGAGAAACAGGAAACAGGACCAGCCCACACTGTCCCTCTGGCTTTGTCAAGCTGATATCTCTGAGATCTTTATTTAAACACTTTTTCCAATCATAAAAGTAATACATGATCATTATAGGAAAATTTTAAATACGTAAAAAGATAAACAGCAAAAAGAATCAGCTGGCTCATCTGTCTCCCTCATGTCTATGCTGCCCCTTCATCACATGGAGCCTGAACCAGGACTGGAGCAGCCTGACCTGCTACAGAACAGCCTGGGCTTCCTGCATTCGTGAAGGTGAAAGATCCAATATTCCAGCTGCTTAACTAGAGAAAATGATAACATTGTAATTCTCTTTTTAGGTAAAAAGTTAATATGTATTGGGTACCAGAAAGAGACAGAGAGAGACAAAGAAACAGAGAGAGACAGAGACAGAGAGACAGAGAGAGACAAAGAGACAGAGAAACTGCTAATAACCTCACTACCGAGATTAAGCCAATCTGACATTTCTTGTTCTTTCTTTTTAAAAAGTACAGGCTGCCTGGCCGGCGTGGCTCAGGCGTTGAACATTGACCTAGGACCCAGGAGATCGGTTTGATTCACAGTCAGGGTACATGCCCGGGTTGTGGGATCGATCCCCAGTGGGGGGCCTGTGGGAAGCAGCTGATTGATGCTGATGTTTCTCATCATTGATGTTTCCATCTCTCTCCCCCTCCCCCTTCCTCTCTCTGAAATCAATAAAGATTAAAAAAATGTACAGGCTATCTGTGCTGGGGCTACAGTGAAGTTCCCTTCGGCATAAGGAAATGAGGGAACTACAGTCTCCTTGGGAGAGTGAGACCATTACCACCGCTCCTGACGGAACAGAGCTGACAGCAATGCACATACCCCATGAACACCCGCCCCCCACGCACACACACCCATGTACACAGATACGCCCCACGCATATACCTCCCATGGGCACACCCCCATGCACATCCCCCCATGCGCACATACAGACACAACCCACACGTGCTGTGGGGACTCGTTGGGACAGTCCTTGGGAAAACCACCAGCCATACCTACTCCGCAGACAGGTCTATAAACACTCTGCAAACAAGTGACAGTGAGCACCATGACTGATGGTGATGGTCAAGGGGGACTTGGCCTCCCTGGCCGCGTGGCTCAGTTGGCAGAAGCGTCACCCCATACACTAAAGGGTCATGGGTTTGATTCCTGGTCAGGGCACATACCCAGGTTGTGGGTTTGATCCCCAGTCGGGGTGCATACAGGGAGCAACCGATCAATGTCTCTCTCTCCCTTCCTCCCTCAAATCAACAGAAACATGTCCTCTGGTAAGGATAAAAGGGGGGCAGTGGATTGAGGGCTTGGGCTTGGCCATAGCCATGGATTTACCTTTCCAACAAAGAGAGTCTACCCATGTGACTAGCTGCACAACTGAAAATCAGACTGCACTCAAGCCTCCTGCAACTGAGGTGTCACACGCAGTGTCCTGCAACCTCCTCCCTCACAAGAGGCACTCACCCAGCCCGCCTTGTTTCCAGCAAGGTCAGCAACACCTGAGTCCCACTGACGAGGCAGCTCTCAGTCTGTTCTCCGTCAAACATGTTCCTCAGGAGCTGCTCCACACAGTCCTGCCTGTCAGACACACATGGATCACTGCCTGGGGAGCAGATGCAGACAGAAAGGACGTCTCCCCTCCCCGTGGAGGTGCAACACGCTCAGGTTTCAGGCCAGGTGCCTAGGGTTCTCAGGATGTTCCTGCCCCTGCTGGCCTGGGCTCGCTGGACCTGCCTAGAGACCCTCCTGTGGGAAGTAGGCCCATCAATGCAACTGGATCGGGGTGAGCACTTCATAAACAGCTCATTGGAATCCAAATCAGAGGAAGTAGCAGTGTGTGTAAGTGTTCAGATAGGGCTTGGAGACGTTCTCACAACTCAGAAGGACCCCAGCACCCACCCATCGGCCAGGCCCACCAGCCCCATGGCCAGCACTCACGACTCCAGCACTGCGAGAAGGGGGTCCGGCTCCAGACCCTCTGGCAGCTGGCTGCCCTGCTCCCTGCCCAGCCGGACAATGTCGCAGAGGGTCTGTGAAGCATTGGACTGCCTCTGGAAAGAGGGAAACGGCCGTTAGGGCCAGGAGAAACATCAGCAGAGCAGCCTGCCGGACGATCAGAGTCCTGCCGCTCATTTTCCAGAAGCTGCAGGACTCTCTAAACCAGTTCATTTCCAAGATGCAAGGTCTGCTTTTCCACAGTCAGGATGCAGGTCTGCTCAGACTCCTGGCTGCACTGAACTTCCTGAGTCTCAACAGTCACCTGTGGTTCGCAGGTACAGCTCCACCCCTTGGACCATGTTAAGGTACACTGCATATGTGACCACATTACTGATACTGTATTTTAAATTAACAAGGAGCTACTAATAATCAGAACAAGTCCTGCAAGTTCATGAAAATACAAAAGTTGCTACAGAGAAAACAAAGGATGCAACTTTTCAGGGAAACGTGAACCTCGTGAAAATGTGGAACCTAATTCAGTGCACTTGCCCACCACGTGGGGGTTTTCCACGGGGCAGGTGAACACAGATTCAGCCCTAGCCCCTTGCAGGGGTGTCAGGACATGTAGTGTTGACATATACACTTCAGGGACACAGGGCTAAAGGAAGGGCACCCACCACCACCTCACAAAAAAATGGGAGCAGCCAGGTTGGCTCTGTGGCTTCAAACCTGCCTGTGGACCTGTGGACAGCAGTGAGCCCCCAACGCTCAAACTCATGGGGGGATCGGGGGCACAGACACCCTCCAGAGCATGACAGGACAAAGAACAGAAGGGCCTGGAGGCAGCTAAGGGTCGACACAAGTGAGCACCACTGCTCTCAAAATTGCTGAGGATAGTGCATTTTCTTGGTCGCATGGAGAAAAGGCCTGTCAGGGAATACCCCACACACTCCCCCGTGGTTACCACGGAAGGAAGGGTCGGCAGAGGAAGCCCATCACCACCCTACGTACTTCTCACTGGCAGTGGGGGCTTCCTGCCAGAGCTCTCACCCTGTAACCATGTCCTTGAGCACGGCTAGAACCAGCCACTCCCTTCTAAGGAGCAGAACACACCAGTGAGGATTCTCACTCCTAAGATGAGTCTACAAGAGACTGACTTTCGTCCTGCTCTCTGAGGGAAGCCAGCAGCTACACTGTGAGCTGCTCTGTGAAGAGGCCCCTGGGGCATGGGGCTGAGGGTGGCCCCAGTCAACAGCCTTCAAGAAACTGAGTCCTGCCGAGGGTCCAGTGACGAGGGAAGCAAACCCTCTTGCCCCAGGTGGATCCTGAGATGCCCTATAAGTGATCCTGGGCAGAGGACCTGCTCGGCTGTGTCTAGATCCCTGATCCACAGAAACGAAGAAAAAAAGTACTTGTTGGGCAAGTAAGTTTCAGGGTAATCTATTACTCAAGTACAGACAGCTAATACAATCTGTTCAAACTGTTTTTTATGATATGTATGCATTATTTTTTAGTAAAAAAAAAGTCTAGAAGTCAGTGTTTGGTAAAGGAAGAGAGAAAAGTACGTCACTGGTCCTCCTCTGAGGAAGGGACTGACTGGCCCCAGACAGCAGCAGAGGGTGCTGCCCGACACCTGAGTGAGGAGCCCTGCGGCAGGCGGGCCTGTGGGCGAGTACTCACGTCTTCATGCTCACTCGGGTGGATCAATTCCACGAGTCTCTGAATGGTCCTCTCTTCATTAAGCCACTGAAAGGAAAAAGACGCCTGCTGATGACTCTGCTCACATCTGACGATGGGAAGTCCTGGGTGTGGAAGGTATCCACTCACCGGGTTCCACCAGGGATTCGCTGCCCTACAAGTGCACCCGCCCAGGACCAGAAAGAATGGGCAGTGACCAGGTTTGGGAGTGACCCAAAGTTTGCTGAGGAGGGAACCGCCGTCCGCAAGTCCTAATGGCGCAGAGTGAAACGCAGACCAGTGTGTCTGAGGAGCCGAGCACCAGCCCTCCCCATGCTGGCCCAGCTCAGCCGCGGCTTTTTCTTAATCCCCACCCAAAGGTGTTTTTATTTTTATTTTCTAGAGAGAGGAAGGGGGAGGGAAAGAGTGGAACATCAATCTGCTGCTTCCCATAGGCAGGGGACTGAGCCCGCAGCCTGGGTATGTGCCCTGACTAGGAATCAAACCCGCGACCCTTTGGTGTATGGGACAACCCTCCAACCAATGGAGCCACACTGGCCAGGGCTTGGCCTCCGCTCTTGCAGTGTCTGGCCTTTTCAAGATCAGGAGCAAAGGGACCCTGGTGAGGATGCAGGAGCACCAGGAGGAGGATGTGCTAGACACTATTGGAGGTCCAAGGGTGAGGTGGCCCGGTTGACCTGGGTCACACCCAGCTCCCCCTGTGCACCTCCTCATCCAGAAACGGGATGACCTGCACCCAGGACTGCACAGCACAGGTCAGTGCAGGCTTCCCACGAACTCTGAAGAACAGCTGGCGTTCATGCTGCGCTCGCTGTGGGCTGTGGCTATATGACTGGCTCTTAGTGGGAGGCTCTCCAGAGTAATACAAGTTACTAGCCTAAGACTGAGCACTGCCACCTTGATGAAAACTCACCTGATTCCAGGAGCTGGAAAATGGGCAAGAAGGAACAATGGTACATTTTACTTTAAATTGCATGGCAAACAAAACTCTCCAAACACCAGTGGACAAGCTGCCCAGCACTGATCTCCTGGGCTTCTCTGGGTAAAGAACCCCCTTTTTTCTGGGAAAGCCCTCAGGGAGCTACGGGCAGCTTCTGGTACTGTGAACACCCATGAGGACAGAAACGTGCACACACTCCAGGACAAATAACAGGTAACCTTGGTCTTTGCCATTTCCCTGCATGGAATCCTTGTTGGCTCGTGCTTTCCTCGCAGGTTTGTGCAGGACACAGAGCCAGCCCACCTGAGCTCCTGCCTGAGGCCATGGGGCTGGGGCTAGAGGGGTGGTCAGGAAAGCTTGGTTCTGCTTCTTCACAGAGGGGATAGAAGGAACTGCTCTGCTCTTTGCTTTTAAATGGACTGAGACAGGACAAGGGAAAAGGTGTGGAGTCTAGACCCAGCCTCAAGTATAAGCCTGACAAGAGCCCTGATGACCCCAGAGGGAGGAACCCGTGTGGGATGGGAAACTGGGAGCGCCAAGCATGCAGTGCTCCGAGCTCCTTCGCTCAAGTCCGGCCTCCTGTGCAGCCATCAACACACACTCGAGAATCTGCAGACACACCAAAGAGGGATGGGGCTCCAAGAACAAGGCCCACACACTCACCCTCAGGACTTCCTGTCGGAGCCCGGCTGGCTCCACGCAGCTGACCAGGCGAAGCAGCAGGTCCATGAGGGCCGAGGTGCCAATGTGCTTTAGGACCAGGCTGATGAACTTGTCTTTCTTCTTCAGGAACACAATCACCTGAAGTCAAACACCCTGGTAAGCAAGTAGGTCCAACCCTAACACCATAAGATGCTCCCCGAAGAACACTAAGATTAATTTTCAATTATCTTGAGCAGAAATAATGGCAAGACCTAAAAAAGCTATAAGAAAGGCCTCTGCAAGGCCAGGCAGAGGCCTGAACACAGGAGTCCTAGAGGCAGTGGCAGGGGGTGGGGAGGATGAGGATCCTGGGCCGACAGAGGTTTGCTTGACAGGGACCCTCTGTGAGAACGTGACACAAACAGCCCGAGAGACCACACAGGCTGCTGTGCACAGCAACCACTCAGGACACACTGACTCAAGTTTTTTCAACAGAAATGACCAGCGCGGACAAAGCTGAGCCAGGAGATGATGGTCACTGCTGACAGTCCCTGAACCTGGGACACCAACCTAAAGAGCACAGAACACACAAGACAGCCAGTCACCCATGGCCCAGGGAACAAGGACTGAGGTTTTAAAAAAGAGGAGGCAGTGATGTGTGGTTGGCTGGTGATCAGTGCCAACGAGATGAGAACAGCTAAGTATGAAGTATGAAGCCACCAGGGGGAGGGGGACATGGCAGCCAGCACCGTGGGGTGGACTACTCAGGGGTGGCTGCAGGTTGAGTGTGCAGGTGGGGGAGGCAGCCTGGGCGGAGTCCTTCCGGGCTATGTGTCTGCACGTTTAGCTCAGCCAGAGGTAAAGTGCCTACATGTCCAGGTCACTGTGCTGGGCAGACCCAGGACTCCACTGGGAACAATGGGGACAAAGAGAAGAGCCATCCAGCTGGGGGGTATCAGCCACACTCACAGGGCTGGGAGGAAGGGGAGGAGAGGAAAAAGTGGAGGGAGGAGGGTTCTTTGAAATGAATGATTAAGCTCCTAGAGAGAAAGATTATTAGAAATGAAACGAGGGACATCACTGCAGATCCTACACATATAAAAGCTATGAGAGCTTATCAGGGACAATTTTATACCAATTTATATGAATTTAGAAATGTAAAAGTTTCTTTACAAAACATACTTACCTAAACTGACAAGAAGAAATAAACAGTCTGAATAGCTCTAGAGCATCAAAAGATGCAAAATCTGTTTTCTGTGAGAAAACTCCAGGCTCTACCAAACATTTAAAGAGAAATGAGCCCAATCTTACATACAGTCTTTCAGGAAACATAAAATGTGAGATTATGCCCCATGTCATTATAGATAGACATAAAAACGTCATTCTAAAAACCTGATTAGAACATTGTAAGAACAGGAAATTATAAGCCAACCTCACTAATGACCCTAGATGCAAAAATTCAGCAATATGAAAAAAAGCATGTCACAACCAAGTTGGGTGTATTCCAAGAAATCAAGGCTGATTTAACATTAGAAAACTACTCAGTAAAATTTACCTATTAACAAAACAGAGAAGAAAAATCTTATCAGCAACTCAATACGGTAAAAAAATTTAGTAAATTTCAACAACCATTCATGTTATAAACTAAAAAGACTAGGAATAAAGAAAATTCCTTTACTCTGATTAAAAAAAAAAAAATCTGTGCCCAGCCGGGCGTGGCTCAGTGGTTAAGCATCGACCTAGGATCCAGGCGATCAGGGTTCGATTCCCGGTCAGGGCACATGCAGCCGATCAATGACTCTCTCATCATTGATGTTTCTAGCTCTCTCTCTCCCTCTCTTTTCCTCTCTCTGAAATCAATAAAGATATATTAAAATAAATAAATAAACTCTTAAAAAAAAAAAAAATCTGCAAAAACCCCACAACAAACATCATACTGAACCATAAAATAATGTAAATTTTTCCTCCAAGGTAATAAATAAAACAAGAAGGCCCATTATCACCACTTTAATCCAACATTGTACTAAAGGTTCCAGCCAATGCAATAAGGCAAGAAAAAGAGATAAAAGGTCTAAGAATTGTAAAGGGCAAAATAGAATTGTCATTAACCAAAGATAACATGATCTTGTATGTAGATAAAACAAAAGACTATAGCAATAAATTATAAGAACAGCAGCTTTATTGGTCATCACCAAAAACTGAAATCAGCCCAGATAAACAAACTACGGGACCCATATGCCACAGAATACCAGCCTGCAATAAAAGGAATACACTAATGTACTACTGATACACCCAACAACCTGAAGGGCTCTACAGGGAATTATGCTGAAAAAGAAAGAAAGCTAATCCCCAAAGGCTACGTATTATATAACTTAAGTAGCATTTTGAAATAACAAAATTTTAGAAACAGAAACAGATGAGTGGTTGGGGATGAGTGAAGGGTAGGGACAGGAGAAAGGTGGGAGCAGTTGAAAAGGGCAACACAAAGGACCCCTGTGGTTTGGAACTGTTTGGTGTCTTGACCACGATGATGGAGACACCAACCTACGCAGGTAATAAAACATATAACTCTTTTTTTTGAACTTTTTTTGTTTAATCCTCACCCTTAGACATGCTTTTATTGATTTGAGAGAGAGGAAGTGAGGGGGAGAGAGAGAGAAACATCAATGTGAGAAACATGGATCGGCTGCCTCCTGCACGCCCCTACCAATGATCGGGGGGAAACCCCGAACCACAGGGGCTTGGCAGACTTTACCTGTTCCGTCTTTCTTGCAATGAGATTCCCAATGGTCTTGCTGAAAAAACTGGCAAGCAGAGGATTAAGAGGTGGCTCGCGGTCCAGGAAGTCATAGAGAAGGTTCAGCAGAGTCTCGTCCCCACCAAGCCTGTCATTGATCTGCGGCACATCACACGTCAGCAGCTCACAGGCCGTGTTTGGGTACCTAAAGGGCACAATGTCAGCAACTGGAGGTGAAATTAGACTTCTCCAACTGTCGGGAAACTGCTTAAATAATCTGCCCCTTAGGAAACAGACCCATGGGCAAGAGCAAAACACTGACAGACTGTGGAATAGAACAAAAATGTGCTAAGTCTGAGACAAACTGGCACTTCTGACTATTAGGTCAACGTTTTTAACCCACCATCCTCGTGCCCTGCACTCTTTCCAGGCCTCTGCTCTCATGCTCACCTGCAAGGTCTCTCACCTCCTGTCACCATCACAGTCACTGAGTCTCGGTTCTCATCATGCTTGTCCTCCCTTCCCCTCTTCATGCCCTTCCTGTCCCTATGTATCAACAAGCACAGGTCGGTCTGTCCCTAGACAGAAGCTCACAATGCAGTACTAGTTATAAGGTGTATATGCAGGCAAATTATTACTAAAGAATATCAATATATGTAACTGATGTGCTATTCATTTGATAAAAATGACCAGACACAAAATAATCCTCACCCCATTAAGCATGATCCCATGACATCAGTGAGGGCCCTGCCTTCCCATGCAACACACATGTGCTCACGGCCACCGCCCTGAGACAGGTACACCTACCCAACCACCTGCCATATCCAGGATAGAGCCTGTGATCACAGTGCCAATAAACGCCCAGTGGTGTATCTGGGTACATATCTGGGAATCCAGGTGAGGGTGCCAGGCACAGAGAAGACAAGGACCTGGTGGGAGCATTCTGTGCTGTGGGCTAACTGGCACACACCTGACACTACATGGAACAATCTGTGCAGCCTGAGGCACATGAGCTGATCCCTCTGTGCCTGGGCTTCCTCATTTATACACGAAGCAGTGTCAATGTCAGCCACTGTGACTCTCCTGTTCCTGGGAGCCACTAGCACAGGCCCCAGCAGAGGCCTAACTCAGGTGTTCACTGTGGACCAGCTAGAGGGGACTGGGTTTGAGGCTCCAGAGGAAACAGTTGGTGAAGCGTGGAAGGGGATCAGGGAGAGACTTCAGTCTGTCTGTGGAGCGGTGTTCCTCGACAGCCCAGACAGTGCCTCCTAGAGCTCAGAGAAACAGTGCCAAATGCACAGTGGGCATGAGGTACCTACGGGTTTGCAGGAGGCCCAGCACTGGGCAGTTAACAAGCAGGCCCCGGCTTGAGAGGGGGCCCAGACAGGTGCGGTCATCCCAGGGAGGGGTGGCCAGTGACCACCTTGGGGGACTGTGACCAGAATCAGAGGAGGTGGCTCAGCACTGCAGGCGTGTGCTGTGATAGCCAGCATGGCAGAGTACACAGTCGCTAGGAGCAGGAGGCCAGAGAGCGTATGCTCAGAGTGCAGGGCAGGAGGGCGAGGGCAGCGGCACTGAAGGCCAGAGCAAAGTCCATGTCACGCAGGCAGAGAGGTGACCACTGGCCTCCAAACAAAAAGATGCACCGAGCGCAGGACTGAACTGATTCCTGAGATTAGCAGACTTCTCCCTCCATGAAGCTCCTTCAGCCGACAGGAAGGCCCCACTCCAGTCTGCATGCACAGGCCACCGTGTGCACACAGGGGGCAAGCTGAACTACAGTGCCCTGACCCGCCCAGGTTAGAGCTAGGTGGAGGGACTGCGATTTTAACAGTATTCAAAAAAAGAACAGCTTCAGTTGTTTATAAAATGTACACAAGGAAGAGGAATTCCAGTTAAGCACAGCAGATCACACACACAGGTCTGTAACCATTCTGTCAACTCACACGATGCAAAAGAAAAAAAGAACAAGAAGTGGACATGACGCTGAGTGATGCCTGGAGGACAGGAAGTGGTGGCCCAGTGAAGACAGCCTGACGCCCAAGGAATCTGGAGCCTCAGCTGCTCACAGAAGGAGTGACAACCAGGCTGTGGGCAGGGTAGAGTGGCTGCCTGGAAACTTTCAAGAGCAGGGAAACTCTCAGCCCCTCCCTTGCTGTCCTCACAGAGGACTCCTTGGAGATTTATTCCCTGGAAAAAGTGGACCCGAGCAGCTCCCGATGCAGGACCGTCAGGCACAGCTGGGGGAGGGATGGGACACTGTCCACAAACGGCCTGGTACAAACAACACTGGGGTGCCCCAGCCCTCTTCCTGACTCAGGGTACTGACAAGTTGACAACCCACAGGTAGGAGCTGGAAGGATTCTTTCCTGGAGAAACTGATGGAACAGAGAGAAAAGTCAACAACCTGTCATCTCACCAAGTGGTGCGCACCCGCCGCCCACAGGAAAGCACGGTGAGCAAGCCCCAGTAAGACGCCAAACTCTGTGCAGCTTTAGTGCCTCTCTCGGAAGAAACACAGTGCTGATCAAGCAAACAACAACCGGAGAAGAGGAGGAAACTGCCCAGGAAACTATGCATTAAGATAGACAAGAACTGGACGCTTGTACTTAGAAATTTAAAATGACAGTAGAAAACTTAACAATCAACAAAAAGACAGAAAGATAAACTTTGAAGAAACTTCTCACATGTAGAACAAAGAGGCAAAGATGAGACATTATGAGAAAAAATAAGAAGAAAGTATTAATTGGGGTGATCTTACACCAATTAGGTGTCCGAGCGAGAACAGAGGAAAAACTGGAGGGGAGAAAATTATCAAAGAAAAAATACAAGAAGTTCCCTGTGCTGAAGGCCATGAATTTGCAGACTGAAAGGCCCCTGGGGTACCCAGCACAATGGGTAAGAAAACCCAGGCCCAGAGTTTGCCTGGATATGAACATGGAGTGTCTACAGCTGGGCTCACCTGTCACTCTGTCTGCCTGCTTACCTACTGTTTCCTTCCCCTGGAGCTAACAGTCCCTCCTTGTTCTACCTGCTTAGCTTCGCACCTATCTATTACTAATCTCTCCCAGACTCTCAGAGAGAAAACCCCCTGGCTCACCAATGTCGCTCCGGGATCCCTCTGCCAGACCCTGCTCTCCTCCCATCAGACCTGTCACCGATGCCCTCTACACAGGGAGGCCCCAGAACCTGTCACCACACAGGACACATTGGGAGTGAAAGGGTAAAAGGGATGGGGCTGTGAATGGTGATGCCGAGACCACATGTGTTGACCAGAAGCATCCCACGCACAACGGTCTCTATCCGACCTTCCACAGAGGGTCACCATGGCCTAAGCCCCTGGCTCCTTCACGAACCAGCCCCTGCCTCTCGAAGTATTGACATTTCCGCCTCAGGCACTTCCTGCCACCCAGAGGCTTCCCCAGCACAGCTCCAGTCCAGGCAGAGGGACGACTAGATGGTCTCTGGTGCAGCTAGCCCGTCTGCCAGCGTAATCACACACGGGTTCCGTGTGCGTGTGCTTGTTCAAGGCTTTATTTGTGTGCAGTGAAATGCCAATTTGGAATCATTTTCATGTGCAACAGCCATTTAAAAACATAGACCACTCTTAGCTTACGAGTCATACGGAAACAGGACGTGACCTGCCGGCCATGGTTTGCTGACCCTGTTCTAAGACCTCCCACCACTCACTGTCCAGCTGCCCATTTGTCCTGACAAGCTGCTCAGGCCCCACTGGGCACCTTCAAAGCTGGAGGCTGCATCCGCTGTCCTTCCTGTCACCTAAGGTCCCCTGTCCTCAAATTTCTGTGTCCTCACCGCAAGCCCCTGCCACACCACCCCTCCCCTTCTGTCATCTCCTGACATCCTGGTCAACTGTTGAACAGGACATTTTAGGAAACACTGAGAATGGTCACTAATGACATATTTCTGCTGAGCCCGGGACCCCAGAGTGAAGCAGTTTCCACGGTCTCCTGAGCGGCCATTTTACCAGGCGGGGACCCGCCTCCTACTGGAGGTGCAGCCCTGTCAGTCAGGCCTCACGCTGCACCCCACCTGCACCTCAGCCGTGGGGTCTGTCCTTCAGCACATCTTCCCTCAGAAGACTCCAGCACACCGTATAACTTACTACACTCAGCATGAAAGGGCACCCACAGGAGAGGCCTTGTCACTTATCCGTCAGAAAGCCCTGCCCGCTGCCTCCCTGCAGCCCTGCCCGGTACATACTTGAAGCGGACCTTCTCTTCCATGTCCAGGGGCGGGTCCTGCGTGATGAGGCTCACCAGCTCCTCCATGCACTGTGGCCGACACAGGAAGTCCAGCAGCTTCCGGTTCTGAGCCCTGCACTCCTGCAGGATGTCATCTTCGTCCATTAACTCCCGCAGTGTCACACCCTCCTTATCCAGCAGCTTGTCGACATGGGACGTGGTGTTCAAGTCAAACTTCCAGAACATGGTGACGGCCACAGACCTGCAGCCAAAATAAGAGGGTCACTTCTCCCAGCCACTCGACACCAGAGTCCAAGAAGTCCACCCCACACGGCCTGCGCTGAAGAGGGCCCTCTTCCCAATGCCCACTCTGACCACCTCTCTCTGGGTCAGGCTCCCAGGTCAGCAGGGACATCCCAGCACTTGGTTCCCTGCTGGCTGACCCGCCTTCCTTACTCTCCTTTCGCTCTCACTCACTCCCTGGCTCCTTTAGGTGTGTCTCCTGTGTCAGACGGGGATGCCCCTCCACCCCAAGAAAGTTCATGACTCAAGCCCTGCCCCAGTATCTGGCTCCTCCAAGTGAACACTGGACATCTCTCCCCAGATGTCTCTGTATCGTATATACTTAAAATTTTCTGTATATGATGTTTTCATATCTTAGAACACCTTCCTGGCTGGGAAGAGATAGCCCCTCTAGGGGCTGGTCAATTCTCAGAGACAGGAAAGGGCGCAGCAGGAGCAGGCCTATGATCTCTCTGCACACTTCCATCCGGAGTGGCTCCTCTGCTATCCCAGGCCCCCCCAACCCCTCCCGGGCCAAGGCCCAGGCAACTAGGAACCACCCCTGTGGCTTAGGGCCCGGTGAAATTATTCAAACTAGCCCACCCTACCCTGTTCATGGGCCCTGCCTCTCCTTTCCTGTGGAGACCCCCATAAGGGCTGTGCCTAAGAACTCCAACACCTGTCTTCTGCCCCTGGAACACCCCTGGGGCTTCCCCACGTGGCCCTGCATGAGGATTGGGCCTCCTGTCTCCAGGACCCATGAGTATAACAACTTTGTTTTCCTGAGTCTCTCTTGCGTCTCCTCTCATGGCCATGCTTAACTGACCATCTCATAAAAGAATACAAAACATCTCATGGACGCAACCTCAGCAAGACAGCTTGTTCTGTTGGACCCTCTGCTCCTCTGCCACCCCCACCCCGACCCCCACCCCTCTTTTCACAGTCCCCATCTTGCTGAATAGAGTTACCCTTAAAGTCCCCATATCCTTCACACCGCTGGCCCTGAGACACTGCTCCTGCCCCAGCCTGTCCTCTGCATCCCACAGTCCTCTCCAGGTCTGGCTGTCTTTGCCTAGACAATATGAGGTTTGTCCCACTGAGTGAGCCTCACATGTCAGTCTGTGGGCCTAGGTATCTGTTTGACACAAAATGAAAAACATAAAGCTTGGATCTTTAACAAAGTAAACCTGTATTTTGAGATTATAAATCTTTGCAATGTTATAAGAATCGTTATTTGCAAAATTACAGTAATAGTAGATGGATAGATGGACTTCTCTACAGTTAATTTAAAAGAGTAAAGGCTGCCCACATGATGTGAACCCTGTGTGTCCGTCTGACAGGCTTCTCGCTGTCCAGCCGTCCCCCTAGCAGCCTCTTATCCCTGTTGCAGATTCCCTTTTCCAAACCACAGACATCTTCACATTCCTCTCATCTCGCTTCAAACCCCCAGGGCCCCAGACACCCCATGCTCACCTTGGCCACAAGGACACTGTTTTTTCTCCAGCACCAGCTGCCCTCTCCCACCTGTATCGTTCTGCCCCTACTCCTGTGCTCAGACAGCCCCTCCTCTGACAAAATCCCACTTGCCCAGGTAGACTGAGACAGTGCATCCGCACTCAGAGGTTGGGCGCTTGGACTTGCCCTGCACTCGGGGTCCTCTGGGCCCACAGTCCTCCTGATTTCTCCTGTGAGGAGTGGGGGTGGACACTGGGTGGCAGCAACAGACTGCAGGACCAGAGATCACGATTCCTCAAAGCACCTTCAGAAAGAGATGGCACCTCCACCTTCAGGTGGCCCTCTCTACTGAGCAACTCAAGCTCTCGGATAACATACAACCCAGGGAAAGAGGGCAGCACAGGGAGACCCCCACCCTGCCAAAGCTTCTTCCCAAGCTGGCTTCTGTGTGTCCTGCTTTCAGCCAAAGCGGACCACAACATCCCATCAACCAAAAGAAGACCAAAAATAAAATAAAATAAAATGAAAAAAGAAGAAATAAGCAACAAAAACAGAGGGGACAAGTGGTTTTGGAAAAAAACAGCAAAATAATAGACATAAGCTCAACCATATCAGAAAGTGAATTAATGGATGAATAGTTTCAATTAAAGACAGAAACGGTCAGACTAGACTTAAAAAAGCAAGAACAGAGTGTCCCCCAAAATTGTACGAACACTTCAAATTATAAACTCAGTATTTATTAACATACAGTTTATTTTCAACATTTAAAAGAACCTACAGAAATGAATAATTTTTTTGTCAACGCCTGTTTTCAATCAGATGACCATTCTGGTCCAGGCGTCACTGATAATGGGAAGCAATGGAATCGCTAACATCGAGAATCATTTCCTTCAGTATTTTGCACTCTCAATGCATCCATTGCTGGTTTTGTACCCTAAACTTTATCTTTTATGTATCCCAAAATAAAGTCTAGTGGATAAGTTTTCTTTGTTCAAAGCTTAGTCCGGCTTCCCCCATGATTTCAAATCCGTTAACCCTGAAAAGGAGTGAGCATTAAGGGAGCTATCTGCTGTTAATGTGTGCATGTTTGCTGACGCCCTGTGTGTGCTGAGTACAGACAGCTCACTTTATTTTTAATTGATTTGAGAGGGAGAGAAGGAGGGAGACAGAGAGAGATAGAGATGCTGATGTGAGAGACAAATAGCAATTGCTGCCTTCTGCACGTGCCCTGACCAGGAACCAAATCCACCACCTTTCGGTGCCCAGGACAACGATCCAACCAACCGGGCCAGCCAGCCAGGGCACCTTTCCAGCTTCTTAAGGTAGGGGCTCAGACCGCTGATCTTTAACTATCATAACTGTTAAGCGCCACAGGCCCCTCAAGCACAACTCCTGCTGCACCCACAGGGCCCTCGAGCCTGACTCCCGCTGCACCCACAGGCCCCTCAAGCACAACTCCCACTGCGCCATAGGCCCCTCAAGCATGACTCCGGCTGCACCCACAGGCTCTGACATTCATTCTCCTTGTGATTTCCCGGTTCACAGGTGACTTGGTGGATAAACCCTAAAGTCCTAGTGATTCAGGGACCCCCCAAACAGCTCCTTGTTACTGATACTATTTTCCTTGTTCTCAGAGAGCAGGGTTACGTGACTTCATTGCTCTAACTGTACTGGTATTTGGTTTATGGCCTAGCCGAGGGGTCAGCAAACTCCTGTAAAGAGCTGAACAGCAATGATTCTCTTTGTAGGTCGCACAGGGTCTCTGTTGCATGTTCCTTTCCTTCTTCTCAACAATCCTTTAAAAACATAAAAACCGCTCTCAGCCCCGGCCGGTGTGGCACAGTGGGTTGGGCGCCGTCTGTGCACTAAAAAGTGGCTGGTTCGATTCCCTGTCAGGGCACATGCCTGGGTTGTGGGTTGGATCCTCACTTGGGGCATGTATAGGAGGCAATGATCGATAATTACAGTAGTGACGTTAAAAGTCACTCTCTCCCTCCCCTCTTCCTTCCTCTCTCTAAAAATCAATTAAAAATCTTAAAAAAAGAAAAAGAACTACTCAGTCTGTGAGCTGTAGAGCCAAGCAGTGGGCTGGACATGCGTGCAGGCTGCAGTGTGCTCCCCAATAGCCTTGCCTACGACATGGGACATGGCCCAGCCTGGTGAATGTGGCATGTGCATGGGAAAACAGGGTCCTGCTGCCGCTGTGAGTGAGTCAGTCTGTCAAGTTAGTGGATAATAATATAATGATAACTGATAAAATCAGCTGACAACTGATTTTGTGACTACTTATATCAAATAATGAGAGGAGGATGGCAATCTTCAACTATAACTGTGGATTTACTTACGTCTCCTTTGGATTTTATCAGTTTTTGCTTCAAGTATTTTGAATTTATTTTATTGTGTGGGTATATACTTAGGACTGTTATGTCTTCTTGATGAGCTGCCTCACTGGTCATTTTGAAATGCCCCGTATTGTCTCTGGTGACATAGGCAGCCTCACTTCCCTGCGCTTTGCAGATAATGCATCTCCCCACAAACTGCAGGTCCGTGCAAACCAGCATCCAGCAAGCCTATCAGCACCATTTCCCACCAGCCTGTGCTCATCACTGTCATCACGTCGTCATGGTGATCTGTGATCAGTGACTTTTAAAGTCACTACTGTAATTATCTGGGGCCCCATAAACTGCACTCATATAAGACGGCGAACTTAACTAACAAATGCTGCGTGTTCTCACTGCTCCACCAACCGTCCCCCGTCTCTCTCCCTCTCCTTGGGCCTCCCTACTCCCTGAGACACAACAAGGCTGAAATTAGAACAACTAATATCCTATAATGGCCTCCAAGTGTTGAAGGGAAAGGAAGGGTTGCTCGTCCCTCACTTTCAATCAAAAGCTACACATGATTAGCGTGGTGAGGAAGGCATGTCCAAAGCCAAGATAAGCTGAAAGCCAGGCCTCTTGCACCAAACAGCCCAACTGTGATGCCAAGGAAACGTTCCTGAAGGAAATTGAAAGTGCTGCTCCAGTGAGCACACAAGTGATGAGAAAGAGAAACGGCCTTCTTGCTGATGTGGAGAGTTTTATTGGTCTGGATGGAAGATCACACCAGCCACAACACTCCCTGAAGCCAAAGCCTCATCCAGAGCAAGGCCCTCACTCTTCAGCTCTGTGAAAGCTGAGAGGTGAGGAGGCTGCAGAAGAAAAGCCTGAAGCTGGTGGAGCTCGGTTCATGAAGCTGAAGGAGAGACGCCATCTCCATGACAGAGAAGGGCAGGTGAGGCAGCAAGTGCTGAGCCAGAAGCTGCAGCAGGTTACCCAGAAGATCCACTAAGATGGTTCCTGAAGGAGGCTACACTCGACAGCAGGCTCTTCAAGAGCCTCAGTAGAGACGAACCAGCCTCCTGCTGGGAGAAGACGCCATCCAGGACTTCCACAGCTGAGAGGAGAAGTCAGGGCCTGGCCCCACAGGACAGGCAGGCTCTTGCTAGGGGCTCATGCAGCTGTGACTCTAAGTTGAAGCCAGTGCTCACCGACCACTTAGAAAATCCTGGGCCCTTAAGAATGATGCTGAATCTGCTCTGCCTGGATCTGTGAATGGACAACAAAGCCTGGTGACAGCACACCTGTGTGCAACACAGCTCGCTGAGTAATTTAAGCCGACTATTGAGACCTACCCCTCAGAAAAAGGGATTCTTTCCAAATTTTACTGCTCACTGACAATGCATCTGGTCACCCAAGAGCACAGATGGAGATGGATGATGAGATGAATGTTGTTTTCATGCCTTTCTGTAGGTCTTGGGTCAAACACTAATTTAGACATTCGAGTCTTATTACTAAAGAAATACTACATTTTGGAAGCTAGAGCTGCCGTGGTGATTCCTCCAACGGATCGGGGCAAAGTAAATTGAAAAGGCCCTGACCCATTCTGCTCAGTGGTTAGAGCATCGGCCCTCAGACTGGAGGGTCTCAGTTTTGATTCCAGTCAAGGGCACATACCTCAGTTGCAGGCTTGATCCCCAGCCCTGGTTGGCGTATGTGCAGGAGGCAACCAATCGATAATTCTACTCCCCCCCCCCGAAAAGCAATAGAAAAAGTATCCTTGGGTGAGGATTAAAAAATAAAAAATAAAATAAATTGAAAGGACTTCACCATTCCAGACACCACTAAGAACATTAGTGATTCCTGGGAAGAGGTCGACAGAGCAACATTCACAGGAGTCTGGAATACGAGAGTTCCAGCCCTCACGGCTGCCTTGGAGGGCTCACGACGTCAGTGAGGAAGTGACTGCATGTGGTGGAGACAGCGAGAGAACTGGAGTTGGTGGCGGGGCCTGAGGATGGGACTGAACTGCTGCCAACTCCTGACCGGATTTGTGGAGGGGAGGTGCTTGTGGATGGGCAGAGAAGGGTGGGGGTTTGTAGGGATGGACTCACTCTGGTGAGGATGCTGTGAAGAAGCGACAACAAAGGACTTAGAGTGTCACAAACTTGGCTGGCAGAGCAGGGGCAGGGCCTGAGGACTGGCTGCAAGGGAAGAGAGAGAGAAAAAGAGAAACGAGAGAAAAGGAAAAGAAGGGAAAGAATAAACTGTCCTCTACAATTATCTTAATTTCAGAAAACTAAGACTTTAAATATCAAAAAAAAAAAAAGGAAAGCCGTAACTTCAGGACCAAGGATAATGCCTCACTTTGAAAAAACAGTTTTAAGAAAAACTCACCTTATTGCACTTATTTTGTTCACATCGCCAATTACTGACCCGCATTTGAGAAACTATTTATTTCACCACCACCAACACAGGAAATAAAACGAGGTTACTCTTAAACCACTGAGCCCACTAGCTCACGCGCTCACATCAGCACATTCTGCTCTGCCGCTAAGTCACAATCTCTAGATAACGACGCTCCTGTTTCCATCGGCTCTCTCTGCATTTTAAGAAACACTGATGGCATCTGTGGCACCCTTTAAAAGTTCATCAGTGGCACTGCTTTAGCTGTAGTTAATTTCAATTCAAAGGAACTGCTCTCAGAAGTTACTGCATACTCCTTTTCCAACCGCTCCTCATATCCCAGCAACCACATGCTGCCCACAGAAGTGCCAGCATCTCCTTAGCTGGCCTCACCTACAGAAGGGCTGTTGCTCTCCTTCCCTAGGTGACACATTCAAGTCCTGTCATGAGACTGCAGGCCCAGAACTGACACTTGAGATGTCGGGACTCCTGCCACACCCTGACAAGCCCTCCACCCTCCAGGCTCTTTGGAATGCCAAGCAAAGTATCACCAACATCTTCCAGATGCTTATTCAACAACCATGGAAAGGAACTTGAAGTTCCACGTTGTCTATTTACTTTTTCCGGTTAGCACGACCATCAAGGTGAGTTCCAAAGAGAAATGCTCCCATATGATCATTTAGTTCCAAACGGAGCCCTTCACAAAAGAACACTGAGGTTCAGACTGTTGCTAAGAGAAATTAGAATCTAAAAGATTTACAAAGTCCTGGATCTGCTGTGTGGCCTGAGGCTAGTTCCATGACCCCTTGTACTTTGTTTTCCCCCCTGTAACCTCGAACAGTCAGCATCCCTATCTCGTATCTGCTGTGAGGACTAGTACGCACTTAAAGAGCCTAGAACAGCCCAGCTGGGCATGGCTCAGGGGTTAAGCATCAACCTAAGATCCAGGCGGTCAGGGTTCGATTCCCGGTGAGGGCACGTGCCCGGGTTGTGGGCTGCAGCCGATCAACGACGCTCTCATCATTGATGTTTCTATCTCTCTCTCTCCCTCTCCTTTCCTCTCTCCTATATTTTAAAAAAAAAAAAAGAGCCTAGAACAGTGGCCCCTGTGTGTTGTCCTCAAAGATCCGGGCTGCAACAGAGAGGAGAGGGGCAAGGTCACCTTGCTGCGAAGAACAGCTCTGTGGATGAGGGGGGCCCAGCAGGCACTGCTCACAAGGGCTCGAGTGTGTGCCTCTCCTAAGCCCACCTTCAGTGGCATCACACTGGTAGCTTAAATAGAACAAGAAGGAAGTGTCTGCACTGGAAATTAACAAATGATATAAACAGGAGGCTTTCTTACTCTCCCAAAGAGCCAGTGGTCAAACTTTTACCAACACACATGATTAACAAACGAGACCATGTCTAAATGGGGGGGGGGGGGGGCAAAAAAATGGAAGTGAAAAGAAGTAATAACCACAAACGCGGAGGTAAATTAAAAGGATCATGAAACAATAATCTACACAAGTCTACGTTCACATACTTGAAGCAAGTCTAAACCATCTAGACTACTGGGAACACCGTCCAAGCCCTGGGCAGAGGCAGAAGCAGCCTCCGGAACAGGCCTGGCTCCACAGGCAGCCACGCTGAGGGCCCCACCTGGTGTCCCAGCACAGATGTAAGCGCCTAACAGAGCTGTTTCTCACAGCCCCTCACATCCCTGGGTCACAGCTTAAGGCTGGACATGCAGCAGCCTCCTCTGTGGGTTCGCCAATCAACAAACTTCACCAGTAAACAAACTTGATCCAAGTTCTTCAAGGCTGACTCTTCTGAGGCAGAAGCGGGTGCAGTGGGCAAGCCAGACAAGGGGCCGAGCAGGTGGGAGCCCAGAGCCAGGATCCACAGCTTCTACTGTGTGACTCAGCAGGTGAGGGAGACTCTGGCTGTGGCCCGTTTTCCTTGTCTCCTTCCACAGTGGCAGAGGCTAGGAGGGTACTGAGCCACATCTTAAACCTAACTTTTCCAGCCTCCCCTTGCAGCCAGCTAGTCAGATGATTAAGCTCTGGGCACAGGGCTGGGCGTAAAGTGGCCTTGGAACCTCAGGGCATTCCTGGGTGTGAGCTCCTGGGTCCTTCTGGCCCTTCTGCCTCCTGGGAGATGGCGAGAAGCAGAGCAGCTCTTCTGAGTCCACAGTGAAGCAGTGAGGCAGGTGCTGCCAGGTCAGGCTGCGGAGAGAAACGCAGCCCCTCACTACACACTGCTCTTTGGGGTGACCTCTTTGTTGCACAGCTCAGTCTGTACCTTTATATAACCTGAGCAAGTTTCTTAACCTCCCTGAGCTTTAGCTTTTTCATCTGTAAAATGCTCACATTTTCTTCAAAAGGTTGCAGAGGAGCGAAGTGAACACCTGGCATGTGGTAAGTGCTGAGCCAATACCTGACATTACTGAAGGAAGGAAGGGACGAGATGTCACTGGCACGTACTATAGGTTCAATGAGTATTCATTCCCTCCCCCTTTTTTTATGTTTTTTGATGATTTTAGAGAGAGGGGAATGGGGGTGGGAGGGAGAGAAACATCGATGTATGAAAGAAACATTGATTGGCTACCTCCTGTACGCTCCCTGAACCCGCAACCTAGGTATGTCTCCTGACTGGGAATCGAACCAGCAACCTTTCAGTGCACGGTGCACAGAATGATGTTCCAACCAACCGAGCCACACTGGCCAGGGCTAATTCCCTCCCCCTTATTGTTATTATTTTTGTTAAGCCTCACCAGAGGACACTTTCTCCATTGATTTTTAGAAAGAGTGGAAGAGAGGGAAGGAGGGAGGGGGAGGAAGAGGGAGAGAGAGAGAAACATTGATGTGAGAGAGACACATCGATTGGTTGCCTCCTGTATGTGCCCTGACAGGGGCCGGGGATCGAACCCGCAACCCTGCGGTGTGTGGGCCAGTGCTCTAACCACTAAGCCACACGGGCCAGGGCTCGCCCTCCCCTTTTAACATGAGTTTTAATAGGTGTTGCTGCTCATCTTAAGCACAGCGAGAGGCGAGGAGGCTAAGGCGGCTGCATGCTGTGACTCCCCTGCATGAGGAGCCCCCACCCCAGGCAGGCCTGAGCTTGGTGCTGCCCTGCACTTCCTCTGACCACCATGTACCTACCATCAGTAAATGCTATTCTTTGGTTTGGAGCCACATATTTGGGAAAACATGAGCAACTCAAACAAAACAAAAGCTGAACAAGAGTAGTCAATCCTTCCCAGAAACAGCAGAATGAGACTTCCAAAGGAACTCTTGACAAAAGAGAATGCTGTTCATAATGAGACCAGGACCACAGACAAAACCCAGGACTGACCTGGGCAAACCAGGACTGATGGGCACCTCACCAAAACCAAGACCACCAGCATTCCAGGCTTTCCCACAGTGTCTCAACAAGATCTTTTACCCACAGAATGAATTAGAATTTTTCAAAAATGTCTTGAGCCCAGCCAGTATGGCTCAGTGGCTGAGTGTTCACCCATGAACCTGGAGGTCATGGTTGGAGCACATGCCCAGGTTGTGGGCCCAATCCCCAGTAGGGGGTGGGCAGGAGGCAGCCAATCAATGATTCTCTCTCATCATCGATGCTTCTCTCTGTCTCTCGCTCTCTCCCCCTCTCCCTTCCTCTCTCTGAAATCAATAAAAAACTTTTTATTTTTTTAAAAAATGTCTTGAGCTTTTATGGCCCCTTCATTTTCACATATTTTAAAGTCAGTTTGTAAAGTCCACTCTCCCAACCCCCGCCCCACACACACCTCTGGGGTTTTTTGACTGAAATTATTATGAACTTCTAGACCAGTTTTGGGAGAACTGGCACATTTACAATGTTGAGTTTTCCAATCCAAAACCAGGGCATATCTGTCCATTTACTCACGTCTTCTTTAATTTCTCTAAAAACTTACAGTGTTTTCCACAGAAGTCCACATCTTTCATTAGGTTTATTCTTAGGTATTTTATTTGCACTGCTACGATATACATGACTTTTTAACTGCAATGTGTTCACTGATGGTACAGATGACTATTTTTATAAGCTGATTTTGTATCCAGCAACTTCCTAAGTGATTGATTTGAATAAGTTATCTGTAGATTATTTGGGGCTTTTTACATATACAATCAAATTATCCATGAAGAACAACAATTTTGTTTCTTCCATTCAAATTGTTTCATCTTTTTCCCTATTTTTCTGATTTACTGGTCTGGCTAAACCCCCATGGTGGTCCTCAGCAGGAGCAGTCGGAGCAAACAGCCCTGTCTTCCTCGCACTCTCACAGGGAAAGCTTTCAATATATCACCAAGCAGAAGGGTTGCTAAATGTTTCTTTTGTCCATCCGAATAAAGAAAGTTCCACTGCTTTTCTCACTACTCTGGAAGTTGTATACTGTTCAGTATGGGAATAGTTTCCTTCAGGCTCTCACCTTGAGAGGACTGTAGATCTTAACTACTGTCCATCCCTTACAAAAACACTAAAGACAGTACCACTTTGTTCAGATGGTCAAATGCCCTCAGAGCAAAGGCAGATTCCATCCCATTGTGCTTAAATTACATTTCTGGATTCTTTCATTATACTTAGGTCTAGAACTTCCTTCCTATATTGTTAGTTCTTTGATTTCTTTTTCTTTTGGGAATCCAACAATTTCAGCTGCTTTTCTAGGGTAGGGCTGAAGGATAGAGGGCAGTCCAAATAACCCAGCCTAACATTTATCAAAAACATAAGACGTTGCTATTTTTCTTGCAAAATGTACCTGATACACAATTCTATATACTGAAATTTATACTCTCGTCACTTTGGAGAATTATTCCACTTTCAGTTGGCTGCTACGCATGCTCATGAGATGTGCTGACAACCTAACGACCGTAGGCTGTAGGCAGTTACCTCTCACTGCTAGCAGAGATCCTTTCGTCTTTCGTGCTAACATGGTTCCAACGTACGGTACATGTTTCTTTCATTTATGCTGCTTGGGACAGTGCGCTGCTACTCCAGGGCTCCAACCGTACATTTTCTGCGCATTTTTATTCTGTCCTCCATGTTCTTAATCGCACTTTCCATCTCCCACCTCTCAGGGCCGCACCCTGTGTGACTTCTTCAGATATATATTCCAGTTCACAGTTCTGCCTTCAGCCATTTAATCTGTCTAATCCACATATATTGAGTTTTTAATTTCAACCTCTTTTTTCATTTCTGAAAGTCCTACCTGGATCATTTTGGTACTTTGCTTTGATTACTAATTTTTATTCTATATGTATTTCTTCAAATATTTCATAATTACGATACACACTGCATCTGACTATTCAATATCTGTGGCTTCAGGGCACCTAACTGGGGTGCAATGCAAGAGCTTTCAGGAGCTCCAACCCTGCTGCACACATGTCCCTCCCTCCCTCCTCCATCCCCGAGGTGGGCAGTGTGTTCCGGGTGGCACCCATGACAGTGTAAAGGCTCTAGCTCACGTGCACCTCACTACACATGCATGGCTGCCCCCATTTTATCTGGAGAGAACAAGTAACTTTTCCACAACACAGCTTCTCAAAACCAGACTCAGGAGGGTCAATATACAACCGAAAGACCACAGACCTCACATCCTTCAAAACTAAACTCTGCTGTCATCCATACGCATACAGTATATTTGCACAAATCACAGTGAAGCAGAATACAAGAGGAAAACCATCTTACCTTCTCTGGAAACTTGTTTAAATTTTGTATTCAAGCAAAATATAAAAACATTTGGGGTTTTTTCTTGGAGTATATGCAACTTTAAGAAAATTTCTTTCATTCAGTAGAAGATTTATAATCACTTCACCTGAAAAATAAAAAGGAAAAAACGTATTTTAAGTTCTGCTTTTATAAAATAAATTACCAAAGTGGTAAGGAAAAGGCAAGCAAATATCAGCATTTTTACTTAGCATTCACTCATCAGGACATTTCACGATGAAGGGACTAATGCCTCCCTTGTATCGTTTGTTTTAGAGAGCTTGGTACTGATGCCATACGCGCAACCCCGTGTCTGGTTAACAAGCCCAGTGGTTGGAATGTCACACACAGACTTCAAGGATGTGGGAAGGATCTTTATGGAGTTGTCCCGTTTCATAACTTTACACTATCACCTCAAGAAATGCATGTTCCTGCCCTAGCCAGTTTGGCAGTGTTGTTAGAGTGTGGGCTGCGGACTGAAGGATCTCCAGTTCGATTCTGGTCAAGGGCACATACCTCGGTTGCAGGCTGGATCCCAGGCCCCAGCTGGGGCACTTGCAGAAGGCAACCAATTGACGTGTCTCTCTCACATCAATGTTTTTTTCTCTCTCTCTCCCTTCCACTCTCTCTGAAAAGCAATGGAAAAAAATATCCTCAGGTGAGGATTAAAAAAGAAAAGAAATGCATGTTCCTGCCCTGGCTGGGTACTCAGATGGTCAGACCATCATCCCAATACACCAAGGTGGAAGGTTCAATCCCCAATCAGGACACATACAAGAATTAACCAATGAATGCATAAAATAAGTGGAAGGACAAATCTGTTTCTCTCTCTCTCCCTTCCTCTCTCTCTGTCTCAAAAAAAAAAAAAGCATATTCCTGGTCACAAGGTGACTGATAATCCATTACAGTGTCTAAAAGAAAAGCACCTAAGAGTGCTCCAACAGTGACTCTAAATACCATTTCCAAGTCAGGTGACCACCACTGCCTGGTGAAATGACTGACTCCAAGTCTACAGCAAAAGCATGGACACATGGAGCCTGAGGCTACTCACTTTGTATTTGCTTTAAAGTCATGATTTTAGCCCGGCCGGGCGTGGCTCAGCAGTTGAGCATAGACCTAGGATCCAGGCGATCGGGGTTCGATTCCTGGTCAGGGCACATGCCCGGGTTGCGGGCTAGGCAGCCGATCAATGACTCTCTCATCACTGATGTTTCTATCTCTCTCTCCCCCTCTCCCTTCCTCTCTCTGAAATCAATAAAGATATATATTAAAAAATAAAGTCACGATTTTACCTTTTGAAAACCAGATTTTATCAACAGAGAGGGGTACTAATCTAGACTATAAGACAATTATCAAAGTAATATTTAGACCTTTTTTGGATCCAATTAGAACAAATCAAGTGGAAACAGATATTTTTGAAGCTATTAGGGAAATCTGAGTACAGACTGGCATTAGATATTAAGGAACTACCATCAATTCCCTTAGTTGTAATAATGACATGTAGCTATGTTTTTAAAAATAAAAAGTTCCCTTACTAGAAAAAGTGAAGTACTCAGGGTGAATTGATATTATTTCTCGGATTTGCTTTTAAAATATTCTGCAAAAAATCAGGAACTACCCTGGCTGGTGTGGCTCAGTGGTTAGAATGCCAGCCTGCCCGCAGAAGGATCGAAGGTTTGATTCCTGGTCAGGGACACATACCTGGGTTGCAGGTTCGACACCCCCCCCCACTCCTGCCCAGGTCAGGGTGCACTCGGAAAGCAACCAATCGGTGTGTCTCTCTCACATTGGTGTCCCCCGCACCCGGAACTCTCTAAAAATCAATGGGAAAAAACATCCTCAAGTGAGGATTAACAAAAAAAAAAGGAAATGTAAGAGAAAAAGGGACAGATGAAAAAAGAGCTGGCGAAATGTTGATCACTGCTGACGTGGGCCATGAGTACACAGGTTCACTGCGTGTTCTCTACATTTGTGTTTTCTGCTTTTGTTTTGTTTCAATTTTATTGAATTTATTGGGGTGACATTGGTTAACAAAATTATTAGGTTTCAGGTGTGTATCTGTGTGTTTTTAAATGTCATATAAAAATCAAACGAAAGCCCGGCTGGGCGTGGCTCAGTGTTTGAGCGTCGACCTAGGATCCAGCCGATCAGGGTTCGATTCCCAGTCAGGGCACATGCCCGGGTTGCGGGCTGCAGTCGATCAATGATTCTCTCATCACTAATGTTTCTATCTTTCTCTCTCCCTCTCCTTTCCTCTCTCTGAAATCAATAAAGATATATTAAAAAAAAAAAATTAAACTAAAAAAGACAGTCAAAGCTGTGCTAGTAAGCCAGGAATAAGTCCACACTATCATCTTCTGAAACAGATAAATCTTCTTACATCTAACATTTCATAATTCAAATTATTAAGCTACATAATTCAACAACATTGACTTTCAAAATAATGAAGTATTTCTATAAGGCTGACCTTAGGCCTGTTTTGTCTACCTTGGAACCAATGCTTTTACACATACATCTTTTTTGGTTAATCCTCACCTAAGGATATTTTTTCCATTGAATTTTAGAGAGAGTGGAAGGGGGAGAGAAAGGGGGGAGAGAGAAACATCGATGTGAAAGAGACACATTGATTGGTTGCCCCCCACACACACCCCAACTGGGGCCAGGGATTAAACCTGCAACCCAGGTATGTGCCCTTGACTGGGACTCGAACCCGCTTGTGACCCTTCGTGTGTGGGCCAAGACTCTCACCACTGAGCACACCAGCCAGGGCTACACATACATCTTCTTGGTAGATTCTACGTAACAGGAGCTGGAAGAATGGGCACCTGTAGCTCCAAACAGCTGGGACACCAGGAGGGACATACAGCCAGGGAACGTGTGCACCTTCTCCATAACAGGCACATATCCTGAGGGTCATCACGCTCTCCCACACCCTCCCACTGCAGAGCACAAGCCTTCTGTCACCTGTGTCCTCCAGCCCAGACTCTATCATCACTAATGGTGGGTCTGTCTTCTTACCATGCCCTCAGGATCTCATTCTATAGCCCTGGGTTTTCCTATGGAACCCTTCTCCCAAGCCCTCCCCTCCCCCATCTCCTTCCTTAAACCCATGAATTCCCTTGATTACCACCCAAGAAAAGGCCACCTCTGCCCTCTTTCCCAGGCATCCCAACCAGAAAGGGGGTCAACATTCTCCTAGGTCCCATGGCTATTTTAAAGGCCACCTTGTACCTTCATTCTAAAGCCTCTGTTCTTGATGCTTTTGCTACAGGGAGATTTACCTTCCCACCTGGAACAACTAAAAAAAAATTAAAGGGTAAAATATGTGGAAAGGTTTTCAAGACAACGGCCACCAGGCAATGAAGAACAGTGGTCCCCAACAGAAGGGAAATGAGAGGAGCCCTTTCACGGCCCAGCTTTCTGTCTGGAAAGCACATAGTTCTGGGCCACAGCAGAGGAGCCAGGTGGAGTCCAGCAACTCCTGAGGCCAAGGCACTGGCATGCACAGACAGACCCCTGGAGGGGACAGAGTGGCACAGAGATGTGCAGGCAGACATCCACGCCAGGCAAAGCAGCACTCTAAAGGGTTAACAGGAGCAACCCTCGAGTTCACAGGGAACCGGGGACAGTCACTCCTCCTCCCAGTCACAGTGGAAAACTTCCTAATTCTCAGGGCACTGGACAAAGTACTCAGGAGACTTTTGCCTCAGGCTGGGGCAAAATCAGCCCTAGTCTAAACATTCCTCTGGCCCCACCAACAAAACTTAAAAGAAAGACCCACCAGAATCAAACTGTTTCTAAGTAACTTAACCACATCCCAGAAAAAAGGTCAAGAATATTTATAGAAATACAAAAATATCCAGCATCCAATAAGAAAAATTCAGTGTCTTGGCATCCAATCAGAAATTACCAGGCATGCAAGGAAGCAAGAAAACACAAACTGTAATGAGGAGAAAAATCAATTAGAACCAACCTGAAATGACAGGTGATACAGTCAGCAGACAGACATTTGCACACTGTTACAACTGCAGTCCCAGTCTTCAAAAACCCAGAGGAAAAACTAGACATGTTAAATGGAGACATGAAAGACACACAAAGACCCAAATAGAATCATAAAAATACTCAATCCAAAAAAAGGCAGAAGAGGAAAAGAGAACAAAGCACACACTGTACTTTTCCTGTTAGCCTCTACCGGAGGGTACCTTAGGTGGAACCACAGCTGGGGTTCTGCTTCCTCCACCCGCCCCCCCCCCCCACTCCCTAACCAATACTCACCACTTCCTAAACAGGCGGAGGGTCTCTCACAACCAACACTCTGCACAGGGCCCCACCTCCTCCCGCCCTCCCTCCCTACTTGGCAAAGTCCTGCCTGCTCTTCAATCCAAAGTTCATACCCAGCACCTCACATCAAGCTTTCCCGAGCCCTTCCTCAGAATTCACATGGGAGTCTGTTTACACCTCTTTTACAGTATCACATTATAACCATCTGATTTTAAGTATTCTTATTTATTTTAAATTATGAAAATATTTCAAAATATAAAAAGGTCCACAGAAGAGCATGACAAATACCCATATACTGAGATTTAATAAATGTTAAGAACTGTTCACATATGCCTGCTACTTAAAAAAACCACACTTTCTAATACATCGAGGAACCCACAACCCGTTCCACTCCCTTCCTCCTGAAAGATAATCGTTAACTTGCAGCATCATAACTGCATTCTTTCACTGTTCATGTGTCTATGAGTAATGCACTATTTTAAGAATATACTGAAATACTTTATAACATACACATGTGCTCTCCAATTGTTTGTGGGTTTTTTTAAATCCTCACCTAAGGATATTTTTCCATTGCTTTTCAGAGAAAGTGGAAGGGAGGGAGGGAGAGAAAGAGAGAGAGAGAAACACTGATGTGAGAGAAGCACATCAATTGGTTTCTTCCAGCATGCACCCTGACCAGGGCCAGGGATCAAGCTTGCAACCGAGGTACATGCCCTTGATCAAAATCGAACCTGGGACCCTTCAGTCCGCGGGCTGACACCCTAACCACTGAGTCAAACCAGCCAGGGCTCTCCAATTGGTTTTGGTTTTTTAAAAATATATATTTATTGATTTCAGAGAGAGGAAGGGAGAAGGAGAGAGAGATAGAAACATCAATGATGAGAGAGTTATTGATCGGCTGCCTCCAACACGCCCCCCCCACTGGGGATCCAGCCCACAACCTAGGCATGTGCCCTGACTGGGTATCAAACTGGGATCTCCTGGATCATGCGGGCGGGGCTCTCCAATTGTTTTAAGACCAACTTTGTATTTCAGAAAAGTATCTATACTGCTACAGGTAGTTCTAATTCTTTCACTTTGAATATTGTAGGCACTATTCCTCTATATAAAAAGGAGTTTTTGTCAGATCCCTATTGAAGCATTCCCAGGCTGTTCCTGATTTATCACTACCACAAACAAGGTGCCTGGACATTCTGGACACGCACCCTCTTGTGCAGTGAGTATTTCCCAGCTTCTATTATCTTGGACATGGAACTGCTAGGCCACAAGACAAACACCTCTCGGTTTAGCAGACACAGTCAACTGCCTCCAGAGCTCTACTACATCCGTGCACTGCCCAATCAGCTCAATGTGCAGGCAGCTCACCACAGCCCCAGTTCACAGGGCAAAGTCCCGGAACAGGCCCAGGCCACAAGGTTAATAAATGTCAGTTCCAGAACTTGAACCCAGCTGGCTAACAGAAAAGTCCACATTCTCCGTCTCCACATGACACCAGATTCTGGCCCAGTCGATGAAGAGAAAAGGTATCCAAACAGGTGAAGAAGGAGTGATGAAGGTGGAGAGAGATAACATGAAGGTACTACCCAGGGCTGCATGGTCCAGGGAGGGCCATGGGCAGAGCCAAGAAAGGGACAGAGCTAGGTCTCATAGTCTCAAGGGGAAATGAGATCCTGGGGAGAGAGAGGTGCAGGTCTTTAAAATGGAGCAATGGTTTCTTTATGGGGTGACAAAACGCTCTGGAGTTAGTCGTGATGGCTGCACAAACTTGTAAATATACTAAAAGTCACTGAATTGTACACTTTAAGACGGTGGATTTCAGGGTATGTGAATTATACCTAAATGAGAAAGTGAAACATCAGCAGGCTGACAGGTGGCAGTCAAATTCCTGACAAGGAGCTCCAAAGGTTTGACTGCCAACAGCAGCCCAGACAGAGGGGACCAGGCACAAAGAGAGAGAATGAGACAAAGAGAACTCCACCCCAAAGAGCCTGAGCTCTAGCAGAGAAGACAGGTCCCAAAGGACTCTGGCAGGGCCTACTGTGAGGGAGATGGCCAGGCAGGCACAGGCCCAGAGCATCCTATCTTCCAGCCTTGAGGACAGAACCACCCAGTTTCCTGTGCCTTGGGGCATCCCTGTAGACTGGGATAGAAAAAATGACCTCCTAGAGTGGGTATAAGGGCTGGCTGGGGCAAGTCCAGTGCTTGGAGCCAGGCCTGCCCCGGGAGTGCCTGGTGTAATTAGCTCTCACAGTGTTCATGGAGTGGAAGACGTGTCTTCCACAAAGGTGGTGTGCCTGGTGGCTGAACCTCAACTTCAGATGCAACTGCCTAGCCAGAAGCTCAGCCCCACCACTTACTGACCTAAGTTTCTTAAACTCTCGGCATCTCAGTCTCCCCAACTGTAAAACATAGATGATGTTAGTATATACCTCAAAGGGTCAATGCGAAAATGAAACAAGATAATCTATATAAAATGCCCAACACATGCCTGGCAAACAGTAAGCGTCCAGTAAGTATAAACAACTGTTATCATTCAGGAGCAAGAGGCTGTTGGTCAGAGAAGACCTCCCTGGCCTGAGTTTCATTCATTTTATTTTTTTACATTTTTATTTATTTTTATGTGTTTTTTTTTATTGATTTCAGAGAGAGAGGAAGGGAGAGGGAGAGATAGAAACATCAATGATGAGAGAGAATCACTGATCAGCTGCCTCCTGCACGCCCCCTACTGGGGATCAAGCCCACAACCCCAGCAAGTGCCCCAACCAGAATTGAACCTTGATCTCCTGGATCATAGGTCAATGCTCAACCACCAAGCCATGGCCGCCAGGCAAGTTTCACTCATTTTAAATTCATGGCCACAAATCTCAAGTGGGAGCTAGTTTCCCTCTCTTAAGACAACTGTGACAAATTTCAGATGAGCACAAATTCTGTGTAGCTCCTTCTATCAAGAAGTGAAGTCTACCTGCCATCCCGTGACTCCTGTAACCTGCTGCAGAAGGTGGCACGATGGGGTGAGGAACAGGTGCAGCTCGGAGCCTCAGCTTCAAGAGGCTTTACAGCTTCTACCCTCAGCCTCTTGGAATCCTGTGACCAGTGTGTAAGGACCCATTAGGCCTCCCTAGGGTGATGGGACCCTGCAGAGAGGCCTGAACATTGAGCCAAGGCCCCAGTTATATACAGAAGTGGAGAGGAGCCATCCGGCTGAACTCAACCCAAACTGGGCTGAACCCACAGACTCCTGACCAGAAACAAAGATGTTTGTTTTAATCCACACATTACTGGGATGGTCGGATGCAACAGATAACTAATACTTTTTATTCCTTCTATTCTTTCCTCCACCCTCCAGCACCCATATGCCCTGAATTCACAGAAAAAGCAAAAGGTCTCACCTGGGACCTCTCCCATTCCCTGCCTTCCTCCTGCTATGATGGAAATGGGTCCTTGCTCCCAAAGGCCAGCCCTCCCCCATTTTCTAGTCCCCACCCCTCACACTTTCCCAAAGCTGCTCCTCTGTGCATCTCCCTCTGGAATCTCCAGTGCCTTCTGGTCTGTGTGCACATGCCTGCACAACATGTGCACCGGCAAACACCCTGCCCCAGACATTTCTCCAATCCCTGTTCACAGCAAAGCTTCCTCAAGGAACTGTCTGCTCTTTCTGCCCCCAACCCTCTCCTCCTATCAGGCCTCGCTACCCATTGTACCACCAGACTGTTTCTGTCTAGGAAGCCAGTGACGACCAAGGACTACCCCTCCATTCATTCAACACCTCATTCAACACCTCGTGGTCTGACGTGGAAGGAGCAGCCTCTTGTAGGCTCCTTGGCACCACACCCTCCTAATTTCCTCACTCCTGTAGCTACCCCTTGTCAGCTTCCACTTACTCTACAAGCAAGAGTGCCCCAACATCTAGTCCTGGTCTCTCTTCCCTCCCTTTGGCACATATAATGCAGGGCTTAAAAGTCCAGCCTGAGAGTTCTGGTTCCAGAAGTGGTGAAGCAGCTTGATGATAATAATTACAAACTCTAGACAAAACATTAAAACAGCTATTTGAAGGTGCTGGAGACCAACTGAAGGCATGCAGAAATTGGAGGAAACAGAATCGCGGGAAGAAGAGAACAGCAGCCTGGCTGGGCGTGGCTCAGCACTTGAGCATCAACTTGGGATCCAGGAGATCCGGTTTGACTCCCGGTCAGGGCACATGCCCAGGTTACAGGCTCAATCCCCAGTTGGGGGCGTGCAGGAGGCAGCTGATCAATGCCAACTCTCTCATCATTGATGTTTCTCTCTCTCTCCCTCTCCATTCCTCTCTCTGAAATCAATAAAGATATATTTTTTTTTAAAAAAAAGAAGGGGCCCAGCCCTTGTGGCTCAGTGGTTAAGCATTGACCTAGGATCCAGGAGATCACAGTTAGATTCTCGGTCAGAGCACATGCCGAGGTTTCGGGCTTGATCCCCAGTGGGGGGCACACAAAAGGCAGCCAATCAATGACTCTCATCACTGATGTTTCTCTCTCTCCCCCCCTTCCTCTGAAATCAATAAAGACATATTTAAAAATAAATAAAATAAATTTAAAAAAAGAAGAGAACAGAAATAGGAGCTCAACACTGAGGGTACCCCCAATGCTCAGAGAGCTGAACAGCAGTGCTTAGGTCAGATAGTGCTTACAGAGTCATACTACTGGAGGAAAAAAGAGTTCAGAGGTCAGAGATCAGGGCTACAGAAAAGATGAAAACTGAAGGGGAAATCCAATAAAGAAGGGAAAATCCTCAAAAATCTGCGTTAAAATTCCTCCCAAATCCTTGGCTCACTCCTGAGCTGCACACAGTGGGATGAGATAGATGCCAAGAAACCAAACACGAAAAAAAGTCAAACTCATAGAAACAGAGTAGGAAGTGACTGCCGGGGTGGGGGGAAGGGGTAGAAGAAGCTGGTAAACGGTGCAAACACTCAGCTATGAGATGAATGTGGTCGGAGGACCAAATGTGAAACGTGGGGACTGTAGCTGACGGCACCATGTTGTAAAATTGAAATTTTCTAAGGGGGCACAAGTTAAATGTTCTCTCTCTCTCTCACACACACACACATATATATATATATGGGAGATGATGGATATGCTAATTAACTAGATGGGAAGAACCCTGTCACACAAGGTATATACACATATGTAAAATTATCATGTACTTTAAATACCTTACCATTTTATAGGTGATTTATACCGCAATAAAGCTCAGAGAGAGACAGAGAGACAGAGACAGACATAGCAACCGACCAAGCAGAAAGCAGCTATTGTGAGGTGAAAGAGATAAGCAAAGATTTCAACAGTTGTCTAACACTGGAAGATACAATTTGGAGTGTTCGTTCTGCCAAATTAGAAGGGTTTTCCATTAAAACTCCAGAAGGGCCATATCTTAGGAGTAAAAAACATGCTGAACTAAGGGCTGTGCCCTAAAACTTAGGACAAAAACAAAACAGATCCACCCTTGAAAAGCTTCTACAGGATCAAGATGATCTCCCAGTAATTTAATAGCTAGCCCTAACAAAACTTAACACTCTTTAAGGGAAGATAACCTAAAACAGTCTCTAGAACGTACTGTCCACAGTGTCCATTATACAACAGAAAGTTACTAGACATGCAAAGCAGAAAAATGTAACCCCTGATCAAGAGAAAAAACCATCTGCAGAACCCACAAATGACCATATGTTGCAGCTGGCAGATGAGAACTTCAAAACAGCAATTATAAATATGTTACAAGATTTTGGGAAAAGAGGGCAGAAGGGATGAACAGGTGGGAAATTAGCAGAGACTTGCAAACTTGAAAGAAGAACCAAAAGGAAATCATAAAATTAAAAATACCTGGAATTCCAGTACCTGGAATTAAATGTCACTGGATAAAAATGATTGAATAGAGTGAACAAGGAAAAGCAATGGATTTACAAAATATACTCATGTAAACAATGAGAGAAAATAATTTTTAAAATACAGCCAGCCCAGCTGGGCATGGCTCAGCGGTTGAGCATCGACCTAGGATCCAGGCGATCAGGGTTCAATTCCCGGTCAGGGCACATGCCCGGGTTGCGGGCTCGGTCCCCAGTTGGG
Organism: Miniopterus schreibersii; assembly: GCF_964146895.1. Classification (NCBI taxonomy): domain Eukaryota; kingdom Metazoa; phylum Chordata; class Mammalia; order Chiroptera; family Miniopteridae; genus Miniopterus; species Miniopterus schreibersii. The sequence goes on along the minus strand of NC_138102.1, from coordinate 187,518,461 downwards.
GGCGAGCAGGAGGCAGCTGATCAATGACTCTCTCATCATTGATGTTTCTCTCTCTCTCTCCCCCTCTCCTTTCCTCTCTCTGAAATCAATAAAGATATATTTAAAAAAATAAATAAAATAGAGCCAAGCTCAGCAACTGTGGGATAATATCAAACAATCTAAAATAGATGTTACTGGAGTGCCAAGAGGAAAGGAGAATGAAACAAGAGCGAAAAGGTTTCCTAAGTTAATTAAATATGTCAACCCAGAAAGCCACGGGTTGAAGAAAATCCAGGAAGGATAAATATAAAAACACCAAACTCAGAAAATTACCATCAAACTGAATGAGAAAAAATTTAATAGAAATAGAGTACTTATTTATTTAATAAAAATAAATAAAAAGGAGAGAAACAAGATGGCGGTGTAGGTAACAGCTGCACCCGCAACCACATCAAAATTACAACTAAAATACAGAACCACCATCGCTCAGAACCTCCTGAAATCTGGCTGAGCAGAAGCCCTGCAACCAGGGAACTAAAGCAGCATTGAGACCGCTGGAGAGGTGGAGGCACGGGCGGATGGGGGCTGAATCGGGGAGATGCGGCAGGGGGCCCACACCTGGTGCTGTGGTTTAAACCAGGGAGGGACATCTCAGCAGAGGAGGTTTCCCGGAGAGGGGAGGAGTCCCAGCCTCACAGCAGGGCCCCAGCCCAGGGCTCCAGGGCCAGGAAGAAAAGTTCCCACAACTTGGGGCTGTGAAAACCAGCGGGGACTGTGGCTGAGGGTCACAGAGGGTGTGGGAGTCCCAGGCTGAGGGTCACGGAGGGTGAGGGGCCCTCCTCTTAAAGGGCCCACGCAGGGACTCAGACATGCTCCCTCTGAGCCCCAGTGCCGGGCAGCAGCTTGAAAGGAACCTGGGACATTTGGGGAGAAACTAACCTTTCTGAAATCCGGGCGAGAGGTGGAGGGGCAGCTTTCTCCCAGGCAGAAGGGCTGGCAGAGGCCATTGCTCCTTTGGCAAGCCCTCCCGCACACAGTCAGTAGGCAGGCACCATATTTGAATCACCAGCACCTCACTCACACCCTTGGCCCCGCCCCTCCCTACCTGCAAGCTCATCCAGGCCATTTCCAGGGGCTTTTCTGTGCAAGTGGCCTCTCAAGCCTCATGCTTAGGACTTTCCTAAAATCTCTCAAACAAGCAGCAGCGTGTCCCATACGGCTTGATAAGTGGTCCCAGGCCTGGCACTAACGGCAGCCTACATTGGTTCATAGCTTGGCCTCTCCTGGACACCTCCAAGCCGAGCACAAGTAGCAGCCAACTACGGTTTGCAGTGTAGCTCATGCTGGGTGGCCCTGGGCAAGGCACTGGCACAGGCTGACTTTGCACCTCCCAGGAGATCCCAGAGACAGTGCACCTGGTGGTCAGACTCAACCACGCTGGATTACAACCCTACCACATCCACAAGTGACACACTCAAGGGGCACACTTGGTGAACACCAAAGCCCCACTGAAGTAAATCCTGATCCACAGGGGTGTCCCCAGCACAGCAGCTCTTTGGCTGTAGTTGCAGCTGGTCCTCACAGCTGACTGGCCGGGGGTCAATTCCTCCCAGTGACGCCAACAGCAACCAAGGCTCAACTACAACAGGACAGTGCACACAGCCCACACAGGGGAGCACCTAGAAGACCCAGCTCAGGTGACTGGAGAGGCTGAGCCACTGGACCCTACAGGACACTGACTACACAAAGCCACTCTACAAATTCCAGGAGACAAAGCAGCTCTACCTAATACTTAGAAACAAACACCTGGAAGCAGCAAAAATGTGGAGGCAAAGAAACATGCCACAAAGGAAAGAACAGGAGAAATCTCTAGAAGAGGAACAAAATGAAATAGATCCAAGCAAGCTAACAGATACAGAATTCAGAACTTTATTTATAAAGTTGTTTAAGCATATTATTAGAGAAATAACTGAGAAAATTGATAACATAATAAAGTACCAATTTGAAATGAAGGCTACAAGAACTGAAGTGAAGAATAATTTACAGGGAATCAAGAGCAGAGTAGAGGACACTGAGAATCAAATCAGCAATTTGGAACATGAGGAAACAAAAACACCCAACCAGAAGAGAAAAAAGAAAAAAATCCAGCCCAGCCAGGCGTGGCTCAGCGATTGAGCATTGACCTAGGATCCAGGCGATTGGGGTTCGATTCCCGGTCAGGGCACATGCCCAGGTTGCAGGCTCGATCCTTAGTCAGGGGCGTGCCAGAGGCAGCCGATCAATGACTCTCTCATCATTGATGTTTCTATCCCTCCCTCCCTCTCCTTTCCCCTCTCTGAAATCAATAAAGATATATTTAAAAATGAAAAAAGAATCCAGAAATATGAAGATAGTATAAGCAGTCTCTGGGACAACTTCAAGAGGCCCAATATTCATATTATTGGGGTGCCAGAAGGGGAAGAAAGAGAGCAAGAAATTGAAAACTTATTTGAAAAAATAATTACGGAAAACTTCCCCTACCTGAGGAAAGAAATAGACTTACAAGTCCAGGAAGCACAGAAGGTCCCAAACAAGAGGAATCCAAACAGGTCCACAGCAAGGCACATCATAATTAAAATGCCAAAGGTTAAAGACAAAGAGAGAATCTTAAAAGCAGCAAGAGAAAAGCAATTAGTTACCTACAAGGGAGCACCCATACAACTGTCAGCTGATTTCTCAACAGAAACCTTGCAGGCTAGAAGGGAGTGGCAAGAAATATTCAAAGTGATGAAAAACATGGAAAGACAACCAAGACTGTTCTACCCAGCAAAGCTATCATTTAGAATTGAAGGTCAGATAAAGAGCTTCACAGATAAGAAAAAGCAAAAGGAGTTCATCACCACCAGACCAGCACTACAGGAAAAGTTGAAGGGTCTTCTTTACGAAGGAGCTAATGAACAAAAGAATCTGATGAACTAAATATATCCAGAGACATTGACGCATGCAACAGATGATCATATTTCAGAGGAAAGAGGGAAGGGGGGTGGAGGGGGGGAAGAGATTAACCAAAGTGATATGCATATGTGCATAACCCATGGACACAGTCAATAATGGGGTAAAGGCCTGGGGAGGGGGTGGGAGCAAAGTGGAGGGGGTCAATTGGGGGGGAAAAATGGGACACCTGTAATGCTCTCAGCAATAAAGATAAATAAATAAATAAATAAATAAATAAATAAGTAAATAAGTAAATAAGTAAATAAGTAAATAAATAAGTAAATATAAAAAGCACAGTATCCAAAAATAAATAGATAATAAATAAATAAACAAATAAAATATCTTAGAACACAGCAAAGACATCAGGTGAAAATGAGAATGACAACTGACTTTTCACCAGAAACATCAGACTCTGAAAGATAATGGAGTAACTTCTTTAAAGGGCTGAAAAAAAAACCTGTCAACCTAGAATTCTATAACCAGCAAAAAAATCTTTCAGCACTGAAGGGTAAACAGAGACCTTTTCGGACAAACAACAGCTGAGGGAATCTGTCCCTGGCACACCCACAATATAAGAAATACTGAAGGAAGAGCTCAGGCTGAGGACAATGATCCCATCTAGAAATGTGATCTGCAAAAACAAGAACTTCCCAACTCATTATAGAGGCCAGTTACCCCTGATACCAAAATCAATGATATCACCTGAAAATAAAATATGCAAGCAAATATCTCTTATGAACACAGATGCAGAAATCCTCAACAAAACATGAGCAAACCAAGTCCAGACACACATAAAAAGGGTTATACACTACATCAAGGGGATTTATCCTAAGAATGCAAGGTTGCTTTAACATCTGAAAATCAATAAATTCAACACACCATGTATTGAGAGCATAAAGGACAGAAACCATATGATTGCCCAGCCGAGTGTGGCTCAGTTGTTGAACATCAACCTATGATCCAGGAGATTGGGGTTCAATTCCTGGTCAGGGCACATGCCCAGGTTGGGGGCTCGATCCCCAGTCAGGGGCGTGCAGAAGGCAGCCGATCAATGACAACTCTCTCATATTGATGTTACTCTCTCTCTCTCTCCCCCTCTCTTTGAAATCAATAAAGATATATTTAAAGAAACAAAACAAAAACAAATAATCATCTCAAAAGATGCATAAGAAGCAACGGACAAAATCCAACACCTTTCATGGTAAAAACATTCCACACAATAGGACTAGAACACAACTTCCTCAACAACTGAAGGCCTACTATCTCCATTCCTATTCAACACTGGATTAGAGGCACTAGCCAGTACAACGGTGCAAAAAAAAAGAAATAAGAGGCATAACAATTGGGAAAAGTAAAACTGTCTTTATTTGTAGGTAATGATTATGTAGCTAGAAAGTCAAAGGAATACACAAACACTTTAAGAACTAAGGGAATTGAGCAAAGTTGCAGGATACACGATCAGTACATACCAATTATGTTTTTGTACATTAACAAATAATTGAAAAACTATAAAAATATTTTAAATAACATCAAAAGTATCATATATCTACAAATAGATTGAATGTAAAAGTGTACCACCATACTGAAAACTACAAAAAACTGCTGAGAAAAATTAAAGATTTAAATAAATGGAAAGAGACACCATGTGCACAGATCAGAAGATTCAACGTTAATTCAATTCTAAAATTAATCTATAGATTCAATGTAATTCCAAACAAACTCCCAGCAAAACTTTTTGTACAAACTGAAAAGCATATTCTAAAACTGGCAGAAAATTTTGTAGAGAAGTAAAAGTGAAGGTTACACTACCTGATTTCAAGACTTATCATTAAGTGACAGTAATTCAGACAGTGTGGTGTTGGGCACAGGATAGAAAAATTGACCAATGGACCGTAACAGAAAGCCCAGAAATAAGCCTACACATACACCTTCAAGTAATTTATAACAAGAGGCTCCAATGCAATTTAATGCAAAAAGACAGTCTTTTCAATGAATTATGCTAAAATGATTATATAACCCACATGGAAAAAAAAAGTTTCCTGATTCCACCTCACCCAAAAAATAATGCAAGATGGGTCGGTCAGAATGTAGATCAGCCCTGGCCAGTGAGGCTCAGTTGGTTGAAGTGTCGTCCAATACACCAAAAGGTCCAGGGTTTGACTCCCGGTCAGAGCACATACCGAGGTGGTCGGTTCGGTCCCCGGTTGAGGTGCATATGAGAGGCGAACAATCGATGCTTCTCTCTCTCTCTCTCCCCCTCCCTTCCTTTCTCTAAAATCAATTAACATATCCTCGGATGAGAATTGGAAAAAAAAAAAAAAGGGAAAAAAAGAAAGTAGATCAATATTTGCTTGGAGGTGGAGGGGCAGGGAAGGGTGGGAGTGAGGGATCACAAAGGGGCATGATGAAATTTGGGGGTGATGGATATGTACACTATTTTGACTGTGATGACTTTACATGTGTACACATGTACCAAAATTTCAACAAAGCTGTTAAAAAGAAAAAGATGAATCATAAACCTAAATACAAATGTCACCGCTATAAAGTTTCCACCAAAAAAAAGAAAAATATTGACATAGTTTTAATTCATCCGAACTAAAATTTTCTGTTCATCACAAGACACCATTAAGAAACAAATAGGGTGCTGGCTGGTGTGGCTAAGTTGTTAGAGCACCATCCAGAGCACAGAAGGGTCAGGGGTTCGATTCCCAGTCAAGGGCACATACCTGGGCTGCGGGTTCATTCTCCACCCCCAGTCAGGGGAATGTGTGGGAGGCAACCAGTCCATGTCTCTCTCTCACACTGATATTTCTCTCTTTCTCCCCCTCCCTCCCTTCCACTCTCTCTGAAAAGCAATGGAAAAAATATCCTCATACGAGGATAAAAAAAAAAAAGGAAAAAAAAAAAGAAACAAATAGGCAAACCATAAATAGGAAAAAATATTCACTCCTCACTTCCTCTCCTCCTCCCGCTCCCTCACTATATTGTATGTCCATACACACATCATAAAGGACTCATAACCAGAACATATTTTTTAAAGATATTTTTATTGATTTTTAGAGAGAGAGGAGAGGGAGAGGAAGAGAGAAAGAAACATCAATGCGAGAATGAAACACTGATCTGCTGCCTCCTGCATAACCCCCACCAGGGATAGAGCCCCAAAGCCAGGCATGTGCCCTCACCAGGAATCGAACCAGCAAGCTTTTGGTGCACGGGACAATGCCCAGCCAACTAAGCCACAGAGGCCAGGGCCAGAATTTATTTTTTTAAACTCCTAAAAATAAATAAAAGACAAACGATCTAGTAAAAAGTGGGCAAAAGGCCTGAAACTTCACAAGAGATATACAGGTAGCCAATAAGCACATGTTAAGCTGCTTGCCATTGTTATTCATCAGAGAAATACAAATTAAAACCACAGTGAGATACCACTACCACCTGAATGGCTAACATTAAAGACTGGCAATACCAAGTGCTGACATGGATGTGGAGAAACTGGGACTCTCATGTATTACTGACGGGAGTAAAAAAAAAAAGAAAAATATTGACATATTTTTACTTCATCCAAACTAAAATTTTCTGTTCATCACAAGACACCATTAAGAAACAAGTAGGGCCCTGGCTGGTGTGGTTCAGGTGTTAGAGCACCAGCCAGAGCACAGAAGGGTCAGGGGTTCAATTCCCGTTTGGTACCAGTTTGGAAAACTGTTTGGCAGTTTCCAAAAAAGTTAAACACAACTCAGTACTATGACCCATCAATCCCACTCCCCCCAAAATAATATATGTCAACAAAAGCCATGAATAAGAATCTTCAATGACTTTAGTCATAATAGTCAAAAAATAAAAGCAACCCAAATGACCACCAATAGGAAAAGAGATAAACAAATGATGATACCTTCATAAAAATGAATATTACTCAAATAAAGAGACAAACTACAGATACAGGCATCAAAATCAATAAATCACAAAATCATTACACTGAGCAAAAGAAGACAGAAATAAAAGACCACATGCTTTATGACTCCATTTACATGAAGTTCATGAACCTGCAAAATTAATCTATAATGATAGAAATTAGAAACATGGTTGCCTTGGGATTTTGAGGGCTAATAACTGTAAAGAGACACAAACTTTTAGAAGTGACAGAAATGTTCTAGATCTTTGCATGAGTGATGGACACAATGGTGTATACATTTGTTAAAATTCATCAACTTTATATATTTAAGATCTGTACATTACAATGGATGTAAAATTTTCAATAATTTTTAAATGGTGGAATTTTTTAGAGAACTATAAGATTGTACAATTGCCTATTTGATGCTAAAAAGAAGAGGGCTGGCTGCTCTACATGGACATGACACGAATTCCCAGATGGCTGGGGGCAGGGTGAGAATGTGACTGTCTCTGGATCCTTTGAATTGCATTCTGCACTCAGACCACCATGGGCACAACCCACTCGTTTGCTTGCTGTGTCCTTGGGTATGTCACCTAATTGTTTTGTGCCTCGGTGTTCTCATGAGTATTAACAGGAATATTAAGAGTAACTACATCATTAGGTTGTTTTCAGGATTAAACAGTTCCCAGGTCAAAAATGTAGAATTTAGCCCTGGTTTTCACTTTGGTGTACAGTAAATTCTGTGCAAGTCACATACTCACTTTATGTCAAAATGTTATATCTCACAAGGATACAAGAATAATAAAAGGTAAAGCACTTTATTTGAAAAAAAAAGAAAAAGAAGAAGAATTAAATAAGATGGTATAGGTAATACACTTTAAAAAGTACCTGGGCTTGCCCTGGCAGGTGGTTCAGTGGTTAGAGCACTGGTCTGTATAATTCTTGGTCAAGGACGCGTACCTGAGTTGCAGATTCGATCCCTGGCCCTGGTTGGGATGCATGTGGGAGGCAACCAATCCATGTCTCTTTCTCACATCCCTTCCACTCTCTAAAAATCAATAGAGAAAACATCCTCGGGTGAGGATTAACAAAAAAATAAAATAAAAAGCACCTGGGCTTGTTTTTCTAAACAAGAACACACACGCACAGGCACACACAAAAGTGCTTGGTATATAATCACCTATCATCATTTAAAAATTTAAAACAGTATTTTTAAAGTTAACCTCTTCCTTAACCAAAATAAGGGGGGGAGAGGGAAGGCTTTAGCCAGCCTGCCAGGGCACAAGTCCTACTTGCTGTACCGCTCAGTTTCTTCAGAGGGGTAAGGTTCCTATGCCCCAGGGGTCTTGAGGACTAAATGAAACGGGTCACAGCCGCACACAATGAACGCCAACTCCTGTGCTCCGTGTGTGTGAATAGGTGGCCATTCCCAAGGCTTTAACCACCCCCTGCTGGGGTTCCCCCGCAGCCTGGCATCCCTCTGGCTCCAGGTCTTCTGGGAGACACCCATTACTGTCGGCCAACCTACAGTAACTCCCCACGAGGGCCACCACCCACCGTGAGCAGCGGCCGCGTCCACCCACCTGTTCCATCACCCTGAGCCCTCTGTCCCTCGGATGGGCAAGTCCCAACAGCTCTACCTGCAAAACCTCCCCACGCCCACCACCCAGGTCTGAGCCTCACCACGCCCACTCCCAGCACCGCTCCCTCTGGTCTTCCGCACGTCCCATGTCCCACCTCCCAGCTCCATCTGTGGCCAGGTCCCCGCAGGACTCGGGAGCAGGACGTGCAGGGAGCAGCGTGGCGAGCAGGCCAGGGCTCTGACCCGGGCTCCTGGCCACACGCGTCCTAGCCGGGTCCTGGAGGGGGCACCTCGGGGTCCCCGCCGTGCCCCGCTCCGCTAGCTGCTTCTCACCTTCCCGACTTGGCTCAGGTGAGTCAGGGACGCCGAACGGGGAAAGAAAGGGAAGGGGCGTGAGGACGGGAACAGCTGAGCGAGGCGGCGAAGGCCCGGGAGCTGGAGGCCAAGGGCATGGCAGAAGAGGCCGTGGGGAAGGTGACGGGGGGGGGGGCAGCTGGAGAAGCCGCGGGCGGGACGCGCGGACCGATCCGACGTGGGGGAGGCGCGGCGACGGCGGGCACGGCCGGGGGAGACGAGGCCGGCGGCTGGGCCGCTGCTGGGACGGGCGCCGGGAGCCAACCGGGAGGCTCGGGAGCCGGTGGGCGGGCGGTCAGGAAGCTAGGACGCCAAGGGGCGGGCGCGGAGAGCGGAGACCCAGCGGGACGGACGGGGCACTCCAGGGGCCGGCGGGCGCACGGGGGAAGGCGCCGGTGTGAAGAGGAGACGCCGGGGTGGCGGCGAGGGCAAGGGGGTGACGGGGCGCGGGCAGGTGCCTGGGGACACCGGGGCCGCACGCGGGCGGACGCGGGGTCGCTGAGCGGGTACGGGGCTGAGGACAGTGGGCACCGGGGCGGGTGTCCCCGCAGACAGGCAGGGCGGGCGCGGACCTGCGGACACTGAGGTGAAGGGAGGAGGGGGGCACTGACGGGCGGACATAACGGGGGGGACACACAGGGCAGGTCACTGCAGGGAGGTCACTGGCGGGGGAGGGGCACTGGCACCGGGGCACTGGCACAGGTGGACACGCCCGGGGCACCGACGGCCGCGGGCGCTGAGGAACCTGCGGGCGGCCGCACTCACCTGCCCCGCGGGCCGGGCGTCGCGGCGGCTCCTCGGAGGCCCGGGTGGAGGCCAGGGCGTTGGCGGAGGCGAAGCCCGGGCGACCTGGGGCGGGCCGCACGCACATGGGCCCGGCCCGGCGCGGCGCCTACGGACTCGGCGCCCACGGACACTGCGCGGGCCGGCGGGCGGCTCGGGACCGGCTGGGGCCGCGGGCGGCGCTCGGGTCACTCCAAAATGGCGGCTGCGGGCCGGGCGCGCGCACGCCGGGGGCGGGGCCTCGCGGGCGCGCACGCTCGCGCTGGGGGCGGGACGGGGCTGCTGGTGGGCGGGGCGCGCACGCTCGCGCTGGGGGCGGGGCGGGCCCGCTGGGTGGGCGGGGCCGCTCGCTCACGTGGCTCGTGTCGGCGACGTCCCTGCTCTGAGACCAGAGGCTGCAGCGCGAGGGTGCGGACGGCCCAGGTGCCCGGCGGGGGCGCAGCTTTCTCCTCTTTTTATCTCTGCGGTGCTGCTGAATTTCTATCCAAGCGTAGTTACGGGACAACGCGCTGGCGGTAATAAGTTTTCTGATGCAGCGTCAGCAACAGGACCCCTCCAGAGAGCGGGTCACACGTCTGGGGCTGCTGTCTCCCTGTTCTCTGGGGGGCCTTCCGCTCCGGCTGGGGCAGCTGGGTGTCCTCTGAACTGCGCGGTAACGTAGCCTGGACTTGGCCAGAGCAGGAGCGAGCGCGCCGCCCGCGTGTGCCGTGCGGAGGCCCGGCCTGCCCGTGCTTCTCACTGGACTGGGCGCGCCTGAGCAGCCGCCCAGACTTCCTGTTCTTTCCAGGGGCCCCACAGGTGGTTTTGCACATTAAAATAGGTGCCCGTTTAACATTTGCTGGAACTGTGTCATTCAATTAAACTAACTAATCTCCAAAATTAGAATGATTATTTCGAGGCCGCGCGAGCCGTGGGAAAATGGTGGGGAAATGAAACTGAACACCTACGGCACAGACCGCTCCCGGCAGCGCCCGGCCCCGCTCCGCCGCGGAGCCTCCCAGCGGCGGCGGACCTGCACTCGCCTCTGCGGAGCTTGGTCGCCAGGGGGCGCGAGAGGGTTTGCTCCGGGCCTCGCTCCGCGGGCTGCAGGCGCCGGCTCGGGTGGCCTGACTTCCCAGCTTCCGGGGCCTGCAGCCCGCGCTCCCTGGCACCCCTCGGGCGGCTTGATAGCAGAGCGTCTACCCCTGAACTCCTTTCCCCAGTGTCCTGCGGGGCAGATCTCCGGCAAGTTCCTTGGGGTGAACTTCCAGGAAGCGGGGGTAAAAAAGTCATCAGCTTTACAACTGACAAAGAGAAACCCCTGCAGAAGCTGGGGGCGCTGTGGGTTCAGCTGCAGAACGGGGGCTCGGGGCCAGGAGGTGCCTTCCTCTGGCAGTGACCCCCCAGCACTCTATACCGACAAAGCTTAGCATCGTGCCACCTGCGAAAGAGAAACGCTCCGGCTCCGTTATCGCAGGGCAGGCAAAAAGAAATGGATTTGGGGCTGAGGCTGTAAGTGCACAAGGGGCGGAGTCCAGCCCTCTGGATAGTCGAAGTGGGTATGCGTCCTTTGAAACACTTTAACTTCCAAACAACTTATATTTTCACCTAACAAGATACAGCCGCCCTTATTGCAATGGAAGAAAGTTCCACTCTTTCCCCAAATGAGCATATGCACAGTCCCAACAGTCGTAGTATCTATCACTGGTACATTAATTACTCCTCAAATTCTGTCACTGTCTCACTGAATATTCTCGTGTTCTTCTGTTAAAAGTAAAGAGTAAAGTTAACTTCTGACAACTTGCATATTTTAGAGAAGAAAATGGTTACTATGTACAAATAAACACATTATTACATGCAAAGCTGCTACAAAGCTTGTTTCTGTAACTGGTGACAAGATAGGGGCTCTTTAACAGATTTCCCTTCTAAATTACCTTGTAGTGTACACTGATAAAGACTACCTGCAACCTGAAACAAACAATCAGCCGGGAGGATCTGTAGGAGGAGCTAGGGCTCATGGAAGTTCTTACTCTCTAAGTGTAATGGTGAGAACCCTCGAGGAAGAATTCTGTGTTTATAATAAAACTCCATGGTTCTAAATTCCCCTCCCCTTAACTTCCTTTTCCCTTCTGTAAACACACCTTCATCCTGGCTCACAGGCCAGGGTGTGCACGTGGCTTGCAATGTCTGTATGCACTGGGTTGCAACCCTTTCTTTTTCCCAAATAAATTCTTTTTGGTGATGAAACACCTAGTCAATCTTATTTTTCAGCCAACAACAGAACAGCTAAAACAAAGCCAAGCCGAATTCAGGATTTCTGATACAGGAGACCAAATGAAATTAATGCTACTGCTAAGAATACCAAATGTAAAATTATGCACCAATAAATTGGAAAAAGTAAACCCGAGGTAAAATGAGGACTGCCTCTGGAGTGCCATCAGGGCAGAGGGAACTGTTCTTCTCTCTATAGCCCCCACAGTGCAGCAGGATGCAGGCCAGTGCACCGGAAGACCTCTCTGCTCCGTAAACCCCAGTGTGGCAAACACAGGGCGAGCCTGTGTTCTTTGGAAAGAAAACCATGAAAGCAGCCAGAGAAACATGAGCCATCGCATGAAGGGGAACGATGGTTATACAACCAATAGCTGACTTCTTGCCAGAGACAACTGAGGCCATAAGACAGTAAAATGGCATAATGTAAAGTGCTGAAGTAAAAGGAAGATCTGTCGTGGGTTCAATTCCCCACCAAGGGCTCGTACCTCGGCTGCAGGCTCCATCCCCAGCCCAGTCAGGGTGGGTGCTGGAGGCAACCAATCAATGTGTCTCTCTCACGTTGATGTGTCTCTTTCTCCCTCCCACTCTCTCTGAAAAGCAATGGAAAAAATATCCAAGGGTGAGAGTTTAAAAAAAAAAAAAAGCAAAGGAGAGCAAATATTGGGGGGGAAAAACAGAGAGAAGAAAGATAAACAGAAGGAATGCTGTGCATCTTAATATATATTCTGAGAGAGAGAGAGAGAAAGGGAGAGGGAGAGAGAGAAACACCTATCGGCTGCCTCCTGCATATACCTCGACCAGGGATGGAACCAAACCGGCGACCTTTCAGTGCACGAGGTCACACTCAACCAACTGAGCCACATCTGCAGGGGCAAGAAATGTTTGAAATGACTCTACATAGTACTGAATGAAGGTTCTAGCCTGTGCGATGAGGCAAGAAAATAAAGTCACACAGATTAGAAAGAAAGAAGCAAAATTGTCTTTGTTCACAAATGACATGATTATTTAGAAAATACTATGAAATTCACACAAAAAAAACAAACAAAAAAAACTAGAAAGAATGAGCTAGTTTTAATAAGGTCACAGGATATAATATTAATATACAAACAGTTATATTTGTATATACAAAAAACAAACAATCTGAAAATGGAATTAAGAAAAAAAATTCCATTTACAATTGCATCAAAATGAATAAAAGGAATAAATACAACAAAGGCATGTGTACAGAAAAGGGTGGATGCAGCGGGGTACGGCTTACCCCGAAAAACCCGCCTGCAAGGTTAGCCCTTGGCTGGCATCTGGGGACCTGATGTCAGGGCAGTTGCCACCGGTACCAGGAGGGACCAAAGTGGAGCTTTATGTCCACATTATTTGCACAAAGAGTATGACTTACACTCTACATCTGCTTTCTCTCTGGGTGTCTGGAATTCTGGCAGGCACCAGGCAGACTATCTGACCGGCACTGTAAGGGGTTGAATGGCAGTTCCCTCAAAATATACATCTACCCAAAACCTGGGAATGTGTTCTTTGGGAAACAGGTCTTTGCAGGTGTATTAAATTAAGGACCTTGAGATAGAATGTGCTGGGTCAGGGGGGTCCTAAATCCAATGACGAGTGCCCTTCTAAGAAAAGAAGATGCACAGGAGGAGGTGATGTGAAGACAGAGGCAGAGATTGGAGTGGTGCAGTCACCAGCCACGGACTGCTCACGCCGGTGGGCACAACCGCAAGTTAGCGGAGAGGCCTGCAAAGGAGTCTCCCTCGGAGCCCTGGGAAGGAACCTGTTGACACTGTGATTTCGGTCTTCTGGCTCCTGAACTGTGAGAGAATACATGTCTGTTGTTCTAAGCCACCTACTTTGTATCAGTTTGTTACAGCAGCCTTAGGAAAGAAACAGAAGCTCCCGATAAAAGCCGGGTGCTGAGCCTCCAGTGAACTTTCCTGTTTGGCAACATTTCACATCCTTGTCACAACTCCCTAGGACAATTAAGCGGCTCCTGTGTGACTCCACTGAGAGGGGATCCTGGAAGGTGATGCCTGGTCTCCCCCAAACTCTGCCCCATGAGCTTTTTCCCTTTGTTGATTTTACTTTGTAGCCTTTTATTGTAATAAATCATGGCCATGGGAATGACTATCTGCCTCCTCCTACGCCCTCCTAGCAAACTTGGGGATGGTCTTGCAATTTCCATCCAGTAAAAACTACAAGACATTGCTAAGGAAAATTAGAGAAAACTTAAATAAATGGAGAAACATGCCATGGTTATGAATTAGAAGACTCAGAATTGTTAAGATGACAATTCTCCCTCAAATACACTGAATGCAATACCTGGGAAAATTTCAGCAGGTGGTCTTGTTTGGGTAGAAACTGACAAACTAATACTAAAATTTATACAGAAATGCAAAGGAGCAAGGCAGCCAAAACAATTTTAAAAAGAACAAAGTTGGAGGACTTACACTTGATTTCTACAAAGCTAAAACAATCAAGACAGTATAGAAATCGCATAAAGTTAGGCATAAAGGCCAATGGAACAGAACTGAGAAAACAAACCCTCGCAAATATGATCAATTGATTTTTTATTAAGGTGCTAAGTCAATTCAATAGGGAATCAATATGTTTTTAACAAATGATACTTGGAAAAATTAGTTATCTGTATGCAAAAAAAAATAATTTAAACCTTTACTTCATACCACACACAAAAATGAATTCAAAATGAATAGACTTACATATGAGAGCTGAAACACTCCTAGAAGACATATAGCAGAAATTATTTGGGTTAGGACCTTGGGTTAAAAAAAGGTATCCTATATATGCCACCAAAAGCATTCTACTTATGCTAAGCACAAGAAAAGAAATTGACAAGTTAGACTTCATCAATATTAAAAACTTTTGCTCTTCAAAGGATGCCATTAAGAAAAATAAAAGACAAGCCACAGACTAGAAAAATAATTTCAAATCATATATATAATAAAGGAGTTGATTTTAGGAAAAAATACATACATAAAACGTTTTTATTAATTGTTTTCTAAAGAGAGAGGGAGAGGGACAGAGAAACATTGATCAGTTGCCTCCTGTATGCACCCCGACCTGGGATCGGATCCGAAATCTGGGTATGTGCCCTGACCAAGAATCGAACTGGTGACCTTTCTGTGCATGGGACAATGCTCAGCCGACAGAGCTATACCCGGACAGGGCTGGAAACTATATTTTTTAAAACTCTTACAACTCTGTGATAAAAAAGACAAACAATCCAATTAAAATAGGCAAAAGAGTTACTTAAACATTTCACCAAAGAAGATACTACAGCCCAGCCAGGCGTGGCTCAGCGGTTGAGCATCGACCTAGGATCCAGGCGATCGGGGTTCGATTCCTGGTCAGGGCACATGCCCGGGTTGTGGGCTCGATCAATGACTCTCTCATCATTGATGTTTCTCTCTCTCTCTCTCTCCCTCTCCTTTCCTCTCTCTGAAATCAATAAAGATATATTTAAAAAAAAAAAAAAAGATACTACAAATGACTTATGAGCACATGAAAGATCGTCACCAACACTAATCATTAGGGAAACGCTAAATTAACCCACAGGAGATACCACTATACACCCCTAAAATTAAAAGGACGGACACCACCAAGTTCTGGTGAGGATGTGGAGAAACTGGAAACTTCATTATGCTGGTGGCAATGTAAAATGGTATAGTCATTACGGAAAACAGTTCAACAGTTTCTTAAAAAGTTAAACATACGCCTACACTTTCATTCTTAGGTATTTACCCAAGAGAATACCCAAGAAATGTGTCCGTATAAAGGCTTGCATACAAATGTATGTAGCAGCATTATTCATAATAGGCAAAAAATAGGAGCAATCCAAACGTCTATCAATTGGTGGATGGATCGAGAAAACGTCAGATATCCAGACAATGGACTACTATCCATAAAAAGGAACCAATTACTGATACAGGCAGCAAAATGGATATACCTCAACAATATTATGCTAAGTGCAAGAAAAAAGACACATTGTATTCATTACCTACTGTTACTGTAACAAATTACCACAAACTTAGTGGCTTAAAACAACACACATTTATTCTCTTACACTTCTAGAAGTCAGAGACCTGTAATGAGTCTTAGGTGGCTAAAGTCAAGGTGTTAGGAGAGCTGTTTCCTCTGGAGGCTCCTGGGGACAATCTGTTTTTTTTGTGTGTGGGGTTCAGCTCTGGAGGCTCCTGCATTCCTTGGCTCATGAACCCTGCCTCTACCTTCAAAGCCAGCAGTGTGGCATCTTCCAATTTCTCTGTGATACTATCATCCCATGTCTTTCTCTGCCTTGCTCTTGAAAGGTCTCTTATATTGGGCCCACTGGGATAATCCAGGATAATCTCCCTATCGCTAGGTCCTTAATCATATGTGCAAAAGTCCCTTTTACCTCATGTAAGGTAACATATATTCATGGGTTCTAGGGTTTAGGATGTGAACTTCTTTGGGGGTAATTGTTCAGCCTACTACATTGTACATTTCAATTATATAGACATTCTGAGAAGAGGCAAACTAGGAACAGATTGTAGGTCAGTAGATGCCAGGACTGCCCGTGTGAGCAGGGACTGACTGTAAAGCAGCACAGAGGAACTGGGGGGTGGGGGAAGGTACTATAATTCACTGATTTTAAGATGCACACTTTTCCGACGATTTAACTCCTTAAGTCAGAATACATGTTACAATTGATGGTATGCAACATGCTCATGAAAATATGCTCAACATCATTATCTGGGAGATTTAAATGAAAACCACAACTAGGTATCACTACCTACCCACTGGACTGGCTAAAATTAAGAAGGTTGACAGCACCAAATGTTGGCAGGGATGTGAAGCAAACAAATACATTGCTGTTGATGGGGATAAAAAACTGAATGGTTGCTTTAAGAAAGTCTGGCAGTTTCTTTAAAACGGGTAATCTGTGGTGCCAAGAATCAGAATAGTGGGGTGTGGGTGTGGAGAGTGACTGGACGAAGGCACGAGGGAACTCTCTGGGGGGGGGGTGATGGTGCTTTGGGTTGACAATCGTGTCCATTTAAGATGCATGTACTTTGCCCACGCTAGTGTGGCTCAGTTGGTTGAACACCCTCCCCTGGACCAAGACTTTGCAGGTTCAAGTACAGTCAGGGCTCCATCCCTGGGGGAGGGAGGCAGCCAACTAATGTTTCTCTCTCTCTTCCCCTCTCTCTAAAATCAGTAAAATCAGAGCCCAGCCGGGCGTGGCTCAGCAGCTGAGCTTAGACCTGGGATCCAGGAGATCAGGGTTCGATTCCCGGTCACGGCACATGCCCGGGTTGCGGGATTGATCAATGACTCTCTTATCATTGATGTTTCTGTCTCTCTCTCTCCCTCTCCTTTCCTTTCTCTGAAATCAATAAAGATATATTTAAAAATAAATAAATAAAATAAATAAAATCAGTTTTTAAAAAGTTTCATGCATTTCATTATATGTAAGTTCTGTCCCCCAAAAAAGGGAAAAAAAAGTACCAGTTAATGGTATCCATACTGAAGTATTTGAGAGCATTGATATCTGCAACTGTCTTTGAAGTTAATTAAAAAATCAGACGAATTGGTGAATGGATAGAAAAAAGACATGTAGAGATAAGGGATAAAATAGATTTAACAAAATACTAATTGTTGATGTGGATTCTAGTAGGTAAGTGGATGGTCATTGTGCAGTTCATTTATCTTTTCTGAATGTTCAAACCTCTCATAATAGAATCTTTAAAAACGTTTGGATGTTCATCACTGTGTAATTGGTAGCAGTTTCTCTACCTGGTGACGTATAAAATAATGGTATCATCATACGTTCAATGACGTAGGGTCATTATAAAGGGTAATAATTTCAGGGCGCTCCAAATATCCATGTCCCTCATTTCCCAGGCTCCCTTGCAGTTAGGTCGGGACCACGTGACCAGCTTTGGCCCACGGCCTGTAAGCAGACGTGACGGAGACGTCACCTGTAGGCCAAGGCAGTTAACAGCTAGGAGCCTCATTGATCTCTTTCCCAGGGCGGGTGACGGCGGGGGCGCTGTGCTAAGGCAGCAGGGACACCTGGCTCCCCAGTAGCCATGAAGACCGCTAACTAACCTTGGGGAGGGAGGGGGGTCTCATTTAAAAAAAACAACCCCGCCCCTCCGTCGTGACTCCGTGGTTGAGCTGGATCTATGACCCACGAGGTCCCCAGGTCGACTCCTGCCCAGGGTGCACGCCCGGGGTGCGGGCTCATCCCCAGCAGGGGGCGCGCAGGAGGCAGCCTGTCGATGACTCATCATTGCTGTTTCTCTCTCCCCCTCTCCCTTCCTCGCTTTGAAATCAATAAAAACACATTTTAAAAACCTCCCAAAACCTAAAAACTAAAATGCATTGCCTGTCAGTTACGTCATTGTCTCAGCTTCAAACTCGCCCTCCTTCGCCCGGCTGTGTGCAGCGTGTCTGCGGGACGCGTCCCGGCTGGTTTCGGCCGTGCGCCTGGGACCGCGAGCCGGGCAGCCCGCCGCGACCCACGAATCCTCGGGGGCGCGGAGCAGGAGGCCAGAGGACAGCCCTGGGCGTGGGTGTGGGCGTGGGCGGGGTCGCAGGCACCGAGGACCCGGCAGAGGGAGAAGGCGGCCCGGGCAGGCGCGGACCCAGGCCTGGTGGGCTCTGCAGGACCCACGCCTCTGGGCGACCCCAGGGAGCAAACGCGGCGGAGACCTGAAAGCGCAGGCTTCGTGTGTGGAAAGACGGGGTCAGGAAAGACGTGAAAGCGGCCGGGCAAGCTCCGCATTCGAGGACCACCGGCAGCCTTCCCACGCCCACCTGACCCGACTCCTCGGAAGTCCCGCCAGCCCCCCCGGAAGTCCCGCCTTCGAGCTTCGGGCCGCTCTGGCCCGCGCGGACCCATCTCGTTGGTGGGATCGGCGTCTCTCCACTGCACTGCGCTCCTCCGGCAGCCAGGGGACAGCAAGGGCCATGGAAGAGCCGCTCTGGTCCGCGACGGCTGCTCGACTGCTCTGGGGCGTGGTCCCGTCGTACGCCGAGGCCGCAGCCTCCGGGCCGTTCCCCCGGCAACGCCTCCAGGCCGTTCCCCCGGCAACGCGCGGCCGGCCGCCGCAGCCTCCGCTATGGATGCGCGGTCCCGTGCTGGGTCCCGCCGGGCTCACGACCGCGTCGATGAGCCGTCCTCCGGGGTGCAGGCTCCGGCGACGCCCTGGGCGCGCTTCTCGGCCTGGCTGGAGTGCGTGTGCGTGGTCACCTTCGACCTGGAGCTGGGCCAGGCCCTGGAGGTGAGCGAGGAGTGGGGGCGGGGCGGGGTCGTCGCGCGGGGTGGCCTCTGCGCGTGGGGTGCCGTCGGGTGGCCTGTCCGACCTCGGAAACTCTGTGCCGGTCACCTCCTCTCAGGGGCGCTCGCCAGCAAAGGAACGAAAGGCAGACTTCCCCCTGGGACAGAGGAGATAGGGGCCCTGCACTTTGGATCACCTAAGCGATACCCGTGACTTTTCCTCAAGCAAAATCTGTCTCGTTTCCCCCCTTCCCCACACTAGCTGCCGCACCTTGTCCCCTCCGTGACTCCAGCCAGAATCCCAGGGGTCACCCTGGGCTCCTCCCATACCCCTACTCCACATCCCACCGGCGGCAGCGAGGATCTCAGATCATTGCCTCCTTGGTGGCTGTTCGGCCTAAATCGTTCAGGACCTTTCCTTCACTTAGAATCAGATCCAGACCCCACGGGCCCCACTTCAGCCGCACTGGCCATCTTTCTCCTCTCCAGCTGCACCAGCTCCGGGCTGGGGTGTCCCACTGTCTGCAACGCTCCTGCCCACCCCCACCAGCAGCTTCTCTTCCTCCAGGTGTAGATGAAAACGTGGCAGGCTTTCCACAGGGCTGACAGGATGGTCTCTGCACCCTAAAGGCCACGACCCAGGAGGCCAGGCGGCTGACCCATGCGGGGGAGGCTGGACGTAGACTTAGCCACACTGTCAGGACTTCCTGGGAGCAGGCAGGCAGTGCACCCTGAGACTGCAGTTGGCCAAGATGAGGCTGCACAGCCATCCTGGGAAGCCCATGAGGGTGAGGAATGTTTTGATTTGAGGCCTTGTTGAGCTCTGCAAGGCTGTGGAAAGCCTGAATCTTTGAGGTGGAAAGGACTGGCTCTTAGTGAGGACTCTTGGGTCCTGGCACTGTGCCCAGCTCTGTGGCCACCACGCCCATCCCCACCAGGCGTGCATTATTGTGGCAGCCCCACTGATGGAGGGGCCTGAGCACCGAGAGGTGAGGTGATGTGCCCAGTTCCACAGAGCCCACATTCTTACTGTTGCCCAAATTGTTCCCCATAAAATCACAAGAGAAGCCCTGGCCAGGTAGCTCAGTTGGTTAGAGTGTTGTCCAGATACACCAAGGTTGCAGGTTCGATCTCGGGTCAGGGCACATACCCAGCTTGTGGGTTCAATAGTGTGGGAGGCAACCAATAGATGTTTCACTCTCACATCGATGTTTCGCTCTCTCTCTCTCCCCATCCCTCTCCTTTCCTTTCTTTATAAAATCAATAAAAGCATGTCCTCAGGTAAGGATTAAAAAAATAATAATAAAATCTCAGCATGGCTCAG
The DNA here is from genome assembly GCF_964146895.1 of Miniopterus schreibersii. Classification (NCBI taxonomy): domain Eukaryota; kingdom Metazoa; phylum Chordata; class Mammalia; order Chiroptera; family Miniopteridae; genus Miniopterus; species Miniopterus schreibersii. Next base: position 187,498,036 of record NC_138102.1, on the reverse strand, counting down.
CAGTTGAGCATCGACCTAGAATCCAGGAGGTAGTGGTTCGATTCCCGGTCAGGGCACAGGCCCGGGTTGTGGGCTCCATCCCCAGTCGGGGGCATGCAGGAGGCAGCCAATCAATGACTCTCATCATTGATGTTTCTATCTCTCTCTCTCCCTCTCTCTTCCTCTCTGTGAAATTAATAAAGATATATAACAAAAGAAAATAAGGGAAAAAATCACAAGAACAGCCATGGCCGGGTAGCTCAGTTGGTTAGAGTATCGCCCAGATACACCGTGGTTGCAGGTTCCACCCCTGGTCAGGGCACACATGAGAATCCACCAACAAAGCATTAATAAGTGGAGCAACAAATCCATATTTTTTCTCTCTCCCTTCTTCTCTCCCTAAAATCAATAAATTTTTTTTTAAATCACGAGAAGAGATTCTTTTTTTTCCCTTAAGGCATTCTCATGTGTAATTCTCTAGAATGCCACCATTTGGAAAGCTAATTCTAAGCAAGTGGTCTTAACAGCTCTGTGCACTTGAGCTTCTGAATGGTTGATGCAGCTGCACAGCTCAGGGAGGGGGTGTTGGGAACACAGGGCCCCTGGGAATCATCAGGTCTGTGCAGCGACCCTGCCATGGATCCATTGGGCAGTGCTGCCTCCCCCAGGGTGCAGCCTGTCTCCTAGGTCACTCAGAGCCGGTCACTTAGTGTCTGGGTTTTCACTGACTGTTCACTCCCAAGGGGTGTGTGGTTTGTCTAGCTGGTCAAATTCACTAGACACTGTGGAGCCCAGGGCATGCTCCTGGAGCTCACACTCTGGGTGGGACACAGGCCAGAAGTTCCCAGACCCCTGACTAGTGGGGGTTGGGGTAAAGACACTCAGGTGTTGTGGAGAGGCAGTGATGCCACTGTGTCAGGTGACGTCTGCACAAAGACAAGATGAGCGGACTGGCTGGCCCAATCTGAGAGAGCATCCTGGGGGAATGGCACAGCCCAAGACCTTCTGGCTGAGTAGCATGGGGCTCAGGAGATGGGAAGGGCAGGGAAGTCAGGGCCAGCACCCAGGGCCCTGTAACCACTCCAGGTGAGAGAGGAGGCCACGGGCAGGCCTCAGGATGGTGGAGACAGGGAGACCCACTCACAATCTGGGTGAGTGGCCTCAAGGGCAGGAGTGCAGAAAGAGAGCCTGGGAAGTCACGCAGGTATGTGCTGGCCAAGGCAAGGGGAGTCCGGAGTGTTCTCCTGCTAAGAGGAACCGGGGAGGTTGGGAGAGCCTGGGAGAGCCTGGGGGAGCCAGAGGTAGAAGAGGGCAGGAGGGTTTGAGCCAGTGAAGATGTGCTCTGGGAGGGGCGGAAAGGGGCACACCTGCAGCCAGCACCCCACCTGCCCAGCCCTCATTGAGTGTTCTGTGTCCTGTCTCCCCCCCACACCCCGCAGCTGGTGTATCCCAGTGACTTCCGGCTCACGGACAAGGAGGTGGGTCCAGCCCCCCCCCCCCCCCGGGGGGGAGCAGCCGTAGCCCAGGAGCAGGCCAGCCCTCACTGGGTTTCATGTGTTTCAGAAAAGCAGCATCTGCTACCTGTCCTTTCCTGACTCCCACTCAGGTAGGTGACTCCAACTCTCCTGGCTCTGGGGCTGGGGGGTGAGAAGAAGATGGGGAGCTGAGGCTGTCTAGGAGCCCCCGTGGCCCAGGTCAGCCATGTCACTGCCTGTAACTGCCAGCCCCCTCCTTGCTCTGTGGAGACACCCAGAGCCCCACGATGCAGCAGAGGCAGCCAGGCTCCCCTTATTTGTGTGGAAGGATGACCATCAGGATCTGGCTCTGCTCCTCCCTGGCTCTCAGGTGCTAGGCAGGCTGAGCCCTCACACTGCGGCCTCCAGACTGCCCCCCACCCTGCCCCATGTTTGGACAGTGGGTGCTGCCGATGCGTCTGTGTTCAGACTTGACTCTGAAACTCTCAGGTGCAGGAGTTAGGACACAGGAGCTTCTGTTGGGAGAACCAGGCCCAGCAAATGGGGTTTTCTCTCTGGGGCCTTCATAGCCCATCAGAAGTCAACCCCCATGCCGTCCTGGCTGTCCCCACCCCACACATGGTGGCAGGAGCGGCTCCAGTCCTGACATGAAGTGGTGGGGGCTGCCTCCTTCCCCAGGCTGCCTTGGGGACACGCAGTTCAGCTTCCGTATTCGTCAGTGTGGAGGGCAGAGGAGCCCCTGGCCCTCTGATGACAGGCACTACAACAGCGAGGCCCCCCTGTCACTGCAGGTGAGTGAGGCTTCTCTCCAGCCTGCTCCGGGCTCCTTGGCCCACAGGCCAGGGTCAAGCTGGTATGTCAGTACCTTCAAGTGCCTGGGCCTGTGAGGCAGGAGAGGCCTGGCCAGCCCCATCCTTGATAGGGGTGGGCCAGCTCTTCTGGGGACTTCCCAGGGTCCCTGGAGCTCTTCCTGTCCACCATAGGTACAGCAGGGAGTGGCTTGGTGTGCAGAGGCTCCTGGGCTGCTCCCCACTGTGTCTGCGGAGATGCTCCCTCTAGAGGTGTTGCCCACCTTCTGAGTTGAGGCTGCCCAGCCCTGACCCCAGGACTGGGGAGAGCAGAGCATGGAGCAGCCTCTGCAGGGTGGCCTGGGTGGTTAGAAGGAGCATGGTGAGTGGGTGCAGCCTGGCTGACTGCTTCTTCCAGAGGGAGTCGGCACACTACTTTGGCTATGTGTACTTCAGGCAGGTGAAGGACAGCTCCGTGAAGAGGGGCTATTTCCAGAAGGTGAGCCACCCACGCGGCCTCTCTGAGGTGGCACTGCTGAGAGGCAGGGGCCAGTGGCCATGGGAGGGGCTGAGGGGCCAGGGGTCCTGAGCTTCCAGGAGTGCCCCTTCTGCAGCTACTTGGCACCTGGGCAGCAGGCAGGGGGTGGGGGTGCCCAGCTCTTGCTGCAGCCCCTCCGGGGAGCAGGTCCTGCTGCCCCTTCCTTGCCCAGCAGAACACCCTGGGCCTCAGACACCCCTGCTTCTTGCTGCTGGCTAGAGTGGGGGCTGGTCACACTTCCAGGATTAGGACAACTTCAGCCTTGAACGCAGACACCTAGAGAAACCTTGGCCACATGCATTTCCTTCTGAAGGCCTGGGGCCCAGCCCCGTCCCAATGTCATTAGGGTTTCCCTCCCTGTCTGGGGAAGGCTTTAGTTTTCTCATCTAATAGCCCTGAGGTCTGAGCTGGGCCATCCTGGGGACTGCTGTCTTGTGGAGTTGGTGGAGCGCATGGCCCTGGGTAGACTCTGGATGAGCCAGGCCTCAGGGGTCCCTGCAGACTCTTGAGTGGCCGGATGACATCTCACCGACCCCACGGGCCCTGCAGTCTCTGGTGCTGGTGTCCCGCCTGCCCTTCATCCGGCTGTTCCAAACCCTGCTGAGCCTGATCGCCCCCGAGTACTTTGACAAGCTAGCACCCTGCCTAGAAGCAGGTGAGCGGCCATTAGGCCAGCCAGAGAGGTCTCGCTGTCCAGCTGTAACACCCAGTGGCTTTGGCAGGCAGCTTCCACGTGGGGCAGGCTCCTGACACTGACCCCATATGTCCACAGTGTGCAATGAGATTGACCAGTGGCCAGCCCCGGTGCCTGGGCAGACCCTGAACCTGCCTGTCGTGGGAGTCGTCCTCCAGGTGAGGGTTGGCTGGCTGGGGCGGGAACGCAACAAGTGCATGGAGGTACCCACTGCTGGCTGGCAGCTGCTCCTTCCATCCCCCAGGTGCACGTCCCATCCAGGGCAGACAAGCCTGAATCCAGTCCTCTGAAGCAGTGCGACCAAGAGGTGGGAGTCCCCTCCTGGGCTAGGGGCACTGTACCTGCATCAACCCTCCCACCTGCCTGGGCCTCCCCACCCCAAATGCTGGGAGCCCTGTGGGGTGGCCAGACACCAGGCAAAGCCAAGGACTTGCGTCTAGGTGCAGGGCTGGGTACGCCCCCCTTCTGTGCTGTGAGGGGTGAGGATGGGGAGGTATGTGGGCCAGGGCTGCAGTCCCCAGGGCTCTCCTGGGGTAAGAGGTGCTGCTTGGGGCTCACAGGGTGGTGGTCTCGCCCTCAGCCTGATGTCACACACTTCTCCTTTCAGAACCTGCTGCCAGCCCCGATGGTCCTCAGTAGTGTCCATGAGCTGGACCTGTTCAGGTGAGCCCTGTAGGCCAGCTGCTCACTGCCTGGGTAGACCATGAGCGAGCCCACAAAGCTCAGGCCTGGGCAGGGTGGGGGCCGTTGGGGCTGCTGGAATGAACCCTTGGCCAGTTCTGTGAGGGAAAATTGTACAGAAGAGGAACCCAGTGCCTGCTGTCTGCACCCAAGAGGAAATGGTCACAGTGGGCAGGAAGGTTCCAGAAGGCAGGTACAAGGAGGGAGGGCTGTGTTGGGAGGCAGTGGCTGCCTGAGGCTGCCTCTCTCTGGGCGAGTCTTTGAGCGAGCCAGGCTTTGGAGATCGTCCTGCCCTGGCTGGGCCCTGAAGGATCTAGGGCTGCCAGCTCAGGCATGGGGGTGCAGGACCAGGACAACGTGGGTGGACCGTCAGAGCATCGCTAGGCCTTGCATACCCTCGGCATCTCCAAACCATCTTACCACTGGGGAGAGGTGCATTCACCCAGAGAGCCCTCCTGGGCCCTGGGGGGAGCCTCAGGCTTTGCGCAGCCTCCCCGACCTCCCTGACCTCTCCTGCCCAGCTGCTTGCAGCCCGTGCTGACCCATGTGCAGACACTGTGGGAGCTCATGCTCCTGGGGGAACCCCTGGTGGTGCTGGCGCCCTCGCCCACCGTGTCCTCGGAGATGGTGCTGGCCTTGACCAGGTAGGCCGGAGCAGTGCGCGGGCGTCGGGGCCCTGGGCCTGCCCTGCTGCGCTGATGGGCCTGCTGCCCACTCCACCCCCCACCCCCCACCCCCAGCTGCCTGCAGCCCCTCAAGTTCTGCTGCGACTATCGCCCCTACTTCACCGTCCACGACAGCGAGTTCAAGGAGTTCACCACCCGCACGCAGGCCCCGTAAGCGCCCCTCCTCTCCCCTCCCCTCCCCTCCCCCACCCCTCCCCTCCCTTCCCCCTCCTCCTCCCCTCCCCTCCCTTCCCCCCTCCCCTCCCCTCTCCCCTCCCCCTCCCTCCCCTCCCCCCTCTCTCCCCTCCCCCGTCCCCCCTCCCCTCCCCCCTCCCCTCCCCTGCCCCTCCCCTCTCCCCCTCCCCTCTCCCCTCCCTCCCCTCTCCCCTCTCTCCCCTCCCCCGTCCCCCCTCCCCTCCCCTCCCCTTCCCCGCCCCTCCTCCCCTCCCCTCTCCCCCGCCCCTCCCCCCCCGCCCCTCCCCTCCGCCCCGCGCCCACCGCCCGCCGCCTCTCCCCTCTCCTCTAGCCCTAACGTGGTCCTGGGAGTCACGAACCCTTTCTTCATCAAAACCCTCCAGCACTGGCCCCACATCCTCCGCGTGGGGGAGCCCAAGACGCCAGGTGAAGCCGGCCTGGCCCGCGCCGGGGGCTGGGGGCGGGGCGGGGCCCAGCGGCGCCCAGCGGGCCGGGTCTGAGCCTGGGTCCGAGCCCGGGGCGCGAGGCCCGCCGCCAGTGTCCGCTGTTCCCTAGGGGGCCTCCCCAAGCAGGTCAAGCTGAAAAAGCCCTCGAGGCTGAAGACCCTGGACACCAAACCAGGTGTGTGACCCCGGGAGCCCCGCCCCGCCCGCGCCGGGCTCTGCGCCCTGGGGGGGGGCTCGGGACAGGCCCGGACGCCCCGCTCCCGCCAGGCCTCTACACGGCGTACAGGGCGCACCTCCGCCGCGACAAGGCGCTGCTCCGGCGGCTGCTCCGGGGCCTGCAGAGGCGGCGGCCGGGGGCGCTGGCGGCGCTGCTGCGGCGGCACCTGCTGGAGCTCACGCAGGGCTTCCTCCTGCCGCTGGTGAGGCGCGGGGCGGGGCGGGGCGGGGCGGGGGCCGGGCGGGCTGCGCCCCCGCTCACTCCGCTGCCCCGCAGGAGCGCTACATGGCCAGCCTCATGCCCCTGCGGAAGAGCATCACGCCCTGGAAGGTGGGGGCTCGGGCCCCGCCGCAGTCCCGGGAGGGGCGGGGGGGCGCGCTCCTGCCCTGGCTCTGGAGGGGGGAAGGTCTGGGAACGGAGGTGGGGAGGAGGTGGGTGTGCTGGAGTCCCCGGGGCTGCAGGCCACCCCCACATCTACCAGATGTCCCTTATAGGACAGAGAAATGGGGCCACACAGAGGGGCTCAAGACCCTCCTATCTGGGATCTGTCCCAGGCAGGATGGGGACCCAGGAATGTGCCTGGGATGTGTCCAGGAGGAGGGCCTGTGGGGCTGTCCCTGCTCAGGCACCAAGGCTCTCCTGGCCCCTGTCTCAGACCCCTCCCCAGATCCGGCCCTTCCACCAGGATGACTTCCTGTGCAGCCTGGAACATGCTGGGCCCCAGCTCACCTGCATCCTCAAGGGCGACTGGTTGGGCCTCTATAGGTGGGTAGATGCCAATGGGGAACCTGAGTCTCCTGCTACCGGTGGGTACAGGGTGCCTGTGCCCAACCCATGGCACACAGGGCCAGCCCCACAGCCACTGCCTTTCATTACCCACAGGCGGTTTTTCAAGTCCCCCCACTTTGATGGCTGGTACCGGCAGCGGCGCAGAGAGATGGCCCATAAACTGGAGGCCCTGCACCTGGAGGCCATTTGTGAGGCTGTAAGGGGCGGCTGGGGCTGGGGTGGGCAGGGCCGGGGTTGGAGGAGGGCCTTGGTGATGGGTGCCCCATGTTTTCATGGCAGAACATCGAGACCTGGATGAAGGGCAAGTCCGAGGTAGAGGTCGTGGACCTGGTCCTGAAACTTCAGGAGAAGCTGGTGAGATGCCTCCTGCCCTGCCCAGCCTGGTCCAGCTCGACAGGGAAGCTGCTTGCCCCTGACCAGCATTGCCCCTGCAGGTGCGGGCACAGGGCCACCAGCTCCCTGTGAAGGAGGCGACACTGCGGCAGGCCCGGCTGTATATCGAGACCATCATGGGCTCCCTGCCAAAGGACCTGCAGGCGATCCTGTGCCCTCTCTAGGACAGGGCCACAGGGTATGGTCCAGGGGCCTTAGTACTCCTGAGGGCCTGGATGTGGCCAAGCTTCCTTCTCTCCAGTGAGGGGCAGCCCCAGCCAAGCATGAGCTCCGACCCAGGCTTCCTGCTGTTCCCTGGCCTTGGCTCCTGCCCCTGCCCAGCACCATTATTGTCACAGCAGTAAAGGTGGCATTTGGAACCTCAGCCTAGGCCCCGACTGTTGATGGATCATGTGTTGGCCAGAGCCTCACCTCCCCCTGGGCCCCACCTGCCCTCTGCAGGGCTACAAGCTGGGGGGGGAGGGAGCTTGCTGTGAGCCTTGCTGCTCTGGGCCTGGGGCCACTGCCCCCTCCAGGTACCCATCTGCCTGAGTCCTGTGGGGTCCCAGGCGTTGCATTTGATGTGTCTAGCCTCACCAGGCTGCCCAGCCCAGGACTGAAGGACAGAAAAAGGCAGCTGACAAGCAGAACCCCTCCTGACACAGCCCACCCACCATCTTGCCTGGGGCTAGGGGCTTGGGAGGGGTGAGGAGCTTGGCTGCCTGGTTCTTTGTTCCTTGGGAGGCCACTAGGGGGAAGTGTGGGGCCTAGTCATTGGCCCCCACCCTCCAGGACATTGTCCCAGGTTCCATCCCAGGAACCGTCTCTTCCCTCTGCCCCATGAGATTATTCCACTGACAGGCACTTGAGTTACCCTGTGTCCGTCCACCTCCGTGTGTAGCCTGAGTGGCTCTGGACTCAGCTGGACTTGCTCACCCCAGCCAGAGCCCTCTGCAGCCACAGCAACCTCTGGGCACCAAGCTCTCAGAGGTGGTGCACTCCCCAGCCAGGCCCAGCGCTGCTTCCAGCGCTGTCACAACTCAGCACAGGGTGACAGCAGTGTAAGCCAGTGGAAGGGTGGGTGTGAGGCATGGACCCAGAGCTGTGAACCTGCGGGTAAGTCTCCCCACCTTCCACCCTCAGACCCCTCACCTGAGGGGCTGGGCCAGGCCTGCACAGGGCTCTGCCATCTCCTTGAGCCAGTCCTGGCAGAATGAGTGGGCACAGGTGGGGTGGAGGTTTCTGTCCCTCCTGAAGCCCCCACTCAGTCTGTGCCCCTGGATGGAGCCCCCACTGGGGCCTGGATGGCAGCCGTGCTAGTCTCAGAGCTTCTTGTGTCAGCTTGTCTGGCCCTGACCACAGCCCAGGACACCCTGTCATTGTCCCTAGTCTACAGGACAGTTGAGACCAGAACACAGCAGAGGCAGGCAGAGGCAGTAAATCCATTTTTTCAGAAGGAACAAGCTGGAGGCCCTGGAGTGAGAAAGGTTCTGCATTGGCCCCAAACGCCACTCTTAGCAGCCTGCTCCTGGCTGTCTGGTCTGGAGGGGTGGCCTTCCCACTAAGGGCCTAGTCTCCAAGGGGGTCTGCAAGGGCACTAGTACCTTCCTTGTGACTGGCTCTCTGGCCTCTCCAAGAAAGGCCCTACCATCAGCTCCCCTTGCTTGGTCCTCTTGCAAGCCTAATCCTAACCTCTAACCCCTAACCCCTAACTCCACTGTCAGGAGACAGTGCCAGGCCTGGGGCCCCTCACTATAACCCAGTGGGGGGATACTGAGGGGGGAGGAAGGGGTAGATGGGTCAAAAGCAGACGTCCTGTGTCCTGTACCCCAGCAGAGCCCTGAGGGCAGAAAGGCCTGGATAAGCAGGGGCCACTGCGTCCGAGAGGGTGCTGTGCTTGGCTTACTCAGCCTCTTGCGGTTGGAGGGCCTGGGGTAGTGGCCTGGGTGCAGTGGGGCAGAGATGCAGCGGCTGCTCCAGGACAGGAAGGACACTTCACCCCCGAGCTTCCTGCACTCTATTTAAAGAGTCCTTTAGTCTTGGCATAGTGGCCTTCCCACGTTTATGGTATTAAAATGTCCTGTGACCACACTGTGCGTTTTAACTTCCCTTTTTGATAAAAAATCGGCATCTCTGTCAGACACTGGTAATTTTGGGGTCCCCTGTGGTGGGGGCTGGGTGGGCATGGTATAGATGTGCTTCAGGGCTGAAAGGGTGAAAGTCTGGCCTGGCTGGTTGGGGTGGGAGGGCAGCTGAGATGCTGAAAGGAGTGACACCCTCCTATCCTAAATGCTTCGTCTGGGGGTCAGGTCCCACGGGTGGGGAGCACGGGAGGAGATGCCTGAGGGTGGGGAGGCCAGAGAAGGAAGCAGACTGACTGCAAGGAGGGGACATCCCAGTGTGAGGGTGTGGGTTAGGTTTGGTGCTAATCTTCCCTGGGTCCCCAACAGCTGCTCACCACCCCTGTCCCGTCCTGCAGACGGCCCAGGAGGGGCCGGCAGGAGCACACAGGGTCCCCACCTCTGGAATCCAGAAGGCCCCAGGCCATAAGTGGGGCAAGCTCAAGCACAGAGCTGGGAGCCCGGGAAAGGCTCAGGCTCACCACCCACCTCCAAGCACTGAAAGACCCGCTGGTGGGTCCTGGGTCCCGTCCGCAGGGGCCCCGCCTGGGGTGGGGGAGGGCAGCTGGGAGCCACAGATTAGTTTGTAAGGTGACCCCCAGGGCCTTTTTCCCTACGAGGTCGAGGGGTGCTGAGGCTCCTAGGACCGGGTTAGGGACCAGCAGCCTCCACCCCTGGAAAAGGCAGGGGTATGGCCGGCCTGTCCCCAGTCTAGGGCTCGGGGTGCTCGAGAGAACCGCGAGGGCACCGGGGTCCTCCCTCTGGCCGGGCGCGCTCCCTCAGTGCCGGGGCCGGGGCTCCCGTGGGACCCGCGCTCCCGGGACGGTGGCCAGGCGGCGGGGCGCTCGCTGCCCGAGGAGAACCGGGCCAGGAAGGGCCGGCCCTGCCCCACGCCCGGACGCACGGGGCGCTAGGGGCGCGGGGGCGCAGCGCGGCCGCCCCTCCCCCCCCGGGACCTCTCCCCGCCTCCCCCGCCGCCACCCCTCCCTCCCCCTCCCTCCCCTTCCCTTCCCCCCGCCTCCCCCGCCTCCCCCACCTCCCCCTCCCTCCCCCCTCCCCCTCCCCTCCCTCCCCCTCCCCTCCCCTCCCCTCCTCCCCTCCCCTCCCCTCCCTCCCCTCCTCCCCTCCCCTCCCCTCCTCCCCTCCCCTCCCCTCCCCTCCCCTCCCCTCCCCTCCCCTCCCCTCCCCTCCCCTCCTCCCCTCCCCTCCCCTCCCCTCCCCTCCTCCCCTCCCCTCCCCTCCCCTCCCCCCCTCCCCTCCCCTGCCGGGGGCGGGGCCGCGGCTCCCGCGCTCCGGCCCCTCCTCGGCCACACAAAGGCCCGTCTCCATGGCAGCGGCGCGGGCCGGAGCGCACCGCCGATCGCGGCCCGGGCGCCATCGAGTCTTGGCGGCGGACGTGCAGGTACTGAGATCGGGGTACAGGGCCCGCGGGCGACCGCGCTGGTCGGGGGGGGGGGCTTCGCCATTAGCGCTGCTGCGCCCCGGCCTGCGGCGCGCGGGGCGAGGGGACCGGGCGGCCGCGCTCCGTGCAGGGCGCCTCGGGCCTTGGCCGCCGTCCGTGTGTCCAGCCGGCTGGGACGGGCCGCTCCCGACCCAGGGTCTCGGGGGCGGGAGGGGTCGCGGCGCGGGGGCGCGGGCCTGGCTCAGCCGAGGTCCCCAGCGGGGCTCCGCGGCCCCTCCCGCCGCCCGTCCCCGGGAGCCTCTCGCTCGGGCTCTGCTTCCCGAGCCTCTCCCCGCCCGTGCCCCCGTCTCTTCAGCCACTGAGGTTCGTGCCCAGGGCAGAGATCGCCCGAGTTGTGCCAGAGCTCCCGGGCCCACCCACCCAGCCATGGTTTTAGGGTGGCCAAGCCGGGCTTTTCCCACGGGGCTGGACCTGTCTTCAGGTCTTGGCCCCCCGTCCCCCACACACTTCCTGGGGCTCTGTGCCAGGAGGGTCTGGGCTAGGCCTGACCAGGCTGGAAGGCGGTGCGGGGTCCTGAGTTGGGCCGGGGGGCGGTCCAGCCTGGCATCTGGAAGTCCTGGTGGCCCTGGGCCTGGTTGGACAGTTCCTGTTGTGGTTTGTTGGTGTGGCGCTTGGGTGGACACCCAGGGGCCCAGGAAGTCTCGGAGCTGGGCAGGGGTGGGGGTGTGCTCAGCGCTTGGGCCCTCACCCTCTGGCCCTTCACCTCTATATGCTTCCTCCTTCAGGAAGCCGTCTCGGATAGGCCTTTCCCACCGCTCTGTGCTCAGGCTGCTTGGCCGACTTGAGGGGCCCCTGAGCTCAAGAGCCCCAGAGCTTCCTGCCATCTCACAGGCTTCTCTTCCCAGCAACTTGGAAAAGGAGTGAAGGGGTCCCTGTGCCCACCCTGGCTTGTGGTGGGGGTCAGGACTGGGTGGTGAGGCTGGGCCTCAAAGCTGGTGGAATGTTCTGGGTCTTGAGGGGCTCTCTAGGGAGCTCCCCTTTCATGTCTAACTTCAGCCTCTGGGCTCCACCCCCCTCCCAGAGCTATGTCCTGTGGAGAGTGGGAGAGCTCCACAGCCAAGAGGTGGGGGGGTTCTCAGCCCACCCCATGCTCTGATGTTACCCTAGCTTGGAGAGGAGAGCCATTGGAGGGCCTGAGAGGTGGACAGAGGGCGGGAGGGGCTTTGCCTTTTCTGCCCTGAGGGTCCCCAGGAGGGTAGGACCAGCAGGGGCTGGGCCCAGCCTGCTGGGTATTTTTGTGGTGTGACAGCTTTTTGGAATTCCCAGAGAAGACTGAGCAGGAGCAGGTGGGCTCAGCAGATCTAAGCCCCCCACCTCCTCCCACCATACCTAGTGGGGGCCCAGTCTGAGGGTGGCAGGAAGCCTGAGGTCTGGCCAGGAGTTCCTCACCCCAGGAGGGGAGGGAAGTTGCTGAGAAAAGCTGGGTTTGGAATTCGAGTCCCCCTCCCCCGCCGGCCGCCTGCCAAGAAGGAATTATTTTGGATTATCCAGCCATGTCCAGCCACCCAAGGGGGGAGGCTGCAGCCTGGAAGAGGGATCCACTTCCGGGGCTGTGGGTTGAGAGCCCCAGGAGGAAGAATCCATGGGCGAGTCTGGGCAGTTCCCCCATCCCCCCCCCAGGCTGTTCAGAGGCCGCTCAGACCGGTCGTCGGTCCTCGGGGTGGGAGGGGTGGGAGGGGATGCGTCACCCTTGGTTGGAGAACGCCCAGGGTTGGCCCCAGCAGGCCCTGCCCCGCCAGCCTTGGGGAGTCTGTGGGGCAGGAGGAGCCCTGAGCCCTGTCCAAGGGGCTCAGCTGGAGGACCCCTTCATCTCCAGAGGCCCTCGAGCCATGCATTTGGCCTTGAGCTGGGCTCAGGGACACACCTTGGGTGGGTTATTCACACCCTGTGCTTCCCAGAGATGACTGGGAGCAGGTATGGGTGTGACTGAGACTGCTTAGGGTGGGGCACTGGGATCTCCCGTGGGCTGAAGCTCAGGCCACCCACTACCCCCTGACTAACCCATTGAGGAGCAGCTGACCTGCACAGCCTCCCTCCAAGCCCCTCTGAAAGCCGAGTTCTCACCCTCCATGTATGGCCCCACTTGGATGTGGTGCCTATCAGCCCATCCCACAGGTGAGGGGCCCCACAGGTGAGGAGACTGAGGCCATTGATGGGTCTGGGTTCGTGCTGTGTGTGCCTGAAGCCATGTTCTCGGCAGCCCTTGTAGGGACCTCACTGAAGAGGAGAGCCAGCAGCTGGGGAAAGTACAGGAAGGCCAGGGGCCTGGCCCCAGCCCAGGCAAGTGGAGCAGAAGAGATGGGATTGGAAGGCACAGGGGTGGGCTGGCAGCCTGGGGAGGGTCCATATGCCATTGGCCCCTCTCCCCCAGGAGCCATCCCATGGACCTAGGCCATTCTGAAGACATCATGGTATTCTGTTCCCTGCCCCATCCTGGGGCCCGGGCCAGGGTTGTGGGTGTGGTAGGTGGTGCCCAGGCCCTCTGCCACCAAGGCTGTCTCCTTGGGAGCAGGAAGTCCTTACTCATGTCCTGCCTCAGTTTTTCTTGCTGCAGCAACAGGTCCCTGGTCTTCTGGGTGGGGAATGAGCCTTTCTACCCTGTTGAGGAGCTGCCTTGGACTAGTGCCAGGAAAACTGGGTGCCAGTGATGGGAGAGGGGAGCTGTCCTAGGCCTGGTCCATCAAAAGGGGGGGCGTTCCCCCACCCTCAACTCCCTTGGTAAGGCAGAGGCAGATTCAGGGCCTGGAGGCAGGTACAGTAGGCTCCTCAAGTCACTGGTTGCTGTTGGGGGGCTGGGCCAAGTCCCTTTCCCTGAAGCTAATGACTATTTGTGTTTGGGGTGGGGCCTCCAGCTAAATGCCTTTGGCCTGGCCTGTCATTGGTGGGTGAGGGGCACAGGGGGCACTGGCACCTCCTCTTCCCTGTTCTCTCCAGTTCTTCCCCTCAGTGGTTTCACATCCCCTTGCTGGCTCCCGCTTCTGTCTGACCCAGGGCATGAGGCAAGAACCCATCCCTGTCTAGGTTCCCCCTCCAGGTGCAGCTGCCCTCTGGCTCTCCCACACCTCTGCACACCACAGTGGTACCTGAAGGGCTCTGAGGCTCTTCCCCAGGGCCCACCCCAGGGCCCAACCAAATTCAGTCGTCTGCATTACTCTGCTCTGCTGTTCACCAGCCAGGTGGCCAGGGATGGCGGCCACACTGCTCATGGGGACACCTGCAAGTCTGCCCTGCCCCACCCAGGTGCAACCCCACCTCAATGTCTGTATAAAGGGAGAAGCCTGGGCTGGCCTGGACCTGGAGCTGGGGTTTCTGTTTCCCCACCTTGTCGCCCTCTCAGCCACTCTTTCCACACAGAGAGGGTCTTCACCCCACTGCCCCCCACATGACTACCACCCGCCTCAGTGCCTGGTATCCTGTGGCGCTGGGCTGGGACCAGGGGCAGCAGGGCCCAGCTCAGTGCCCACACCTCTCCTCATACCCTGGGGTTGTGTGACTTCTGAAATCTGGCAGTTCCCCATCTGGGTGCCAGATGAGTCCTGGCTTGGTGGGGGCAAGGGCCTTGGAGAGGGGACAGGGAGGGAGGCCTTTTGGGTGCAGCCTGGGTTCTGACCCCAACTCTGCCATCAGCCCTGCCCTGGGCATTTCACTTCTGGGTGTGGAGACCGGATTCCTGGGGTGCCCCCCCCCCCCAGTGTGGTCCGCAGTTCCCACTTGGGCTCTGGGCTGAGAGGTGAGGTGGTGAGCTCAGATCTCTGGGCCGCAGCTGGGCTCCCTTCTCAGGAAGACAAGAAAGGAAAAGGGTTTCGTGTCAGCCTTACAGGAGGCACCTGTGTCAACATGGAAGCCAGGCAGGGGCGTCTGCGCCCCAGGCGGGGACAGTTCCGGCCACTGGTCCTGTGTAGGGCCTGGGCTCTCTAAGCTGGCTCTCGGCTCTGGTCTGAGGCCACTGAGCCAGCACACCACCTGTGCAGGGTGTGGGCTTCGGGTTGGATCGGGGCCTTGCTGGGGGACGCCACTGGCTTCCCTCCAGGCACCCTGCTTGGCTACTGAAGGCTGAGGCTGTTCCAGAGGCCACAGCAGGAGTGCTTTGGGCAGCTTGGGTAACAGTGGGAAGAGATGATTGGCTTGGTGCCCACTGGGGGCTGGTGCTGTCCTCACCTGGGTCTTTGAGTGCTGGGGGAGGGGTGCTGGGCAGAGGCTGGGAACAGCCCTGAGAGGCCAGGGAGGGTGGTTCTGTCTTGGGGTGCAAGGGGGCCTGTGGCGTGTGTGGTGCAGAGGCTGTGGGGTGACCTGGACAATGTGGAGGCCCAGCTATGGAGAAGTGAGGGTTTGAGATCCCATTCGAGGTGGGGTTCTGGGCCTTTGTGAATCCTAGTTCCCCACCTCCACCCAAGGGTGTTTTCAGAATTGGGGGCCTTGCCCGGACAGGCATGGCTCAGTGGTTGAGCATCGACCTGAATCCAAGAGATTGAGGGTTCGATTCCCTGTCAGGGCACATGCCCAGGTTGCGGGCTCGATCCCAGGTCGGGGGCGTGCAGGAGGCAGTCGATCAATGACTCTCTCATCATTGATATTTCTCTCTCTCTCTCCCTCTCTCTTCCTCTCTCTGAAATCAATAAAGATATATTTTTTAAAAAAGAATTGGGGGCCTGCTTTGGAGGAGTACCAGGGCCCAGGACACTGCCGAGGTGAGGCTAGTGGCCTCTGCAGGGAAGGGGAACAGGGCCATTTTCAGTCCAGCCTGCGATTTGGCAGGAGTGAGGGTAGGGGTGGGGGCAGGGGTGGGGCCAGGCTGTGGGAGGAGGGCTCCAGCTTGGTCTCCTTGCTCCCTTCCAGCCTTGCAGAGGCTCCTCAGACTAGCCAGGGGACCCAACCCCATCTTGGCATTTGGCCTGATTTAGGGGGCTACCCTCGGGTACCTCAGGCCCTAGGAAAAGATGTCAGGATGGAGAATGGAAACCCAAGGAGAAGGAGGGGAAGGGGAAGGCCCGCATAGGTCTGTCCCCCAGGCCCAGCTGTGCTTCCTGGGGATGGCCTCTGGCTCCATCCCTGTGTGTGGCAGCTCCTTGCTCAACTGAGTAACCCACTGATGTGGAAGGAAGTGGGCCTGATCCCAGGGAGCTGGGGCTCCTCCTGGGTGCATCCCAGGGAGGCCGGGGCATTTCCTCACTTGGAACTCCCAGTCTGACCTCCCAAAGCCCCTAGTGTTTGTTGTGTGTGTTCCTGCCCACTGTCCTACTGGCCTGGCCTCCAGACCCTGTCCAGCACCCTGAGCACTGTACACCTCACCAGGCCCCCAGCCTCACGTGGACAGGACATTTGCACTGTTTGTTCCCTGTGCTTTTCCCAATGTGGTCCCTCCCTCCCTCCAGGCCAGCTCTACATGGTCCCTCCATCCAGGCCAGGTCTAGGCCTGACCAGCTTTGCCAGGCCTCTCTGCCCCTCTGGGCATTCTGGGCTGACCCAGTGCTGGGACTGGACAGACTCCTCCCACCCATAGCCTCTCACAGCCCAAGTGCCCGGGTCTGGGGTACCTCTCTTGGGCTCTCTGTCCTGGGGTCCCTCTCGGTGGTGGTGGTAGGTAGGACCCCTGTTGACAGGGCCCCCATTGCCATCACAGACATGTGTGCCTGCCCATGTGTGGTCACATGGATATGAGTGGGGGCTGGCATGCCTGTTTGGCACAGTGCCCCAGGCTAATTGTGGGGTTCCGCTTGTGATGGAGGAGGCAGAGCTAGGGTGACCGCCGAGGCACTGACAGACTGACGGGGAGATTATAGGCCTCGCTTACTCCTCACTTGCTTTCACCCTTACCCGTCAGCCCCTCACGCCCACCCCACTCCCCAACCCCACCTCTTGCACAAGGCCCAGAAAGGGGGCTTTGGGTGGAGGTGGTCCTGGGTCAGCTGCAGCCACCCAAAGCCTGAGGCTGCCATGGCCAACAACATCCAGCCAGCTGTGGGAGGTGAGCCTGCAAAAGAGATGAGTGTGGGCAGCTCAGAGGTGGGGCGGGTGCTGGTAGGCAGGGAGTCAGACCCCAGTGCTTGTCATTGAGCCCTGAATATCCACAGGACTGCCCCCCGCCTCTCCTTGCTTGGATGTGGGGTAGGGCGCTCAGCTGGGCACCCAGGAGCCCCTTCTGTGGTTGGGTAGCTGTCTGGACTGCTTCTTCCCCATGGTGGCCAGAGGGCACAATCCAGTGCCTGCCCCGCCCAGCCCAAGTCTGGCCCCTTCTACCTCTCACCCCTCTTCCTGTCCCTCTCAATCTGACAACGGCCAATCACTGGTGAGGTTATCTCTGGAGAGTGTCCACACCTGCCTGAGTCCCAGCCCCTTCTTTTCTGTATATTCTTCAAGTGCGGACTGAGGTTGCTGTGTGCCAGGGCGGCTTGAGCTGCTGGGGGCCCCACAGGGGCTCCTGGACACTGGAGGCTGGGGACTCGTTTCCATGTGCAGCACACAGCACCTTTAGTGGCACCCAGGAAGTTCTCGGGAGCTTTGGGCTGAGCAGATGGCACAGGTCACCAGGCCCCAGTCTGGGTGTTCCCCATAAGCATGGGGAAGTCAATGGAGGACACTGAGCTGAAAAATGTTCTGATGGGGTCGGGGGGCATCCGCAGGAGGCTGGAGTGGGGAGACCAAGGAGGGGGCCCACACAGTTTCCAACTGGAACACAGTGGTGGCTGGGACTCCCAAGGGGCAGTTAGGGGGGGGTGGATCTCTAGGGGGCATGGCATCAGAACCTGTTGAATCCGCCCTGTCCTGAGGAGGAGAGGGCTGTGGGCCCGGCTCAGGTGGTTATTTGAGTAACAGAATAATTTACTGACACTGTTCTCAGGTTTTTCTAAGCCACATTGACACTGTTAGGCAGTGATGGAGCAATGGAGACAGGAAAGTGGCCCGATGACCAGCAGCATGGGGTCCCAGGCTGGGCCTGCACCCACAATTACACGGCTGCCGTCGTTATGGAGGGAGGGGCAGGGGCTTTGCCAAGGAGCTCTTGAGACACCTGAGGACAGGAGCTAGATGCTGATAACCTGGTGACAGTGACTTCAGGCCCCAGAGGGGCTGAGAGGGGCCTGGATACACTCCAGGAAGCGGCCTCGGCATCGGAAGCTGGAGAGGTGGCTGAACTGCGGATGGGATCCCGGATCTCTGGGCACGCTCCCCTTGGCCTTGGGTCTTGGGCCTGTGACCTCACTGCCATCCACCTGGGGTGACTTTTCATACTGGGACCCAGAGCCCAGACTGCAGGGGAGACTGACTAGCCCTCTCCAGCTCAGGCCGGGGTTGGACAATCTGGCCCAGGGTCCCGGCCGCCGGAGGGAGGAACCGGCCCCAGAAGCCAAGGCCGTGGGAGGGGGTGGTGACACCCTATACCTGGGAGGGGTCCTGTGGGAGGCTCTGGTGGCGCTGACGCAAGACTCGGCCACCACGTCAGAGTGTCCCCAGGGCCCCGCCCAGCCCCACCCGGCTCCCAGGTGGTTGCGCGGGAGACCTTGGCCTTCCTGCGGGGTGAGTCTGGGCGCGCAGGCCCTGCCCGGCTCCCGGGTCCGGCGGGCGGCTGCTGGGGCTAAAGTGCCGGATCGGCCGGCAGCGGAGGGGGGCCGACCCCGGGGCCGACCCTGGGGCCGGGGGCGGAGCCAAGAGGCCTAAGGCAGGTAATGGCCGGAGGGGAGCCTGGCAGTGCCCGGCTGCAGGTGCGCGCTCCGCGGGGACGGTGCCCGGTGCCCACGTGGCCGCCGCCGCCGCCGTCGTAACTGGAGGCCCGGCGCGTCCCGGGGCGCGGGGGTCTCGCGCGGGGCCCGCGTGCTCCCCTCCGAGTGTGCGGCTGCGGCGGGGGCCGCGCCCCAAGGTGGCTCCCCGGGGAGTCTGGTGGCGCCGGCGCCCGGAGCGCCCTGCCCGGCCCTGGGCCTGCCCGGAGGGACGCGCAGCACCCGCCGCGCCGCCCCGGGTGAGCCGTTTGGGGTGGGGAGCGGCTCCCGGCGCCGAACTTTGACCCCGCCCGGCAGACACCCCCCCGCACCCCTCCCTCGCGCGCGTCTGGAAAGCAGCCGAGGCCCGGGGTGCGGGCCGCCGGCTGCCGCGCGGTTTTGTCTCCTCCGATTTGTTCGGCGCTCCGGGCTAATTGCCGATTTGCATTTTCGTCGCCCGAGCGGAGCGCGGAGGCCCCGGGCCCCGGGCTGCCAGCTGCCCGGCGGGGGAGGGGCGGCCCCCTGCGGTGCGCCCGGCGGCTGGGGGCGCGCCAGCCCCTCGCCCTGCGAGCCCCCCGGCCAGGCCTGGCCCCCAGCCTCGCTGTCGGGCTGGCTCTCTCAGCCCCCCCCCACTTTGGGGTCCCCGGTGCCCTCCACAGTGTTAGGCCCCCACGTGCCTAGGGTCTGGGCTGCAGCTGTCCTCACCTGGGCCTGTCCCTACCTGGCCGAGCCTTCACCCGCCTGCTCATGCCCGAGTCCCCGTCAGGTGCCTTTGCTGGACCTCTTCTCTCTGGCCTGCTGCTTTCCAGTGTTTCGCTTTTAATCGTAAGAAATTGCTCCATCTGTGTTTGCCTGAAATAGTGGGAAGAACCCCCCGACTGCGGCCCACACCTCAGAGCCCTCCTGCAGGTGGGACGGAGACCCGGGGAAGGGCCGCATGCAGCCCCCAGCCCTGGGTCTGGTCGGGAGTGAGGAGGACTCTGCCCTTCCTCCTTAGGCACCTCCTGTTTACCTTTGCCTGTTGGGGTGGGGGCGGAACCCACCTGTACAAGGGGCCTGGCAGCTGCTGGTTAGAGGAAGTTGGACCCCGGGGAGGGCGCCCCAGGGACCCGATTGGCAAGGGGCTCATAGAGCTTCCCACGCGGCCTGTGTGTGGAGGAGAGGCCTTGACTCCCTGGGCAGTCCCTGTCCCTCTAGTGCTCTGGCTGGGAGAGGAGACACTACTGTGTGTGTGAGGTTTGGGGACCAGCTGCAGGGGATACATGTGCTTTTGGCTCCCTCCACTGGGTGTTACCCCCTACCTGGTTCATTGGGCTCAGACCCACAACTGTCCACCCTGCCAGATCCTGTGTTTACACCTTGCTCACGGAGGGTCCATCCGTGAAGATTATAGACCATAGAGGATAAGTGCTGATCTGCAGGGCCAGGCAGGATGAGTGTCTCAGGGCTCTGAGGGGTGGATAGGAGTTTTCTAGGGGAGGTACAGAGACATGGTGACATCCTGAGTACCTCCTTCACTGCAGGCACAGCCATAAGGATTTCCACACACTGCATGGCAGCTCACTGGGGTCCACGGTGTTACTACCCCCATGTTATATGTGGGGAAACTGAGGCACAGTGTAGCTTCCTAAATAGCCCATGAACCCAGGTAGAAAATGACAGAGCTGGGGTTTGAACCCAATAGACTGGCTCCAGAGTTCTGCTCTTTGAGGCCCCTCTGTGCAGCTGCAGCAGGTATGTGTGTGGCTGGGTATTAAGGGGCCAGCTGTGGCCTCAGGGGCTAGTGGGCACTCACGAGAGCAGTATTCTTCTGAGGACACTGAGAGTGACCCTTCTGAGAGCTGGACACAGAGGCTAGCTATTGGAGGTGGGCTGGAGAAGGTGAGAGAAGCTGGGGGCCAGGACTGGGTGACTGAGAGCAGAGGCACCCTTAAATTAGGAAAGGCCCTGGTTTCATTCTGTAGGAAGTGTTGGGAGGAGAAATCCATGGGCTGCTTCTGGGAGGGTCTGAAATGGGGGCTCAGCCTGGTCAGGACCCTGGTGGGGGTGGTTGTGGGGGATGGACTGGTGGGCATGTGGGGGCTCAGGAAGATGTCCTTTGGAAGAAGCCAGCCTCCCTTGGCCTTGCCTGCAGCAGACACACCGCAGGGGCATGGGCTTGTGGGGGGCTGAGGTCTTGGGAGCAGGCATGGGGCACAGGGAGGCGGAGGCCGGCATGACTGACCCTTTGAGGCGGCAGGTGTGCATCCTCTGTGCCATGTGTGTGCTGTGGACCCGAGTGTAGCCTGCACCTGCACCTGCACCTGCACCTGCACCTGCAGCAGCTTTGAGGCCGGGCTGGTCCTAGCTTTCTCATGAGGCTATCTGTTCTGACACCCTGTGGTTTGGCCCCTGACGGCCTTTGCTCCTTTCACAAAGGCTCCCTTGAGTAGGACACCTCTAGGGCCCCCACTCCTGTGGTCCCTCCTTCCAGGTTAACCCTGTCCTGCTCAGCCAGGGGCTGAGAACACCGAAGGGAAATGCTGCTGTCCCTGGGCACAAGTGCCTGCCCCCTGCCCGCCTTGCCCCTCTGGTCCCCCTTGGACTGCCATAGGTCCAGCCCTGGGTCCTGCTCTCCAGAATGTGCATGGAGGGTGACCATGGAGGACTTGGAGGCACCATGCTAGGTGCAGTGGCTGAGCCTGGATGTGGGGGCTGGGATAGGCCAGGAGAGATTGGGGAGGGGGAGTCCTGAGGGCCTGGAAGGTGGAATTGCTGAGGCTGAGTGGAGCTGGAGGGGATGGGGGAGTGCAATCATTATTACTGTGTACCTCTTTAGTCAAGTAATCCGTGAATATATTCTTTTTTTTTTTTTAATTCTCACCTGAGGATATGTTTTTATTGACTTTTAGAGGGAGAGAGGGAAAGAGGGAGGGAGGGAGGGAGGGAGGGAGAGAGGGAAAGAGGGAGGGAGGGAGGGAGGGAGGGAGGGAGGGAGGGAGGGAGGGAGGGAGGGAGGGAGGGAAAGAGGGAGGGAGGGAGGGAAACATTGGTTGATTGCCCCCTGTATGCCCCGACTGGGCATCCAACCTGTGACCTTTTGGTGCATGGGACAATGCTCCAACCCATTGAGCCACCCCGCCAGGGCTGAATATATTATAAAAATTTTCACAAAGTGGCAAATGAAGTTACTCGCTGTCCCAGTCCCCACCTCCCTGCCCCATGGCTTCACCACTATTTTCTATTTGGTGGAAGGCTTCTAGACCAACCGGCTCAGCAATTAAAGCCTTGTGTGCCCACATAGACACCGGTGGAGATACCTAGAATCCTGAGCCACAGCCACCCACCTGCGTCGGTTCTGTGGTTTTTCAGGGTGCTCTGGTTGGATGCTGGGTGGTTGCCAGATTTTCACTATAATAAACCATGCTGAGAAGTATCCTTGGACAGGTCCTCCCTGTGGGTACACTTGGGTGTTTATCCGGGAGAGGATACAATAGCAAGCATTGCCCAGTGCTACAGTGTAACAAGCTCTCCTGAGGCTTTTCCTGAATGAATCCTTTAATCCTTAAAACCCCTGGGGGAGCTCACTATGACTGTCTCCATTTCACAGATGGGGAAATGAGGCACAGAGAAGTTAAGTAATTTGCTCAAGGTCACACAGCTAGTAAGTAGAATTGCAGGGGTCATGGGTATGCACATTAAAAAAAAATTATTTATTTTAATCTTCATCTAAGGATATTTTTCTTTTTTAAAGAAAGGAAGGGAGAGAGAAAGGGAGGGAAAGAGAAACATTGATTGCCTCCCTGTCCACACCCAGACCGGGGATCGAAACCACCACCTAGGCATGTGCCCTGACGGGTAATGGAACCTGCAGCCTCTCAGTGTACAGGACGAAGCTCCAACCAACTGCGCCACCCGCCAGGGCACAGTTTTTATTTTAATCGCAGTGATACATGTACCTAGTTTTGAAAGGCGGACAGTGCTGATAGCCTTGTCATGATCCCAAGCGGTTCCTTCCCCTTTTTTCTTCTGCCTTTTTTGAGCAGAGGAGAGAGGGGAGTGTCGGGCTTGTATTCTGGAAGGACCAAGTGGGTGTGTGTGCACCCCAATGGGGTGCTGGGCTAAGGGCATGGAGGAGGCAGAGGAGGTGGGGGTCTCCTGCTCCAGGGTGGCAGAGGCCAATGGGGTCCCCTAGACTGCTCCCCACCCCCAGACATGGAGCGGAAGAGACAGGTGGAAGCAGGCCAGGCTTGTGGTGAGACCACTGTCTCTCCTTTGCTTCCTAGAGGATTTTGATGCCAGCCGGGAGCAGAGACTGAGCTGGACCACTGGAGCCTCGGTGAGTGGGGGCTGAGCCCCGCTTGGGGAAGGCAGTGGGGGCTACAGCGGAGCAGGGAGGCTGGGGGTGCTTTGCCCTGTGGTGAGGCGCTCGTCGGGCTGGGGCCTGTGTGTACATGCCTGCTCAAACTCAAGTGCCTTTCCCGTGGGGGCTGCTGCCAGGTCCCCACTTCCCTGAGCCAGGTTTTTCTTGGGGGTGGGGATTTGCAGTGAGACTGGGCAGTGTCTTGGGCACTGGAGCCCTGGGTTTGGGCTTGGTGGGAAGGGGCGCCTGCCTGACGCTTTCCGGGCCAGCAGCAGGCTGGAGTTTGTGTAACTTCTTGGAAGTGCACCTCCGGACCTCAGCCAGCAAGGCCATCTGATGCCCCTGAGGAAATCCCCACTGACTGCTTCCCGGTAAGCAAGGGTCTGTGCCACCTTCAAAATAGGAAGCGCCCATTCCAGGAACTCCCGAGGCAGGAAGCTTGGCCAGGCAGGTCACCTGAGGCTTTGTTTGTTCAGGAAGTGAAGGGGAGCTGCTGCCTGAGGAGCATGACACCCCAGTCCCTCCTGCCAGCCTGACCGGCCTGGGCTCAGCGGAGGGGGTGGGGGGGGAGCCGCTGAGCCTCACTCTGCCTTCCTGCCTGGAACCCAGAAGGGTTCTGGGCCAGGGAGCCCGGGTTTGGCCCTGGCCTGCTCTCCCAGGGTGGGCTGGGCAGTGACTTTGGTGTCTGAGCCAGCAACTTGACCGCTTACAAGGTATTCATTGAGCACTTAGGCTTAGCCAGCCTGGGGGCCCTGCGGTAGAGGACCAGGCTGGGCTCCCACCCTAGCTGAGCCCTAGGGGACTCAGTCAAGTGGACATTAACCAGAGAAAGCCCACAGCATTCTTTTCATGCGCTGTGACCAAAAAGACCTGAGCTAGCATGGTTGAGGGAGTGCCAAGGTCAGAGCTGAGAGCTGTTTCAGAAGGGGGGGGGTGCCCCAGGCATTTACCCACTTGGTTGGCTCTGGGTTCAGATCCTGACGGGGGCTTCAGACCAACAGAAGGGCCCGGGCTTGGGTTTATCCCGACTGCTCTGGGTGGCCTGGGTTTCAGCCACTCTGGCTCCGCCCCGCCCCTGGCCTGAGTTCCCTCCCAGGCTGGGTTACATTCCATTCATTCCCGGCCCAGCCAGCAGCCAAGCAGGCAGGGACTGAGGCACTCGGGTGAGTGGGGCCTGGCTGGGCAGGGAGGGCCAACCTAGTCTTAAGGCCAAGGGGCTGGGATGGCACACAGAGTGGACTTTGGACTGGGGGGGGGGGAGGCAGGGCCTTGTGCTCCCTCCTGCCCAGGCCCTTTCCTTCCCTGCAGGGCCCACGGGAGTGGCTACCAGCTGGTGCCCCAGGGTCCAGGGCCACTCCTGGTGTGCCCACTTCTGCGCAGAGTTGGAGCCATGGGCATCCCTGCTCCAAGTCTAGGCGTCTCCCCAGCTGCACCCTCTCTCCTGGACAGGCAGCCAAGCCCAGAGAGCAGTCTGGGGTGGTAGGGACCCCCCCCCCAGGACTGGCCATCCTGCTACAGTCCCGAGGGGCTTGTGAAATCTTCCTGACTCTGATCAAAGCCAGCATGTTCTCCCCACCTGGGCTCCTCCTCTAACGGCCCTCCTTTGGCCCCCTTTCACCTCTCCCTGCTCTGTCCCCTCCTGGACACCCTCCCGCTAGCCTGGGTGCATCTCCTCTCCCAGTGGCTGGGCAAGAACTGAGCTCTCCAGTGCACAGTGGGGGTTCTGTGCAGAGGCAGGAGCTGCCCAGCTGAGGGGGCTTCCTAGTGGTCTGAGCAAAGAAGGAAGCTGGCTTCATGTGAGCATCGCAGGGTCCGCGAGAAAGAGCCAACCTGTCCCAGTACACACAGCTTTGCCCAAAGCCAGTGCCCCAGAGAAGCCTCTCCCCTGACCATGGAGCAGAGCAGACCCCTTCCTGGAGGAGATGGGTGCAGGACGGCGGACAAGGGGGAGGAGAAAAGTCATTTCTCAAGGGAATAAGCGAGCATTCAGGGAGGTGATGTCTGAGGTGGCCGCAAAGGGTGCCCTGGCTGCTCTGGAGGTACAGGGTGGGCCATGCTGGGAGCCTGAGAGACCAGGGCCCGGGGCCCTCATGACCATCTGTGGGGGTCTAGCCCCACTCAGGCATGTGGTGTGGGCAGGGCTGCCCTAGATGTCCGGCCTGGCACAGGTGCCCTCGGGGAAGATTATAGCCAGTCCAGGGAGGGGGCTCATGCACACATCAGGAGAGGGTAGCCTGTGGGGGTGGCAGTGGGGGCTGGTGGGGGGTTCTGACCAGGACAGAGTGGGGTCCCAAGGGTGAGGGGGCATGGGACTACCCCAAGGTGGGAGAGGCCTGGAGGCAGGATGGCCCTGCCTGAGTTGGGGAGAGAACCATTTATGTTTTTGGGCCACTTGAGGGGCCTGGCACCCATCCTCTAATTTGGACACCCTCAGCCCAGCTGCGGCCTCAGCAGTTCATCCCACACGCACACGGACACATGTGTGGACCTGAGTACACTCAGGGACGTGAGCACATGTGGGCGCCCGCACACACAGGCAACCTGCCCCAGCCCTGCAGGTGGCGGCCCCGCCACAGACCCTGGGGTCTCCCGCCTCAGACCTGGTAGATTTGGGCAGCGCCCCGTGGACTCTTGCTGGCTCCTCTGCTGGTTCTCCAGGGGGAGGGTGTCTGGAGGCGGTCAGGCAGGCAGGGCCAGGCTGCAGGTCGAACAGCTCTGGTGGGCCCATAAAACAGCATGAGCCCAGCTTCCTTTTAACTACAGTTTTGGTTTCCTCTGTGTTTCCTGTGAGATTGCACTGTGTGCTGAGAGTCAGGTGTGGGACAGGTGTGTGGTTCACCTGTTTTCATGTCCAGGGCTGTTGGTCAGCCTGGCCCTCTGATAGGGCTTATGCTCTAGGGACAGAGCCCCTCAGATCACCTAGAGCTCTTGGGGTCACAGGGCACGGGGTTGGCACACGCTTGAGTGCCTAGGAGACGTCTGGAGGAGGTGCTCTGTTTCCTTTGGAGGTGGGCCTGCAGGTCCTTTGAGAACCTGGAGGTAGAGGCCCAGGTGGAGTCCTCTGGGGCAGCCACGCCCATGCCTGTAGCATGCCACTGTGGTGACCAGGCCCTGGCCATAGGTTAGACTACCAAATGAACATCTCCTGAAGAGCTGAGCAATGGTCTCCTTGGAGATGAGAGTGGGTGTGCCTGGCCTCACAGGGCAAGGTAGGGAAGGGGCAGGGCACCCAGAGCACACTGGGTAGCCGTGCCCCTCCCTGGACTGTGGTGTGGTCCTTTCAGGTAGGGTCCAGAATGGAGGGGGTCTGGATTGACCTTTGATGGAGGGGGCTTCCTGTGTATGGGTGGATATTCTAGGCTGGGGCCGCCCTGACCCTCCCCTCTTCTCACAGGGTGCCGGGGGTGATGGCACTGCAGCTCTGGGCCCTGACCCTCCTGGGCCTGGTGGGCACAAGTGCAGGCCTGCGGCCCCGGAAGCTAGACTTCTTCCACAGCAAGACTGAGCTGAACCACCTGGTCGTGGATGAGGCGTCTGGCATGGTGTACCTGGGCGCAGTGAACGCGCTCTACCAGCTGAGCGCCGACCTGCAGCTGGAGCAGCAGGTGTCCACGGGCCCAGCCCTGGACCACAAGAAGTGCACACCGCCCATCGAGATCAGCCAGTGCCACGAGGCAGTGCTGACCAACAATGTCAACCAGCTGCTGCTGCTGGACCCGCCGGGGAAGCGCCTCGTCGAGTGTGGCAGCCTCTTTAAGGGCATCTGTGCCCTGCGTGCCCTCAGCAACATCTCCACGCGCCTTTACTACGAGGACAGCAGCGGGGAGCGGTCCTTCGTGGCCAGCAATGATGAGAGCGTGGCCACAGTGGGGCTGGTGAGCGCCACCCAGCCCGGCGGCGAGCGTATGCTGTTCGTGGGCAAAGGCAACGGGCCATATGATAACGGTGTCATCGTGAGCACCCGCCTGCTGGACCGGGTCGAGGGCAGGGAGGCCTTCGAGGCCTGCACGGACCATGCCACCTACAAGGCCGGGTACCTCTCCACCAACACACAGGAGTTCGTGGCTGCCTTCGAGGACAGCCTCTACGTCTTCTTCGTCTTCAACCAGCAGGACAAGCTCCCACCCCAGAACCGCACGCTGCTGGGTCGGATGTGCAAGCATGACCCCTTCTATTACTCCTACCTGGAGATGGATCTGCGGTGCCTGGACCCTGAGGACCCTCAGACCCCCCCCTTTAGCACCTGCTTAGCCGCCTTCATGGCCACATCTGACGCCGGCAAGGTGCTCTACGCGGTCTTCACCAGGGACGACCGGAAAGGCGGGGGGCCCCGTGCAGGCCTCTGCCTCTTCCCGCTGGACCAGATCCACGAGAAAATGCAGAACATCCGCAGTACTTGCTACATGGGCACCTGGACCGGCGACCCCGATAACTTCTACAAGCCCTTCCATGGCGAGATCCAGTGTGGCGGCCACGGTGTGGTACGTGGCCTCAGCAGGTTCCCCCACGGGCTTGGACCATGCGCGTCCGCGTGGGCCTTGCGGGTTGCTGCTGCTTGCTGGCGTGTCCTCGCCTGCTTGTGAGGACCCCGTGAGAGTGTGCATGTGTGTGGTGTCTCTGGCAGGGCCGGCAGGTGTGCCGCCACATGTGGGGTGGGGCCTTCGGGGCCAGGCCTGTGCTCCATACAGCAATGAGCACACAGGCAGGGTCCCTGCCTGCATGGCTCTTGTTCTTGGGGACGTGTGTGGGGGTCACAGCGCTGGGAGCCCTAGCGGGGAGGGGCCTCCTTGGCAGGCCGGGGGTGTCTGTGCCCACTTTTGACAACCTGGTCCGCAGGGTGCTGGCGAGAGCTTTCTGTGTGGCTCGGAGCACCTGCCCTACCCCCTGGGCAGCCGGGACGGACTCAGAGCCACGGCTGTGCTGCAGCGTGGAGGCCTGAACCTGACGGCCGTGACCGTGACCACCGAGAACAATCACACCATCGCCTTCCTGGGCACCTCAGATGGCCAGGTCCTCAAGGTGAAGCCTCAGGCAGGGGCAGGGCAGGGCAGGAGGGCGTCTCCACAAGAACACCCCTCTCACACACCTGCCTTCGTCCCCAAGGTGTACCTGGCTCCCAACGGCAGCTCTGTGGAGTATGGTTCCATCCTCGTGGAGATCAACAAGAGGGTCAAGCGGGACCTGGTGCTGTCTGCAGATGGGGCCAGTGTGTACGCCATGACCCAGGACAAGGTAGGCCTGGGGCGGGGCCTCGCGCCCGGGCACTGTGACAGGCCTAGAGGGGTGCAGACAAGGACCAGGAGGGCAACCCTCTCCTTGTGTCCCTGGCAGCATCTCCATCCCGGTCTCTAGCACCTCCCCCATCTCGGCAGCTCTGCTCCTGTCTGTCCTGTGTGTCTGGTCCCGTTTCAGATCCATCCTGATGGGAGGGACAGGGCAGTGCTCTGAGTGGGCTTCCCCCAAGGGTGGACAGGGCAGCAAGGGACCCTGTGCAGCCTCTGTGAGCTTGGACAGTGGGGGCACAGGATGGACCCCCTGACTTATCAGGGGGTGAGTGTAGGAGCCCCTCATGCTGGCCTCGAGCACTGGAGCATCCAAGGGCCTCTCCCAGGGAGTGGGGTCAGAGGGCCTGGACTGGCATAGGGGAGGCAGAACCCCGGACACCATGGTTCCTGGGACCTTGTACCTGGGCAGGTATAGCCACAGGGCCAGGGCCATAGGGAGCCCCGTGTGCCGCGGCTGCCTGGAGCCTTTGTTGCATGCCTTGAATTGGCATCTGAGGCTAGTAAGGCTCAGATACAGGTGGGGTCAAGCTGGTGGCCCCAGGAAACTCTGGGGCCCGAGCAGGGTGGTCCTTGTGTCTGTTGGCCTGTCCCCCCTGGTGGCCGCAGTCCTGCTCACCTCCCTGCTGCCCCCAGGCATTCCGGCTTCCCGTGCAGGAGTGTCCGACCTACCTAAACTGCACCCAGTGCCTCGGCTCCCGGGACCCCTACTGCGGCTGGTGCATCGTCAAGGGCCGGTGAGCGCCTGGGGCCTGGGTGTCTCGGCTCACCCTGGGGGTCCTGGGGCTGACAAGTGCTAGGGCTGAGGCTGCCCCCCATCTCTGCAGATGCACCAGGAGGGCCGAGTGCCCACGAGCCGAGGAGAGCGGACACTGGCTGTGGAGCCTCGAGGAGTCCTGCGTGACCATCACAGGGGCCGAGCCACAGAACATGAGCCGGCGGGCCCAGGGGGAGGTGCGTAGCCCGGAAGGGCAGACGCAGGGCCGAGCAGGAGACCCTCACAGCCTGTCGTTCCCGGCCCCTGTGACAGGGTGGGCTCCCGTGTATCCAGGGCAGAGCCGTCCCAGGATGGTGGGGGTGATGGAGTCAAGTTCTAGGGTCCAGGGGGCCAGTCTGCACACAAGTGGGGGCCCGATGGAGAGGGAATCACACACCAGGTGCTCTGGTTCCGGGGGGCGGTTCTCCTCATTGACAGCCCAGCACGGGTCCCCCGCCCCTCAAGGCTGGGCAGAGGGGTCCGGTGTGAGCTGTGTGGCCTCCCCCAGGTACAGCTGACCATCAGTCCCCTCCCGGCCCTGGGCGAGGAGGACGAGCTGCTGTGCCTCTTCGGCGACTCCCCGGCACACCCGGCCCGCGTGGAGGGCGACATCGTCGTCTGCAACTCCCCGAGCAGCATTCCCAGCACGCCATCTGGCCAGGGTGAGGCCCCGCCCTCCCTCCTCCACACCGTGGGGTCCCTTGCCCTACCCGGAGCCCCTCCTATGACCCAGTCCCAGGGGTGTGGGCTGAAAGGAGGGGACAGATGGCACCTGCCAGGGTGGAGCATGGCCGAGGCCCACGGGTGGCTGGGGTTCTGGGCGCCCAGAGCCATGCAGGCTGTGCACCGTCAGCACCCGCCCCACCCCATGGCCGTGAGCGAGAGGGACTCCTGAGCCCTTCCATGTGCTGCTTTGTGACATCTCAGCACCACCTGGGTGCCAGGCCCTGGGTTCAGGCCCTGGGTTCTGGTGTCTGTGCAGAACCCCACAGCCCCCCCGCCCCATCCAGCTTGAGACTGGTGGAGCTGTCCCCAGTGGCCGGGCTCTGAAAGTGGGCCGGGGCAGGTGCCAAGCCTTTGTCCCCTGAGTGTTCAGGGCCAGCGGAGGGCAGCTCGCTGGTGCAGGCGGGACCACATAGTGACGTGCAGGGACCTGGCAGGCGCTCTGCCCCAGACACCAAGGAACCCTGCGGGGACAGAGAGCCTGGCGGCACAGAGCCCTGGGGGCTGACACCCGAGCCGAGATCTGATGGCGGGTGGCAGGCCTGCTGAGCCTGAGTGCACATCAGGGGGCGCCCCTGCCGGGCCCTACCCAAGCTAGGGCTCTCAGGTTCAGGCTCGGAGTCTGTGCTTGACGGTCTGCTGGGAGCCGTGATGGGGCAAGGACGTGGGGCTGGCAGAGTCCTGGTGTCAGGCCTTCCTGTCCCCCGCCTCTGCCATGCCAGCGATGCCCTGTGCCCTGAGGCCCCCACCTGACATCATCCCCGTCTGCCATCTGCAGACCATGTGGCCGTGGAGATCCAGCTCAAATTCAGACACAGCGATGTCTTCCTCGTGTCCCACCAGTACCCCTTCTACGACTGCCGGGAGGCCATGAGGCTGGAGAAGAACCTGCCGTGAGTGTCACGCCTGCCCGGCCCCCGGCCCCTCCCGCCCTGCCCCTGCATGCCCCTGTCCCCACATGCCTCGCCACCCTCTCCTCCAGGTGCATCTCCTGTGCCAGCAACCGCTGGACCTGCCAGTGGGACCTGCGCTACCACGAGTGCCGGGAGGCCTCGCCCAACCCCGAGGACGGCATTGTCCCCGCCCACATGGTGAGGGGCTGTGGGGGCCCCAAGGGGGTGTGGCTGCTCGGCCACGGCCAGGCGGCACCTGACCGGCCTTACTCTGCAGGAGGACAGCTGCCCCCAGTTCCTGAACCCCAGCCCGCTAGTCATCCCCATGAACTACGAGACGGACGTGACCTTCCAGGGCGAGAATCTGGACACAGTGAAGGTGAGGGCTTATGAAGGGCTGCCCTGGGGACTGGGCAGACTAGTGCAGAGAGGCCTGGTGGCTGGCAGTGTCCATGGGGCTTGTCCAGAGCCACCCTGCAGACTGGAAGTTGGAGTGCCTGGGCCTCCTGCAGGCCTCTCGGGCACAGGGCTCAGTACAGGAGATCGTGAGGCTCAGTAAACACAGTGTTGGGGACAGAAGGAGACAAAGGTGGGGTGTGTGTGAGGGGCTTTCTGACAGGCCTTGACAGCTGGGGCAGAGAAAAGGAGGCAGGAAGATTGTTGAGGGGCTGGGCAGTGGGGGGCCCCTTAGCGAGGGAGTGGGGTCATTTTCTCGGGCTTGGACCCCGGTGGGGGTGTGTCCGGGAGTGTCCGAATGGTCTGTTGGGATGGGCGTGCCTAAGCTGGCCCTGGGGGGTGTAGGGCACACGGACAGGGCTACCAGCGCTGGGAGCAGTGGGGTTCGGGGCGGCGGGGTGGGAAGGACTGACCTGTCCAGGTGTCCTGACATCCTGACTGCACGGTCTTGCAGGGCTCCTCTTTGTACGTGGGCAGTGACCTGCCCAAGTTTGAAGTGCCAGTGAGCATGCGGGAGCCAGGAACCTTCTTCTTTCGGACCCCGAAGGTATAGCTCCCGGGACGGGCAGGTGGGGTGGCCGGGCCTCGAGGGCAGGCCCCAGGGGCAGCCTGGTCCCCCCCCCCCGATGAAGCAGGGGCGGTGGGCCAGGCGGAGTGATCAGCAGTGGCTCTGAGAGTCCAGCCGCTCTGCCGCGGGGAGGCCGCGTAGGCCTTTGTGGGCACAGCGGGCCCTCTCTAGGGCCGGGGGGAGCAGAGTGCAGTGTGTCCCTGTGCCCCCCCAGCTGTCCCACGATGAGAACGAGACGTTGCCCCTGCACCTGTACGTCAAGTCCTACGGCAAGAACATCGACAGCAAGCTCCAAGGTGGGTGGGGCGGGGTGCCGGGCGGGCGGGGCGCCGGGCGGGGAGCAGGCTGGCCCCGCTGACCGCTGGCCTCGCCCTCTGCAGTGACCCTCTACAACTGCTCCTTCGGCCGCAGCGACTGCAGCCTGTGCCTGGCCGCCGACCCCGCCTACGGGTGCGTGTGGTGCGGCGGGCAGGGCAGGTGCGTGTACGCGGCCCTGTGCAGCAACGTCACCGCCGAGTGCCCGCCGCCCATCATCACCAAGGTGAGTCTCCCGGGGCCTCCTCAGTGGGAAGGGCAGGGGTGCCGGCCCGCAGCCGGCCCGCCCCCGGGCCCCGGCCTGCCCAAGCTGCCGGTCAGCCGGGCTCTGCCGATTGCAGATCCAGCCGGAGACAGGCCCCCTGGGGGGGGGCATCCGAGTCACCATCCTCGGGTCAAATTTGGGGATCAGAGCGGACGATGTCAGGAGCATCGCTGTAGCCGGCCAGAACTGTGCCTTCGATCCAGAGCAGTACTCCGTGTCCACGCGGTGAGTGGACGGCCCATGGCCTGGGCTCCACTGGTGGGTCAGTCCCCACCCTGGGGCCGGGTGATGGGGCAGATGGAGAGGAAGGACGTGGGGGTGTGAGTGCCCAGACTCCCCATGGGCGAGCCAGTCGGGTGGGGCCTAGGGTGGGCCTGAGAGTGTCCCCGCCCTGCCTGTTGCCCACCCAGGATCGTGTGTGCCATTGAGGCCTCTGAGGCACCCTTCACGGGGGGTGTGGAAGTGGACATCAATGGGAAGCTTGGCCATTCCCCACCCGATGTCCAGTTCACCTACCAGGTGAGCACCTGCCTCTCCAGGACCAGGTGGGGCTTGCAAGTAGAGATGGACATGGGTGGGCCTGGACTGTTGGGGGCTCAGCCCCTTTTACCTTCTGACAATAGTCAAGGTTTGGGGGTGGCAGCCTTGGCCCGAATGCACCCATCTCTCCCCTAGGAGCCCCAGCCCCTCAGTGTGGAGCCGAGGCAGGGGCCACAGGCAGGTGGCACCACGCTGACCATCAATGGCACCCACCTGGACACGGGTTCTAAGGAAGACGTGCGTGTGACCATCAATGGCGTCCCTTGCAATGTGTGGGTGTCACCTGCAGGCCACTGAAGCTCTGGTCTGCCCTGGTCCTTGAAACGGCTGGGTGGGGTTGGGGGTGGGGGTGGGGGTGTTCCGGCCCTGACCCTGAGTGTGTCCTGGAGGGAGCAGTGCCGTCAACCTGACCCACTGACCCTTAGCCCAGGGCAGAGGTCGGTCCCAGGGCTGGGATGGACACTGACCGGCAACCCTCACATCCAGGACGCAGTTTGGAGCGCAGCTCCAGTGTGTCACTGGCCCCCAGGAGTCTGTGGGGGAGCTGCCCTTGGAGATCTACTATGGGGGCTCCCGAGTGTCCAGCCCCGGAATCACCTTCACTTATTGTGAGAATCCAGTGCTGCGGTCCTTCGAGCCCCTGCGGAGCTTTGCCAGGTGTGGCCTCTCTGCCTTCCTGGTTGGTGCCCCACCCGCCCCACCCACTGCCCACCCAGGCACCCCATGCCACCCCCACCCCTAGCTACTTCCCAAGCACCCCATGTCCACTGGTTGGTGAGGATGTGGCGGGGCTGGTTTGGGTGGCAGGAGGAAGCTTCTGTAAAACCCCACTGTACCCCCAGATCAGCTTCCCCCTAGAAAGCCTGACAGGCCAGCCCCACGGCCCCCTAGCCCAGTGACCCTCCAGGATGGCAGTGCTCAGTGCCACACGTGCTTTGAGCATGCCCCACCCTACGGCAGGCAGGTGCTCACAGAGACCCGTGTGTGCACCCAAAACCAGCTTGGTCAGGGACTTCCACCCCGCCCTCCCCAAGCCCACCACGTGGCCAGCACGGGGGCGGGGGATCCAGCTCCGCAGGGCACCTGCTCTGGAGCTGGCTGGGTACCTCCCTTGCCCAGTTGTGCCCACTCAGGCACCCCCCACCCCCAGTGGCGGCCGCAGCATCAACGTGACCGGGCAGGGCTTCAGCATGATCCAGAACTTCTCCATGGTGGTCATCGCCGAGCCCCTACAGTCCTGGCAGCGCCGGCGGCGGGAGGCTGGACCCCTGCAGGCCCAGACGGTCAGTCCTGCCGCCCGCCGGGGCCCAGATCCAGCCCCGGCCGCTGGAGACCAGGCGGGGAAGGACGGGGCCTGTGCCGAGGGGCCTGACGGCCTGGCCTCGACCCGCAGGTCGTGGGCACGGAGTACGTGCGCTACAACGACTCCAGGATCGTGTTCTTGTCCCCGGCTGTCCCCGAGGAGCCCGAGGCCTACAACCTCACCGCGCTCATTCAGATGGATGGGCATCGGGCCCTGCTCAGGACCGAGGCTGGGGCCTTCGAGTACGTGGCCGATCCCACCTTCGAGAACTTCACAGGGGGCGTCAGGAAGCAGGTCAACAAACTTATTCACGCCCAGGTGAGGACGTCCGTGGGGGGCCGGGGCCCTGACCGGGGGGGGGGTGTGGGCGGCAGGCCGCTCCAGGCCCGGGTGGAGCTGCTCCAGGCGTCCCTGCCTCCTCCCTGGTCACGGCCCCCCCGCCCCCCCCCCCAGGGCACCAACCTGAACAAGGCGATGACACTGCACGAGGCTGAGGCCTTCGTGGGCGCCGAGCGCTGCGTCATGAAGACGCTGACCGAGACTGACCTGTACTGCGAGCCCCCGGAGGTGCAGCCGCCCCCCAAGCGGCGGCAGAAGCGAGACACCACCCTCAACCTGCCCGAGTTCATTGTGAGTTCCTCGTGCGTGCGGGGCAGGGCCGGGCCGGGCGCCGTGTGACCCGGGCACCCCTCTTAGCCCGGCTGGTCCCCGCTGTGTCCGCCCCCCGCACAGGTGAAGTTCGGCTCCCGGGAGTGGGTGCTGGGCCGTGTGGAATACGACAGCCGAGCGAGCGAGGTGCCGCTCAGCCTCATCCTCCCGCTGGTCATCCTGCCCATGGTGGGCGCCATCGCCCTGTCCGTCTACTGCTACTGGTGAGCCCCCCGCCCGCAGCCCATTCCACGCCCACTGGGCGGCCTGCAGCGGGCGCGCAGGCCGGCACCCAGCAGCCTCTCCGTGCGCAGGAAGAAGAGCCAGCAGGCCGAGCGCGAGTATGAGAAGATCAGGTTGCAGCTGGAGGGCCTGGAGGAGAGCGTGCGTGACCGGTGCAAGAAGGAGTTCACGGGTGCGCGGCGGCTGGGGGGGCCCGCGGGGAGGGGGGCGGCCGAGGGAGGGCCTTGCACGCGGCGGGAGAGGGCGGGTGCCAGCGGTGCTGTCCCCCCAGACCTGATGATCGAGATGGAGGACCAGACGAACGATGTGAACGAGACCGGCATCCCCGTGCTGGACTACAAGACGTACACCGACCGCGTCTTCTTCCTGCCCTCCAAGGACGGCGACAAGGACGTGATGATCACGGGCAAGCTGGACATCCCCGAGTCCCGGCGGCCCGTGGTGGAGCAGGCGCTCTACCAGTTCTCCAACCTGCTCAACAGCAAGTCCTTCCTCATCAACGTGAGCCGGCGGGCGGGACAGGGCCGCGGGCGGGGGCGCTGGGCGCGGGGGGCCGGCCGGCAGGCTCTGACCGGCCGCCCCCACAGTTCATCCACACCCTGGAGAACCAGCGGGAGTTCTCGGCCCGCGCCAAGGTCTACTTCGCGTCTCTGCTGACGGTGGCCCTGCACGGGAAGCTGGAATATTACACCGACATCATGCGCACGCTCTTCCTGGAGCTCATGGAGCAGTATGTGGTAGCCAAGAACCCCAAGCTGATGCTGCGCAGGTGTGTGGGGGCCGGGGCGGGGCACGGGGGCAGAGGTGCTGGCTTCGCGGGGTCACCCAGGCACTTGGTTGGCTGGCAGGAGCAGCCGCAGGAGTAGGGAGGAGGGACGGTGGGGTGGCATCCCTGGCAGCATTGGTGCCTGCTGGTCACCTCGCTGCTCCCCCCAGCGTCGGTCCTCTGTAGGATGGGGTTATCCATCCACCCTCGAGGGGGCCGGACACTTGCTCGCTGCAGGCTGGACATGGGCATCCTGACGGGGATGGCTGGGGAGGCCGTCCTGGGTACCTGGAGAGCCAGCTGGGTGTGGGGCCACCTTGGGGTCCCTTGGTACAAGGCCTGCCTGCACCCCCAGGTCCGAGACGGTGGTGGAGAGGATGCTGTCCAACTGGATGTCTATCTGCCTGTACCAGTACCTGAAGGTGGGCTGCACGCAGCGGCCGGGGGTGGGGCGAGGTGGGGCTGGGCCCCAAACACGCGCCTGCCCCGGCGGCAGCCCTCCCGAGCCAAGGCTGAGCCTGCCCTGGCCCCTGCAGGACAGCGCCGGCGAGCCGCTCTACAAGCTCTTCAAGGCCATCAAGCACCAAGTGGAGAAGGGCCCGGTGGACGCCGTGCAGAAGAAGGCCAAGTACACCCTCAACGACACGGGGCTGCTGGGGGACGACGTGGAATACGCGCCCCTGGTGAGCCCTGGCCTGCTTCGTGCTGGGGGAGGGGCCCCGGGCCGGTCCCAGGACCGCAGCTGGGTGCTGGGAGCTGGGAGCTGGGTGCTGGGAGCTGGGAGCTGGGTGCTGGGAGCTGGGTGCTGGGTGCTGGGAGCTGGGAGCTGGGAGCTGGGTGCTGGGAGCTGGGAGCTGGGTGCTGGGAGCTGGGTGCTGGGAGCTAGGTGCTGGGAGCTGGGTGCTGGGAGCTGGGTGCTGGGAGCTGGGTGCTGGGAGCTGGGTGCTGGGAGCTGGGAGCTGTTCTCCTCCCTGTGCTGTAGAGACATGATTTTTTTGTTGTTGTTTTCTTTTGGTTTTGTAATCCTTTCCTCTCTTCCACACTGATTTTTATTTATTTTTATTTATTTATTTCATTTTTTTTTTTTAAATATATCTTTATTGA
Organism: Miniopterus schreibersii; assembly: GCF_964146895.1. Taxonomy (NCBI): domain Eukaryota; kingdom Metazoa; phylum Chordata; class Mammalia; order Chiroptera; family Miniopteridae; genus Miniopterus; species Miniopterus schreibersii. The sequence goes on along the minus strand of NC_138102.1, from coordinate 187,461,716 downwards.
TTTCAGAGAGAGGAAAGGAGGGGGAGAGAGAGAAACATCAGTGATGAGAGAGTCACTGATCGGCTGCCTAGCCCGCAACCCGGGCCTGTGCCCTGACCGGGAATCGATCCCCAATCTCCTGGATCCTAGGTCAATGTTCAACCGCTGAGCCACGCTCGGCCGGGCGTCCACACTGATTTTTAGAGAGAATGGAAATGTGGAAGGGAGGGAGGGAGGAAGCACAGGTGATGTGAGAGAGAGACACTGATGGGGTGTCTCCCCCACGTGCCCAACCAGGGCTGGGGATCAAACCTACAGCACAGGCACGTGCCCTTGACTGGGAATCAAACCCATGGCCTTTCGGTGCGAGGGCCGACGCTCTAACCACCGAGCAACACCGGCCAGGGCTGGAGAGACGCTCTAAGAGCAATGACCCCAGGCCGGCTTTCAGCGTGTATGGGGCCTGGGCACCCCGAGTCTCTGGTGGCAAGCTTGTGTGCACTCCCACTGTGCCCGCGGGGCGTGGGCTCCCTCTGCTCCGCTGCTCTGTCCTGCTGAGCCAGGGGAGGCGAGGCCGGGCCTGGGTGTGGCCGGGGCTGCAGGCGGGCTCACTGGCCCTTCATCTCATGTGTCCGTGTCCCCCCCGTCCCCCCCGCAGACAGTGAGTGTGATCGTCCAGGACGAAGGGATTGACGCTGTCCCCGTCAAGGTCCTCAACTGTGACACGATCTCCCAGGTCAAGGAAAAGATCATCGACCAGGTGTACCGCACACAGCCTTGCTCCCGCTGGCCCAAGGTGGACAGCGTGGTCCTCGGTGAGTGTGGGCCCCGTGTGCCCGCTCTCCGGCCCCGGTTGGACAGGCGGGTGGGGGGGCAGCAGAGGGAGCCCTGCGGGGTGGCCCACGTCTGGGTCTCAGGAGCCGGGCTGTGTCGTCCCCCAGAGTGGCGTCCGGGGTCCACAGCCCAGATTCTGTCGGACCTGGACCTGACGTCCCAGCGGGAGGGCCGGTGGAAACGCATCAACACCCTCATGCACTACAACGTGAGTGCCGGCGGCTCGGGGTCACCTTCCCGCAGGCGGGGGGCCCAGCGAGAGAGGCCTCTCCTCACGACCACGTTCCCCAGGTCCGGGACGGAGCCACTCTCATCCTGTCCAAGGTGGGCGTCTCCCAGCAGCCCGAGGACAGCCAGCAGGACCTGCCCGGGGAGCGTGAGTTCCTTCCCCTGGCCTGTTTGTTTTTTTGGTCTTGTTTTGTGGTTTTTGTTTTAACTGGGGATCGAGCCTGGAACCTGGGCCGTGTGCCCTGACCGGGAATCACACCACGACCTCCTGGTTCACGGGCCGGTGCTCCGCCACCGAGCCACACCGGCTGGGCCCGCTTGCCTGCCCCGTCCTGGCCCCTGGAGGTCAGCGTGGACCCGTGTCCACTCCGTGGCGGCATCGGGGGCTGCCGAGCCCAGAGGGATACCTGGCCCCGTGCTCCGGCGTCACCCCTCTGTGCGCCCGCCCCCCAGGCCATGCCCTCCTGGAGGATGAGAACCGCGTGTGGCACCTGGTGCGCCCGGCGGACGAGGTGGAGGAGGGCAAGTCCAAGCGGGGCAGCGTGAAGGAGAAGGAGCGCACCAAGGCCATCACCGAGATCTACCTGACCCGCCTGCTGTCCGTCAAGGTGGGCGCCGGGCGGGCGGGCGCGGGGCGGGCGCGGGCCGGGCGGCGGGCGGCGGGCGGAGCGCTGAGCCCCCCTCGCCCCGCAGGGCACGCTGCAGCAGTTCGTGGACAACTTCTTCCAGAGCGTGCTGGCGCCCGGCCTTTCCGTGCCCCCGGCGGTCAAGTACTTCTTCGACTTCCTGGACGAGCAGGCGGAGAAGCACGACATCAAAGACGAAGACACCATCCACATCTGGAAGACCAACAGGTGGGGCTCCCCGCCCGCCCGCCCCCCGCGCCCCCCGCGCCCCCCGCGCCCCGCACATCCCCGCGGCCCCTCACCCCCGTCACTCTGCCTCAGCTTACCCCTCCGGTTCTGGGTGAACATCCTCAAGAACCCTCACTTCATCTTCGACGTGCACGTCCACGAGGTGGTGGACGCCTCGCTGTCGGTCATCGCGCAGACCTTCATGGATGCCTGCACGCGCACGGAGCACAAGCTGAGCCGCGTGAGTGGCCCCGCGGCGGCTCTGGCGGGGGCAGGGGAGTCGGGGCCTCACCCGGGAGGCCTGAAGGTCCCGGACAGGGCGGTGTCCACGGGGAAGCCGTGGCCGTGGCCGTGGCAGGACCTGCCAGGGGGTCCGTCTGGGGTGCGGATTTGCACATTTGGAACTTGGAGCTCAGGAGAAGACTGGTGCAGGGTAACGGGGTGTGGGGGGCAGAGCCTGGAAGGTCCCCGGGTGACGTCTTCCGTGACGGCCTGGCACCCCTGTCCTGTCCTCCCCCCGGGGACCCTTTCCTTACGCGGGCAGGGAAAGTAAGTTTTACTACAAATTACAAACCGATGTCAGCACGGTCAGGTCTAGCTGGGCAGGGGTACTGCCCTCCTTTTCCTGAGCAGACGGAGCCTGGCTGCCTCGGGGCCTGCGGGCGGGGACACCGGCCAGCCCACCTTGGCCTGGGCATCACTTTGCTCTGACCCCACAGGACTCTCCCAGCAACAAGCTGCTCTATGCCAAGGAGATCTCTACCTACAAGAAGATGGTGGAGGAGTGAGTGACCCCCACCCTCCACCCCTGCCCGGCGGGGCCCTTGGAAGGAGCACCCTGGTGGGCAGCTTCGGGATCCACTGACTGCGCCCCTCCCTTTCCCACAGTTACTATAAGGGGATCAGACAGATGGTGCAAGTCAGCGACCAGGACATGAACACACACTTGGCAGAGATTTCCCGGGTAAGGGGTCTCAGACAGGCACCCGAGGACCCTTCCTCCCCGGGGCTGCAGACTGCAGTGCAGGGTGAGGGGTGTTGCGCGCCCAGGACAGAGGCAGAGGGTGAGGCCAGTTGGTTTGGCACCTGTGTGCGACCATCCACGCGTGCGCTGGGGGTGTGTCAGCTCTGAGCCCGCCACGTCTGCCACGTCTGCATGGACGGGGGAGTCTGTTGGTGGCTGCCCCGTGTATCCGAGGGCTGTGAGGCTGTGACCCTTAGTGTCTGCCTGTGCCCATGTCACAGCCCACTGCCTGCTCCGCGGGGGGACAGCTTCCTGCCCTCCCTGCCCTGGGTCACACAGCCCCCCTTCCCCAGGCGCACACGGACTCCCTGAACACCCTTGTGGCCCTGCACCAGCTCTACCAGTACACACAGAAATACTATGACGAGGTAGGAGGCCCTGTCCTCCCAGGGTGGCAGCCCCTGGGCAGCCCTCTCCTCGCCTGTGGTCTGACGTGACCCGCCCCCACTCAGATCATCAACGCCCTGGAGGAGGACCCTGCCGCCCAGAAGATGCAGCTGGCTTTCCGCCTCCAGCAGATCGCCGCTGCACTCGAGAACAAGGTCACAGACCTCTGACCTCCGGTCTCCGCCACCACAGTCTGGTGGCACAGGTGTGTGACGCCCAGTGCCGGCATTGGGCAGCCCCTGGGTAAGGAGTCCGAGGTGGTGGGCTCAGCCCTTCTCTCCCGCCGGCAGAGGAAGAGCCCTCCGGGGAGTGCGAGTGTGGGTGCAGCGGGGACCCCACCTCAGTGTTGGTAGCCACATAGCGTCTTTCTCCTGAGCAATAGTGCCTGGCGCCCTCCAGCACCAGCCCCTCCTGAAGAACCAGCATCGGGCATTGTCTCCGAGTGGAGTCCCCTGAGCTATTTGTAAACGTGCCTTTTGCCCCCGGCGCCACCCGGTGTCGCTAGGGGCAGTCGGGCCTCAGCCCCCCCTTCCTGAGCACCAGCAGCCGCCCGGTGTGGGTTTGGCCTCTTTGGGTGGGGTCTGAGTGCCTGCAGCCCCCAGGGCCTCGGGCCCAGACTGCCTGCCTGACAGAGGAGAATAGTGGTACGATGCCTTCCTGACCTCACCTGGCCCGCTCCGCGGGGCACCAGCACATTGGGCAGACTGCGCTCCGGGCCTCACCTCAAAGGTCACGCTGGATGTCAGACGTCGAGGCCCAGGCGGCCAGAGGAGACCCAGCAGACCGGGGGTCCTGGCCTCGGCCTGTCAGACAGGCTGTCCTGGAGGCTCTGTCCGGTCTGGGGGGCCAGGAGGAGCTCGGCCAGGACACCCCCACCCCTTTTGTAAATCTTGTTTATTGTAAATCAAATACAAGTGTCTTTTTCACTCTGCTGGCTGGCTGGGTTCCTAACAGGGCTGCAGGTCTCCTGTCCCTGCTCACTTGCCCCTGTTCCAGGGCCTGTCCTGGTCCTGCTCACCGCCTACCTCCCCAGACACTGTCTGGCCCTGGGATCTCACCCTCAGGAGAGCCTTGGGTGGCCTCAGGTGCCCCACCTCCCTGGTTCTCCGGGCCAGGCCTACGGTGTCCTGTGTAGAGGCTGAAGCTCACCCACAGCCATTGGCTGAGCTGAGTCCACCCCCCCGAATAGGATGGTCAGGGGCTGGGAGGTGAGGCCTCAGGCATGCAGCGGGGCTGGGGCAGCTCAGGCCCAAAAGTGATCCTGGAGTGGATTATGGGTCCATAGGGGTGCACGGAGGCAGCCTCACCATGTGGGGAAGTGGGGGGATTGGGCTGGCATGGGCAGCCCCTGGTGGCCATGACATCCCCCTGAACCCCATCTTGGGCTGAGCTGCCGGGAGCCGTGGGAGCAGGGGGTGGGTGTGGGCAGCCTGCTGTCTGGACCCTGAGCTCGCAGGGACCTGTTTCCTCCTTTCTGAGGAGGGGGTACCTCCCAGGCAGGGCCCACCCAGTGCACATTTAGTAGGCCCCTACTGTATGCAGACCCCACTGGGCACTGGGGTGGCTCTGGGATAGAGGGCCCTGCGTCCTGCTCAGGGCTGTGGGGCCATTGCGTGGGCTCCTCTGTTCCATGAACCGCCCCAGGATGACTCAGGACATAAGTAGGGCTCAAGGGCCCTGTACCTGGGAGCAAGTGGCACCTTTGCTAATGCTGGAGGGAGGGGATTGTCTGGGAATCTGGTGATGGGGGAAGGGGGGTTCTTCCCAGTCCCTGTGTCCTGCGCAGCGCAGGAGCTGAGACGTGTCACCCTGCACCCATCAGGCGCACGTGTGTGCGCACACAGCATCAGTGTGTTGGGCCCCTTGTTCGATACGCACTGTGCTGGGCACTAGGGACTCGGCAGTGAGCAAGACAGACAGGGCCTGCTCTGGGGGGAGCCCCTGTGCTCCAAGGGTACCACCCAAGCAGAAAAGGGATTTGGTGGCTCCATGACAAGGAAGTAGAGGTGATCCAGCTTCAGATGTGGCTGGATCCAGGTGTTCACATGTCTGGGTCCCCCCCGTCTGAACTTCCAATACATGCTGGTTTTTCCTCCAGCAGCAGGGATGCTAGTGGCAGGCAGCCCCAGCCTGTGTCTCCTCCACATGGGGCACATCCCTGTGGCTGGGGAGTCTCTGTTGGTGAGGCCTTGGTCATAAGCCGCTCTCCCTGAGGGCAGCCCCATTCAACCCACTTGGAACAAGTGTGGGTGTCTCCCACAAGGAAGGGCTACTAGGTAAACAACTGACATCCCTGCCTAGGGACCCCTGACATGACAGTGCTGTGGTTCACACAAGTTCCCCCCCTTCCCAGAGACCCAGCTAGTCAGGGAATCTGAAAGATCCCGCTAAGCGGAAGCAGGGGCTGTCTGGGAGTGTTTAGCCTGAAGCAGGGACTGGAGGCCTGGCTTGCAGATTGGACCCCTACAGGCCACGTTGCCCCCCGCCCCCTGGGCAGATGGGGAAGTGAGTGAGAGCCTGCCCTTCTACTCTGAAGGTTGGAGGTGGGGGAAGGGCTGCAGGTCCAGCAGGTGGGGCCTCGTGGAGGGAGGAGTGTGACGGAATCCAGGGGCTGCCCTTTCAGGGGGCCAGTGAAGGGTAGAGACACCGTGCAGATGTTGGGGTGCACAGGATGGGCAGGCCGGCCTTGGTGGTCAGGGTGTTTTCCAGGAGGGGTCCACCTGCAACCTCAACCTTTCCAAGTTGCAGGCCACGCCCTGCTTGCTGATTCAAAGCATGAACCCCACCCTGCACACAGCCTGAAGAGCATTTTAGAAGTTCATGGTGACCTCAGCGAGAAGTGCCAACAGACTGGCCCGGGGCTGAAAGGGTGTGACCCAGACCAGTGGAGGGGGCAGTGGATCTGGAGAGAAGGGCTGGGCTCTGGACATTCAGGGGTGACAGTGAGTCACAGTAGAGGGTGGAGGGAGACCAGGGCTCTGGCCTGGGTGGGGGGCTCTTCTGTCAGCCCCACTCCTACCAGTCCTGGCTGCTGCCCCCGCCCACAGCGCCCACCCCTCCAGGCTCAGTCGACCCACCCGGACATGGCAACCTTGACCTGGTGGCCTGGAGGACACTGACAATGTCCAGCAGAGCTCCCCAAGAGCAAAAGTCTGAAATCTGACCATGCGCCCCCCCACCTGCCCCGGCCCCCCACCGTGGCCACCACCCTCCTTTCTGTTCCTTGTCAAGCTCGGTCCTCCAGGGGCAGGACTGCCTGGGGTCACCTCTCCAGGGGGCTCTGCCCCACCCCTGCCGAAACTCCCCGGCCGCTCCCCTGCGCTGTTACACGCGGGGTCCTCCCCAGAAGGCAGCGTGGGCGCCTGGCCGCCTGGGGCCAGCGTCCCGGGCCGGGCGGTGTGTCTGGGTGCCCAGGGCAGGTCTCAATGGGGAGGGTGTCCGGCCTGAAGGCTACTCCACTCTGGTCAGCTCCGGCCACTCAGCAGAGAGATGCCCAGGGGAGGCCCGAGAGGGCTCCGTTGGGTGGGCGACCCCACCCCCGGGGGGAGTGCCCGGTGGCCCGACCCCTGCGCCGGGGCGGGGCCGGTCGCCAGGGCAACGCGCTCGGCCCGCGGGCTGGTGCGGACAAAGCCGGCCTCCCGGGCCCCCGGCGCGCCCCGCAGCCTCATTAACTCCGCACAAAACCTCAGCTGCCCGAGGAAGGCGCCCCGGGGGGCCCTCGGGGGGCCCAGAGCGGGCGGGGGGCTGCGGCTCGGGGCCCGGCCTCGGCCTCGGTCGTGCGCGGGTGGCCGGGGCGGCCGGGACGCAGAGCCCGCTGCCCCGGGCCCGGGCCGTCCTGGCAGCTGTGTCCGTTTGCCCGGCATCGCGTTCACGTGTTTTATTGCCAATATTTAAAAATCAGGCGATTTCCGTAAAAACTCCGGCGTTCGTTTGTTTCGAGAAAAACAGAGCGTTGGGCGACCCAAGAGCCCGGCTTCGCGCCCCCGGGAGGGCAGCCCGGCCGCTGTGCGCGCCCGGGGCGCGCGTCCGAGGCGCCTCCCTCGCCGCTGCGGACCTGGGTGCGGGGGCGCGGGCGCCGGGCAGGTGCGGGGAACGCCTGGCGGAGCACCCGTGGGAACTCGGCCGCGAGGGCGAAGTGCGGCTCGGGAGCAGCCCGGGCACCTGCGCAAGGCAGGGCGGGCTTCCTGGAAGAGGTGGCGGCGGAGGGGCACTTGTTGCGGAAGGGAGAACGGTACCAGGCGCGGAAGAAGCCTCGTTTGGGGGAAGTTTCCTAATGGGTTCAACATACCAAAGGCCCCCTGGTGCCGCCGCTGTCCCTGGTCCTGACAGGGCGGGTCCCAAGGCCTGGCCGGGAGGTCAGCTCCCCCGAGAGGCGCTGGGCGGCGGGGGTCCGCCAGGAGGCCTCCGGGGGCGCTGCTGGCCAGGACCCAGGGCGCCATCTGCGCGCCGCGGGGCCCTACCCGACGCGGCGTCCCGTCGTCTTAGCTGACTTTTCCTGGGCCGACGACGGCTCGCCTGGCGTCTGACTGAGCGAGCCGCTGGGGGAGGGGTGCGGCGGGCGGGAGGGAGGCGGGGCGAGGGGAGGCGCCGGCGGGAAGGGTGCGGGGCCGGTCCCGGGGGAGGCGGCGGCCTGGACCCGCGGCGCCCGGGCAGGGGCGGCGCGCGGGGGGTGTTTGGGGAGGTGCGTGGGCCCCGGAGGTAGAAGCGGGAGGGGCTGGGCGCCCGGCCTGGCCTCGGCCCCGCCCCGGAGCCCCGCCCCGCCCCGCGCGCCGCCCTCCGTGCGCCCGGCTGGCGCTCGGGCGCGGCGGGGGGCGCGGGTGGACATGTCCGGGCCGCGCGCCGGCTTCTACCGGCAGGAGCTGAACAAGACGGTGTGGGAGGTGCCGCAGCGGCTGCAGGGGCTGCGCCCGGTGGGCTCGGGCGCCTACGGCTCCGTCTGGTAGGGGCGCGGGGGCGGGGCGGGACCGGACGCGCGCCCCCGCCCCCGCGCGGGTCCCGGGCGCGGGGTGGGGCCTCGCCCTGAACCGCCCCCGGCCCTGCGCGGGGCGGTGGGATGCGGGCGGGTTGGGGGGCGTGAAGGAAACTTTCCTGCCCGCCGCTGCCCCGGGCGGGGACAAGGGTCGTCTTCCGGCCTCGTCCACCCGGACTGTCCCCCACCAGGCCCGGATCCGGTGGCGTCACAGCCGGCAAAAAGGGCGGGTCTCCCGGGCCCCAAAATGTCCGAGCATGCATTTGGGGTGCGCCTGGTCTAGGGTCAGGCAGCCCCCAGGTCGGGCGGAGGGCCCAGCCCCAGGGTGGGTACTTTGGTTTGAAAAAGAAAAGCCAGCTGGGCAGGGGCGAGGCCCTCCCCGTAGGATGCCTCCGGCTTCCCGGGGGCCCTGCCCCCTCCTCCCGTTGTGCAAGGGGTCTGACTTCTGATGGGGCTTGGACCTGAGCAAAGACGCCTACCATCCCCTGCAATCCTTAGGGGGTTCTACCCCCACCCCATTTTTGCACCAAACAAGAGAGCTCAGACCACAGTCCTGCAGTCAGGCCCTGGGACCCAGACAGAAGACAGTCTGGAAGGGGGAAGGGGGAAGGTTTGGCTGAGGCCTGTTACCCTGAGGGTGTGGAAGCTGGAGGGGCTGAGGGCGAGGTGGCTGCAGGAAGGCCTGGGGTCCGCTGCAATACTGACAGTGAGGCTGATTGTGGGTGTGGATGTTAATAGGTGCCCCCCCCCCCCCCCCCGCAGCACCCAGTGGGTTCCTCCCAAGGCCAGTGCCAGGTGGCTGCTGTCCACTGCAGCGGCCCTGGGGGGGGATGACACTGCTCCAGGCTCTGTCAGAAGGTTACCAACGGGACTTCCCTGAGCCAGCCCTGCGACCCAGCGTTGGAGCCTGGAGCAGGGGTTGAGGTCCCTGTGGCCTCTGATCTCACCCTGTCCCTGGCGGGCAGTCAGGAACCTCAGGCTGGCCATCTCAGGCATTCCAGCCAGCCACAGGCCTCTATCTCCATCTCTAAGACACCAAGGGCAAGAAGAGGGTCAGGGCCGCCTGTGAGTGGCTCCGGGGGGATCTGATAGAGCCCTTGCTGGAATTGCATCTGGCTCAGAATTGCCTTCTGGGAGTTCCAGGGGCAGCCCAGGTCTCTCTCCACTGTGCTTAACTTGATGTGGCCCAGTGCAGGTGATGGCCCCCTCCTGGGCTCCCATGTTTGTTTGTTTTTTAATTCTCACAGGAGGATATTTTTTCCATTGCTTCTCAGAGGGGGGGGGAGGGAGAGAGAGAGAGAGAGAGAGAGAGACATCGATGGGTTGCCTCCCACATAAGCCCCAACTGGGGCCTGGGATTGAGCCTGCAACCGAGGTCCATGTCCTTGGCTGGAATCGAATCTGGGACCCTTCAGTCTGCAGGCCCATGCTCTGACCACTGAGCCAAACTGGCCAGGGCTCCCATGTTCTTCTAATGAAGCTGTCGGCTCAGGGCCAGATCCCTGTCACTTGGCTGCATAGACACAATTAGTCAAAAAAACCCTGCTGTCCCAGCTGAGGGGCCACTCCCCTACTTGGGGACCCGAAGGAGCGACTGGGACCTTCCCCAGCAGGCGATAGGCTGGGGGAAGGGGCACTGACGCCCCAGGCACCTACTTGGCTTTTCTCTGCCACCACCTGGGCCCATGAGCACCCCTGGCCTTGCAGGAGCTGCTGCTAGCACCGTGTGGACTCGACTCACTCTTGGGGAAGGCAAGGTCCCAGAGAGGGGAGGCGAGGTGGAGGGGAGGGACGGGAGCAGAGCAGCAGCCTGAACAAAGGGGGTGGGTCCAGCAGGGCCCCATCCTGAGTGCAGTGGGACCTGCGGAGGGTGGGGAGGGGGGTGACTGGACCATGTGCCTTTGAGGATGATGCTAGTGACTGTCGAGCCCCCTGTGAAGCGTGGGGTGTGGGGTGGGTGGAGGGCCTGGACCTCTGCAGGTTGGGGTTGGGCCAGGGGCGATGCACACACCCCCACCCCCCCCCCGCACGGTTCCTGCGGGCTCCTGTCTCACTGTTACAAATAATGATGCCAGTTTTTCCTGCCATACCCAGAGGCTTTGAAGGCGGCTCTGGGGGCGGGGGGACCCTTTGCAGTGTGAACAGCCTGTGCTCTTTACCTGGTGTTATTTCCATCCTGGCCGGTGGAGACTCTCCCCAGCCTGGCTCTGGGTGGAGGGTGAGAGTCTTTGGGGTGAGGGGACAAAAGGTCCAGGCTCCGCCCTGGGGCGCCCTGGGGCGCCTGTGTGTTGTTGGAGGGGGTGGGGCGGAGGGCGCGCTGCCCCTCGAGGGCCAGGACGGAGCAGGACGGGGAGGGGCAGAGAGGACGCGCGGGTCGCGTTCTCATCACTGGGGCCCTGCGGCCCCGCGCCCACGGGGTTCGCCGGAGCCAGCGCCCCTGGGTGGGCGCGCAGGGCGGCGGAAGGCGCCGGTCCCCAGGCGTCCGCGCAGACCCCGGCCCAGCGCGTCCCCGCCTCCCGCGCCTTGCAGCTCCGCCTACGACGCGCGGCTCCGCCAGAAGGTGGCGGTGAAGAAGCTGTCGCGCCCCTTCCAGTCGGTGATCCACGCGCGACGGACCTACCGGGAGCTGCGGCTGCTGCAGCACCTGAAGCACGAGAACGTGAGCGGGGCTCCCTGCGGGGCTGCGGGGCTCCCTGCGGGGCGGGCAGCGGGGCCGCCATCCTGACCCTCCCGCCAGGTCATCGGGCTGCTGGACGTCTTCACCCCGGCCACCTCCATCGAGGACTTCAGCCAAGTGTGAGTGTCGCCGGGCGCGGCGGGGCGGGGCCGGCAGGGCTCGGTCCTGATGGTGCCCCCCCCAGGTACCTGGTGACCACCCTGATGGGCGCCGACCTGAACAACATTGTCAAGTGCCAGGCGCTGAGCGACGAGCACGTTCAGTTCCTCGTGTACCAGCTGCTGCGCGGGCTGAAGGTGGGCGCCGCGGGCGGCTGGGCGGGCGCCGGGTGCTGGGGGCGGGCACCTGACCTCCGTGTTCCCCTCGCAGTACATCCACTCGGCCGGGATCATCCACCGGGTAGGTGCGGGTGAGGGTGAGGGTTGGCGCTGCAGGGCCGGCTAACTCTGACCCTGACCGTGACCCTGACCCTAATCCTGACCCTGACCCCAACCCTGACCCCGACCCTGACCCTAATCCTGACCCTGACCCCAACCCTGACCCTGACCCTGACCCCTACCGCAACCCTGACCCCGACCCCGGCCCTGACCCTGACCCTAACCCCGACCCCGACCCTGACCCTAATCCTGACCCTGACCCCAACCCAACCCCGACCCTGACCCTAATCCTGACCCTGACCCCAACCCCGACCCTGACCCTGACCCTAATCCTGACCCTGACCTTAATCCTGACCCTGACCCCAACCCTGACCCTGACCCCTACCGCAACCCTGACCCCGGCCCTGACCCTGACCCTAACCCTGACCCCGACCCTGACCCTAATCCTGACCCTGACCCCAACCCCAACCCCGACCCTGACCCTAATCCTGACCCTGACCCCAACCCCGACCCCGATCCTGACCCCAACCCTGACCCTGACCCTGACTCTGACCCTAACCCTGACCCTGACCCTGACCATGATCCTGACCCTGACCCTGATCCTGCATGCAGGACCTGAAGCCCAGCAACGTGGCTGTGAATGAGGACTGTGAGCTCAGGGTGAGTGCTGGGGGTGGGGGTGGGGTGGGGGGTGGCAGGGCACTGAGCAGGCCTTTCTGGAGGGGGCACTGACCACCTGGGTGCCTGCTCTAGATCCTGGACTTTGGACTGGCACGCCAGGCAGACGAGGAGATGACGGGCTACGTGGCCACGCGCTGGTACCGGGCCCCTGAGATCATGCTCAACTGGATGCACTACAACCAGACAGGTGATGTCAGCCCCTGCGGGGCCAGAGAGGCCAGGCAGAGTTCACGCCAGGGCCAGTGGAGAGCAAAGCCAAGGACCTGGGGAGTTCCAGTCTTGGGGGACCCAAGGCCTGGGGCCAGAGTTGGGAAATAGACCTTCAGAAGGGTGGAGCATGATGGGTCTTGGGCTGACCCCTCCTCCTGCCCAGGGTTGTGTCTAGAGGAGGAGGGGACCTGGGTACAGCTGGGGACACTGGGCTGACACAGTGCAGGCAGCCCCCCAGTTCTCTGAGGAGGGACTTGGGGTGGACAGACTGACGGAGACTCCTCCCCCAGCAGTGGACATCTGGTCCGTGGGCTGCATCATGGCTGAGCTGCTCCAAGGAAAGGCCCTCTTCCCGGGCAGTGACTGTATCCTTGGCCCAGATTGGGGAGGAGGGTTGAGCCAGGGCCCCTTCCTTCTGATGGGGGTCGAGGGGTGGTATTCGCCCTTTCTGACCAGCCTTGCCTCCTCTACCCCCCATGCCGTGCCACCTGGGCTTACTGTCCCCAGCTGTCGGAGAGCAGGTTCTGGGCAGTGCCCCAAGATAGGGGGTCCGGGGGACTGAGAAGGGTTCATGCCTGGCCAGTGGGCATTTCCTGAGCCAGGCAGACATCGACCAGCTGAAGCGCATCATGGAGGTGGTGGGCACACCCAGCCCTGAGGTTCTGGAAAAGATATCCTCGGAACACGTGAGTCACTGGCCACCAGCTTCCTCGGCTGACCAGGCTCCCTGGCCCTCTGGAGGAAGGGCAGTGTGGGACTGGACGAGGCGTAGCCCTTGTGGGGAGCACAGACCACAGTGGAAAAGAGCCCAAGGCAGGTGCCTGGCCCCTTCAGTGGGAAGCAGGCGAACAGGGGAAGACATTCCTGTCATGAGGGACAGTGAGGGTAAAATCACAGCACCTGCAACAGTGCCCTGGCCAAGGACAGAAGGGCAGCACCAGGTCCAGGTCTGGTCTGCGCATCCCCTTGCCCAGGCCTGTTGGAGTGAATGAGTGTGGGGGCTTCTCTTGGTAAGCCCCTGCTTGGCTTAGGGCCAGGGGAGGTAGGGGGTGAGCAGCCCCCTCAGGCCCTCCCCTTGTGCCCCCAGGCTCGGACATACATCCAGTCCCTGCCCCCCATGCCCCAGAAGGATCTCAGGAGCATCTTCCGTGGAGCCAACCCCCTGGGTGAGGAGGGGCCCTGGGTCTCTGCTGGGCTCCATGTCTGGCCCTGGATGCAGAGCTGACCTCCACTCCCCCCTTCTTTCCTGGCCACTCTGCAGCTGTGGACCTCCTGGGAAGGATGTTGGTGCTGGACAGTGACCAGAGGGTCAGTGCAGCTGAAGCCCTGGCCCATGCCTACTTCAGCCAGTACCACGACCCCGATGATGAGCCCGAGGCCGAGCCTTATGACGAAAGCGTTGAGGCAAAGGAACGCACTCTGGAGGAGTGGAAGGGTGGGCCTGGGGAGGCCGGAAGGAAATGGTGGGAGGTGGAGCCCAGGGGCCTGAGGGCTGCCTTCCCATGGAGGCCGGGCACTGCCTGTTTGTTGTAGGAAGTGCCTCGGCTCATCCTCAGGGTGGTGTGGGAGGGGGACAACTTACACCACCACCTCCTGCCAACTCCAGGGTGGGCCAAGCAGAGATAGGGTTGGTATGTCCAGCAGAGCATGGGGGCAACCCAGGGCAGGCTCTGGAAGGACCAAGGGCTGTGGCTGCCCTCAGATGGTGGTGGGCCTGGGCTGGGTGGCTGGCGCCAGACAAGCATGCGGGGAGCACTGGGCTGGTGGCAGCACAAGCTCACCTTTCCCCTCACCCCCAGAACTCACCTACCAGGAAGTCCTCAGCTTCAAGCCCCCAGAGCCACCGCAGCCTCCAGGCAGCCTGGACATTGAGCAGTGAGCCACGCTGGAACTCAAGGAGGGGCCTGAGCCCGCCCACCCCAGTTCCTCGGCCTGCCCAATTCCCACGAGGGTCGCCTCCCACCACTTGACCCCTCGCCTGGGACCCCTGGCATGCTGCCCCCCTGTGGGAGTCTGAGCACACGTATGAATGCATGATTGTGTGCACCTGTGCAAGCCGTGGGTGTAGGAGTCTGGACAGAGTGTCCTGGACTTCCTTGGTCCTTCTACCACATCCCAACAACCAGGGTCTCCCTTGGGATCTCACTGTGGGGGACACGGATGCCTAGGAGGTCCCCTGGGGAGCGTGTCTGTCTCCAGATCTCAGTCCCAGTGGGCTGTCTCTTGGGGGTGGTGCACTGGGGCCAGGGCCCCCTGAAGATTCAAAGGGACGGGTCTCAGTGGTCTAAGCTGCTCAGCCTGGAAGTAGGGGGCTACCCTGAGAAATGCTGAGACCCAAAGGCCTGAGAGATGGGCAGGGTCTTCCCTAGGGGATGCCAGAGCAGGGACAGCCACGGAGTGCCACATCAGACTCTTCCTAGAGCCATGTGTTCCTGTGTTGTGTGGCATGTGTGCCCAGATGTGTGTTCCTGGTATTTACATGTGAAAGCACGTGTGAATCTCTGGACACCCAAGGGCTAGTGGCTCTGACCAGCAAGAGGCCCAAGTTGGGGTGGCCATACTTGCCTCTCTTCCCCCAGTGTCTGATGTCATGGGGGCATAGCTGAGATCCTGCTGTGCAGCATGCAGGGGGCTCAGGTGGGCAAGGGACAACCGTGTGAGCAAAAGCCAGGGCATTCTCCTTGGGTTTCCAAAGCATGAGGGCACAGTGCCAGCTGGGAGCTGGCGAGCATGAGAGTGGGGGGACGCCAGGGGGGCTGGCACACATTGAGGAGGACTTGGACTTGGACCCTGGACCTGTGGCTGAGAGCCGGGGTGCTCTGGTCTGTGAGTCGGCCCTGGTTCTCCCTCCTTCCAGAACGGAGCTGGCCAGTAGCCTCTAGAACAGGCCCCTGCTCCACATGTGTTGGAGGTGTGAGTCTTCTCTGTCCCATGGTGGTGGCAGGTGTCAGCTGGTGACCTCCTACCTTGCAGGACCCAGGGAGGTCTAAATGTCATGTGCCTGCACCAGGGTGTCTCAATAAAAGAGGTTTCCTCTTGCTCATCTCGAGTCCCAGGCCTCAGGTGCTGTCCCTCTGTCCCGCTGCTCTGTCTCCCTGCATCACACCCTCAGCTGGCCTGGCTGCACCAGACCACTGCACGGACCAGATCCCTTGGGTCCCCAGTCAGACAAGCAGCCGTCTTCAGCACCCTCCTTGCTCCACCCAGGCCAATGGGATCAGGAGGTCTGTGTGTGTGGGGGGGGAGGGGCATGATTGCCTCCCACAAATCAACCCTGCATCTGGTCCAGATCCAGACCTGCCCCTTCACTCAGTGGTCAAGGAGGCTGCTGGGGGATCGTTGAGGGGTCTCTGGGAGCAAAGGCCTGTCCTTGCCTGGGGCTGGGTGGGGTGGGAGAAATAGCTTTCCTTCCTGGATAAGGGAAAAGGGCTACTTCAGCTCTCTGGACACACTGAGCTACTGCAGCTCTGGTGGGGGGGGAGCTGGTCCCCAACAGGGGTCAGGCAGGGTGTCTCCAGGACAGGGACATTCTGCGCCCTTGCCCCGGGCCTTGGGGGTGGAGACCATCTGGGAGTTGGACCTCCAGGGGTCTGGGCAGTGTGGCTACTGGGCTTCTAGTCCTAGGGAACCCCTGGAGACCAAGCTGCACCAGGTCCTCTGTGTGTGTGTGGGGGGGGGGGATGGCAGTGGAAATGGGGCATGCCCCACCTGGGGGTCTGGTTGGAATGGGAACCCTGCTGGACCCCTGGGCCCCACTGCAGGGAGTAAGGGGGGCCAGCTAGGGGCTTCCTGGAGGAGACAGGTGGAGTGCCACAGGCAGCCCAGGACACGAAGGGCATGGGGTACAGGTGGTGCTGGCTCCAGCAACCCCCGGCTGCCCCACCGACTAGTCTCCAGCTCCTGAGTGCTCAGCATCACCAGCAGGCAGCCCAGGTGTAAAGCTGCTCTGGCTGGGCCCGAGCTGCTGATTCATGGTGGCAGGGCACAGCGCAGGCGGGGCAGGGGCCCTGGATCCTGTTACCCCACTCCCTCTCAGGCCTGGGTCGCTGGGCAGGGGGAGCATGTGCGAGGGGCCCGGGGCTCTGCCCTTCAAAACCTGTCTGGTCCAGCATGGGGTCTGACTTGTGAAAGGATGATCCCCCCACTTAGAAGTAAGGGGGCACTGAAGCTGGAGTAGGGCAGGGCCCTCCGTCACCCCTGGGGTCAGGAACACCGCCCTGGAGAGGGCGGAGAGGCTCAGGCAGGGCTTTGAAAGGCAAACCGGAGGGAGGAAGCTGGCCGGGTGGACAGGCAGAAGGACTTGCAGATGCTTGGAGCAGGCTCCCCAAGTGCGGGGAGAGGGAGCTGGTGGTGCACAGGGACCAAAGGGGACCTTCAGGACCACCTCTCTGGCTCCCGGGCTTGGGAGGCCTGGGGTCAGGGGTCCTGGGGGGGGTGTTGGGGATGCAGCCTGTCTGGGAGACAGCACCGCCTCCCCCATCTGGAAGAGGGGGTGCAGGCAGGGCAGGCGCTGGGGAGCCACACAGCAGGGGATGGACGGCTCAGCCCAGGGGCAGGGGCATGCTGGGTGGGTGGGGAGTTGAACGCAGGGCGTTGGAACTCAGTGCTCAGCTCGGGGGCCTCAGGGGTGGGGGACCCGGTGGTGGGGGCGTGGACGTTGGCGGAGCCGGTGGACAGTGACCCGAGGCTAGGGGCCGGCCCGCGCCCTGGGGCGCGGTTAGTAAGGAGGAGCCAGGCGCCCCGCGGGTTCCCTGCGAAGACACCCCGGGCCGGGCCGGGCCGAGCTCAGCCCGAGCGGGGGACGCGCGGGGTCCGCGCCGCGTCGGTTCCAGGCCGGGCGCGGCTGCGGCGGCTCCCCTCCCCCCCCTCCCCCCGGGCGCCGCCCCGCCTCGGTCCTGCCCCCGCGGCCGCCGCCTCGGGTTTCCGGAGGGGCCGGCGGGCGGGCGGGCGGGGGCGTCACGTGCGCGCGGCCCGGGGGCCCGTTGGTCCGCCGACCGGGGAGGGGCCGCGCGCGCCCCACGGGCCGGCGTCGGGTCGGCGGCTCCCGAGAACCGCAGGGGAGAGCCGGGAGCCGAGTTCCACGCGGGGGCCCCGGGAGTCCCGCCGACCCATGAGCTCGCCGCCGCCCGCCCGCAGGGGCTTCTACCGCCAGGAGGTGACCAAGACGACCTGGGAGGTGCGCGCCGTGTACCAGGACCTGCAGCCCGTGGGCTCGGGCGCCTATGGCGCGGTGTGGTGAGCGCAGGCCGGGCGGGTCCTGGGGGGGCGGGCCGGGGTCCCATCCGCCCGCTAAGCCGCGCGCCCCGCAGCTCGGCCGTGGACAGCCGCACCGGCGCCAAAGTGGCCATCAAGAAGCTGTACCGGCCCTTCCAGTCGGAGCTGTACGCCAAGCGCGCCTACCGGGAGCTGCGCCTGCTGAAACACATGCGCCACGAGAACGTGAGTGCGCCGCGCGCCGCCCCACAGCGCCCGACAGCGCCCGACAGCGCCCCGCCGCCCCGACAGCGCCCCGACAGCGCCCCGACAGCTCCCCGACAGCGCCCCGACAGCGCCTCGCCTCCCCGACAGCGCCCCGACAGCTCCCCGACAGCGCCCCGACAGCGCCCCGACAGCGCCCCGCCTCCCCACAGCGCCCCGACAGCGCCCCGCCTCCCCGACAGCTCCCCGACAGTGTCCCGACAGTGTCCCGACAGTGTCCCGACAGCGCCCCGCGGCCCCGACAGCGCCCCGACAGCGCCCCGCCGCCCCCGCAGCGCCCCGACAGCGCCCCGCCGCCCCCGCAGCGCCCCGACAGCGCCCCGACAGCGCCCCCTCAGCGGCCCCCCAGCGCCCCGACAGCGCCCCGACAGCGCCCCAACAGCGCCCGCCCCGCGCGCTCACATCCAGATCCCGCCCCAGAGGACCAGTCCCTCCAGCCCCGCCACTTAGGCGTCCCCCAGGTGGTGGGCGGAGGTGGAGGGCCAGAGAGCCAGACAGACAGACTGCTTCCCTGGCTGGAGTCCTCTCCTCCCAGGCCAGTGCCTGGACAGGACGTAGCTCACCGTGGCTTCTTCCTGGGCCACATCTGGCCCTGCAGCCCAGGCTCTGGTCAGGGGATGGCCACTTGCCCTGGCAGAGGTGAGGCTGGTCCAGGTCTCACCTGAAACTCTGTGGAGCTCTTTTCCTGGAAGGCACACTTAGCCCCTTCCTTGTTTCCAGGTGTGTCTCCCAGCCCCAGCCCAGGCGCCCTCTCCAGCCCATCCGGCCCCCTTCTTGAGCCCGCTCCGCTCCATTCCACCTCCTGAGTGGCCTGGGCCTGGGAGCCCTGGGAACGCAGAGCTAGGCATGGAGTGGGAGTTGACATCCCGGCCCTGTCACCTCAGAGACTGAGGGTCTCCAGTGATGGAAGGGTTTGGGGAGCTGGTGTGTGGGGGGCACTGGGCACGGAGGCCAACACACGGAGGCTTCCTTCACGTCTCCGGCTGGGGTTTGTGGACAGTGGGGGAGTGGAGGACCTGGGCTCCCACCGGGGAAAGGCCTCCCTTGTTGTCAGACCTGCCCACGGAACACCACAGGTGGCTGCCGTGGGCCTCTCAGGTGGCCATTGCTAGCTGCTCAGCCAGGGGAGCTTCTCCACGCAGATCCCCTGCCGCCAAGAACTCTGCCCCTCCCCAACCCTCAGTCCTCAGCCGCTCCTGCCTCACCCGCATCTGGGTCCAGTCCGAGGGTTTGTGGTCTGTGCACCCAGACACTGGCTAATCGTGTTCCTGACACATGGTCTGGCCCCTCCTGGGTCATCGGAGTCACCAGCCTCCCCTCAGGAAAAGGAGTCCCCCAGGAAAGTAGTCCCCTCGTCCCTGGTGAAATCCATTCGTGGCGGCCACCAGCCCAGCCTGGGCCTCGCTATCTCCCCATCGCGCCTGGTCACGCCCGGGCCTTGTCCCGGGAGGGCAGACTCTTCTACCCAAGGTTTCACCTGCCCCCTCCCTCACCGCTCCCCCTCCACCCCCATCCTGCCCTGCCAGGCTCCCCTCCTCAGGTCTGCTCCCCCTGGGCCTGTGCTGGGGCCTCCCCCACAGTGTCAGCGGGTCCTACCATTGCCCCTCGAGCTGACCCACCGGCAGGTGGGTGCTGCTGCTTCCAGGGCACCTTGCACGCAGTAGGAGACTTGGCCTATTGTGGAGCCTCTTTCCTTGGAGGAAACCAGCTCTGAGAGGCCACGTCCAGCAGCAGGTGGAGGAGCTGCCCTATACCCTGCTCTGCCCCTACGCCCCCACTTCAGTCTCCCCCTGTCCTGCCCCCAACTGGGCTTCTGCACCTCAGAGGCACAGGTCTCCTTCGTCCTGATGGGCCTCTAGTCTCCGGCTGCCCTCTTCCTGCTCAGACTCTCCCGGTGCCCCCCCGGGCCTCACCTGCCTCCAGCCCCTCTCTGGACATCCCGCTGGTGCCTCCCCCCACCCCTGACTCTGGTCCTGGTGGCTGCAGTGGCCATTTAGCTGCCCCTTCACCTCGTGTCCTTCTCGCCTCCCTCCGGTCTGTCCCCGCATTCGGTGTCACGCCTGCTTAAACCCTTCCTTGTCCGCTCTGCATCAGAGCCAGACCTTCACCTGGCACACGAGGGCCTGCTCAGGCTCCCTCCGGCCTCTGCCTGGCTACTCCCTGGCCTGGGCCTCGGCCACCTGGCCTCCCTCCCCATGTTCCTCAAGTGCTCGAAGTGGCGTTCTCTCTTCTGCCTCCGCCACCCTTCGCATGTCCTCTGCCAGGTGTCTCCTCTCCCCCAGGGCACATCCGCCTGCTCCTCTGCTGCTCGAACGTGCAGGCTTCCCTGGGTCCCTGGAGGCCCTGTCACCCTCAGCCCTGGGTGCCAGTTGTCCCATTACCTGTCCGCTATCCATCACCCCTGACCGGGGGTCTGCAGGGCCAGGTCTGACTGTTGGTTTGGTCACACTGCTGCCTACTTGGGCCTCTCTAGCAGAAGCCCAGCTCTGGAAAGTACCTGCCGGATGTCGGTTCTCCCCTGGGTGGCTGTCCCCATCCTGTTCCCAGGTTTTCAATGGGGACAGGAAGGGGGAGGAAGGGCTAAGGAACTAGAGCTCCTTGGATGGCTGGGAGCTGATCCAGACTCGGAGCTGCCCCTCCCCCAGAGGATCCCAGCTGTCACCCTCCAAAAATAGCCCGCGTCTGTGGGCAGGTGTGCCAGGGCTGGGTGGTGCTGCCAGTGGGCAGAGCTGGCCCTGTAGACAGTGGGGGGAGATGGGGACAGCTGCAGGAGCCTTTCCTGCCTGGAGCCCAGTGCCAGCCTGGGGGGTGTGCCTCCATCCCACCTGGTGCTCCTGCCTCCTCCCCAGGTGATCGGGCTGCTGGACGTGTTCACTCCGGACGAGACCCTGGATGATTTCACAGACTTGTGAGTACTGGTTTGGGGCTGGCCGGGCAAGGTGGAGGGGTGTTGGGTCACTCCTGGGTGCCAACCTTGGGTTCTGGGTTGGCATGGGGGCCTGCTGAAGGTAGGCTTCTCCCTGGGGGTCGGGATGCACACTGCCCACCCATCTTCACACCACAGTCCACCTCCCTGCCACGTGCCCCTGGGACGCACAGCACTGGCACAGACAGGTGGAACCTGGGCCTCCTCTTCCCGTCACGCTTGGCACCAGGCTGTCTCCAGTGCTGGAGGTGCGAGCCTTGGACCCGAGCATTTGTGAACTGGCACGTCCTGGGCTGTGGGCCCTGGCAATAAGTGTGTGGCCATAACTGGAGCTGCTGACCTTTGCAGGAGGGGTGGGGAGGAGAGGCATGGTGCCTGCCCTGTGGCTGCCTTGGGCTCACACTGCTGTGGGCCAAGAGCCAGGGACCTGGCCTGGGACGGGCTGGGAGGACCGGTCCCCCACTGCTTGACCTTGCAGAGGTCAAGGACCCATGCTGGCCTCAGTGTCCTGGCCAGGTGCTGAATGTCTCTCGCTTCATCTCCCTCCACCTACCCAGCCTGCCCCTCAGACCCCAGCGCCCTGTTATCCCACCTTGCCCATAGGCACTTCTTTCCCAGCCCCTTGCCTGGCACAGTCCCTGCCCACCTGGCATTCTGGGGTGGGGCATGTTCTTGGGAGGTGGAGGACTGGGGGTCTTCCTGGGCCTGAGCCTGCCCCCCCCCGCAGTTACCTGGTCATGCCGTTCATGGGCACCGACCTGGGCAAGCTCATGAAGCATGAGAAGCTGAGTGAGGACCGAATCCAGTTCCTCGTCTACCAGATGCTGAAAGGACTGAAGGTGAGGCCTGAAGGAGGGGCGGCCCCCCGGCTGATACGTGGCTGTGAGGTCCCAGTGCGATGACACGGCTGACCCTTTCTCTGTCCCCACAGTATATCCACGCTGCTGGCATCATTCACAGGGTGAGTCCTGGTGCTGGTGGGAGCTTCTGGCTGTGTGGGCGTCCGAGGGGCTCAGCTCGTAGGAGCCTCCGTTTCTCACCTGTAAGGGCACAGTGGGGTCCAGTGGGGATGTCACACAGTGCCGGCACAGCCCTGGGGCCCAGGCGCCTCCACCCTCCCCGGTCGGTGTGCTCCCAGGCTCAGCTGCTGCCCCGGTGCCGCACTTGCACCCCTGCTGCCAGGCTACACAGCCACCTTCCCTCTGCCCCTAGGACCTGAAGCCCGGTAACCTGGCAGTGAATGAGGACTGTGAGCTGAAGGTGTGTGTTGGGTGGGGGACTTGGGCTCCCTCCCCACCTGGCCATCTGCCTGCCAAGCCCTCTGTCTTCAAACCTGCAGGAGGGCTGGCCTAGGCCCAGGGTCAGCGGTGAGGAAGTGGCTGAGCAGCTGATGGCCAGATGCACCCTGGGGAGGCACTTGATGGGGGGTGGCATCGGGCACACTCCCATACCTGCTTGAGGTGAGGGGGGGGAGGCGTCCCCCAGTGCCTCATGCCTGAGCCAGAGCAGGACCCAAAAGGCCTCCCCAGAGGTGCCTGTCAGGACCTAGGGGACATGGAGTGGAGAAACAGGGAGAGGAGACCCCTTGGGAGCCTGGTCCTAAGGGTGGGGGGAGGCAAGTTCTGTTGGGCTAGGTGCAGTGGCCATGGGGAGGAACCCATGGGAGGGCTTGAGGGTCCATGGCTGTGACCTCAGGCCCTGGAGGGTTGGCAGGAGACCCAGTGTACCCAGTCCCCTTGGGGCCCCCTGGGCCACAGGCTGGCCCACTCATTCCCCCGGAGCCCCTCTGCCCCACCTTCCTGATTCTGGCTGCAGATCCTGGACTTTGGCCTGGCCAGGCAGGCAGACAGCGAGATGACTGGATATGTAGTGACTCGGTGGTACCGGGCACCTGAGGTCATCTTGAATTGGATGCACTACACACAGACAGGTGAGAGACTGCCCAGAGATGGGGCCACCACCTGCCTGAGCCTCCCAGGCTGGACCCTCCCTCCCCACACCCATGGCTGCTCCTCTGGAGGCTGCTGAGCTGGGTTGGAGCCAGGAAGGTGTGGCAGACCAGATGGCCCCTGTGTCCATGTCCCCCCTGTGCGTCCCTCCCCCACCCTCGGCCCACAGAGCCCTGATGAAGGGCCTTCTGTCTCAGTGGACATCTGGTCTGCGGGCTGCATCATGGCTGAGATGATCACAGGGAAGACGCTGTTCAAGGGCAACGACCGTATCCTACACCTGTGGGGTCAGGTGGGCGGGACACACTGTCCAGGCTGGGTGGGTGGGTGAACCCTGCTCTCTGGCCCACCCTGTGCTCCTGAGCTCGGCCGAGACCTGGACCAGCTGAAGGAGATCTTGAAGGTGACAGGCACACCTCCCGATGAATTTGTACAGAGGCTGAAGAGTGCAGATGTCAGTGGGGAGCTGGGCGGGGGCGGGGGGGGGCCTGGGCCGGCCTGGGAGCTGGCCCCTCACCCTTTCTTCCCGCACAGGCTAAGGACTACATGAAGGGCCTCCCCGAGTTGGAAAAGAAGGATTTTGCCTCCATCCTGACCAATGCAAGCCCCCTGGGTAGGGCTGGACTTGGGGGAGTGTAGGGTCAGTGACCAGGTGCTAGGGCGGGTGCGGGGCCCTCTGGGCTGCCCAGCCTGACCTGCCCTCCCCACAGCTGTGAACCTCCTGGAGAAAATGCTGGTGCTGGATGCGGAGCGGCGGGTGACAGCCGCCGAGGCTCTGACCCACCCGTACTTCGAGTCACTGCAGGACACAGAGGATGAGCCCAAGGCCCAGAAGTATGACGAATCCTTTGATGATGTGGACCGCACATTGGAAGAGTGGAAGCGTAAGTGGGGGTCTCTGGGAGGGGCCTTTGGCTGGACCCCGTGAACCCCACGCAGGTTGCCAGGGCTCAGAGTCCTGGGTTCGCCAGGTAAGGGATGCAACAGGAGGTCAGAGGGCAGTGTGACCTCTGACAGCAGTGCGTCCTGGCCAAGGTGACCTCTGGCTGAAGCTGAAAGATGAGAGTGTGGACGCCTGCAGGGGCCCGGCACACACAGGAGCACAGGATGAGTTCTGGAAATCACAGGGGGCAGCTCCAAGCTCAGGGCAGTTGTGAGCACTTCCCCTCTCCAGTGCCTACCTCTTCCTGTCCAGGCCACAGACCCGGCCGGCTTGTCCCCAGGCCTCTGCTCACACCGCCTACACTTGCCCTTGTCTCTCCTTGCCCCTTTCATGACCTTTGCACCTGAACAACTACATACCCTTCACTTCCTGCTAGCGGATGAGGGCCACCCCAGCCAGTCCCCAGCCCTGTCCCCTATAGCCTCTGTAAGCAGTTCAGACCCCCCTATAGCTGCTCTGTACCTTCAGACTTTGCACTGGCCATGCCCTAACACCGGGCCCCTCTCCTCATTTCTGAGGGTCAAACTACACCTGCTCAGCTTCAAGCTGGGTTCAAGGATGCCTGCCTGGTCAGTCCCCAGGCCTCCCTCTGCTGTGGCCCTAACGCCCCTATGCTGGAACTGGCCTTGTCCATCTGCATTCCAGAATGGCTGGCCATGAGGGCTGGGTTTGGTCTCTTGGTGGCTGCAGGACCAGCCTGGGGGTGCAGACATGCCTGAGAGCAGCAGTGAGCACCGCCGGCACCATGGTACATGGCTGCCACTGTGTGCTAGGCCCCATCCTGGCTCTGCCTCAGACCTAGGGCCTTAGTCCTGCACAAGGGGGCATGGGTGGGGCTGGCTGGGTTGTGGGTCCCAAACTGTGTTCCTTAGATCCTCTGGGTTCCTTGGTGCCTCCAGCAGGGCTCAGTCCTTATCTGTGCTGTGTTTTGTGCTTTTAAGATTGGTTTGATGGAAGTTTTTTGTTGCTAAAAAAAGATCTCATGAAAACCACATGGCCCACAGGATCCTCTCTGTGGTCCCCGCCCACACAAACCATGCTGAGAGCTTTGCTTTGACTACAGACCATGGTGGACACGTGGCCTTTTTGTGACTGAGCTCCGGGTTAGGGTGCAAACACTCATCACCTCCTGTCTCCCTGGGAAAAAAGCCAGCTCTGCAGCAGTGGCCTCTTCACACAAACCTTCCCTGTGTGGATGGCCCCTGCCTTAGGATTAGAGGGGATACACTCTCAGACCACCTGCTCTAAGGTCACAGTGTGTCCTGAGCTGGGCCTGTGGAGTACCCGTGTTCCCCCAAGCTGGCACCTCACCAGCCAGGTGAGCGTGAAAGGCTGGGTTGGCTGAGCAGAACCAGTCCATTTGCAGACTGGTCAGAGGGGAGTAGAGCAGGCCCCTGGGCCCACCTTTGGTTGGCTCACTCCAGGCACATAGTTCAGGGAACATGACCACCTGGTGAGGAAGGTGGGTGGGAATCCCTCTCATTAATCGTAAGTAGATATTCTGGATCCAGAGACTGGGGTGTGTCTTGGCGGGACTCTGAGCCGCTACTTGAGTGAGCACATTGGTTTACATCCCTAGGACACCTTCGCTCACAAGGGCAGGCTGTGCGGGCCAAGGCCTGCCGGCTGCTTCAGGGACAGTGGTTTTGAGTTCCAGGAGCCCTTTCAGGGTGGACAGTCACTGGACAAATGTGGGTGGGCTGACAGTCACTGTGGCCTGGGACGAAGTCACACGTATGGGACGAAGAAACCCACCTGATGCCTACACCCCAGCAATTGCCTCTGACCCTGATGTTTTGGGGGTGGTGGGCCCCTAGGTCAGTGGTCTGGGCCTAGGAGCTCTCCCCACCCCCACCCTCACTGGACTCTCATGGGACTTATTACTGGTCAGTGAGCACCGGTGAGCTGGGTGTAGCGCTTATCTCAGGTCATTGGTGTCTGAAGAGGTGTGAACTGTAGGGGTTATTTTTATTTATTATTTTTCTTGGGGGGGTTGTTGATTCTGATGGGCAATTGGACCCCTTCTCCCATGACTCTCCATCTCTCTCACCCCACTCCAGGTGACACATATAAAGAGGTGCTCAGCTTCAGGCCTCCCCGGCAGCTGGGGGCCAAGGCCTCCAAGGAGACATCCCTGTGAAGACCCCTGGGCCCTGAGGGGGTGGTGGGGAGGCCTTGGGGACCCTGGCTGGCACTTCCACCTAGAAGGGGGGGATTGTTCCTGTGACCTCAGCTGGGGCTTGCATCCCAGGAGACTCCTCATTCCATGGACCCCATCCCCCAAGCCTGTGGCCCTGCTCTCAGGCCTCCACCTCAGCCTAACCTTGGAGGAGCCTTTGGACTTTCTGGACAGGACACCCACCCGGCCTGGGGCTGGCCTCTTGAGCTGTGGTCCCCTGAGCGGGGTGCAGCGAGAAGCGTCAAGGCCTTCGGGTGGGATGGGCTGGGGCCTGGGATGGAGGCCTGGCTCCCGGGCCTGCCTGCTGGGACCGCGCTGAGGCCCAGCTCATGGCTGAGAAGGAAGGACAGGAAGGGCGCAGGCGCTGACTCAGGGACGACTCCTGGCACCCCAGCCTGGAATGCAGCTTGTCCTTGTGGTGTGCCCACAGGGCTGGGAGGAAATAAACCCTTTTGTAGAGCTCCCACTCTGGCTTCACTTCCCGATTCTCTGGCTGGACTCCACCTCTGGGCCTCTGAGCCGCAGCCCTGCAGAGGAAGGAGGCCAGCGGGGGGGCTCAGCCCCTCCTTCCCAGGGCACGAAGAGCCGCGCCCACTTCCCCTGTTCTGTGCCAGTGAGCCCGGAGCCTGGAGCCCCCCCATTAGGGCTTGTTCCCCCCCTTTTTTTTTAGGAAGGGAAGGAGAGACATAGATGGAAGAGACACATCCATGACCCCAACGGGGTGGGGGCGTGGGGTGGGGGATGGAACTCCCGACTCCCCGGTGCGCGGGCGGGCGCTCTAACCACTGAGCCGCAACGGGTTTGTTTCTCCTTTTGGGGTGACCTTTCTCTAACGGCTGGGGCTCTGGAGCCCGACCTTGGGGCAGGGCCTGACGGGGGCGGGGGCTGTGGTTAGGGTCCCACTGGGACTCAGTCCCACTGCCTGAGCTCCCTGCGCTCCCCCGGGCCCGGGCAGGAGGGGGCGCGCTAGGCTCCGCGGGCACCGCTCAGGCCTCCGCCCCGGGGTCTCAGGGGAGGTGGGCTCTCTCTCCCGCACCCGCCTGCCCCTCCCCCGGCCACGTCCCAGCGCCGTCCGCGAGCCCGTGGCGCCCCCTGCTGGCCACTCGACGTCTAGGCGCGCCGGCCGCGAGAGCCGCTCCCGGGCCTGGCTCCTCCCACCTGTCCCCCCCGTACTAGCTGCCCCCAAAGCGGGGCCGGGCCGTTCTCCCCGCCTGGGGTTGGGCTGGGCCGAATACGGTCGGACGAGTTGCCACAGTGGACACCGTCCTTCTCTGACCAGAGGTCTTCTGTGCCTTTGGGACCGACTCCGGCCGGGACCCTCCGCTCCCCGGAATCTAAACGGGGTCCTCCACCGCCGGCCCTGCCCTTCGTGGCCGCGTGCCCTGGGATGGCCAATCAGAGCACGCCATTCCCTGGCCACCGCAATTGGCTGGCACCTGACCCCCAAAGACCCAATTGGAGTCTCCCCAGAGCCCTTGCAAAGCCAGGGTGACCAAGAAGCAGGACCAGGGGCAATCCCGCACAGGGTCCAGCCTCCCAGGTCCGGCCTAGGCCCACGCCCACACCCGCCTAGAGACCCGCTCCCAGGCCCCGCCCCCAGAACCCCCTACTCCCCCCGCCCCCCTAGAGACCCGCCCCCAGGACCCATCCAGGCCCCGCCCAGCCACGCCCACACCCGCCTAGAGACCCGCTCCCAGGCCCCGCCCCCAGAACCCCCCCTACTCCCCCCCCGTCCCCCCTAGAGACCCGCCCCCAGGGCCCACCAAGGCCCAGCCCCGCCCACACCCTTCCTAGAGACCCGCCCCCAGGGCCCACCAAGGCCCAGCCCCGCCCACACCCTTCCTAGAGACCCGCCCCCAGGACCCATCCAGGCCCCGCCCAGCCACGCCCACACCCGCCTAGAGACCCGCTCCCAGGCCCCGCCCAGAGACCCGCCCCCAGGGCCCACCAAGGCCCAGCCCCGCCCACACCCTTCCTAGAGACCCGCCCCCAGGGCCCATCCAGGCCCCGCCCAAGCCACTCCCACACCCGCCTAGGGACCGGCTCCCAGGCCCCGCCCCCATCCCCCCTAGAGACCCGCCCCCAGGACCCACCCCGGCCCCGCCCCATCCATCCTAGAGACCCGCTCCCAGCCCCGCCCCAGCCCTGCCCCCAGGGCCCATCCAGGCCCCGCCTAGAGACCCGCCCCCAGGCCCCCCCGGCCCCCCGTCCACCCTAGAGACCCGCCCCCAGGGCCCATCCAGGCCCCGCCCCGTCCACCCTAGAGACCCGCCCCCAGAGCCCATCCAGGCCCCGCCCACACCCCGCCTAGAGACCCGCCCCCAGGGCCCAGCCCCAGAGCCCGTGGGTTTCGGGCCGGGGCTCGGGGTGGGCGCGCTCTGGGCAGCTGGCTCTGCCCTGTGCCCGCGCCGGGTCTTCTGCTGCCCGCGCTCGTCACTCCGTCGGCCGCCCCTGGCCCAGGCCCTCCCTCCCTCCGCCCTTCCCCGGCCCCACGCTGCGGCGGCTCCTCCCAGCTTTCCTGCCACCACCCTGACCTCCCACTGGTCCGCTCTCTGGCCAGGGACCTTCCTGGAGCTTAAATTTGACCCTGTCTTTCCCTTCTTTAAAAAGAAATGTTTTAAGTGATTTTAGAGAGAGAGAGAGGAAGGGAGAGGGGGAGAGAGAAACAGAGCGGTTGCCTCCCGCACGCACCCCGACGGGGGATCAAACCCGCAACCCGGGCACGTGCCCTGACCGGGAATCGAACCGTGATCCCTTCGCGGGTGGATGCTCAACCGCCGAGCCACGCCCGCGGGGCTGTCTCTCCCTTTTTAAACCCCGGGCAGCGCTGGGCAACGGGGCAGCCTAGGCCGTGCCCAGCCCCGACCCCCGACCCCCGACCCGACGGGGCGCTCTCCTGCCCGGGCCTGGCTCCCGAAGCCCCTGGCTCCGCCCTCCTTCCCTCGCGCCCCTCCCGGAGCCCGGGCTGCGGGGAGAGGGTGGGCTTGGTGGTGGGGGGTCCCCGAGACACCCGCGGGGTCGGGCACCCTGGCCCTCGGCCCTCTCGCGCGCCCCCTCCCGTCTGCAGAGGGGACGGAGGCTGGCGACCGGCTCGGGAGGAGGAGCGGGAGCGGGGCAGCAGCCGCGAGGGGGCGGGACGGTGCCCGCCGAGCGGAGGAAGCCGGAAGCCGGGCCCCGGTGCCCCCCCGCGGGCCCCCTCCGGCTGCAGCCCGAGGCCTCCCTCCCGCCCAGGCCGCTGCCCGCCGGCCCCAGGCGCTGCGCTGCTCCGGGGCTGCCAGGAGGGGGCGGCAGTGCAGTCCCTGCGAGTGGGGCGCCGGGTCCTCCGCCCAGCTCGGGGCCATGAGGACCGCGCTGGTGTACCACGAGGACATGACTGCCCCCAGGCTGCTCTGGGAGGAGTAAGTGTGCCCGGCGGAGGTAGGGGGTGGGGAGGAGACTCTGGAGTCTGAGCTCTCTGTCCACTCAGCCCCGAGTGTGAGATCGAGTGTCCGGAGCGCCTGACCACCGCCATGGGACTCCTGCAGCAGCGTGGCCTGGAGCAGAGGTGCCTACGGTTGGCAGCCCGAGAGGCCTCGGAGGCAGAGCTGGGCCTGGTGCACAGGTGAGACCCCTGCTGCCATGCATCCTCCAGGATGAAGCCTAGGACCCGAGCCCACACCTGGTGGCCGGAACCTCACAAACAGTGCCTCTCCCCCATGTGCCTCAGTTTCACCACTGGGTGGGCGGGTGAGGGAGCATGAGCTGGGCAGTCCCACTGGGGCCCAGCCCCTTTCTCTCCTCCCCTCCCCGTTCCTCCTGGTGACTCTGCCTTGCCCGCCTGCCCCTCTGCAGCCCAGAGTACGTGGCCCTGCTGCGGGGGACTCAGGCCCTGGGCACGGAAGAGCTCCAGGCACTGTCTGGACAGTATGATGCCGTCTATTTCCATCCGGTGCGTGCCCTGGGTACCCACCCACGTGCCTGTTCATGGCCAAGGTTGCCAACGTGGCCAGTGTCCCTGTGTTCGTGGACGTGCCCATGCCTTGCATACCTGCTGCTGCTGGCACCTGGGACTGTCCTGGCACATTCCATTCAGCACTTGGTGCGCTGCAGCCTGGCACAGACGTGGGCAGAGTCTGTGAGGGGTTGCCGGTGGGGGGCTCATCTGCACCCCTGCCCCCACAGAGTACCTTCCACTCTGCACGGCTGGCTGTGGGGGCTGGGCTGCAGCTGGTAGATGCAGTGCTGACTGGAGCTGTGCACAATGGGCTTGCCCTGGTGAGGTGAGAGCTGTCCTTCTCCCCTGGCTGCCCCACATGTGGGCAGAGGATGACTCTGACATGCCCCATGCCCCACTGTCACCCTCAGGCCTCCTGGGCACCACAGCCAGAGGGCTGCCGCCAATGGATTCTGCGTGTTCAATAATGTGGCCATAGCGGCCAAACATGCCCAGCAGAAACACGGGCTGCACAGGTGTGTGCTGGGCTGGCTGTAGCTGGGGCCGGGCCAAACGGAAGGATGGAGTGGAGTAGGCTACTGAGAGACCCTCACCCAGCCCCTTCCCATCCTGGGCTGGGCTCCTGGCCTGGAGATGGGAGGCCCTGCCTCCCAGTGAGCCCAGTGCTGTCTGTCCCCAGGATCCTCATCGTTGACTGGGATATTCACCATGGCCAGGGCACCCAGTATATCTTTGAAGATGACCCCAGGTGAGCTGGGGGTGGGGATGCAACCCTTTCTCACGACCCCACTCTTCGGAGGTGGGGCACACAGCCTGGCCTGGGAAAGTCCTAGCCTGATGACATAGCTGTGTGCTCAAGGGTCAGAGTTCTGTGAAGAGCTCTGGGGCTGGGTCCTCTGACCTTTGACCCTGGCCGGTTATCTGCAGTGTCCTTTACTTCTCTTGGCACCGTTACGAGCATGGGCGCTTCTGGCCCTACCTGCAAGAATCCGATGCAGTAGCTGTTGGGCAGGGGCAGGGCCGAGGCTTCACTGTCAACCTGCCCTGGAACCAGGTGCCACCCTTCACCCTTGGCCCCTAGCCCAGGTCCCCCATCCTACAGCTCCGGGCCTCCTAAGTATAGTTCAGGGCGTCCTTTCAGGGTTACCCCCAGAGCCCATGCCCGAGGGGTGAAGACCCCAAAGCCCACCCTGGCCGGGCCCAACACTGATGCCCATCGCTGCAGGTCGGGATGGGAAATGCTGACTACATGGCCGCCTTCCTGCACGTGTTGCTCCCCCTGGCTTTTGAGGTGACTGCGTGGGGGGCCATCTCGATGGCAGGAGCGGTGGGGGACTCAATGCCCAGAGGAGAACAAGTCCTGGGGGAGGAGGGTCTCTGATGGGCCTACTGTCACTCCCTCCCCACCTGGTCCCATCTGCAGTTTGATCCTGAGCTGGTGCTGGTCTCAGCAGGATTTGACTCAGCGATCGGGGATCCCGAGGTGAGGGCCTGGCCTGACCTGGAGGAATTCTAGGGTCTAGTGGCCAGGCCCCCATCATATCTGGCTCTGGTTCCAGGGGCAGATGCAGGCTACGCCAGAGTGCTTTGCCCACCTCACACAGCTGCTGCAGGTGCTGGCCAGCGGCCGGGTCTGTGCCATGCTGGAGGTGATTATGGGGAGCTGGGAGGGTCCAGGGGCCAGAGGCTGAGGTGCAACCAAAGGGGCCTTCTGCCCCAGTGACACCTCTGCCCTCCTCTCTCCTCCCAGGGTGGCTACAACCTGGAGTCGCTCTCTGAGTCTGTGTGCATGACAGTGCAGGCCTTACTGGGTGACCCTGCCCCACCCCTGTCAGGGCCCATGGTACCACATTGCAGGTACGAGGGGTAGGCAGCTGGGAAGGCTGGGGCTACAAAGCCAGGTCTCACCACTCTTGTCTCTCCCTGCAGCGCCCTGGAGTCCATCCAGAGTGTTCGGGCAGCCCAGGTCCCTCACTGGACAAGCCTCCAGCAACAAGGTCAGTGTGGCCTGGCCAGGTAGTGGGACTGGGCCTGGGGTTTCCACGAAGTGGCTGTGACTCTGAACCACCCTCTAGACTTGACCCCTGTCCTGAGTCCCAGCACCTGCACCCCAGAGGGGAGGCCCTCGCCTCTGCTGTCTGGGGGGCCCGAATTCAAGGTTGCAGCCGCCCAGGCCACAGCAGCACTGAGCGCCCTTCTGGACCAGATGCACCTCCGCCCCACACCCCCTGTCCGCACAGCTGTTTCTCTGACTGGGCTGGATGCTGCTCTGGCCCTGCCCTCTGACATCCTCCATCAGGAGGGGTCAGCCCTGAAGGAGGAGACACAAGCCTGGGCCAGGTGGGCAGAGTGGGCCTGGGCAGAGGGGTGGGGCTGTGCCAGCGAAGCGCCCTTGTGTGACTCACCTGTGATCTGTATGTCACCCCATGTCTGTGTGTTCCTCTGGTTTTCCCACCACAGGCTACATGAGGCCCTGGCCAAGGACGAGCCTGTCAGTGCACTTGGGAAGGTCCTGTACCTTTTGGATAGGATCTTGGATGGGCAGGTGGGGGCACCTGGAGGGGCTAGGGGTGGCTGTGGAGCTGGGGGCAGGGCCCAGGACCTGCCCATGATGGGTAGCCTGTCGGGGGAGGGCTGTGGGGGTGCAGAACCATGTGGACATGAGTGTGGCCTTATGCCCAGGACCCTTCCCAGAAGATCCCCTAGGGACAGGTTCACAAGCACTCCCTCAGTCCCCTCAACTAAATGCTCTTTGGCAGAGGGGGAAGATGGTGATTTCAAGTGTAGTTTTAAGCATCTTATTTTCAGAAGTGCAGCAGTTTGGCCTCAGCGTGTATAGATGACATCCACGGAGACAGGGACCAAGAGAAGGGACTGATGGGTCTGTTTTCCTGGTTTTGAGGTTGCCCTCCACTGCTGTTATTTACCCCACAGGAGAGCAGCAGTGTCGCAGCCACCCGGGCCCCTGCTGCAGCTGCCACCCTGGACATGGCCATTCGGTGCAGCCTTTCCCGGGGAGCCCAGAGGTGAGCATCAGCAGGCTGGCCTGAGTCTCTGAGGGCATGGCTCATGGGCAACTCTGCCCTGGCTACCACAGGGGGAGGGCTTTGGGAATGGACTCCTAGTGGGATGAGTAGAGCCTGTCCTGGGACCAACTCTTCTTCTAGGCTTCTCTGTGTGGCCGTGGGACAGCTGGATCGGCCACCGGACCTTACTGATGATGGGTATGCCCCTTGCGTCATGTGTCCATCCAGTCCTGCATCACTGTGGGTCCCCAGGAGAAATGGCTGGGTGGGCCAGAGGGGCCCAGGGAACAATGCCAGGAGGGTCTCCAGCACAGAGGGTCAGCACTTCCAGCACCCCTACCCCCAAACTCTCCCGCACCTCCCAACTCTGGAGGGTGAGTGGGCTGTCACTCACACGCACGTTTCCATGGGCCCACTCTCCCTTAAAAGGAGGACTCTGTGGCTGAACATCAGGGGCAAGGAAGCTGCTGCCCTATCCATGTTCCACGTCTCCATGCCACTGCCAGGGGTGAGTGGTGGTGTCACAGGACCAGGCAGTGGCTGCTCACTGGCATCACCATAAGGGCCAGGCCCCTGGCCTTCACCCACCCTTCCTGGCTTCCTGATGGGACTTTTGGTGTGGCTGCCCACCCCATACTTGGAAGTGGGGCGGGCTGAGCTGGCAGGAGGAGTGTCCCCTGGGTGAGGGGATGGGGCTATGCTGCTGTCCCTCCGCAGACTACCGGCGGGTTCCTGAACTACCTCCTAGCCCTGGTGCTGCCCCTGGCCTATGGCTTCCAGCCTGACCTGGTGCTGTTGGCACTGGGGCCTGCCCATGGCCTACGGGACCCCCAAGCTGCACTCCTGGCTGCACTGTTGCGGGCACCTGCAGGGTGCCGAGTCTTGGCTCTTGTGGATGAAGTGAGTTGAGCAGAACAGGTATGCTGTGGGATGGCAGGTGGGGAGAGACCAGTGACTGACTCACTGCTTTCACCTCTGCCCTGGCCCAGGAATCCACACCCCAGCTTGCAGGAGTCCTGGCCCAGGTGCTGCATGGAGAGGCACCCCTCTGCCTGGGCCCCTTCTGCGTGGCCTCCCCAGAGGACATGCAGGCCTTGATGCACCTTCGAGGGCAGCTAGAGCCACAGTGGAAGCTACTGCAGGTGGCCGGTGAGACTGGGAACAAGGCTCTGGCTGACTGCTTGGGGCCCTGGGGGACAGCCCTGCTTCAGAGCTCCGAGGGGAGAGGGGCTCACGTCTTGGGACTGGGGTGCTGCCCTGAACCAGTGCACAGCCGAGCCACGCGGATTGTGCGCCTCTTCCCAGCTCCCACTTCACTGCCAGGACCCGGTGGCTTGAAATCGGCCAGGGTGGGAGTATTTACACCCCAGAAATGACACTACAAACCAGCCCCCCAAGAGCACACCGCTGCCTGCGGCCTCCGTCCTGAGTGATGTCCCGGCCACGGGGCGCCTGGGGCACTGGCTCGGGCACTGTGGCCACTGCCGGGACCTGGAGCGCCCTCGGCACCCGCGTCCGCAAGGAAGGCCCCGCCCAGGCTCCCGCCGCTCCTATCAGTAAACGGTTTAGCGAAAGTCTGACTCCGCCTCCGTCCTTGCGCCCGCTCCGTCGCGTCTCCTTCCCCACCCGCGGAACCGCGGCTGCAAGCCGGAAGTGCGCTTCGGCCCGCGGCCACCAGGGCCCGCCCCCGGGCTCCCTGTGACGCACTTCCGGCGCGCCGGCGCCCGCGCGTTTGCGGGTCGCGCGGCAGTGACGCGAGGCGCCGGGAGCTGCCGGGCGCGCTCTTTCCCGCCTCAGGCTCGGCGGACGGGCGGCGCTCCCGGCCCCACGCCCCTCCGCGGGCGGCGCCTCCCCCGGCCGCCCCTTCTTGGGCCCCGAGGGAGCGTGCGAGGCCGGCGCGTCCGCGGTGCGCTGCCCGCTCGCGTCTCCTTCGGTCGTCACGGCCCTGCGGCCGCTGCGGGCTGCGGGCTGGCCGGTGCTGCGCTGGCGCCCCGCAGGCCGCTGCAGGCCGGCCGGGGGGGCAGGGCCGCCGCAGACGCCGGTGCAGTTAAAGCCGCGGGCTCCGGCCGGAGTGAAGGAGGCCGCCTGCCCGTCAGCCCCGTGGGACCCGCCCCCGGCCGTCGGGCCCGAGGGAGCTGAGCGGCGCGGGCATGGCCAGCATCACCCAGCTGTTCGACGACCTGTGCGAGGCCCTCCTGCCCCCTGCCAAGGCTCTCCTGGGCCAGCGCAGCCTGAGCCGCAGGCGGGCGAAGCAGAGCCTCAAGAGGGTGGCCTACAATGCCCTCTTCACAAACCTTTTCCAAGACGAGACTCCCAAGCTGCAGCCTGACCTCTCAAGACTCCCGGTGAAAAACAAGATCCTCATGCTGTCCTTTGACTTGAGAGTGGGGGGCCTGGGCCCCGAGGCTGACCGTCTGGAGGAGCATGTGGGGCAGCTCGAAGCAGCCCCTTGCTGTCCGCTGGTGGAGGTGGGGTCGGCTCTGGACCTGCTGGTTCAGCTGGCGGGCACTGGGCCCCCTCAAGTTCTGCCCCGAAAACGGGACTACTTCTTAAACAACAAGCATGTCGGGAGAAACGTGCCCTACAGCGGCTACGACTGCTACGACCTGAGTGTGTTTGAGATGGATGTTCAGTCTCTGATCTCCAGAGAGGAGTATTTATGTCAGGACATGATCCAGAAAGCGCTTCAGGTGATGGAAGCGACGCCGGGCACTGGCCTGCCCACTGCCCGGCTCTTCTCTTACGGTGACCCTTATGGTGACAGGTTTGAGAGAGACACCCGGGTCTCGCTCTTCGGAGCCCTTGTGCACAGTCGCACCTACGACATGGATGTCCGGCTGGACTTGCCCCCGGTGCCTGACAGCGCGGACCTCTTTGGACTGGCCATCAAGGTAAGTGCTGCTTTCTTGCCTTCGGCTCCTGGGGCCTCTGGAAATGTCTCCTTTGACCTTCCTTTTGTCACGGGAATGGTAGGACAGCGCTAGAGTCCAGGCCACTTGGTGGCTGAGCTGTGGTGAGCCCAGGCTTCCGCTCCCCACCTTCCTGGGATAGCACACTGCTGCCCACCTGTAGGCCCAAGCAACATGCTGCTTCTCATGTTTACCCAACAGGGCGTGTTGTTAAGTCACTTATTCTGCCTCTAGAGGTGCTACTTAAACTTAAGTTAATTAAAATGAAATAAAAAGTTCAGTTCCACCCTGCCAGCGTTGACCCCTGAACCAAGAGGTCACCAGTTCTATTCCCGGTGGGCACATGCTGGAGTTGTGGGCTTGATCCCCAGTAGGGGGCGTGCAGGAGGCAGCCAATTGATGTTTCTCTTACTGATGTTTTTAGCTCTCCCTCTCCCTTTCTAAAATCAATAAAAACATATCAAAAAAAAAAAGTGGTAAAACTTAACCACAATAAAAAAAAGTTCAGTTCCTCAGTCATATAAGCCACATTTCAAGGGCTCAGTAACCACATGTGGCAAAAAATGTTTGTTTATACCCTACATGAAGTTTTAATACATACTTTTTTCCCACCTGTAAGGTGGGATTTTTCCTACATTATTAAGTCAGTCATCATTGGACTTTGTATTTTGTGGTTTTATGAATGTTGCCGAAAGGATGCACTGTCGTTGCTCACTCATTCCCTCACTATGAGACATTCAAGTTATTTGCAAGCAAACAATGCTGGCACATACATCTTGGTCTACATAAATTTTTCGTTATCTAGTATGACTTTTATGCTGGGTTCCCCAAAATGGAATTTCCAGACTGGATGCATTTCATTGTGAGTTATATTGAGACTTATGTATTGTGTGAAATTGGAAGTTGGTAACTTTAGTAAATTAACTTAGTTCCTTAAGTGATTTAATGGAGGCAAAACACTGTGTGGTACATATGTGCTCAAGAGAAACAGGAAACATTCTGCCAGGTCTTTACTGTGTGAGTAAATGTGTGGAGAAGTTCCAGAATTTCCATCACACAGTGAAACTCAGACCCAAAGGCAGACGTGGTGTTTCCTCCTTCCCCCTTGTTTCCAGGTGCCTCAAAGTGTGGACCCATCCGAAGATGAAGGGTTCCAGTCAGCATCCAACTTGACTCCCGACTCCCAGTCTGAGCAGGGCACAACCCCAGAGATCGACCCCTGGGATGCCGTGCTCACCTATGAGGCCAGCAAGCGGAGGTGTTGGGAACAAATCGGCTGGTACGTGCACCTTTGCCTTTACAGACACTGACCTCCTCTGGCACCTGCTTGCACCTTTACCCAGAGAGCCCAGCAGACAATGATCTCCTCTGGCATCTGATCGTGCCTTTACCCAGAGAGCCCAGGTGGCTCTGGTAGAAGCTGCTATGACAAGATTGGGGACCAGGAAGTTTCAGTCAGGCTGGTGCACAAAACTGTCTTTGTTCTGGGAGTGGAGAGAAATGCTGGGGGGGAAGGCCTTCAGGCTTTACAGAAGTTCCCACTGTGCCAGCAGCTCCACAGATCACACTTCCTAGTGGAACAGCCACTTGCATTTGAGTTAACGTCCTTACCACAAGGGTTCCAATCCG
This sequence comes from Miniopterus schreibersii, assembly GCF_964146895.1. Lineage (NCBI taxonomy): Eukaryota > Metazoa > Chordata > Mammalia > Chiroptera > Miniopteridae > Miniopterus > Miniopterus schreibersii. The sequence continues at coordinate 187,424,523 of NC_138102.1, read as the reverse complement.
AGGTGTCTGAGTGAGGCCTGGCAGACAGTGTGGTCAGGGCTGGGAAGAAATGCTCCCGGGCCGGGGTGCTGATGAGGGAACTTTCTTCGTGCCCACTGTTGTCCTCATCTAGAAGGATGAGAGTGCTGCTCTCCCGCTGGTCATTGTGGTTGTAGCAGTGTTTCGTTGATTGCTGCTCATCCGAGTCTGGGGTTCTCTGAGTCAGCGACATGCTTCTGTCTTGAAATCTCCTGGAATGGGGGGGATGCAGGCCTCTCTTTAGAACCTGTTTCCATTTAGACCCCAGCCACCTGCTTGGTTCCTGCCGTGGGCAGTTAAAAAAGCTGTGTTCTTGCCAGAAGCAGAGCGCCATGTCCATGCACAGCCCCAAGACTGTGAACTCTGTCCCTGCCTCAGTCCTCTGGAGGACCCCTCCTTCCCCAAGGCTCACTCTGAGAGCCGGTTGGTCTACAGGACGCCACCCATTCTGGGGAAGCCGTTTCCTTCTGTCAGGGGCTGAGCTCTCTGTGGAGATGAGTGGGAATTGCTGGTTTCCTGCATGGGCTTTTCTCCGTTGGCTCTGAGTCCTGGGAGGCATGGTGGTGCTGGGGTGACCCTGCAGGAATAGGGCAGGAGCTGTGTGCTCCTCCTGCATTCAGATAGTTGTGAGTGAGGGAAGAGCGCAGTGTGGTGCATTTTCAGTTAAAAAGCACCATGACTTTAACGGGTTCTGAGATATATTGTCCTTGCACCTTGTGTACCATCCTGACATGGAGGTGAGACATGCTGGGGGTCTGACACCTGTCCATGTTAGGATGTCCTTGCAGCTTGGAGCCCGTTACCCACTCCTCGGAAAATGACTTTTGTCTTTGAAAAAATAAACGAGCCCGGCCGGGTGTGGCTCAGCGGTTAAGCGTCGACCTAGGATCCAGGCGATCATGGTTCGATTCCCGGTCAGGGCACATGCCCGGGTTGCGGGCTGCAGCCGATCAATGACTCTCTCATCATTGATGTTTCTAGCTCTCTCTCTCCCTCTCCTTTCCTCTCTCTGAAATCAATAAAGATATGTTTAAAATAAAATAAAATAAAGTAAAATAAACGATATTTTTTGATTTGCTAGACCTAAAATCAAGGGTTTTTGGGAGGAGGAGAAGAGAGCTGGTCAGGTGTTGAAAACAAGAAGAAAAGTTTCAGAAAGGCCTGTGTTCCCATGCTCTGTTTATTGAGAAATTACTTTTCCAGTGGATTTTTGAAAGACAGTTTTTTCATACTTTTCAGTAGAGGTGCCCTGTGTCCAGAACCGCACTCACAAGGCCCAGTGTGCCTGCTTTGTGCTAAAACATTCATGAGCCCAGCCAGTGTGGCTCAGTGGTTGAGCATCGACTTATGAGCTTGGAGGTCAGGGTTTGATTCCTCGTCAGGCCACATGTCTGGGTTGCAAGCTCGATCCCCAGTAGGGGGCACTCAGGAGGCTGCCAATCAATGACTCATCATTGGTGTTTCTCTCTCTCTCCCTCTCCCTTCCACTCTCTGAAATCAATAAAAAAACAAACAAACAAAAAGAAGAACATTCATGAGACTTTGCTCTGTCCATCCTTTGTATAATGTACACATAACACAAAATTGAACACTAACCATTTTTAAGTGCACAGCTCAGTGGCATTAACTACATTCACAGTGCTATGCAGCTGTCACCATCATCTCCACAGCTTTCCATCTTCCCAAATGAAACTCTGTCCTCATTAAACACTAACTCCCCATCCTCCCTGCAGCCCTTGGCACCACCATCCTACTTTCTGAATCTGCCTATCGCAGGGACCTCCTATAAGTGGAATCTACAGTATTCGTCCTTCTGTGTCTGGGTTATTTCACTGAGCATAATGTCCTCAAGCTTCATCAATGTTGTAGCAGGTGCCAGAATGTCCCTCTTTTTGAAGGCTGAATCATATTCCTTTGTGTGGATGGATCATGTTTTTTAAAAAAAATTTAATTTTTAAAATTAAAAAGTGTTTAAAAAAATATTGTTCTATTGATTTTAGAGAAAGAGGAAGGGAGAGGGTAAGAGAAGAGAGACAGAGAGAAACATCGAAGTGAGAGAGAAGCGTCTATTGGCTGCTTCCTACACAGCACCTACTGGAGATCGAGCCCACAACCTGGGCTTATGTCCTGAATGGGAATTGAACCAGTGACCTTCTGGTGCATGGGTAAACACCCAACCAACTGAGCCACACCAGGCAGGGCTGGATCACATTTTTTTTAATCCATGTATCCGTCGCTGGACACTCGGCCTACTTCTACCTTTGGACTGTTGTGAATATGCTGCTGTGCACGTGGGTGTGCAAACCTTATGCTTGTTTTTAACCTAAAGATACATTGTGAGTGAGGGGTCATCCTGAGGACCACAGCGTGTGCTCTGTGGGTGCTGGCGGGTGGGACTCTGTGTGAATTGCCTGGTTAGGATCCAGCACAGCTGGCAGTAAACCCACAGAGATGACTGAGAGTCTGGTGGCTGGTTAGATACATACCTGCTCCGTATTTCCTATACATTTTCAGTCATTTTCTCCTGCCTTGTGTTTATCTAGTTGAGGTGCCTGTGGCTTTGTCTCCACAGCCCCCCTGGCCACAGAGAGGAGCCCTACCTCACAGAGGCGGGAAGGGATGCCTTCGACAGTTTCTGCAGGCTGTGCCAAGGGGAGCTGCAGGTGCTGGGCGGGAGCCTCCTGCAGGCAACGCAGCCCGTGTTGGTGCAGGAGTGCGAGCTGGTGAAGGATGTGCTGAACGTCTTGATTGGGGTTGTGTCTACCACATTTCCCCTCTGCCAGGTAAGGGGTGCCGACAGCATGTGGTCACTACACGGGTGCAGGGTTTGTGGCCGGCACTGTCTGAGCACTCCAGAGAGCAGGAGGAGGCCAGTGCGGCAAGTAGATGGGCTGGGTGGACCTGCAAGCTGCTCAGTGACGACTGCAGCAACAAGCTTCTCATTTCAGTTCTAAAAACTATTCATTTATTAGCACCTTTTTACAAACTGAACAAGAGTGAGATATTCATCGCTATCAGTGAAACAGGAGAAATGGATCTGCTGTTTGCTTGCCCTTGCCCTTCGAGCGTCCTGCACACAGACAGCACAGGCGGCCTTCAGGAAGGGCCACGCAGAAAGGCAACTGTCTCTGGCTTTTCTCACTTCATGGACATCTCTTCTGGCCACTTACTTGGCTGGGGCCTTGCTTCTCCTGACCAGGACTGCAGTTTACCCAGCCCTTGCTCTTGTTGGGCCTCATATGTGAATGTATTGATGAAAATGAAGCCTTTTGTACAGGTTCTCCCAGTGCCGCCTCCTGTCACGGAAATTCCTGGCCTTTCCATGTCTCACATGCTCAATCACAGCGGCTGCATGGGCACATTTGGGTGGTGCTGCTGCTGCTGAGGGCTTCCCTCTGGACACGGTTCTAGCACCCCATTTTCATGACCTCATAGTGTTTTGTCACATAACTTAAAATGTACCATCTTCACCACTTAAGTGCACAGCTCAGTGGCATTAGGTACATTCACAGTGTTGTGCAGCCATCACCATCCTCTCCAGAACTTTCTTTTTTTTCTTCAAATTTTGTCTTTATTGTTGAAAGTATTACAGATGTCCCTTTTCCCCCCATCGATCCCCAGAACTTTCCATCTTCCCAACAGAAACTCTGTCCCCATTAAACACTAATCCCCTCTCCTTTCCCCAGCCCCTGGCAACCTCCATCTACTTCCTATCTCTATGAATGTGACTCCAGGTGCCTCATGTCAGTGGACTCTACAGTGTGTGTCCTTCTGTGTCTGGCTTATGTCACTGAGTGCGGTGTCCTCAGGCTTCACCTATGTGGTTGCATGTGTCGGAATTTCCTTCCTTTTTAAGGCTGAGCAACATTCCATGTATGTGTGGACCATGCTTATCCTTCACCTGTCGATGGACACTTGGGCTCCTTTCACCTCTTGGCTGCTGTGAGCATGGGTGTGCAGATCTCCGTGTGGGTCCTGCTTTTACATCCTTTGTGTATATGTGGACGTCCTGTGTTCCCAGCACCATGCGTTGAAAAGACTGTTCTCCCATTGAATGGTCTTTGTGCCCTTGTTGAAAATTAACTGACTATGTATGTGAGGGTTTATGTCTGGGCTCTCTGTTTTGTTCCATCAGTCTGTCTTTCTGTCCTCATGCCAGGACTGCGGTGTTTGATTACTGTAGCTTTGTGGTAAGTTTTGAACTTGGGAAGTGTGAGTCCTCCAACTCTTTTCTTTTTCAAAATTGCTTTGGTTATTAAGGGCCCCTTGCAGTTCCACATACATTTTAGAAAAGGCTTTTCTGTTTCTGCTTCTGCAAAAACACCATTGGGATATTGATGGGGGATTGCATTGAACTTATAGATGGCTTTGGATAGTACTGTCATCTTTTTTTTTTTTTTAATATATCTTTATTGATTTCAGAGAGAGGAAAGGAGAGGGAGAGAGAGAGATAGAAACATCAATGATGAGAGAGTCATTGATCGAGCCCTCAACTGGGGCATGTGCCCTGACCGGGAATCGAACCCTGATTGCCTGGATCCTAGGTCGATGCTCAACCGCTGAGCCATGCCCGGCTGGGCAGTACTGTCATCTTAACAGTATTAAATATTCCAGTCCATGACCATGGGTTGTCTTTCCACTTACTTAGGTTTTGATTTGTTTCAGCAACGCTTTACGCAAGCCTTTTGCCTCCCGGTTAAATTTATCTCTTAAGTAACTTTATTCTCATATTGCTATTGTAAACATAATTGTTTTCTTAATTTCCCTGTCAGCTTTCTTAGTGCCTGTATATAAAAGTACAACTGATTTTTGTGTGTTGATTTTGTAGCTGCACCTTTGCAGAGTTTGCTTATTCTGGTAGTCTTTGTGTGGCTTCTTTAGGGTTTTCTATACGTATGATCAAGTCATCTACTAATAGATCATTTCACGTCTTTTCCAATTTGGATACCTTTTATTTATTGTTTCTTGCCTGATGGCTCTGGCTGGGACTTTTGGCACCATTTGGACAAAAGTAGAAGCAGGCGTCCTGGTCTTGTTTCCGATCCCAGGGGAAAGCTTTCCGTCTCCACCACTGCCTGTGACGTCGGTTCTGTGTGTTGTGTACATGCCTTTATCATAGTGAGGACGCTCTCTTCCTAACTTAGCGAGTGTTTTGTCATGAAAGTGTGTTGGATTTTGTCACATGCGTGTTTGGGGCGTCAGTTGAGGTTCTGTGACCTGTATCACAGTGATTGATCTTGGAGGGAACTGCCCTTGCGTTCCTGAGATGAAACCACCCCGTCGTGGCTGTGTGTGGGATTCGGACTGTAGGACTTGACTGGGGATTTTGCATCCGTGTTCACAGGGATATTGGTCTATAGTTTCCTTCCTTGTGACGTATTTATCCAGCTTTGATTTGGGACAATACTGACCTCATAGCATTAGGGACCACTCCCTCTTCTTCAAGTTTTGGAAGAGTTTGAGAACAATTGGTGTGTGTTCTTTTTTTTTTTTTTTTTTTTTAATATTTTTATTGATGTCAGAAGGAGGGAGAGAGAGAGAGAGAAACATCAATGATGAGAGTCATTGATCGGCTGCCTCCTGCATGCCTCCTACAGGGATCAAGCCCGCATCCCGGGCATATGCCCCGACTAGGAATCACACCGTGATCTGGATCACAGGTCGCTGCTCAGCCGCAGCCACGCTGGTCGGTGGTGGTAGCTCTTTTTCACCCTCACCTGAGGTTATTTTTCCATTGCTTTTTCAGAAAGGGTGGGAGGGGGAGAGAGAGAGAGATCAGTGTGAGAGAGACACAATGATTGGTTGCCTCCTACACTCGCCCCAACCAAGTGGGGGATGGAGCCTGCAACCAAGTACGTGCCCTTGGCTGGGATCGAACCCAGGACCCTTCAGTCTGTGGGCTGATGCTCTAACCACTGAGCCAGAACAGCCAGGGCATAGTTCTTTGTTTGGTAGAAGTCACCAGTGAAGCCATTAAAGTACAGCAAAATACACATAACATTTATCATTTTAGTGTTGGGAGGTGTGTTGGTCTTAGCCTGTGGATAATGACCTTGTTTGGGATGCCTGAGACACTCACTCCGCCTGCATTGATGTGTGGCAGCCCCACATACATTCCCCCCGCACCCGGCTGTGTTGTGGATGGACCGGCCCTTGTGATTCCTTGGATTTCAGGATGCACCTCAGCAAGAAACCATTAGGGAACTCTGAAGAATAAAATTTACTCCTCACAGGTCTCGGAGGGTGCACAGCACCTACGGGACCACCCAGCGAGGTCTTAGGGAGAGAGAGAGGAGGGAGGGGATCTGGGGCTCTGCCTCCGTTGGGGTGAAGGGTGGGGTTGCGTAGGGTTTTGTAGGTTTACTCTTTATTGGTGAATTTACAACACAAGGGTGGGAATTAGGGTGCAGGGAGCGAGAATTGTGGTCACTCACGTGGTCAGTTATCTAGGCCGCCTGGAGTTTCTAAAAGGGGAACTTCGCCGGTGGGGCTGCCTGTCCCATTCTCATGCTTCACTGGCAGCTGCGTCTGCAGGGTGAATGGGTGCTCAAGACGGGGGTCAGGCCCTCACATACAGGAGGCTTTGGCTAGGAATCTGTGTCCTCGTTAGAGGTCTGTGTAGAGTTTCCATTTCTTCTTGCATCAGTTTTGCAATTTTGTATGTTCCTGGGAGATTGTCCGTTTCACCTGGGTCATCTGATTTGGTGGTGTTATCTTACTGCCCTTTGTATTTCTGAAGGACCGGTGGTGATGTCCCACTGTCACTTCTGATTCTGGCACTTTCGTCTCCTCTCCTTTTCTCTGTCATCTTTTTTCTTAGTCAGTCCTGCTAAAGGTTTGTCAATTTTGTTGATCTTTTCAAAGAACCAACGTTTGGTTTCATGATTCTTTTTACTGTTTCTAGTCTATTTTACGTACCTCTGGTCTCATCTTTGTTATTTCCCTCTTTCTGCTTTGGGTTTAGTTTGCTGCTTTTTTAGTTCCTTAAAGTGTGCAGTGCAGCTGCTGACCTGAGACCTTTCTTCCTTCTAACATAGGCACATGGGCTATGCATTTTCCTTTTACACCGCTGTCATTGGGTCCCCTTGTGCTGTGTTGGCCATCCCTCAGGCTGTCTGTTCTCAGGGGCAGGCAGTGGAGTGGGAATGTGCTGTGGCAGATACTGTGTGTGTTGTCCATTGCTTCCTCTGACATGTCCCCAGGAGCCAGGTTATCAGCTCCAATGGCCATTTTCTAAAGCTTCCGCCCCCAAGAAGGTTGTTCCATGTGGTCTTTTTGTGTAGTGTGGAGGGCACCCTGTCTCCCTGCACCCTTTCCACGGACAGCTTGGCATTTAAATGTGTCTTCAGTGTGGTCAGTGGAAATGACACCCTGTTTCTGTGTGTTTCATTACTGGGGTGGGACAGCTGGGTATGCTCTGTGGCCATCTGCTCTTTGCCTTTGGAACTTCCTGTTCATGTGTCTTGGGTAGGACTCTTAGTCTTGGGCTCTCTGGGCAGAGCTGTGGTTGGTACATGGGTGTAAGGGGTCTTGGACATATGGCCCTAGGGACCTCTCCTCTGCCCTCTCCAGCCAACTCAGGCCTTCATGGTGAAGCGGGGGATCCACGTGTCGGGAACGTCCCCTGAGAGCATCAGCAGCCTCCTCTCAGAGGTGGCTGAGTGCGGGACCCACTATGCACGCCTGAGCCACTTCTCTCTGCAGCCTGTGCTGGACGCCTCGTGCAGCAAGGGCCTCGTGTTCCAGGTAGGCCCTGGCCTCATGGGGGCTGTCACAGCCCTTCCTGAGCACTGTGCACACTGCACAGTGAGATTCGGGAAGAGCCTCAGGGGTCTCACCTAGCACCACTGAAGCCTGTTTCCTGGTAATGCCTGAAGCCTAATGGTTACCCTTCAGGAACAGGATGTCTCACCGTCGCCGCTTCACTAGAAACCTGGGATAGTGGGAGGCAGGTGTGGCCCACATTTGGGGAGCCTGGGGCAAAGACCAGGTGGTATGCTCTACCCCACTGGATCCCCAGTGCGTTGCATGAAACTGACAGTAGAGCTTCCTTATTTGGCGAGTTGAGTTCCAGGAGCTGGTGCTGAACCACAGATGCCCATTCCTAGGGAAATGAAGCCCAGAGTTAGGGGATGGCAGCCAGCCCTCTCCCCAGCACCAGTGTACTCTTTCAAGCTTTGAGCTCAGTAGGGGTGTTTGTGTGTCCAGTGCTCTCCTCTCAGTCTCCTTGCCCAATAGGCCTTCACCAGCGGCCTGAGGAGGTACCTGCAGTATTACCGGGCTTGTGTCCTTGCCACCCCGCCCACCCTGAGCCTCCTTACCATTCGCTTTCTCTTCAAGAAGCTGGGCCGGCAGCTCAGGTGAGCCACAGCACAGTGCCGAGCGTGGGGGGCGGGTGGGAGCCTGGAGGACAGCCCTCCTGCTAGCTGTGTGGACAGCCCTTGCCCCAGCTGAGTTTATCAGGTGCTGGATGCTGGGCATGTATCTGTTGGTGGTCTACTATGGTGGGGGCTCCCACCTGAAGGGCACACAGGGTCCCCACAGACCTGGCCCCTGGCACTCAGGAACCAGTTAGTTAACCCAGGCGAGTGTCTGTGAGCAGGTGCTGTCTGGAGAAGAGAGAGTGAGGGGCTGGGGGCTCGGGGGAGGTGAGTTCAGTGGGAGAGGAGGCCTTCTAGGCAGAGGGGAGGAGTATGGGAGCCCCAAGGGCTAGATATGGGTATAGTAAGGGAAGTGGGGGCCCAGGGGGGTGCTGTGCTGCTGTGTGGACTATAGTGGGTGGAGAGGGTGAGGGCCTGAGAGAGGGTTTAGCAGTCATCTAGGCCAGAGGAGGTGGCAACCTGGGTGAGGTGGTGGGGGTACAGGTGGGGGCTTAGGGTAGAGCCCAGGTGCAGGGGAGGGGTCAGTATTCAAGAGAAATTGGAGCCCTGGCCAAGCTGGGAAGGAGGTGGATATGCATGGGGTGCCCATGGAGGGATCCAGTAGGAAGCTGAAATCTGAGACCCTTGAGGTGCAGCTGGTTTTAAAGCCAGAGCATGAAGATGGGTAGAGAAGGGCCTGGACACATTCTGCTCACCTGCTCTCACCTGGCCTCTCTGTCTAGGTACTTGGCTGAGCTCTGTGGTGTAGGTACCTGCGGAGGAGAGTCCAGGGCTTCTTTCCCCACTGTGAGTTCTGCCTGCTCCAGGAAAGGGGGTGTGGCTGTGACCACCTGGGTAGAGTTGCAGGGTCTCCTCTGCCGTGTGCATGTGTTGAGCCCCCTTTCCTTGCTGTCTGCAGGGGGTGAAGCTGCTCTCCTACCTCTACCAGGAGGCCCTGGATAACTGCAGCAACGAGCACTACCCGGTGCTGCTGTCCCTTCTCAAGACCAGCTGCGAGCCCTATACTCGGTGGGAGGTGGGGCCGGGGCAGGGCAGGGCCACATTCTGTCTTAGCAGATATTTGAGCTGCATTCCCTTGTCAGATACCTGCTGATTGTAGGGATGTAGATTGGGAGGGTAGAGTGGGGGAGCTTGGATAGGGCTCCCTGGGAAGATTACTACACCCCATGGTTGCCAGTGCTCCCCACGCCCACCTCACTGCTGGCCCACCCACCCTGGCAGGTTCATCTATGACTGGGTGTACAGTGGGGTCTTCAGAGATGTTTATGGCGAGTTCATGATCCAGGTGAACCATGAGTACCTGGGCTTCAGAGGTAGGTGGTGGCTGGCTACTGGGCTGGGCCTCCACGTTGTCAGGTGGGCCATAGTGGTCCTGGATACAGGACAGCCATGTGTTCTGTCCCGCATTCAGATAAGTCCTACTGGACCCACGGCTATGTGCTCATCTCCAAGGAGGCGGAGGACTGTGTGCCTGCGTTCTTGAAGCACATTGCTCACGACGTATATGTCTGCGGGAAGACCATCAACTTGCTGAAGCTCTGCTGCCCCCGGGTGAGTGAGGATGGTCCCCCCACGCCCCGCTGGAGCTCTCCCCTCACCCTGCCCCTTGTCCCTCTGGCCCCTGGGAGCTGAGATTCTGATCCGTCAGTCCCTGTCCCCCGAGACCTGGCTGTCTGTTCTCATCTCTGGATCAGCGCTTTGGAGCTGGCACTGTGGTCCCCTTGGGGTCCCCTGAGTTCCACGAATGGCTCCTGTCTCTGGGCACGTGCTCAGAGATGGGAAAAAAGCTCAGGCATTTCTGAGGCCAGGAGCAGTGGGCCCCTTCCCTCCCTCCAACCTCCACGTGGGAGAAGGCCCGTTGGGTAGGAATGGGCTGCGGCTGCAGGAAGAGGCACCAGGCAGGTTCAGGGAGTTGTGTCTGGAGCAGAGGCTTGGACAGAGGCCTGTGCCAGCATCCATGAGGCCAAGGCCCAGGGGGCCGGTGGTGGGTGTGGATGGATGACATCCTTTGAAAGGTGCTGTCTGATGTCTGAGCAGAGAGGCAGGCAAGCTGGCCATGTGGACCTGGGGCTTCCAAGCAGCAGAACAGAGAGGGTGGAGGCTGGACCAGGGGGCCAGTGTCGGGCTGGGCAGGGGCAGGGCAGACGAGAGGCCAGGTTCAGCCTTTGTTTAATGGGTCCCTTCTGGGCTGAGAACTGGCTAGAACGGCCAGGACAGGTGCAGAGGCTGTTCAGGTGAGCTAGGAGTGGGGAGCTCCCAGGAGCTGCCCGGAGATTGGCTGGGGGAGGGTGGGGCTCCAGGGCTGGTGTGGAGCAGGGCCCAGTCTGTCCTGTGTGGGCTGACCTCAGTGCCTGGCCCTCTGGTCAGGAGGCTCAGGACCTCCAGGTCCCCACAGCTGCTTCTGAAGGTCATCTGTGGGGTCAGACCTGCCTCTGCTGCAGGTAGCCTGGTCCTGGGTGGAGGTCCCAAGCAGCGTGTCTGGTGTGCTCGGGGCTGTGGAGGGTGTTGTTCCCCTTAGTTGAGGAATGAACTGTCCCATTTGGGGGACCAAAGCAGAGAAACATCTGGGCGTGGGGCCACGTCACCGGGCTCACAGTGGGTCTCCCTCCGTGGCAGCATTATCTCTGCTGGTCCGACGTCCCTGTCCCCCGGATCTCTGTGATTTTCTCCCCTGAGGAGCTGAAGGAGATTGAGAAGGACTGTGCCATCTACGTGGGGCGGATGGAGAGGGTGGCCCGCCACAGCTCCATCAGCAAGGAGGAGAAGGTGCGATGACCGCAGCCCTGGGGCTTCCCTCACATCCTCCCTCCAAGGGGTGCTGGTGTGGGGCCTGTAAGACGGTGCTGCCCCTGGCGTTCTCTGTCCTGGGGGTGTGTCTGGGTGGGGAATGCCCAGGCAGAGGCTCTGTCCCCTTTTCTCCTGGAGCTGGCGGGCGCTAGAGAGGGAGCTAGCCCTTCATCCCCACAGGGAAGTCACTCCTGAGCTCCTTGGCCCCCTCCAGTGGGAGCACACTCAGGCCTGGGGTCTCAGCCTCCCGTTGCCGTGCAAGACCCTGCCAGCGGCCTGGGAGCCAGCCTGTCACTGTTTGGGATGGGGCACCTTGTCCTTGCCCTTACAGCTTGGCCTTGTCCCTGGAGGGGGTGGTCTGCCTGGGATTTGAGCAGCCCCATTGCCACCGTCCAGCCCAGGGGAAGGGCAGACAGTGGGATGTATTCACTCATGGTCTTTTCCAGGAGTTACGAATGGAAATTGCTAAACAAGAGTTAATCGTCCAAGCCCGAGAAGCAGCGTCCAGGGTCCTTAGTGCACTGAGCGGTACGTGTGGCTTGGGTCCCCCCTCTGTAATTCTGGGGGCCACCAGCTGGGGGCTCCTCACAACGGTTCTTTCTCTGTCTCCATGCAGATCGGCAGATGTCCGAACGGATGGCCTTGGATGCCCGGAAGCGAGAGCAGTTTCAGAGGCTGAAAGAGCAGTTTGTGAAGGACCAGGAGGTGGGTGGGTTGAGGGTCCTGGGTGGGGGTGGGGAGGGTCAGCTCGTAGGGTCCGGTTTAACCAGTGAGGCCACATGTGTACGTGTTGTGCAGCGACGCCGGGCAGCCAGGCAGGAGGAGCTGGACGACGACTTCAGCTACGCCCGTGAACTCCGGGACCGGGAGAGGAGGCTGAAGGCCCTGGAGGAGCAGCTGGAGAGGAAGGCGAGGTAGGGTGGCCGAGGGCAGAGCGGTCACTCCGGGCTGACCCTCCTCGGGTAAGGGCACGCAGGGCCCCCATAACTGGTTTGATCTTAGTGATGGTCGTTTTACTTTTTATTTGGAAAATTTTCAAGTAGTTACCTCAACTCTGGGCATCCACTTGGCCTCAGTACTCCTGGACGTGGGCGTTGGCATGCTTAGGTATCCTGAGCTGCCCTCCGAATGTCTCTCTTGGTTGGTTTGTGTGGGTGGAGTCCAGGCATGTCCCTGCTCCTTGTCTCTGTTTATGGTAAATAACTCCTGTTCATTTAACTTTAACCTGTTATCAGCCTGGCAGAGAGGGGCATCTGTCCAGCACAGCATCAGACAGTCCGTCTCTTATGGTGTCAGGCTTGTCCCACCCTCCCCTGTGTTTCCCCTAAGCTGGGAGCAGTGCTGGCCTCTCCGGGGTGCCTTTGTTTGGGGGGCTGTCCCTTCCTGCTCTTGGCCTTGGTGGTCCCGAGCTCAGATGCTGTTTGTAGAGCAGTGACCTGGAGCCAGAGTTATGTACACATATGTCTGTGTCTGTGTGAACATACTTGCATGTGTATGTACGTGCACATGTCTGTGAGTATATGCACGTGTGTGTGCATGTGTGTGTGCGCACTTGTGGGTAGATGTGATTCTCTTTCCTTCTGTGCAGCTGAGGAAGGGAGGCTGCCCCCAGAGGGCCCTTTGCCTCAGGCTGTGTAGGGGCTCATGCTGGTGCTCATTCAGCAGACGTCTGCCAAGCCCTGGCTGGGTGCTGGCCCCTGGTGGGTGGGATGACCAGCCTGATGAGGCCCTTGCAGGAGCTGTGGGGGTGCAGAGGAACCAGCTGGTGGTCTGGGGAAAGTGCCAGGCTGTGCAGACCACGCACCAGGGCCTCTGTCATAGAGAACCATCCGCGTGGGGAGCCAGCTGGACAGTGTGGGGTGACTGGTGACCAGTCCTCTCTGGATGTGGCTTCAGGCAGGCGCTGGTTGACCATTATAGCAAGTTGTCTGCAGAGGCAGCTCGTCGAGAGCAGAAGGCACTGTGGAAAATCCAGAGGCACAGACTGGCGGGTGTACGGGCTCGCTTTCTCTTAGAAGACCAGGAACATATTCAGGTGTGTGTTAGGGGCAGCTCTTCCCTGGGGTCTGGGGGACTCAGAAGCCCCTGAAACTCCATGCACACCTGTGCACCCTTTTAGGGGAGGGTTGGTGATTCTTCAGTTGTTTGGAGATGTGGTTGGGAAGAGGCTGTGAGTGCTGCCTTCAGGCTGGGAGCAGGGTGCTGCACAGGCCTTGCCTTGTCTCAGTGCCACTGCAGTTGTGACCGGTGGGCATGGAGGCTCTGGGCCGGGTGGTTCAGGCCTGAGTGTCAGGTCTGCTCCACTTTGAGCAGCTGCTGCCTCATATCTTGCTAACTGAATTTCAGGCCATGCTGAAAGATGTGTCCAAGGGGAAACCCCCAGAGCCGCCGACTGTCCTCCTGAGTGCATGCTCCCAGGTGAGGGGCTGGGCAGGACCCAGAGTGTGTAGTGGGGACTCTGGGTGCCCAGGCCTGTGCTGCCTAGGGAGCACAGTGGGTGCCTGTCATGTGTCCCCAGCCCCCTATTTGATGGGTTTTGGTGCTGGTTACAGGACTGAATTTGGTGATAGAGCCAGACAACTAGAGGGACCAATGTGCTCTTGTGTTTTAGGCCTTGTCTCCATGCCCTGAGCACCCCGATGGAGGTGGCAGCTGTGATTCTGGGTGTGCAGAGCAGCACATGACTGCCTGGGATGGCCCAAGCAGACCAAGTGAGCTGACGCCACAGCCCCTTGAGCCTCTAGCAACGGCCTGCGGCGGCTCAGAGCTGGGAGCAGGCCCACAGCCAGAGCAGGCAGAGGTGCTGGGACCATTCTCTGCAGGCCTGAGCATCCAAGATTTCCTGCCCATGGGCCAGGGTGCTGAGCAGCTTGTGGACACTGGTGTGGCCCCTGTCTTGGAGGAAGCACTGCAGACCATTGGCTCAGACCTTCCCCCCTCGGCTTCATCAGCAACAGCAGGCACAGGGTGCTCTGGGCCACAGGAGTACGATTTCAGAACCGTCCTGAGGCCAGCTGTAGTCATGGCCCCAGGGTCTCTCCAGACTGTAGGAGGTAGCTTGGGCTTTGAGGGGCTGCAGCTGTGGGGGGACAGTCACGTGCAGCTCGACACGTGTGTTCCGGATGGACAGGTGACTCTGCCTTACCCACACCCGCCCAGGAACAACTTCCCCCAGGAGAGGAGTAGCCAGGCCATGGGGCAGCCCCCTGGGCATGTGTCAGAGGATGGTATTCTCACAGGGGGTTATGCTTCCGGAACGGCCCCCTCCCGGCCACGGTGGAACGTCCATGGACATGTGTCTGATGCCAGCATCAAGGTGGGAGAGAATGTGTGGGATGTAGCATCCTCCCGGCCACGGTGGAATGTCCATGGACATGTGTCTGATGCCAGCATCAAGGTGGGGGAGAATGTGTGGGACGTGGCATCCTCCCAGCCACGGTGGAATGTCCACGGACACGTGTCTGATGCTAGCATCAAGGTGGGGGAGAATGTGTGGGACGTGGCATCCTCCCGGCCACGGTGGAACGTCCACGGACACGTATCTGATGCCAGCATCAAGGTGGGAGAGAATGTGTGGGATGTGGCATCCTCCCGGCCACGGTGGAACATCCATGGACATGTGTCTCAGTCCCAGGTGATGCTGGGGGTGCTCCCAGAGGAAGCCCAGCCTGATACGCCCAGACCCCTTCAGAGTCCCCCTGACCACGTGTCCCAGTCAGGCCTCAGCCTGGAAGCACAGAGCCCTCCTAGGGAACATGATTCACAGCTGCTGGCAGCCCCAGCCCCAGACAGCTCCTGCACTCGGGTGGCTGGCTCTGGCTCTGGGGAAGGTGGCCTCCAGGCCATGCCATCTGCTGAGGCTGAGCCCAGTGCTCTGGGAGACAGCATTTCTGAGGAGCCAGGTCAGTGGGACCTCAGTTATCCTGTCACTGCTGGTGTCTGGGTCCAGGAGGGAGCGGGAGGAAGGGTGAGAAATCTGCTGTCCTGGGGACTTAGGAGGTACTGCCCCACAGCAGGCACTCGTCCCTTATACCCCCTGCCGACCCATTTATGCCACTCAGGCCCAGGGAAGAGTGGGGACATCGAGGACTGCTCTCCAAGCCGGCCTTCAAGCTCACAGGTCAGGGCAGATGAGGTTGGGGGGTCGGGTGGGGGGGCACACTCCGCTGGCCACCCCCTGCCTGGCCTTGCATGGGCTGTGGGCCACCTGCCCTTCCTCTTTCGGACAAGGGACAGGGCAGGTGCCTTGATGCTGGGTTGTCTTAGGAAGGTGCAGCCGCCCAGAGTAGACCAGGCCTCGGGGAGCAGGTGGACGACGGGGCAGTGGCCAGGAACCAGGGCAGGGAGCAGGCTTACCTGGCAGGCCTGGCGGAGCAGTACCGCCTGGAGCAGTACCCCGACAGCTACGAGGCCATGTGTGAGTGGGCAGGCTGGGGCGGGCGGCGGGCACCCGGGGTACGCCCAGGGGTGGACATCAGGCTGTGTCGCCCCTGCAGCAGAGCCTCCTGTGGCACGCCTCCTACACCACGGGCTTCCTCGGGCCTTCGCCCTCCCCGAGGACACCCGGGGCCCGGCGGACACAGATGAGACCATGGACGAGACCGCAGTGCAGCTGAGCGAGCTGCTGCCGCTGCCGGTGCTCATGAAGCACTCGGTCACCGCGCCGCTGGCCGCCCAGTGAGTGCCCCCGCCCCGCCCCGCCCCCTCTGCTGGGCCCCGCCCCCAGCCTCGGCCACGCTGACCCCCGCCCCCCGCAGCGTCTCCCTGGTGAACAGGGCCGCCGTGGACTACTTCTTCGTGGAGCTGCAGCTGCAGGCGCACTTCGAGGCCCTGCGGCACTTCCTGCTGATGGAGGACGGCGAGTTTGCGCAGTCCCTGAGCGACCTGCTCTTTGAGAAGGTGAGCCCGGGGCGCCGCCGTGTGGGGCGGGGGGCAGGGGCGGCTGCGGGACTGCCCTGGACCCTGCATCCTCTCCCGCAGCTGGGCGCGGGCCAGACGCCCGGGGAGCTCCTCAACCCGCTGGTGCTCAACGCGGTGCTGCGCAAGGCGCTGCAGTTCAGCCTGCACGGCGACTCCCCGCTTGCTGCCAACCTCTCCTTCGCCCTCAAGTTCCTGCCGGAGGCCTTCGTCCCCAACGCCCCGGATGTGCTGAGCTGCCTGGAGCTCAGGTACAAGGTCAGCAGAGCCTGCGGTGTGGGCGGGGCGGGCTGGTGGTCAGGGCCGTGGGGCCAGGTGCGATGAACCACTCCCCGCAGGTTGACTGGCCCCTCAACATCGTCATCACTGAGAGCTGCCTGAGCAGGTACAGCGGCATCTTCTCCTTCCTGCTGCAGCTGAAGCTCATGATGTGGACGCTCAAGGATGTCTGTTTCCACCTCAAGCGCACAGGTGAGGCCTGCCCAAGGCCGGCCCCTCATTTTCTGGTGGCCATGGTGGCAGCTGCTCATCCCCTTTCTGTGCAGCCCTGGTGAGCCCAGCCGCGGGCTCTGTGCAGTTCCGCCAGCTGCAGCTGTTCAAGCATGAGATGCAGCACTTCGTGAAGGTCATCCAGGGCTACATCGCCAACCAGATCCTGCACGTCACCTGGTGTGAGTTCCGGGCCAGGCTGGCCACTGTGGGCGACCTCGAGGAGATCCAGCGCGCCCACGCTGAGTACCTGCACAAGGCCGTCTTCAGGTGAGGCTCGGGGGCAGGGGCGGCAAGGGCGTGGGTTGCCCTGAGGCCAGCCACCCACCAGCAGTGTTGGCCCTTGCTCCCCAGGGGCCTGCTGACTGAGAAGGCAGCGCCGGTCATGAACATCATCCACAGTGTCTTCAGCTTGGTCCTCAAGTTCCGCAGCCAGCTTATCTCCCAGCCCTGGGGCCCAGCCGGTGGCCCCCGTGGCGCCGAGCACCCCAACTTTGCCCTCATGCAGCAGTCCTACAACACCTTCAAGTACTACTCCCACTTCCTTTTCAAAGGTGAGCCACCCCCACTGGCCAGTGGGCTTCCTGGCAGAAGGGTGGGGCCCTCCCTGGACCCCACCCATCTATTCACTGCCCCTTCCACAGTGGTGACCAAGTTAGTGAACCGAGGCTACCAGCCCCACCTGGAGGACTTCCTGCTGCGCATTAACTTCAACAACTACTACCAGGATGCCTGAGGCCTGCTCTGTGGCACCCAGGGGCATGCCACTTAGGGATGCCTCCCTTGGTTGGGTCCCGGGCCCAGGCTGGGGGCAGAATGATCACACAGAGATGGACCTTGGAAGCTGCTGGTTTATTTAGGGGCTGGCTCCCTACAAGCAGGAGCCATGCAGTGCTGCCCCTCCCAGGCTGCCACGGTGGTCTGTGGCTCTTTTGCCCTGGGCCTGGTCCCCTCTGCTGAGCTGTCCTTGCATGAGGCCGCTTTTTATGGGGCGCATGTTGGTTGTGGGACTGCTGGGCTGCTGAGTTGGCGTCAGACAGAGACGGGTCAGGTCCTGACTGGACGTCCCTGCCGTCATGGAGAGACGGTGATGGGGTTGCTTGCTGGCTGGGCACCGCCTCGTGGACTCAGCATGACTTGGAGCCTTGGGGGCCTCCCAGTGTGGAAGCCTCCAAGGCGGTTACGAGGATCACGTCACACACAGTTCCGCTGCCCAGAGCGGGGGCTTGCTGCTGTAGGAGTGTCGCCTGTCTGCTGCCCTGCTGGCCCCCTCAGGCTCAGTGGCCTCCGGGACCTCGGTGGCCTCCCCTTCCCTGTGGTATGGAGCCTCCAGCAGCTTCAGCACGCGCTGCACCTGGAGAGGAGCAAGGGGAGGTTGTTGGGGATGTCCCTCCCTGCTGCGGGACCCAGGGATAGAGGAGGGACAGGCAAGCCCTTGCCTCTGAGAAGTCTCCATTCTCAGCAGCCTCAATGGCGTTCTGTGCGATGTAGTTCCGCAGGACATATTTAGGGTTGTTGGCCTGCATGACTCGTGTGCGCTCAGCCTGCCAGGCGCTGTCGTCAGCGGCACCCTTCCTGTCCTCCTCCAGCCTGGTCCTAGAATCACAGCCAAGCCCACCTTTGCAGCAGCTGCAGCTCCCAGGGAGATGGTGCCACAGGCAGGCAGCACCTCACTGGCCCTGGACGGCAGGGTTGGCCTCACCTGTACTCCTGGAGCCAGTCTGTCCAGTGACCCCTGTTCCTGCTTAGCAGCTCAGCCGGGCTCAGCTGCTCCAGCCGCGACTGCTGCTCCACGCGCTCCAGCTCCTTTGTGATGCTCGCCCGGGTGCCAATGAGTGCGAAGAGCTGTGGGTTTGACTGTGCCAGCACCAGCATCATGGAGAGCTGCCTGTGAGGGTGGCACAGGGTGTCCAGAGGCTGCAGTGTTCCCACCACTGGTTATGGCTGCAGTCTGGGACCCCTGGACACCTTGATGACAACTGTCCTAGAGGAGGAGGAAATGGCCTCAGCTGCACCCCCACCTACAGCCCGACTGGAAGGGGACCCCAGGCCTGACAGAGGAGGCAGGGGCAGGGGCACCTACCAGCTATCCACCCTTGTCCAGCAGCCCCTCCACGTGATGAGACTCAGCTGCACCCGAGGAGCAGATGCCACAGACTGACTCAGGCGGACCCCTGGGGTAGGCAGGGAGGGTGTGGGACCACCCGGGTCCCAGAAAGACCAGGGGTAGGGCACCATCTCTCTGTTGCTTGGCACCCATCTCTGTCCCAACCCAGCACTGACTTCCCCTGGGAGGTCACTGCTGTTGGACAAGCCCTCAGCCCACACCCCACAGTGCTGCATTAAATCCCTCTCTGTCCACAGTCTGTTGGCTTGTTTGACAAAACCCACAACCATACCTCCTGCATCCTGTCCTGAGTGGGCTGCACCCTGGGGACATGTGTGCTTTTCCCGATGGGAGACGGTGCAGAAAGCATGTCCCAGTGGAAACCTAAGGGCCCACAGGCTCTTCCTGGGCGGACCAGAGAACTGGTCTGGGAAACCTCCCTGGAGCAGAGACCACCATTCCCCAGCCTCTACCACTTGGCCGCCCCATACCAGTGTCAGCATCACTATCCCTCTGACCCTCATTCCTGGGAGTGGAGCAGCCGCCTGGGCCCCCATGTGTCCAGCACCCCCGATGTGCACCCCCGTGTTCTAAATATTTTTCCCTTTGTGGAAATGAATTCCAAGGAAATACGCACCGGGGATCCATCTGGGGTCGGAAGGCAAGCCTCAGCTCCTCCAGGGAGGCACACTGTTCAGTCAGTGCGGTCAGGAACTCGGCCAGGCCCGGAGACTCCGGCTCCACTGGGAAGGAGCTCAGCAGGTAGAAGGTGTTTGTGAAGTCGGCACCTGGAATGTGCAGCTGCTCAGGGTGCTGGGAGGTGGAGGCCAGGCCCTGCACGTCCCTCCTGCAGCACTATCTACTCACAAACTGACCCACACTTGTCTACCTGTTGGGTGGGAGCCCCACTTTGGCTTAGGTCCAGGGTCTCTTTAGCCCCTACCCATCTGCCACCCAGCTCAGCCACCATGCTGGACCTGGCAAGTCCTCAAAGCCTCCAGCCCGTTTCTTCATATGTAAAATGGGTACAACAGCAAACGCACTGGGGTTGGCACCTAGCCCTCAGGAGCTGCAATGTCCATAAGCCACTGAAACGTCCAGCAGAGGGCTCTGCACGACAGACGCTGCGAGTCCTCAGCCTGACCTGTCAGAACACACTGTCACCATAACCCCTAACAAAGGAGATGAGAAGGGAATCAATACCGTGTGCCACCAAAAATCAACTGAATATGAAGCAGTAATGGAGAAAATGAGAGGCAAATGGTGTAAGACTCAGAAAACAGTAAAATGGCAGAAGTGTTTCTTCTTCAGTAATCACTTAAAAAGGAAGGGAATTACACTCCAAAGAGATCGGCAGAATGGATTTAAAAAGAGATCTAACTACACAGTCTCAGACTCATGTTAGACTCAAGTTGAGCGAAAGGATGGAAAATATGTCCTGTGCAAATAACCTAGAAAAGCTGGTCTCTCTCGTCAAAGCGGTCTGCAACTGCGTGGTGGTTTACTCGCGTTACCATGGTGATCACTTGGCAGCGCACACAAATACCAAGTCATCGTGCTGTACACCTGAAGTGAATATACGTTATCATGTCGATTAAGAAAAGATCTCAAGTCAATTACAGAAAAAAACAAAACAAGACCAACGTCAGCAGAAGGGAAGAAAATACAAGATTACAGCAGAGACAAGTGAAACAGAAAACCAGAAAAATCAATGCAACAAATGGTTCGTTGACAAAAATCAACAAAATTGACAAACAGCTACACTGACAAAAAAAACCCTAAAATAGAAACCCAAGTGGGGACGTCATTACTGGTCATACAGAAATAAAAGACTATGAGACTACAGTGAACAGCTACGTGCCAATGAATTAGATAACTTAGGTGAGATGGGCAAATGCCCAGAAACATGCAGATTACCAAACTGACTTGAGAAGAAACAGAAGATCTACTCAGTTCTGTACTAAGAATGCCAAGTTCCTGATCCAAAACCTCCTAAAAAAGAAAGGCCCAGACCTGACAGCTTCACTGGTGAATTCTATCAAACACCTAAAGAATTACCACCGATCCTGCTCAACCTCTTCTGAAAAATGGAACACTTCCTAGTTTATTCTGAGATGGGCACTGCCAAAGCCACAGACGCTACAGGAAAGAAAACTACCGGCCAACATGCCCGGTGAACAGAGATGCAAAAATCCTCAGCAGGTTGCTAGTCAAGTCAGTCTACGGAAAGGAACAACACCACCACCAGGCAGGGTCTGTCCCGGGACTGGATGTTTGTGTTTCCCAAACACACACGAAACCTCCACCTCCAGTGTGACAATGTGAGGAGGCTGGTCTGTGGGGGGCAGTCAGGTTGTGAGGGTGGGGCCTCCCGATGGGACTCGTGTCCTTGTGAGAAGACACAGAGATCTGCTCCTCCCTACTCGGCCCAGGGAGGACCTAGTGGGGAGACAGCCATCGGTCAGTGAGGAGGCCTCACCAGTAACCCGGCACACTGGCACCTTGATCTTGGACTTCAGCCTCCAGAATGGAGAGATAAGGTCTAGTGTTTGGGGCTGCGCCTGTGGCAATTAATTATAGCAGCTTAAACGGACTAAGGATATGAACGGAGTAAAACCATGTGGTCATGTTGACTTGATGCAAAATGGTAAAAACACTCACACTAGAAACCTGATGAGAGTCACCTTTGAGAGCCCCACAGTAACACTGTGCTCTGCAGTGCAGGACAGGATACTCCCTGTTACAGCCACAGCTCCAGGCCGGTCAGCACGCCCAGGGCCCCACTGCTAAGTGCAGGACGCAGGGGGATGAAGTGCACTTGGTATTTGTCTGTTAACAGCAGCTAAGGGAGAGGTGAGCCCCACGGCCTCCATGGGCGGTGGCCGAGCACAGCAGGTCTGTTCACACAACGCAGCAGTTCTCAGCCTTAAAACAGTGGCCTGGAGGACCTGATGCTCAGTGACATCAGCTAGACACAAAGGGACAACTGCTGCGGGATTTCATGTCTACAAGGGCCCGAGGAGTCAGATTCACAGGGACAGCAAGTAGGAAGGTAGGTGCTGGCGGGTTATGTGTTTAATGGGGATGGACTCAGTGGGAAGGGTGGAAAGTTCTGGACGTGGGTGGTGGGGATGGCTGCACTTCAGTGTGAATGCACCCAGTGCTGTGGAACGTACACTGAGACACGGTGAAAAGGTAAGTTTCACCTTGTGGGTAACTTACCAGGGCACACAGAGCCCCACTGTGGCGAGTGCGCCTGCCCACACTCACCGGTCAGCTGCATGGTCTCTAGGAGCTTGGCTACCAGTGCTGCGTCGCCCTCCCGCTCGGCCTGCACAAGCCCCAGCTTCCTGCGCATCTTGTGCAGGTAGTGCCTGTGGAACTCGGCGTCGTACTCCTCGGCCAGGATGGCCTCGCCCAGCTCGAGGGGCAGCTCGGGCACCAGGGCCTCGGCCAGCTTCTGCAGGTTCCACTTGCATACCTCAGGCTGCTTGCTGAACGAGTAGCGCCCGGCGTTGTCAGAGGCATTGCACACGTGGTCGGGGTCGTACCTGCCACACAGGGGAGAAGGTGCTGCCAAGGGGACCTGCTGAGGGGACTGTTTGGGCCCCCGGGGGGTGCTCCAAGTGCCCATGTGGGTGCTGCTCTCCTGCCTTGTCCCCCAGGGGTTCTGGCCCTACAGCTGTTGACTCTCTCCTGCCCCCTCAGCCAGCCACCAGCCCTGCCGGGTCCACCTCAGGAGCAGGGAAGCAGATGTCCTTGGGGTGCCCTGGGTGCCCTGCCCCTGGCAGGCACTGCCTTCTTCCTGTTTACCACCTGCTCCTGTCCCTGCCCCTTCAGCCCATTTCTAACCCCAAGTGGAGCACCCTTTCAAAGTGCTTCCCTGTTCGGAACCCTCTAGGGGACTCCACTGCTGAAAACACCAACCAGCACGTGCCTGCAGGCCCCACCCCCGCCCAACAACATGGGCGCTATGTGTGTGGGGGGTGCCCACCTGTCCAGGAAGCCAAAGGGCCCGTAGTCGATGGTGAGCCCCACAATGCTCATGTTGTCCGTGTTGAGCACGCCGTGGCAGAAGCCGACACACTGCCACTCAGCCACCATCCGGGCCGTGCGACGTGTCACCTGAGGCAGGACGGGCCTGGTTGCTGCCTCCAGCTCCCCTCCCCACCTGTCTTCCCCTCCCTGGGTGAGCTGTGCTTCTTTAAGGGGCCTGTCCCAGGTCCTGCCATCCCGACCAGCGCGCGGCCCTGCAGGAGACGGCTGGGATACTTGAGGAAGTATCTGGAGGAGTCGACACGGGAGGGCTCTGAACCCCACACCATCCACCTCCTTCATGTACTCGCTGACTTGGACTTCTACCAGAAAAATCATGGAACCTGATATTCCCATGACTCAGGCCCAGTGGGACAACCACATGCAAACAAGGAAGTTACCACATCGCCAGGCAAAACCTGTGCTGGGTGCAGGCCCCTGTGCCAGGTTCTGCCTTGCCCCACGGGCTGCCCGGGAAGGAAGTTCAAATGGCCCACCCGGCCTGGCCAGGGTCCTGCCTCCAGCCCTGCTGCTCATCTCCCGGGGCACACTGCCCAGTGCCCCATGCAGCTGCGAGGACGTGCCAGCAGGGAGAGCAGGGGCCCCACAAGACAATCTCCACTGCCCAGCGTCCAAACACTGGGAGGCACGTGCCATGCCTTGTGTGAGTCTGAGGGCAGTCCAGCCACTGGGCAGCACTATCCTCCTCTTCACTGACAGAGAGCTAGACACTCAGGAAGGCAGAGTGACCTGCCCAGACCACCCATGGCAGGTGTGGCCTGAGCTCACCCTGGGCAAAGATGGGAAGGAACAGAGCACAGCAGCAGGTGGGCTCGGGAGTGACCAGTGCAGGTGGGCTCCCAAACACCTACTTGGCCAGTGCTGACTTCAGGTGGAAAGAGCGCTGACCCAGGGCCCCAGCCCCAGGCAGGCAGACCTGGCACTCTGTGGGACCCACCTCGCGGAAGAAGGCGGCATTCCTCTGCACAGTGTCGCTGGCGTGAGAGGCTTGGATTTCAGGGTAGAAGGTGCTGATCACATAGTCCAGCATTTGTACTCGGATGTCATTTCTCCCCACGCTGGGGCCTGCACGGCCCGTGTGCTCATCCTCAGGCTTAAAGATCTCAAAGGACCCGAACCTGCAGGGAGACCTGGGCTTTCAACAGGTTTATTGTGACCCCTGCCCCTGGGAAAAAAGGGAGGGAGAAGTCTGGCCACTGGACCTGTGGCCGATGGTGGGAGCAAGACCTTGATCCAAACAAAACCAACCACCAGAGAACCATCAGGGACATGAATACAACACGTTCATGTCTGGTCGTTTCACACGGCCTGGGTGCGCGTGGGGGAGGCCCAAGAATGCCACGGCCGACTCTGCACCCGACTCCACCAGCACAAGATAGGCTCTGTGCCCATCTACCCACACCCAGGGACATGTTGGTCACCAGCGTCCTGCGGTGGGTTCTCCACCGGAGTCACTGTGTCCCCTGGGGGACATGAGCGATGCCTGGAGACATTTTTGTTTGTTGTGACAGGTTACCACCCACAACTAATGGGTGGAAGCCAGAGCTGCTGCCCAGCACCCCACAATGCTCAGGACAGCGCCACAGCAAAGCAATGGGTCGAAATGCCAGTGATGTCACTGTAGGGAGAAACCCTGGGTCTCCCAGGATGAGGCTGACCCCTGCCTGTCTCCTGCCATCCCCAGAGGACAAAAGGGAACACTGGGGACTGGCCTGGTGACAGCTGAGCCACCTTGGGTGACCAGACATACATGCACAGGGTAGCTTGTCCCCAGAGCCATCTCCTGGGTTTGATGCCAGGCAGCTTGGTGACATCCAGACAAACAGGCTCACATAGGAGATGGAACCAGAGGGGAGACTGGTTAATGAGCCGGCGTGAGGGTCACAGGCACGTTGGGCGGGTCACAGCCCCTTATTCACAATGACACCGAGTGGGGCCACTGTCATGGTTTTACGCAGCTCCTGTCTTAGACTCGGAGCACACAGCTCTGTCCCTGCGCTTTCCCAGACCAGCGTGAACAGCCCCTCCCCTGGGGCCCTGCACCCACACTGGTGCCTCGGGGTGTACTCGCTGCCGGGCTGTCACCCCAGCTCTGCTATCAGCGACAAGGGCCCGGACAAGGGCGCGTGGGCAGGCTGGGCACTGTCCACGCACAGGATGGGGCTCCTGACCCAGGAAACGCCCAGTGCCCTCCGACCGTGAGGCCCTCCTGGGTCAGTCTCCAGGACAGGCCGCTCCTGTGCGGGGGCCGGGCTCTGGACACGTCACCGCGCCCCCGGGACCGTCACCGCGCGAGGCCCGCGGGCCGCCCTACCTGAGGAAGGTGGACGCGATGCGCAGCACCACGGCGCACGGCTCGTGCTTGGGGTTGCCGTCGTAGAACACGTCGCGCACGACCGTGGACTGCGACGTGACGCAGGCGCCGGCGCGCGTGGTGGGCACGCCCAGGTGGAACATGGCCTCGCTGCACAGGAACTCGCGGATGCTGGAGCGCAGCACCTTGCGGCCGTCCGCCTGCCTGCGAGGGACGCAGCGGTCACCGCGCGGGCCGGGCGCGCCCGGGCTCGGGGCCACGGCAGCGGGACAGGGGCACCGGGCAGTGCCCGGGCAGCCCCGACGCCGCAGGGAGGCCGTGAAGGCGCGTCAGGCCCGGCCCGCGCGTCGTGCGCACTCACGCTCACGCTCACGCTCACGCGTGGGCCTGCAGTTCCGTTCCGTGTATTCCGCAGGCGCATTTACCACGCACCCGGCAGCGCTGTTGGGGGGGGGGGGCTCAGGATGCCTCGGCCGCCTCTGTTGTTAATAGACTACTTTTCAGAGCAGTTTTAGGGTTACAGCAAAACTGAGTGGAAGCTGCAGGTGCCCCTACACCCCTGCGCCCCCAAGCACAGTCTCCCCACCAGCTGAGACGTCTGTGGCCGTCGGTGAACCTACACGGACAGGCCGTCCGCCCCGAGCCCAGAGCTTACATCGGTTCCTACAATCTGTGGGTTTGGACGAACGTAAAACGACACGTGTCCATCATCACAGCGTCGCACAGGGGAGCTTCGCTGCCCTGACACCCCTGTGCGCCCCCTGCTCATCCCTCCCCGGGGCCCCGGTCTTTCTAGGGCCTCCAGTTCCTTCTCCAGAACGTCAGAGTTGGAATCAAAGTGTGTGGACTGTTCAGATGGCTTCCTTCACTTAGTCATAGGCACTTAAGGTTCCTACACGTCTTCTCATGGCTTCATAGCTCATTTCTTTTTAGTGCTGAATAATATTCCACTGTCCGGATGGACCAGTTTCGTTACCCGTCATCCGCTGAAGGATGTCTTATTGCTTCCAAGATTTGGCAGTTAAGCTGCTGTAAACATTGACGTGCAGGTTCTTGTGTTAGTATTTTTATTTCCAGTTTCAATTGTTGAAGCTGGTAAATAGTAATTGGCTTTTGTATAGTAACTCTCTCCTTAACCTCACTCTAATTGCTGACCAGCTCATTTTTTTGATCAGCTCTTTGAGATTTTCTACAGATAATCATCTGCAAAGACAGTTTTATTTCTTCCATGTCAGTCTGTATACCTTTGGTTTCCTTTTTTTTATTGTTTTAACTAGGCCTTCCAGTACAATGCTGGAGAGCAGGGGTGACAGACATCCTGATATCAAAGAGAAATCAAGTGTCTCAGGCCTGAGTGTGATGTGAGCTGTAGGTTTTTATAGATGTTCTTTACCAAGCTGAGGATGTGCCCTCTAGTCCTAGAGTTGGATTTTGTCAAATGCTTTCCCTGCCTCTACTGAGACGATCATGTGGTCTTTCTTCTGTGCCCTGTTGGTGTGACGGATGACATTATCATTACATTATTGACTTTGGAAGGTTGAACCAGCCTTGCATGCCTGAGACAAATCCCACTTGGTCACGGTGTGTAATTCTTTCCATATGTTGTCTGATTTATTTCATTGAAAATTTTTGCATCAATGTTCACAAAAATATTGGTGTGTAGTTTTCTTTTCTTGTATTGTCTGGTTTTGGTATCTGGGTGATGCTGGCCTCACAGGGTAAGTTAGGAAGTGTTCCCTTTGCTTCTACCCTCTGAAGGAGATTGAAGAGAACTGGCACATTTCTCCTAAAATATTTGGTAGAATTCACCGGGGAACCCACATGGGCCTGGTGCTTTCTGCTTTGGAAGGTTATTCACTGTTGATTCAGCTTAATAGATACAGGCCTAGTCGCTTTGTCGATTTCATTTTGAGTTTGGGCAAATTGCGTCTTTCAAGGATTCAGTTCATTTCACCTTGGTCATCAAATTTGTGGGCACAGAGGTGTTCATAATATTCCCTTATTTTCCGGTCAATGTCCATAGGGTCCGGAGTGATGTCCCCTCTTCCATCCCTGATGCTAGTCATCCGTGTCCTTTCTTTTTTCTTAGGTAACCTGGCTAGAGGATTATTGATTTTACTGATCTTTTCAAGGGATCAGCTTTTGGTTTAATTGACTTTTCTCTCTTTCCTATTTCAACTGTATTGATTTCTGCTCTAATTTTTCTTCTTCCTTTTTCTTCTGCTTACTTTGGATTTGCTTGGCTTTTTTTATTCACCTAAGGTGGAAGCTTAGATGACTGGTTTTAGATCTTTCTTACTAACATTTGCATTCAATGCTACATATTCCCCTCAAAGCACTGCTTTTGCTGCATCCGACAAATTTTAAGTTGTGTTTTCATTTTCACTTAGTTCAAAAGATTTTAAAATTTCTCTTGATATTTCTCCTTTGACCCATGTTTTATTTAGATGTATTTTAATCTCCAAATATTTGGGGATTTTCCACCTTCTTTCTCTTATGGATTTCTAGTTTAATTCCATTGTTGTCTGAGAGCAAACACTGTATGAGTTCTGTCCCTTTACATGAGAAGGATGTGGTCCCGCTGTTGTTGGGTGGAGTCTGTAGATGTCCATTCTGCCCAGCCAATCGACGGTGCTGTGGAGTTTGGTTATGCTTCCACTGACTTTCTGGCTGCTGGATCTGATCGTTTCTGATAGACAGGTTTTGAAGTCTCAAAATAATATTAGATTCATCTATTTCTTCTTGCCATTATTGTTTTTATCGCATGTTACCTTTTGACGCTCTTTGGTTAGGTGCATATACACTAAGGATCCTTATGTCTTCTTGGAGTACTGACCCCTTTATCTTCATGCAATGCCCCTTTATCCCTGGTAACTTTCCTGGCTCTGAAGTCTTCTCTGTCTGGAATTAACTTAGCTACTTCCGCTTTCTCCTGATTAGTGTCAGCATGGTGTATTTTCCTCCATCCATTTACTTATAAAAGAAAATTTAAAAAAAAATTTGATTTCAGGGAGAGGGAGAGGTAGAAACATCAATGATGAGAAAGTCATTGATCGGCTGCCTCCTGCACACCCCCTACTGGGGACAGAGCCTACAACCTGGGCATGTGCCCTGACTGGGAATCAAACCGCAATCTCCTGGATCCTAGGTCAATGCTCAACCACTGAGCCACGCCAGCCAGGCCATCCATTTACTTTTAATCCTTACATGTCTTTATATTTAAAGTGGGTTTCTCATAGACAACATATAGTTGGGTCATATTTTTTGATCCACTCTTACAATCTCGTGTTTTAATTACTGCATTTAGACCACTGACATTCAAGTTGATACTGACATAGTAGCATTAAATTCCACCATATTTGTGACTATTTTCTCTTCATTGCTTTTTGTGTTCTATTTTTGTCTCCCATTCCTTTTCTGCCTTGTGTGGTCTCAACGAGCATTTTGTGATTCAATTTTTCTCTTTTCATCAGTTTCTCCTAGCGTATCAGTTATATATTTTCTTTTACTTGGTTTAAGTGGTTGCCTAGGTTTTGTAATATACATTTACAACTAATCCAAGTTCACTTTTGAATAACACTAGGGTAGTGTGAGTGCCTTATAACAACAAAATAATCCCAATTCCTCCCTCCCATCCTTTATATCATGTTTCACTTCTACGTAAGTACTTGTAAGTATATGTATAAGCATCCAGTTGAACACAGTGCTGCTGTTTCAAATGGTTCCTTGCACCCACCACAGGGGATTGTTCTCTGAAATTTACTGTAAGAACCTAACAGGACAACAGGAAATAAAACTCAAAGAAGTGTGGGGCCCCTTTAGGACTGGGCCTCCCTGGAGTTTTTAAATGAGCTGTCTACACTGAGCTCCGTCACTTACAGAACAAGGGTCCTGTGGAGGTTCCTACTCTGCGAGCTGTGATTCTCTGCCTGCCCGTCAGCCTCTCCAATCTGGGGTCTCGACAGTGCACCCCGTGACCCCTCTTCTCTTGTGGAACTAAGAGTTGTTGATTTTTCTATTTGTTTAGCTTTTGTTAGAACAAACTGGCAACTTCTAGGCTTCTTACGTGCTGGACGGGAAACTATCATTTCTTAAAATTAAAGAAGGAAAGTGGAGGCTGACCAACAGCTACGTCCTCAGCCCTCCTTGTAGGATGAAGGGGCTGGACACTGACTTCCCAGAGCCCCCATCCAGTGAACACACTAACAAAGTGAGTTTGGATCTTTGTACTTGGGAGTCAGGCCTGGCCGAGGACACTCCCAGGCAGGAAAGACACCTGCAATGACTTAGAAATTTCTCTGAGAAAGAACAAATATATGTGGGAAGATAAGCACACCTTCCATCTCACCTGGCAGAACACCAAGGCTGAGTGAAGGCTCCTGGGGTGGACCTGCTGCCCATATCCTCTGCTGGGAAGGGGCCAGACCTGGGCCCAGCATGACGCTGGGGGTGCTGGGACCCAGGCCTGCAGAGTGGGGTCAGGGAGGCCAAGGGTAAGTAGATGTTAGGCCCAGATCAGCGCTAAGGGCCCTGGAGGCTTCCATGGTACTGGGATACACCTATACCTCCTGCCTTGTATTCCCCTGGGAGCCTGAGTGTGGCTCATCCCAGGTGTGAGTGACACCTCCAGAAACCAGGCCTGGCAGTCACCCTAGGGCTCTCTGTAGGGTGGCTGTGCCTGTCCCTGGCCTGCATGACCCTCCGTCCACAGCTGTACTCCATTCACCTTCTGGTCTGTGCAAGGAACTGTGCCAGGGTAATCCATCCTCAAATGTCACTGCACCCCCTCCCTGACCTGGGAATTACCTCTCAGCCCAGCTAGATCTCACGTTATCCCAAAGGAGCCGGCACAGCCCCATGCTCATCTCAAATCTGGTACAAATAATCTGAAAACAAGCCTGTCTTCTTGCCCAGGTAGAAGTTCTCAAGGCAGACACCAGAACTGAGTGAGCGTCACACAGCAGGGTGAAGAGCCTCAGAGGGCACCCACCCTGCCCCACACAGCTGACAGGACACATGAAAAGTCTCTTATCCTGCATGCCCATGTCTGTGCTCAGCTTAGCTGCTGGGATGGACCCAGCTGAGGACAAACTCTGCACCTGCCAGGAGAGGCTGGTCTAGAAATCCTGACCCCCACAGCAAGCAGGAGGCAGAAGCAATAAGCTACCTGGCCACCTCCCAAAACCCACACCCGAGGACTCCCAAAGCAGCTGGCCTTAAGCCATCCACAGCCACTCTGGACTTTAGCCTCAAGTGTTATTGAGGCTGGGGACCCTAGGACATGTCGGGGTGATGGGTGCAAACCTAAGTAAGGGTCAAACGACCCCTTTCTTTTAAAGGAAAAAGTATTCCAGCAGGACCTCAGGTCTGCAAACACTGACTTAACACTCAAGTGTTCAAGTATAAAAAATGACTTTCAACAGCTGATTACTCTCACACAAGGGTTTGTCTTTATACCTGGTAAATTAAATTATTAAAAAGTACACACAGCCCGGCCGGTGTTGCTCAGTGGTTGTGTCGACCTATGAACCAGGTCATGGTTCGATTCCCAGCCAGGGCACATGCCCGGGTTGTGGGGTTGATCCCCAGTAGGGGGTGTGCAGGAGGCAGTGATCAATGACTCATCACTGATGTTTCTATCTCTCTCTCCCTCTCCCTGAAATCAATAAAAACATTTAAAAAAAAAAAAAAGTACAAAGTTTAAAGATGCACACAGAAGAGCAGGCCCTAGGATGAGAAGCATTTACATATCCTTTAAAGGCAAAAACAATTCTTTCAGCCACTGGTGCAGACAGCTCTGAGCAGTGTGGCCAAGGCAGGAGGGTGCCAGCGAACACAAGAAACTTCAGAGACAGTCGGTTTGGAGGCTGAGTGAGGAAGAACCAGCTATTTTGAGGATCTGAGATAAAGCTGGTGGGGGTGGGGTGAGTGACATGTTCGGAGGGAGAGCAGAGCGGCCAGAAGAGACACACGCCCTAGTTTTTCTTTGAACATAAAATGCCAACTTAAGTATAATTTTCTTAGCCACTCAGTAAGTATTTAATGAACGTGCGCTAAATACATGAACTGTCTACAGACTCAGCCCTGCGTACACGAAGGGGCAAGACAGCGATGGGCAGAGCCCCCTGCCGTCGGGCTGCGGGGACCTGACTGCCCCCCTCGCCGCGGGTCGGAACAGGGCCGGCCCGCTGTGCTTTCGCCTGTGCCTGGGAGACTGTGCCCTGGGAGGGCCGACATGAGACGCCTTGTCCCTATGGCAGGGGCACAGCAGGCACTTGTGAGCACACAGGCAGGAGCTCAGCGCGGCGGAGGGAAGCGGACGGCACCGCCAGCCTTTAGAGGAAGCCTGTGTTGTGGGTTTATCTGTCGTCACCCAGATGCCCCCGGGCACAAAGTCCTTGGACGGCTGGTGAGGACAGAGCATGGGCAGCTGCCAGTGCTGCGGGGTCAGGGGCACCGGGCAAGCTGCAGGGCAGGAGGCCGCGCCCCAGCACCTCCTTCCTGGCTCCAGGCCCCCCCACGAGCTGTTCCCTCCTCCGGGGCACCGTTACCCACAGGCCCTCCACCCCAGCTCGAACTTTCTGGAGTGACATCTCTCCCCAAGGAGGGGGGCCCCGTGGGTCGGAGTCCCCCCCACCCCCACCCCCACCCGCGCCCCGCGTACACCTGGAGGGGGCGCCCACCTGG
The DNA here is from genome assembly GCF_964146895.1 of Miniopterus schreibersii. Taxonomy (NCBI): domain Eukaryota; kingdom Metazoa; phylum Chordata; class Mammalia; order Chiroptera; family Miniopteridae; genus Miniopterus; species Miniopterus schreibersii. The sequence continues at coordinate 187,392,767 of NC_138102.1, read as the reverse complement.
AGAAGGGCGTGGGGCCGGAGCCCTTGAGCTGCAGCTCCCAGCGCTCGCCGGCCGCCGTGCACACCTCGCCCAGGTACATGGCGGCGCCGTCGCCCAGCTGCCCCGCGAACTGGCCGAACTGGTGGCCGCAGTAGCAGTGCGCGGCCGGCTCGGCGCCCGGCAGCAGCGCGTTGCCGCTGAAGAACAGCGCGGCCTCGGCGGCGCGCGCCTCGCGGGCGGCGGGGTCGGCGGGCGGCGCGCCCAGGCCCAGCAGCGCCAGCGCGGGCTCCGACAGCGCCACGAGGCGCGGCTGCCGCAGGGGCGCGGGCCGCACGCGGCTGAAGCAGGCCCCGGGCACCAGCCGGGGGGCGGGCGCGGCGCCCTCGGGCTCGGGCGGCGGCGTCTCCACGGGCAGCGCGCGCAGGGCGCGGTTGTCGAAGCGCAGCCCCGCCAGCCAGCGGGGCGCCGGGTCCATGGCGGCGGCCGAGGCCGAGCAGGGCGCGGGCGGCGGGAGGCACGCGAGCGGCGGCGACAGGGCGCGGGCCGCGGGCAGCGAGGCCCCGAGCACGGCTCTGAGCGAGGCCATAAGCGGCGCCGCGGCGGCGGAAGCGCCTCCGCCCCGACAGGAAGCCCCGCCCCGCGCGCTCGCCAACCAATCTCCGGGGAGGCGGTGCCCGCCTCTGCGCCTGCGCGGGCCGCGCCCACGGGGGCTTGATCCTGATTGGCTCTGCCGGCCGTCCGTCCGCCCGGCGGGTCCGCTCCGCGGCGCTGCCCCGGGGCTCGGGGCGCGGCGGGTCTCCCGGAGCGGAGGGCGCCGCCCGCGCCTCGGCCGCAGGCCCCGGAGGCCCCGCCCGGAGACCCCGGCGGCCCCGGCTGTCGGCTGCTGCGCGGGCAGCGGGGCCGGACGGACGGCGTCTCCGCAGCTCCGGCCGAGGGCGGTGGGCGGGCCGGGCCGGGGGCAGCCCCAGGGCGGGGCCCCCGGGAGCCGGGCTTGGCTCGCGCTCCCCCTCCGCGCGGAGCGGGGCGCCCCACGTGCGTGCGCGGTGTGCCCGCCTGTCGCGCCCCGAGTCACCCCGAGTCTCCGCGCACCGCGCTGGTCCGTGGGACGAGCGCCCCCGGTTGCCTGTGTCTCGAGCTGCGGGGGCAGCGCCCGGCCCAGAGAGCCCCCCGCGGATGCGGGGGGGGGGCACGCCGGCCACGCCTGGTCTCCAAGGCCCGCCCCCAGGTAAGGAGGGGGGTCAGGCGGCAGAATCACTCGGGGTTAGGGCCAGAGGAGCCCCAATGAGCTGACCCCGCTTATTTGTGGGCGGGGAGCGCGCCTGGTCCTTGGAGGGGTTTCCTAGTCATGCCCCCCACTCCCCCCACCCCCCGCTCCGGCTCCAAAGTAAAACCCGAGACCAGGAGCTGGGCCGGAGACTCCCCGCAAACTCCCAAGTCCCGCCTGGCAGGATCCTGCGCTGAGCTCCAAGGGGCCGCCCCGGGGCCCCAGCGTGCGCCCCCTGACCTCTGTGCACCGGCTCCGCCCTGCAGGCTGCGTGACCTCGGGGAACCCCTCACCATCTCAGGGTTCTCCACGAGATGGTCAGTGACACTACCTTGTGTGGGGTGGGGGGTCACCCAGATGAGGGGGACCACGTGGTGAGGTCCCTGTAGGTGTTTGGCGCCCTGCAGCCCAGCTTCCCTTCCACCTGCCCGCAGGCAGGGTGCCCTGTTCCCAGCCTCTTCCCTCACTGCCCGGAGACCCGGCCTGAACCCCAGGCCCCGCCCTCCTGACTTACCTCCTCTCCCTCACCCCACTGTCTTACCCAGGCTCTGAATCTGGAGGGACGGGTTACTGAGGGCCAGCGCCAGGCTCTGTGCCCCACCGGCTGCCCTCACCAAGCTCACAGTGGCAGGGCACACCTGGTGGGTGCCAAGGGTTCCAGCAGGTCAGCACAGGCCTCCCAGCTCTCATCATTGCCTCTGGCCTCACTGTTGGGCTACACGGCCTCCTGGGCTCCCCCAGGTTTGTCCTTCTGGGCAGGTGCTGCTGGCAGGAGCTGACCGGGTCCCCCCCCGTCCTGACCCACAAGGAGGAAATGCAAGGATGGGGACAGCGGGCTGAACACTTAATGAGGCTCCCTGCCACGTGGTGCGGGCCTAGGCCTTGCGGGACATGCTGGAGCGCAGGGCCCCCGTGTAGTTACCCCCAAACCAGGGCACGCCTAAGGCCCCTGTGTACTCCAGCCACCGCCCGTGGCCTGTTGAGAGCAGCCTGGACGCAGTCACTGTACCACCAGCCAGGGCTGGAGTGATGGCAGCTGCCAGCCGGCAGCCACCCCCAGCCCCAGCGTCTGCCCTGCGTTCCTGGTGGGCATCAAAGCTGTGGCCTCAGGGCTCTGGCTGGTTTGGCTCAGTGGTTAGAGGGTCGGACCGAAGGGTCACGGGTTCCATTCCCGGAGGTCAAGGGCACGTACCTCTGTTGCAGGCCTGATCCCCAGCCTGGGTCGGGGTGTCTGTGGGAGGCAACCAATCGATGTTTCTCTGTCTCTCCCACTCTCTCTGAAATCAATATCCTCGGGTGAGGATTTAAAAAAATAAATTAAAAAAAAACAAAGCAAAGCTGTGATCTCAGGGACAAGTACCTGAGGCAACTGGCAACACCCCTGTGCCCACGGGCAGCACCGCCCTCCTACCTCCTGCGTCTGGCAAGCCCTGTTCGTACTCTTGCCAGCAGCTCTCCGGGTCCAGAGGCCTCTCCCCGCCCCCATCTGCACGCACGTCTCAGAGGACCTGGGAGCACAGGCAGGCAGGCCCACTGTGCCGGGGCGGACCACGCAGGCCTGCCCTCCTGCCCGAGAGGATGTCACGCTCCCCTAAGCACTTTCTCTTCATTGGAAAAAGTGAAATCTTACTGTCTCCTAAATGTACCACAAACATGCATTGTAACGATTTCAAATGCTCAGAAAGAGAGTGAAAATTCACAGCCGGTGCCCACAAGGTGTGTTATTTTACACCCCCCTTTGCGGCTTCCTTTGTTCACTAACGTTGCATCCCGGGTGTCTGTCTTCGTTCATTCTCTCAGAGGTGGATGTTTAGGTCTCTCCCAGCCTTTCCTGACCATGAACAACGCTCAGCGATTGCCTGTGCCTGGGTGTGAGGTCTGAGATGGACCCAGAAGGCAAGCTGCTGGGCTCGGCCCTTCCCTGCCCACCTTGCCCAGAAACTGCTCTTGCTTTTACAAATGATGCATTCTCAGTACCTCCTTGCCCCCTATGCCACAGGCTGCTCACCCGGAAGGGGGCGCCGGCTCCTCTGCCTAGAGCCCACGGTTCACCCGGCTCTGAGAACGGTTCTTTGCCATGGGAGATAAGGGTCAGGAGGGGCCAGGGTCTGAGAAGGGGCGGTGCTCTCTGGGTGACTGGACCAGAGCCCCCACAATGATACAACAGATGACATAACCTTGCTTCTGGCAGATGGGTAGCCACTGTCCCCTCAGCTCGGGACACCTGCCTCAGGCACCTTCTCTCTTGGAAGCGGCTGTCCCTTAGGATCCATGGGTTTGCTAGCCCCTGGCCCTCGGCCAGACTCTCAGTGCCTCCCACTGTCCTTAGACACCACCTCCCCCAGTGTGTCCATTGTGGACCGCCCCCCCCACCCCCGCTGCCCTAGGAGGGTCAGCCTTTGTCTCCCTGCCTTCCTCCTCCTGGCCTGGCAGTGGGTGCTGCCCCAAGCCCAGCCGGCCCCTCCTAACACAGATGGAGCAGGACCTTGTCCTTGTCTGCCCTTCCCCCAGGCAGGTCCTTGTGGGAGCTGAGAGGCCTACAGGGTGCAGCCCCCCGGTGATGGGTCAGAGGCTGCCCAGCATGCATCACTCTGCCCACCAGAGCTCAGGGTTCCAGCCACACCACGTGAACCTGTGGAGAGGACTCCCAGCCTATCTAGGTTAGTGAGGCCCATGGGCCCGTGGGCCCCTCTTCCCGGCCTGTGGTGTTGCACCAGGGAGCTGGCCCAGGGCAGAGGCAGAGGTGAGCAGCAAGACCCAGCCCAAGACCCACAGCCATGCTTCCTGGGGAACAGATATCATGGGGGGAGAGCCTCCCCCACATCCCCACCAGCCACCCTCTCTATGCCCCCAGCTCCCTCCATGCCTGCCCGTGGACAGCCGAGCCACCCTCAGTGCTCACTGTGGTCTTTCTAAGCAGATCTGAGCTGCTGGGCCCCTACATGCCTTTTGTTCTGGGCGCTGGGCTCACCCACCTCCTCCCCTCCCCAGAGCCAGGGTGGGGGCACTGAGCAGGGTGGAGGAGCCAAGGACATGGACCAGGGGTGAGTGTCCTCCAAACACACTTCCCCTTGGCTGGTGCCCTCACTGGCCTGGGGTTCACACTTGGGATGGGCTGGTTCCAGGGTCCCAGGCCCTGTATCCTCTGAGGTGGTGGCAGTTCCATCTCAGTACCAGCATTCTGCCCCCCAGCCCAGGCCCCTGCTGCCCCACTCCACTGTGGCCCAGGGGAGCACCCCCTCCCTGGTCACTTAGTCCCATTTCACACATTTTACAAAACAGGAGCTTCAAAAATTAGCTTTTATTTCAGGAACATGTACACACGCATGTGAACAACAGGAAGGACACGGCCCAGCCCAGGGTTCCAGCCTAGCTCTTGGCGTGGGTTTCACCTGATTTGGTTAGACACCAAGTCAACACAATCACGTGGCCCAGATACGGGCTTCATGGAGCCACGTCGGGGACAGACCAGGTTGATTGACTACACACACGAGTAACGACCGAGGCGGAAATGCCGGGCGGGGCCAGCCCGACCGGGAGCCTCTGCCTGCACCACCCGAGGTGGGTGCACGGGAGGGTGGTGGGTGCCTGCTGGCACATGTGCAAACTGGTGAGCCCTGGCGGACATGCACCATCTGTCCACAGAGGTTGGGAAACCACGGCCCCCACCAGACACACAGGAGGCAGGTCCAACCCCTCAGCCCTGACATGTCACCCCTGGCACCGTGGGCTGGAGGCAGCTGAAGGGGGCAGCGGGAGGGCGCATCCTGCCCCACGGCCAAGGCTGACCTCCCCGCGTGCTCCCGTCTCAGGACCAAGACCCCTATGTCCCAACCAGATTTAAGGCTAGTATTTCCTGACATTTGCTTCAGTTTAAGTTAAAATTACCTGAGTAAAAAATTTCACAAATTTAAAAAAGCCCAAAACACACAATCTCTGTAGGCCGAGCGTCCAGGGCCACCAAGTTTGGCCAACCCGGGCTCCTGAGGGGACGTTCCTGCGACCAGCACCCATCAAAGGCACAGTGAGGGAGGGGCTGGCCGGCAGGGGCCCACATGCCCCACTGCTTGGGGGCTGAGGGCCAGGGTGCATCTCAGCTCCTCCCCTGACCCTTGTCCTGATGCCCATGAACCCCATGAATGGCCCCTGGTGGGGGCGGGGCTGGGAAGCCTGAGCTCAGAGTAGTTAAATAATTCTTTATTTGGGTGGGTCGGGGGAGGGCAGGCAAGGCTGGGCCTGGGTCCCCATGGGGGTGGTGCCCAGGAGCTCCTCAGGGGGCCGACCCTGCGCCCTCAGCTGGTACGGGGGAACAGCTGCATGCGGCCCCCTCAGCTGTGGTGGCTCCCTTGGTCCTTCCTACTGGTCCGGCCGGGCGGAAGACGCTCTCTGCAGGCAGTACTGGGTGGCAGGCAGCGACAGGACCAGGGTGGCGGTGCGGCGCCCCATCCAGTACAGGCCGTAGCCCAGCAGGCCCAAGAAAGCGACCTTCACGGCCAGCCGGGACACTCGGCTGGAGATGGATGGTGGGGGGACGCTGGCGGAGGGAGGGCAGGCTGGGCCTGGTGCCGGACGTGTGCACCCAGCCCCAGCCCAGGCCCTGCTGTGTTCCCCTCCATCCCCCAGCCTAGCTCGGTGCTCGGGGTGGACGGCACTCACGTCATGATCTCCTGGATGTTGAGGTCAGTGGTCCAGTTCTTCTCAATGCCGGGGACATGGCCCATGCCCACGACGCCCACCACCACAGAGGGGACACATTTCCTGGGCTCAGCTGTGGGGGGAGCAACCCGTCAGCACCTGCGTCAGTGACGGGTTTCAGGGAACCCCCACTGGGCCTGTTCTCACCATCAGAGGAGCGAGGCAGCTCAAGGCGCCGGGCGGCCTGCCGCAGCATGTAGGTCAGGTAGATGTCCCGCTCCGAGACGATGGTGCGGTGCAGGTCCGGGAACTCACCGATCATCTCCGCCATCATCTGCTCCAGCAGGTCCTTCTGCTTGCACCGCTCAACATCGTCCTTGCTGGAGGCAGAGGGCGTGTTGCCAGCCCCAGGACAGGGCCACCAGCAGGGGGCGGCAGGTGCTGCTCACCCGGGGCAGGGACCAGACACCCTCTGTTTGGGTCATGGCGGAAGGGAGGGCTGGGAGGGCCCGTGAGGCTCAGCCCAAGGACAAGAGGGACGTGTGCTCTGTGGGGTTCAGCCATGTGTGGGCTGGCACCCTGCAGACCCCCCCAGGCTTCTGGGCATCACTCCTGGGCTGGAACTGCAGCGGGAGACCGAGGGAGCCCTACCTGATGGGGTCCGACAGGAAGCACAGGCCCCAGGCCAGCTTGACCTTCTGCCAGAAGGACAGGGCGGCGACGGCCCTCCTGAAGGTGACTGGGATGGGCCGGTCACCCAGGTGGAACTTGCAGAAGGGGACCTTGCTGGCCTGGGGCAGAGGCCAAGGCTGGTTGGGGGAGCCCAGACCCCAGGGTGCCCCGAGCCCCAAGCCCTCCCGGCTGAGCCAGGCCCACCTCCTTGAAGGCCTCCCTGAACTCGCCGCCGGGCGCCATGCCCAGCTGCTCGGTGATGTGGGCTGACACCTTCAGCAGCAGCATCTGCATCAGTCCTGACATGACCCCGTTCTGTGGGAGAGGCCGAGCCAGCTGTGAGCCAGGGCCCAGGTGGGCCCAGGGCCAGCTCATGTCAGGGCTGTAGTGTGGACGGCCTGCCCAGCTTCTGCACTGGACACTCCTTCCCCTCCAGACCAGCATCCTCTGCCCGTGGTCGGTGCAGTGGACTCGGGCCCTGGGCCCGGGGACCACGTGTGGGGGACATGCTGAGGGTACTGCTCCGGGCTGGCAGGTAGGACAGATGGCAGAGACCACCCCATCCCGTGACGATCAGCAAACCCGGCCCTCTTACTCCTTTGAAACCTGGTGAGAGCCTCTCCCCTGCCACATGCCAGGGTGGAGGGTCCTTAACAGAGCCTCAGGTGGGCTGGGCACCTCTGCACTAGCTGGATGGCCAGGTCTACCTTGGGTCCCATGACCAGGGGGCCTCAGGCTCACAGGCAGGATTGGCAGCACAGCTGACTGAAGGTGGCCCAGCGGTGGCCCAGCCCACGGCCACACGCACCTGCCTCACCGCCTGCTGCAGTTTCTCCAGGCTGATCTCCTTGGCCTCCCGCAGCAGCGTGCGCTCGTCCATCTTCAGCATGGACACGCGGTACTGGCACAGCTCCACCACCACCACGTCCGGCTGCACCGCCCGGATTGTCTGCAAGGAAATATGTCACCCTGGGCCCTGCTCCCTGGGACCCTGCGAGGACACCCGTCACCCTGGGCCGCTCCCTGTGCCCTGCGAGTAGAGCCCCCAGGCAATCCAGTGGGACTCAATGACTGCGGGAACAGCTCAGGTTAAAAAGCAACTAAAGAGAGAAAGTTCTGGAACAGGCTGCCCATCCTGGGGGAGCAGGTAGGGAGACCAGGGGAGGCGAAACAGGAGCCCCGAGCAGCCCTGGTGTCGGGAGGTGTGGCCCTTCTGGGCTCCAACCACCGCGACAGCTGTCACCTTCACGACGTCCCTCTTGCTGTCATCGCTGAAGTGGGCCGTGCCCACCACGTACACCCTGCTGCCGTCCTCGGCCTCCAGCTCCGTCACCGTGCGTGGCAGCTGGGGCCGTTCTCGCCGCCTCTTCAGCTTCATCTCCAGAAGCAGGTTGAAGGCGTCCACGTCGGCTGCAAGGACACAAGGCCCAGCTTGGGGTGAGCCACCAGGGTGCGGGTGGGGCTGCACTGCATGGTGGGACCCAGATGTGCACGGGGGCACCGTCTGCAGGGGGAGGGCCTCTGGCTGCGCACGCTGAGTCACCGGTCCTCCCTCACAGCAGGCAGCTGACCAGACCCCATCCTAAGGGGAGCACCCAGGGCAGCTCTGAGGCACCGGCTCTGCACCCCGAGGGGAACAGCTGCAGCTCTGCTCATCCCACTTGTGCTCAAAAGGCCCCCCCAATGCCCCAGGGCAGCCAGGGTCCGTCACCAGAAGTTTGGGGCTGCCCACCCCTGCTGCCCAGCACCGAGTGATCTTGGGGACACGAACACAGGTTCTGGGGTTCTCCGGACGGCACCCGGGGCACCATCTCCGAAGCGCCTGAGGTCACAGTGGGTTCTGCGTTGGCCTGTAGAGGGAAGGGGCGTGTCTGAGTCAGGGTGCCCACCTCCTCGGGGGCTGCCTCAGCCCTGTATGTCCACTTTACCCGAGGCCCACTCGCCCCAGGACCAGAAGGCTCTGCGTGACGATCGCTCTGCAGGCAGCCACCCGGGAGCACCCCGTGAAGCTCTTCTATGCCAAGAGCAGCTGAGCGACCTAAGGCCACCCTGAGGGGAGCATCCTTGGGGACCCTCCCTCCACTGAGAGGCTGTGGGGCCCTGAGCCCGAGGCTGCGCAGGAGGCAGCCCGCCCGGCGGCCCTACCTCCTGAGGCGGCTGCTCCTCTTCCTCCTCCATGGCTGCGCCGAGGCTCTGGCACTGACGGGAGCCTGCAGACACAGGTGCACGTCCTCACCTGGAGCCGGGCCGTGCCCGGGGCCCCGTCAGGGGGCTCAGTCTCTGTTGGTCGTCTTGAATGACCCCTGGGTAGGACTGAAGCCTCCCTGCCTGACGTCACCAGCCACCAGGGTGCCAGGGCTGGGTGGGGCAGGTGGGAGACGCCGCCATGAGCACCAGGCCAACCCTGCAGCGTGGGTCGTGGCCAGTGAGCCTGGGACTTGCTACCCCCGCCTCCTTTTGACCCAGCAGGGACGGGGGCGGCCGGGTGGACCAGGTTCCTCTCTGACTTTGGAACAAAACACACTTCACAGAACTCCTTAAAAGGAGAAACCCAGTAGATGGAGTGAATCTGCATCACGTTAGTGCTGGACCCTGGGGGCTGTCTCGGGCATCTGTGGACAGAGCCGTGGCTACTGTCCACGCTGAGTCAGCGCGGGCGACACAGTGCAACATGGTCAGTCACCTGCACACAGATGTCAGCACAGACTTGGGAGGCCCATGGGCCGGCCCCTTCCACGGGAACCCTGGTGAGGGGTGAAGGAGCAGCACATGACATGTGACCACGCGACTGTCCCATCACTGCGCCTCCCCGAGGCCACCGAGAGCCCCACCAGCGCCTGACGGAGCCAGGGTTCTGCCGCCCCAGGACAGGCGGCCAGCACGCAGACCCAGGAAGGCATGGCGGGAACGCCAAATAGAACCACGAGGGCCCCACAGAACCTGGACAAGCGACTGGCGTCACAGAGGACTGTTACTTGGTTGTAGTCGTGGCGTGGAGTCGTGGTCTGACAGACATGGCCTTACACAGACAGACACGATCTCTGGCCATGACTCAGCAGCAGCCGGGGGACACACAGGATGGACCCCACAGGGGCTTCAGTACGTGCCAAGGGTTCACTTCAGGTTCATGTTTTTCTAAATTTTATTTACTGATTTAAGAGAGAAGGGAAAGGAGAGAGAGAAACATGGGTTTTTCCACTCACGCACTCGTTGGTTGACTCTTATATGTGCCCTGACTAGAGATCAAACCCTCAACCTTGGTGTATCAGGAAGATGCTCTAACCAATGGAGCCCCCCTCCCCCAGGGCTCAGGTTCTCTATTGCTGCACTTTTCAAAACTTTCATGACAAGAAGGAAAAACAAATAATAGAATGAGCGCGATGCGACGTCAGACCCTGTCCCCAACCTCACTGCTGACCCGGCCCCCACGGCGCCTCTGAACTTCCGCTTTCCCTCCTGGGGCCGGGAGGAGCCATCGGGGCAGCTGGTACAGAGCAGGGCTGCCTCCTGGGGTAACCGCAAGGTCTGCGGTCCACGACACTCAGACGGGCCTGAGCTGACCAAGAAGGGGGCGGTCCATCCCGAGGATGAAGGGTCAGGCAGGGGAACCACAGGCTTAGGGCCAAAGGGAGCTCCGGGCTCCCAGCAGCAGGGCAGCCAGTGAGGAAGGTGGCAGCCGGCCCCGCGGAACAGGAAGGGGAGCCCAGCCAGGGCCTCCCGCCGGGTGTCCCCTGTCCAGGAAGTAGCAGCAGCTTGGCTGGCACCTGGTCAAGGGCAGTGGCTCACCTGGGCCTCACCCCTCCCAGCACCTCCTTCCAGCGTCACAGAGTAAAGCTCTCCCCTGATGCAAGGCACCAACCGGAACAGAAACAGGAAGCTGTGCCTGAGCCAGGGGCCCAGAGAGCACAGCTCGGGGCCTCCACCTCTTGCTCCTGGGCTGGCCCAGAAGGCAAAGCTGGACAGAGTCGTCCTCGACACACTTTACAGAGAAAAGCAGACAGGTCTTACCTCCAAGCAGCACAAGCACTACAACAACGTAGGAAAACACAGTGCTGACAGCATCGGTGCCTGAGCCTTCCCTCCCGAGCCTTTGGTGGCCACAGGGCTGGGCCGGCCTCTGCCCTCACCTTCCCTGCACTCAGCCTGGCCAGACCCACCCTCTGACACCCAGGAGGAAACCAGTGCCCATGGGGGCCAGGCAGGCAAGCCCATCTGGCCACAGACAAGTCGTGAGCCCCGTGATGGCGGGGCAGCTACTCCCCAGAGGCCAGGTCAGCAGGAAGGAGGCCCCTCCACCACTGCATCCCTGATCCCCTCATCCCGAGAAGCATCTCCCTGATGTTAGCATGTCAGGTAACACCTTCTAATATCTTGTCTGGTTCCCTCATCTTTGGCAAGGCCTTGGCGATATCTACGCAGGAGGGGACTGAGGTGGGTCATTAACCCTCCCCCCCTTTCCCTGCTCACCGTTAACATTTTCAGATATTTATGGCTGGAGCCTCTCCCAGCTGCCCGGAGGGAGCAAAGGGCCCAGCCCCACAGACTGATGGGCCCAGCCTCCGTCTCCCCACACCCGCAGGCGGCTGCTGGGGGAGCATCTGCGTCCTTCCCAGTTTCCTGCCACAAAATCTCTGGACTGACAGGTCCCACCAGACACTGGCTGACACCCTCAAGGGGGCATAAATGTGCCCCCTCCCAAACCCAGGCTCCAGATCCCAGCCCCCCACAAGCCATCAGAGCTCCAGGTGGCCAGCAGGGCCCAGCACACAGCAGGAGGAGCTTCTGACGGAGCCCAGCCTGGGGTGCCGGGCATCACTGTTAGAAGGGTGGCTCCTGAGCAAGGCTGCCCACAGCAAGTCCGTCTGGCAAACAGGCCAGCTGGTTTGCTACCTGCCGGCAACTGTGCTTCGGGCGATGGCCACGGGGTTGGCCAGACCTCAGACCAGCCTCTTAGCACTACGTGGCCTTGGGCAGGAAGCTTGTACCTGCTAGGACTCCTGCCTCCAGAGCTGTGAGAGTAGCCCCCCAGCAGCCCCCCAGCCACACACAATAGGGTCTCTCTAGGCTGCAAAACGCATGCCGCACACAGATGCCACTTTGGCCCATGAACTCTGGACCCCTCTGAGCTTCCCTCTGCTGGGGAAACAGGAGCTCTCCGAGGCCTGTCCCCGTCTGCGGGGGACAGCACCGGTATCTGGCTTTGGAAACCATAACACTTCACACAGATGACAGCAGCAGAATCACCCACACGCTTCTGGGAAAACAAACTCCAAACTGTGGGAATTCCCGACAGCCTGGGAGGACCTGTCTTGCCAAGTACGCCGGGGAGGGAGCTGGCTCACTTGTGTTAGGGATCCACCCGGGGTGTGTAGCCCTGGGACACAAATCGGAGCAACACGTTAAGTTGTCCCACGCGGAATGAAGTTACTGTGTTACAGGACACAAGCTGAGGACATCAGAGCTCACGGTGTGCGTGGCAGGCCCTAGGTTCCCACCGGTCCAGCCCAGGCAGCTCTCCCTTCTCCCGGGTCCCACTGCTATGGACTGAATTGTGTCCCCAAGTTCATGTGTTGAAGCTCTAACCCCAACATGGTGTTAGGAGGTGGGGCCTCTGGAAGGTGACCAGGTTCACATGAGGTCAGGACGGTGGGGCCCATCATGGGATTAGTGCCCAAGAGAAGAGACCCCAGGAGCTGGCCACGTGAGGACACGGCGAGAAGGCAGCCGGGAAGAGGGTCCTGACCAGCTACCAGAGCAGCGGGCACCCTGACGGTACACTTCCAGCCTCCAGAACTGGGAGGAAAGTTTGTTTAGACTGCCCCATCCATGGTATTTCACTATGGCCCCAGGCTGAAAAAGACTCCGGTCTTCTCACCCTTTCCCCTCTGAAAACCGGGAATCCAGAAGCTGCCTCCCGGACGCCAGCCTGGCTTCCCAGTCCAGCCAGCACCAAATGCAGCCTCCCGAGCAACCCACTGGGGTCCCAAACCCACCCACCAGCCTAAAGGAATGCGGGCTGGGAGGCAGCAGGGTGCGGCCCAAGGCCCTGCCCTCTGCTCCCACTTCCCAGGCCTGGGCACCCTTGGCCACTGGAGACCCCGGGCCTGGCAGGACCTGCTTCGGGGAGGTGTGGCCAAGTCTGGGGTCACCGTGGACGGCGCGCCGGCGGAGCCCGGGCTGGCGGCCTGGACGGCCCCTGGTCCAGCACCCTGGCTGAGCCTCCGGAGCCCGCCCAGCGCGGTGCCCGCACCGGCCGGCGCTGCGGGGCGCCGCCCCCCCCCCCCCCCCGCTGGGCGCCGCGGCCCCGGGGACACGGCGCCGCGTCCCCCCCAGCTGCCGGTGGCGCGGGGCCGGGCTCCCCCGGGTGGCGGCGCAGGGGGCGCAGCGGCGGCGAAGGCCGGGCTCCGGGAGCCGGGCCTGTGTCCCCAGGGGACCCCGAAGCCGGGGGGTCCCGCTGGCAACCCGCCGCCGGTCCCTAAGAGCCCGTCCCGGCCCGGAGTCAGCGGGGGCTCCCCGCGAGCCGGGGGGCGCCGCCGCCCCTTCCCGGGGCTGGTTCCCACGGGGCGCAGCCGCCAACTTGGTGGCGCCTAAGTTACGGCCGACGCGGGGCGCCCAGGCGCGCGGGGAGCGGGCTGTCACCGGGTCCCCGGGCTCCGCCGCCATATGGCAGCCCCGCTGCGCCGCCCGCGCGAGGCCGCCGCCGGAGGGGCCGGGCCCGCGAGACCCCGGCCCGCGCCCGCCCCGCCCCGCCCGCGCCCCGCCGCCCGCCCCGCGCCCCCGCCCGGGCCCGCGCTGCGTACCGAGGCGGCGGGCTCCTCAGCCGGCGTCCATGCGGCTCGTCGCCCCACCGGACGGGGCGGGCCGGGCTGCGGGGCGGGGGGGCGGCCGGACGGGCCGGCGGGGCCCGCGCGCGGCATGCCGGGAAGCGCAGTTCCGCGAGCCTCCTGCTCGCCCGGACTACACTTCCCAGGGGGCCGCGCGCGCGGACTACAATCCCCAGAGGGCCGCGCGCGCGAGAAGAAAGAAAAAAAAAAAGAAAAAAAAAGCATCGCTCGGTCCCGGAGACTCGGGTCCTGGGACGCAGGCGGCGGCCCCGGGGCGGCGAGTTCGAGTCCCGCGCCCGCCGCCGGGCGGGCGGCCTCGCGGCGCGCTGCGTCCTCCGGGCAGCTCCCAGTCCGTGAGCGGCGGGTGCTGTTCGCACGGCGTCCGCAGGCGGCTCTGCGCCCAACCGCACAGAGGAGCGGCCGCCCCGGGGCGGGCGGCGAAGCGCGCGGAGCTCGGGCTGCGCGGCGCGCGGGGCTGGACCGGCGCCCTCGGGGCGCGCTGCCCGCTGCGGGGAGGGGGCGCCGGGGCCGCGCGCGGCCATCCCTCGGCCTGGCGGCTGGGTCCCGGGACCCCAACCCTCGGAGGGGCCTCGGGACAGCGGGCCTGGCGGGCTGGAGCCCTCGCCCGCAGCCGGCGGGGGAGCCCAGCCCCTCCCCAGGGCACGAGCTGGCGCGGCCACCCCTGTTGGGCTTAGCGGGAGGCGGCCAGCGGCCTGGCGGGGGGATGGCAGGGGCGGGAGTGGGCGTGGGAGGGGGATGCCCAGTGCCCCCGGCCACCCCCACCGCCCAGCCCTGCCCCTCCCGTGGAAGGGGACGGGCGCCCTGCCCGGCCCTGTACAGATGGTGGGTGTGGTGGTGGCTTCCTGCCCGCCGACCCCCAGCCCCAGACAGCTCCCCCGAAGCTCACGCCCACCGCCTGGACACTGCGCTGCCCACGTGCCCTCTGACTCCGATCTGGGCCAGCCCTGGACCAGGACTCCAGGCTGCAGAAAGCTGCAGTGACCTTCGGCTGGGGCGCTGGTCATTGAGAGGCGCTCTCTTTAGGAAAGGGAGGGGGCAGAGGCTCTCTGCTTCTGTCCCTAGGACAGGCTGCCCTGGGGCCACTGGCATGACCGTCCCCGCAGGCTTTCCTCCCCTCAGCCTGGAGTAGAAGATGCCCTGCCAGGCCTGGGAGGGAGAGGACAGTCCAGCCCACCAGCAGTCTGAGCTGGGTGCTGGTCTTCCCCTCGGGTTCCAGGAAGACAGCGCAGGTTTCTGAGCTGCCCTGGCACTGGTGCCTTGGAGGGGTCACAGGTTCCCACATCTGAGTCTGAGGGTGACCCCCGTGCTCTGGACGGTGTGAGAGATAATCTCTCCAGGCCAGCAGGCTGGGCTATCTGCCTGCCAGGCTGCCACTGCCTCCCTGGTCCAGCTTCCTGGTTCCCCAGGGGCCTGGCTGCCCTCAGGGCTGCCGCTGGTCTTGGCAAAGACAGGCACTCTGGTCCATGCCCTCTGACGGTTTTCAATGTTGACTCCCTTTGTACAAGCACAGATTGTTTCTGCCCTCCTGACCACCTTGGCCACCTTCACACAGGAGAGCAGCGGTGTTTACCAGGTGGTGCGCCACAGTCCACTCCGGGGAACTTGCCCAGGGTCTGGAGCAAGTCAAGAGGCCCACCCATGCTGGGCTGGTGTGGTGAGCAGAGGCCCAGCTGTGGAATGGGCTGCGAGGTTTTTCCCCAAGCCTCTCCTCTTCGGAAAGACAGACAGTATCCCCCACTCACCCCTCGGGGGGCTAGAGGAGAAGTGAGAAGACAGAGCAGGAGGGCTTCAGAGGACACTAGAACCCACTGATGCCTTCCTGCACTGGCGGGGAAAAGGGAGCCTTCCCCACCCCCACCCTCCCACCCCCAGTGAGATGCTTGCTTCTGCAAGACACTGACTCAGCAAAGGTCAGCTCACACCAAGGGCACTGCGTGTACTCAAAGGGACATGCCTCTTCTGGACGGGATTTGGCCTGACGTGGCCCAGGGGACAGGTGGGTGGCAGCCTGGCAGAGTGATCCCACTGAAGAGGAGATCCCAGGGAGTCGGCGAAATGTATCCCCAAGCCCTGCCTGAATCCATGCGTGTGTGAATGTTTTGTAGCCAGCAGCATTTGTGTGCTCACTGGCAGGAGACATGTAGGAGATGACCGTGCAGGGCCCAGCTGGGCTCCATGTGCGAAGGGGTGGGGATGGAGAGGGCCAGGAAAGCCAAGCTTGACTCCAGTCCCACTCAAGAAGGCAAATGCTACCACCAGAGGTCTGTGTGACTTGTTCCCTGGGCGGGTCACCTGGACCTCCATCATCTTGATGGAGCCAGGTGCCAGTGTGGGCCCACAAAGGATGCTGCCAAGAGGGGAGGGGCTCATCCCACCCTGCAGGACTGGGCCAGCCTGCTCAAGTCCTGTGGGCACATGGACATGTGATGTTGAATGCCCACCTGATGGGCAGCAGGCTGCATGGCCTGGGATGCTGGGGCAAGGAGAGTGTCCTGGCTCATGTGGGGGTGAGTGCTTTCTGGGGACAGGTGTCTTCATCAGGCCTTTCATTTTCTGATGTTCTGGCATCCGGAGCCTTGCTGAATGGGAGAGACTGCCCCTCCCAGGCCAGCCAGTTCCTAGACAACGAACAACTTCAGCTGCAAACCGGCCAGTCTAGAGCCCACCCCGCTCCTCCTCTGGGGCTTCTACTTAGGGGGCCAGCCCCTACCTGCCCGCATCACCCAGGGCCAGCTACCTGACAACCAGGGGCAGCCCCTGTGCCCGGAGCCCTGACATTACTCGCACAGCCTGTCCTCAGCCTGCTCCCTGCCCTGTTCCTCCCTGAGACCACAGTGAGGGCTCCTGCGCCTGCTGTCCCTGCTCCCTGTGCCTCCTGTGTGGCCCCCGTGGCACGGCCCCTCCTCTTGAGGACTTTGAGCACAAACTGTTGTTTCAATGGCCAGCGTCTCCTGACCTGCGGGCCTCACCACACCTGAACAACAGTAAAACCTACATTTCAAACACATGGTGGGATGCAGCCCCTGCCTGTGTCCCTGTACAATCAGCCATCTGACTCCTGGGACAGTCAGCCTGCCCAGCTCACGGTTGCTGGGGGTGGGTGCGGAAGGGTTTCCAGGCAAGGCAGTCGGGTCTGCCCACGGCAGGCTCTCTGCAGAGACCTCCCTGTGATTCCAGGCCTCCATCTGCCTGTTCTCCCCCCAAGCAGGCCTCTGGCCCCACTGCCTCAGCTACCTGCCTACACAAAGCATCCCTTCAGATCCTGAGGATCACTTTCCGGGGCCTGCAAGGCGTGTGGTTCTGTGGTATGTCCACAGGACCAGCTTTATCCCCACCCGAGTCCTGGGCCTGGTGATGAAGACCAGCACCTCCAGACCACGTGAAGGATGCCTCCTCCGGGAAGCCTTCCTGGGTTCTGTCCCCCCAGCCCCCCAAGCATCTGACAGAGGAGATGGCTTCCTCTGGGCCCATGTTTTGCCTCTGCTGAGCGCCTGTGAGCCCTTCAGGGCTCACCTGATCCCTCACAGCCCAGAGTGCACACGTTAGCCAGAGGCTCTGATGTGCCAACCACAAGGGACAGCCACGAACTTCTGCCTTGCTGTGGGCCAGCAGCACCCCCAAGGGTGACCTGGAGGGCAGTAAGGCGCCTCCAGTGGCCTGTGATGATGGCGGGTCAGGGATGGACATGCAGTTGGGAGGAGGCGCCCGGACACAGAAGGCCTTGGCCAGAGCACAGGCCCGCGGCAGGGTGGACCACGCGGGACACAGGCGGTATCAGAATAATATTTATTGATATGCTCAGTGCTACCTTGTTAATACTGTCACGTTGTTGCCGTGGCTGAGGTAATAGGGACAGACCCGCCTTGCTGGCCCCGGGCTCCCACCGGGAAGCGGCGTGGGCCCTGGGCCGGGGGCTGTGGCCCGGGTGGGGACGTGGTTATTGCGTTGGACTCCTTCCTTCCCTCACGCGTCGGCGCCACACCTGCTCTCACATGTGCACGCTCACCCGGGCCCGCTCACACGCTCGCTTACACACTGGTGCCCACTCACACATGCTCGCACGCTCACGCACGTATCTACTAGCACACGGGCGCCCTCCCCCTCTGGCCACATGCACTCACACACACATCCTTTGTTTTAAATGCACCCTAAGTCTCCTGATAGTAAAGACACTCGCTAGTTACAGTAACCATGGTAAAGCACAGGTAGTCGGGGTACAAGGAGAAAGTGCATGTTGACCTCTGACCCCAGGGCTCCCAGTTCCCTGCCAGGGCAAGCCGTGAGCACGGCCCCTTGGGGGCACCCAGGCCCGTGGTGCCACTATCCCCAGCTTCCTTCCACGCCTCAGACCCTGGCTGTCCCCTCACAGACCATCCCCTCACGGCCAGCATCCTGGGCCCAAGACAAAATTAACTAAAAAAATAAACTTCATCTCACAGCCGAGCGCCTGATGCAGGGGAGGGGGGTGGCTCTTGGCCTTTCAGGCCGAGGCTCCACTGGGGTGATGGCCAGCCCCTGGCCCAGCCAGCACCCCGGCAATGCCATGGAGAGGGAGGGACAGGTGCTGAGCCCCAAGGCATGCGGATGGGAGGCCGGGTTGGGCAGTGCTGGGCGAAGCAGAGGCCGCGTCCGTGTGGGGCTGGGGTCATCGGTGTACCCTGGTCATGCAGAGGGGCCTGTGGTGGTCCTGGAAGCCCTGTCCCCTCAGAACTCCACAGTACTCACTACTGTCCTCGGCTCGTCAAAGGTGGCAATGAGGATCTGCTGGGGCGGGGGGATGGTGATGAGGCTCCCCACGTCTGGGGGCGCCCGGGGTCCCCCGTCCTCCTCCTCCCGGGCCTCATACAGCGTGCTGATGTGCAGCAGCGGGTGGGTGGCGTTGCGGCTCAGGATGGTGAGGGGGTCAGCCTTGCCCAGGCCGGCTGGTGATATGGGGACCGTGGCGGGGGCTGCGGGGGGCGAGCAGACGTGAAACGGGCCGCCGGAGGGAAGCGCAGCCCGGGCCGGCTCTGCTGGGAACATGATTTCCTTCTCAGGGAGCGGAGAGTCTGCAAACAGCCAAGGACACAGGCACGTCACACCCTGCAGGTCCATCTGTCTACTACTGCTGGCGGTTCCCCATCCCCACCGCGGGCCAGCGGGGGGCTCGCGGCTCTGAGCCGTCCTCGGAGGGGCGGCTCATCCCTCCCTCGGCCTCCTCAGCCAGGCAGGGGCTGGGCCAGACCCTCTGCACACAGCAGCCCCCAGGGGCCGCAGCACCCACCTCCTGCACCTGCTCAAGGGCCTGAGCAACCTTCCTGTCTTGTCTCCTCCAGCCCTCAGACCCAGGCCTCATCCCGCCCGGTCCACCTCACCGGGCTCTCCAGGGCCCTCCGTGCCCGCACTCGCCCCTGCAGCGAGCCACCTGCGCCCACCCCGCTGCCCCCCCAGCAGATCCCCCCCTTAACCTTTCAGAGGGTGCCCAGGCGCCGGGTCTGGGGAGTTGGGTGAGAGGGTCCTCCCTTTCCTGGAAGCCCACGCAGGCCCCGCCCGGCCGCCTACCTTTGGTGGGTGCTGCCGCCAGGCCCAGCCCGCACTCCTCTGCCTGCGACAGGAAGCCCCCTTCCTGGCTGCGGGAGGCGGGCAGGGCGGCGGGCGCGGCCTCGGGCTTGGCCTTCTTGGCGCCCAGGATGTAGGGGTGCACGTCCAGGGAGAAGTGGCGGGCCTGCTTCTTGTCGGGGCCGGGCGCGGGCCCCGCGTCGCCGCCGCCCTTGTAGTGGTGCGCGGCCCTGGCGCCCGCGTCCAGCAGCGGCGCGATCAGCGTGTCGGTGGCCGTCTTGCGGCGCACGGGCTTGGGCTTGTCGGCCTTGCTGTTCTCCACGCGCATGATGGCCAGCTGCTCCTTGAAGGGCTGCGGCAGCGGGTTGCTGGTGGGGATCCACTTCATCTTCTTGCGGGGCCGCTTGACCACGGGCGGCTCGGCGGCGCCGTCGGGCGCGGCGGGGTCGGCGCTGGGGTCCACGGTCTGCACGCCCGCGTGGCGCACGGTGGGCGTGGCGTCGTGGTTGGACTGCGCGAGCGCGGCCAGCAGCTGGCGCACCACGTTGTCGTACATGAGGTCGCTCTCGTTGGTGATGAAGTCCAGCCGGTTGAGCGACTTGATGTGGTCGCGGTTCTCGTTGCAGAACATGGCGAGGATGTTGATGTCGCAGAACTGCGAGCCGCGCCACTGCCGGCGCGTCTTGATGCCCACCTTGTGCAGCTTGTCGAAGATGAAGTTGCTCTTGCGGAAGATGAAGAGGTGGATGAGGTTGACCAGGATGATGAGGTTCATGGCGCAGAGCAGCACGATGTCCACGCCGGCCACGAGGCGCTGCAGCTGGACGGACGGCAGCTTGCAGCTCACGCGCACGGCCGCGCCGCCGCCCGCCGGCCCGTCGGGGGACGCGCCCAGCGCGCACGTGAACTCGTTCTGCTTCTGGGTGGCGTAGTAGGTGCACAGGTAGGAGATGGGCGCCACGCTGAGCAGCAGGATGAGCAGGTGCCGCGCCAGGTACAGCTTGGCCAGGAAGTTGCTGCGGCCGCGGCGCTCCAGGTACTTCTCGAACAGGTTCTGCTCGGGGCTCTTGTCCTTCTCCGCGTTCTCGATGATCTCGCGCTTCTCGCGCTCCGTGATGCCCGGGCCCTTGGACTGGATCTGCTTCTCGATCTTGGGCGCGCGGCCCTCGGCCGCCCGGTGGTAGCAGTTGTCGATCTCCTGCAGCAAGAAGTTGAGCTCGGAGGTGAGGCGGGTGGAGGCCAGGAACTCCCAGCCCAGCGCGGGCACGTACATGATGGCCGCGAAAGCCAGCAGCGAGTAGGGCAGCAGCTTGTGCTCAAACAGCGACGGCCACAGGCTGGCGTCCACGCCGGGCAGCGCGTCCCGCAGCTCCGTCCAGCAGTAGCCGCGGGCGTACAGCGCCTGGTCGCGGGTGAAGTTGTGTGGGGTGTAGCAGTAAATGGGTTCCTCTGGGGGCAGAGAGGAGACGGGCTGGGGCGTCAGACCCCTCCCCGCCGCGCCCCGCCCCCGCCCCCCACGCCTGCGCCTGCGCCGAGGCTGCTGTTCCGTAAACAGACTCCCCTCCCCCGGCTACGCCCCAGCCCCGTGGTGGGGTCGCACCGTGGGCTGCCCCGCGGGTGACGGTGACAGCTGTGCCCACCTGCATCTGGGAGACGAGCCTGCACTGCCAACACCAGGCCCCCCTCCCAGCGCCATAAGGTCTCCGTGCACAAGGGGAAACTGAGTCCCAGAGAGGAGCAGGACAGGCCACCCCCCCTTCAGCCAGGGTCCCTCTTCCAGCGGCACAGCTGGACCAGCCCCAGGCCTTGCACTGACCCAGGTGCCCCTGGCTGTCCCGAGAGAGGACACGGTGACCCATGGGACCTCGGCGTCCTGGGTACTCCTGGAAACTCCACGGCTGAGGGCCAGGGCCAGGGCCAGCCCCACGGAAAAGTCCGGTCGGAGGAGAGCCGGGCACTGCAGATGCAGCTTCAGGAGGAACCAGTCTGCACCTCCTCTAAGCAGCTGTCCAGACACTGCTGCTCTGAATGCCCCCAGCCCCCAGGATCCTCCAAGTCGGGGTTCCAGCCTGCACCTCCCCGAGTGCCCTTCCACAGGTGGAGCTGAGTTGCTCCATGCTACCTGTGGAGTCCTGCCAGCAGCGCCTGCCCCTCCTGGCCCCCCAACTCTATGGAGCCTACCCCAGCCACCCCCAGACCTCGCTCATTGCCCCCACCTCCCCCTCTCAGCCCCCTCACCCCAGGGGAGGTCCAGACCCTTCCCAGACCCCATAGCCCTTACAGGCCTCTGAATGGGGTACTGCGGTGGCTCCCCAGAACCTGTGACTAGATTACACTACAGACTCTGCCAGGTGGATTAGGTTAAGGCTCTCAAGTGGGCAATGGGCCTGGATTATCGGGTGGGCCCGGTGTGATCATAGGAGTCCTTGCAAAAGGGAGGCAGAAGGGTCAGTCAGAGAGAGGTGTAAGGAAGGTGACAGGCTGGGCAAGGGCCAGAAACCAAGGGCCAGGAAGATTCTCCCCAGAGCCTCCAGAAGGAACGTGGCTCTGCTGACACCTTGGTTTTAGTCACTTCAGACTTCTGAGCTGCAGGACCCTGAGACAGTAAGTTGGAGTTATTTTCAGACACTAAGTTTGTGCTTGTAGGTGGCGGCTGGCGGAGCCCCACCAAGACCCTTCCCTCAAAACTCCCGCGGTGGCCTGAACAAACATGCTCCCAGGATGCTGGGGCCCACATGGGAGGGAGGGAGGAGGGAGGGGAGACCCTCAGAACTGGCTGGGTGGGGGCCTCACTTCTCACAGGCCCACCCTGGAGACCGGGGCAGAGGGTGACCCACAGACAGAGGACCTGCAACTCCTGGTCCTCAGGAGGCAAATGCTTTCCTCCTGTCCTTTCTGAAAAGGGAAGCATAGGACTGTGCTGGGACAAGTGGCCTTGGGGATACCTGCCTGACTGTGGTTAGAGAGGTGCACTGGGTTACGCTGATTATTTGGCTGCTTTAGGAAATGTTGGTCCCCTGTTCCAGGCCCACATAATGTACAAGGACCCTGGTAACCCTCCTGGTAACTCTGGCCTCTCCCGTCATAGCCACACACCCGTTTGACCCCTGAATGCGCCGATGTGGTGGAGGGAGCATTCACAGGGGCCCTGGCCAAGAGCAATGGGGGTCTTCTTTTGTCCACTGCCCTCCAAGGCTGAGGACGCAAGGCTGTGGTGTCCAGGGAGATCCCTAGCTTGGAGGCCAGCAGTGCCTGGTCAGCCCCTCCCCACACCAGCAGCGGGCCCAGATGGGCGCGCACACAACTCCGTGTGCAAATACAGGTGGGTGTCAAGGGGCAGGCCTGCCTGGACCAGGATACACTCCGGAAGACCCCAGCAGCCCAGGCTGGCTGGCGTGGAGGGGCGCTGAGGCCCTACCTGGCTGAGCTGGACTCAGCCCCGTCCCGGGAGGTGAGCCGAGGGGGACTAAGTCCTGAGCCTACCCTGTGTGCGTCTGTACTGCGCTCCCCAAAAGATGTTCAAGTCTCAGCCAGTGGTATCTGTGAACATGGCCCCATTTGGAAACAGGGTTTCTGCAGATGTGATAAAGTTAAGACAAGGTCATTCTGGAGTTGGGCCCAACCCAGGGACTGGTGTCTTCCTAAGACAGGGAAGTTTGGATACAGATGCTCAGAGAGAAGGTGCCCAGGAGAAGGTGGAAGCAGAAACTGGGGGATCCAGCCTCAGTGAAGCCAAGGACTGTGGGGCCACCAGAGAGGAAGAGAGGCAGGAGGGCCCCTCCCCTGGAGTCTCCGAGAGCTCAGCCCTTGATTTCTGAGCCCCGACTGTGAGAGAAAGTTCTATGGTTTTGAGCACCAAGTTTGTGCTCATTTGTCCAGCAGCCCCAGGAACCAAATACATCCGTGTCCACCCTGAGTGACACTCCATGGGTGGGTAGCACCCACACCTGACTAGGCTGACCAAGCACCTGTGCACATGTCCTGACTCCAGGAGTGTCTGGGCATTGGTGTGCCCCTCGCCCTGGGGTGGGATTAGGCACCCTGGACAATGGGTGTCCCCAGGCCACAGAGGCCCTGAAAGGGGAGACCTTTGGGAAGGAATGAATGCAGAGTGAGAGAATGCTGCCAATGTCACTCGGGGGACAGAGCCCCATGTCCCTCCTCCTGGAGGAACCCCCAAGCCTTTCTGCCAGGGACTGGCACTTCTGACCCTCAAACATAGCAGGTGGACTGAGGAGGGTCCTCTCATGGTACCTGGGCCTTGAGGCCCTTGCCAGCCAGGCCCTGGGGGTGCATTTCTGGCCTCCAGCCGCCCATCTCGGGGAAGCCTCATCCCGCGGCTGACCAGGACCGGCCTGGGGGACCCTCACCAGTCAGGCCCCACGCCGCGCCCAGCAGCCGGCTCTGCTGTCCTCCCATCCATCACCTGTAAGGTTTCCTGGCCCTCACCTGGCCACTCCTCCTTCCCTCAGACCCTGCCCACTCCCCTCGTGGTCTTCCCTTCCCACATCAGACCCCGGGCTCATCTACGCCCGGACGGCCAGCCAGGTCCAGGACGGGGTCCACCCCGCGTTCCAGGCGAGGGCATGGACGGTAAAGACGATCCATGGCGCAGAGGGATCAGGGGGCGGCCCGAGCGCCCGACGACACGTGCAAGGATGGGTGGCGCTAAAGAGCTGCGGGGAGACCCCTGGGTGCTGCGAACCCAGCCAGGCCCGGCGGGCGGCGGGGTGGCCGGACAGCTCCGCACCTGCGGCCGCGCCCTCCCGCCCGCGCCCGCGCCCCGCGCCGGCCTCACCTGCGAAGTTCTTGGTGAAGACCAGGGTGACCAGCAGGATGGGCACGAGCACGGTGCCGATGGTGACCACGCGGTCGAACGGCAGCTCGAGCTTGAGCTGCAGCAGCAGCGCGGCCAGCGCGCCCGCCTTGTCGTCCTGCGCGCCCGGCAGGATCAGCTCGCGCAGCTTCTCGCCGGCCAGCAGCGCCGTCGCCATGTCCGCGGGCTGCTCCAGGAGGTGGTGCATGGGGGGCGGCCGCGGGGCGGGGCGCGGGGCGCGCGGGGCGCGGGGCGCCGGGCGGGGGAGGGGCGCGGGGGGCGCGCGGGCGCGGGGGGAGGGGCGGGGGCAGCAGGGGGGCGCGCGGCGGGCGGCGGGCGGGGGGCGCTGTGCCGCCGCCCCCGCGGGCAGGGGTCGGGCGCCGGGCGCCGCCGCCCCCGCTGGGCTGCAGCCCGGCAGGCCTGGCGCGTCCTCGGCGGGGGCGGCGGTGTCCGAGGCTGGGGCCGCGGCCCCGCTCCCGCCGCGGGGAGGGGGCTGTTTACCGGCGGCGGCTCGCGGCGTGGCTCCGCCCCCGCCCCCCCGCGCCACGCAGGATGCGGCGCCGCGATGACTGTGCAGAAAACGTTTAAATGCAACGGGATGAATTAACGAGGACGGGCTTCTCCTCGCTGCGGACGGGGCGCCGCGGGCGAGGCCGAGCGCGCGGCTGTCCTGGGGGCGGGGGGCTGGGGCTGGACCCGCCGCATCCCCGCCCGGGGCTCCCGGCCCAGCGGAGACGGGGTTCCTCGTCCTGGGTCCTGCAGTGTCGCCTCTTCACCTCCCGAAGCCGGGCCGCCCCTGTGGGTGCCGAGCCCCGCGCCCTCTGCAGCGGCGCGGACACGGCGGGCGCTGGGCGCCCCTCCCCAGCGCGGGGTCTTCCCTCGGCCGCCACCGGTGCCCGCCACGCACGACAGGGTCCCCACATCACCTGCCGCGGGGCCGCCTGCTGTCCCGCCCTGACCTCCTGCGGCCACCCTCCTGCCCCGCGCTCCCGCCCTGGGGCCCGCGCCAGCCCCCGCGGTGGGCGCAGGGTCCGGGCGCTTCTGGCCCCGGCTCCCCGCCGCCTTCCTGCCCTTCGCGCCCCCACCCGCCACCCGCGCCACCCATCCCCGCCGTCGCCCTCGGAGCAGCGCGCGTGGGTTGGGTCTCCGGCGCCCGCAGGACCCGCGACTCCCCGCGGCGGGGGCGCGCGTGCAGGCGGCGGGGCTCGGCTGCGCTCAGGTCGCCGCAGGCGTCTGAGCCCCCGGCCAGCGGGTGGCAGGGCGGCCTGTGCGGGGCCAGCACTTCAGACCTGTATCCTACGTGTTTTTCTAAATTAAATTTATTGGGGTGACGCTGGTTAACAGGACCATGCAGGTTTCAGGCGCACATTTCTGTGGCACCGCATTAGGTCGTTAAGGGTCTAAATGCTTCTAAGATTGTTTCTCAATCACGCCCACCCCTGGCTGCCACCCCGTTTCACTTGTGCCTAGTTACTAGGGACACCCCAGATAGCCAGACACCCCCACACGACCAGACACCCCAGGTAGCCAGACACCCCCAGATAGCCGGACACCCCAGATAGCCAGACACCCCTAGATAGCCAGACACCCCCCAGACAACCTACACCCCCCCCCAGACAACCTAGACACCCCCAGGTAATCTGCCCCCAGGTAACCCAGCACAGGCATCCTTAAGGCCACTGGAACCCCCCCCCCAGTGGTGCTGCTGGGGGTGCTTCCTGGTCACTTTCCAGAAGGGCTCGGCCACACTCCCTCCATGAAAAAGAGGTTCTGTCCCCGTAACAGTCCCCGCTGTCTGCAGGGTCCCTGCTCTGGCGTCTGCTGCTCCGAGGTTGGAGTGTGCCCACCTCCCTGGTTCTCGGACCGTCCCTCTGTCAGTCAGCTGTCAACTCTCCCCCGAGCCCTCTGCCTGTCGGGCGTATCTATGGGGTCTGAATAGAACTCCTTAATTTTGATGTAGTCATAAACCATTTTTCTCAAATATTTTTTTTATTGACTTTGAGAGAAAGGGAAAGGGAGAGAGAAACATCGATGTGAGAGTGAAACATCCATCAGTTGCCACCTCTAGCTGGCCACCGGGGATCACGCCCGCAACCCTGGCGTGTGCCCTCACCGGGTACCAAGCCGGTGAGCTTTCAGTGCAGGGGATGATGCCCAACCCACTGAGCCACACCAGCCAGGGCCTCCCCCCTCCCCCCCTCCTCCCTTCCCCCCCAATGTTTGTAGTCTTGGGTTTTCTGTAGGAGGTGATGGGCACTCCAGCGTCCCTCTCTGAGAGGAACAGTGCCTTTCACGCTCATTTCTCGGGGGCCTCACAGTTGGATGGTGGCCTCCAACTTCTTTTGTCTCTTGAGCTGAACCGGTTCAGTTTATGTAACTGGTGATGGGGCGTTTCAGGGGATCACTGCACCAGATCCAGCCCTCGCCAACCCCAGGGGTAACTCACTTCCTGAGCCCGTCCGGGTCCCCATCAGCAGGCGCCCTTGGTGGAGGGAGGGGTGCAGCTCCGCTCTCCTGAAAGCCGGCTGGCTTCCCAGCCCCAGCTAAGGGCACCTCCTCCCCTAGGCCACCAGGGGTCCTCACCGCCCCGCAGGGCTCTGTCCCTTTGCCAGGCCTCTCGGTAATCACGGCTTTGCCAGGTTCCGAACACCTGCCTCACCAGTTCTTCCTCTTCAGCTGTGACGTAGCACCCGTGACCTTTATTTTTTATTTACTAATTTGAGAGAGATCAACTTGTTGTTCCACTTATACATTCATTGGTCGACTCTTGTATGCGCCCTGACAGGGGACCGAACCCACAACCTTGGTGTATCCGGACGATGCTCTGACCAACTGAGCTGCCCGGCCAGGGCCGTGACCTTTACTCTTCCACACACGTTTCGGAAGGACCTGGTCACGTTTCTGAAACACGTCCAGCGGGAATGCTGAGGCTGCCTTGACCGAACGCTGACTTGGGGAAAGCTGGGGTGTGCGGTCATCATGGGGCAGCCCTCTGTTTACTTAGACCCTTTATACCCTGTGCAGGGGTGAAAACTCTCTGTGGATCCTTAGGCTATGTCCTGGGCGCGGTTTCCTGTGCTGCACTGCGGTCGGCTGTTCTGGAGGAACACTGCTGACCTCCACACGGCCTCAGAGTGCTCACCTGGGCACTGGCAGGTGCGGGGCTGCCCCTGGGACACACGGAGCAGTCAGCACACACTGGGGGGCTGAGTGTCTGTGGTGCCACACGCTCCAGGAAACGCCAGCAGGTGGTGTCCCCCCACCAAATGGGGGAAGCAACAGAGCTCGGTGTGTGGGGTGCGAGGCCCGGGGCAGAGCTGGGGCCTGGATCCTGAATCCTGCAGCTTTGCCACCACCAGGGGGCAGCCACCCTGAATGCTGTCCTCACTCCCAGAGCAGGCAGGCTGGGCACGGGGTGGGCACCAGGGCACAGTGGTGAGCAGAGGTCCTTGACACCTGCACAGGGGCTCGCATCCCGTGGAGACCCTGGAGCCCAGCCCTCCCTCCGTGTCCCCTCCCCAGGCCCCTGGCGTGGCAACAGAGCAGTGGACGGCCGGCTGGTGAAGCTGTGGGGGGAGGGGCCCACCGCCAACTGGGCGTCCTGCAGGGGACAGCTCTGTGCTGTCCTCCATTCTCAACCCCACACCTGTAGTAGGATGTGGTTTGGGGGACACTCCAGGGGAGGAGCCACCAAGGTTTCCAGCTGTGGGGGCCACTAGCTGGGTCCTCTCCAACTGGACGAGGCTGTGTCGCATTTTGGTGGCATTTCAGCTGTGTGGCAATGAGCCGCTTCGGACAGCGATGAAGGGAAGTTTCAAGTAACCGAGTTTCACAGGGGATCTCCAAGCACAAAAGTCAGCCCTGTGCAGGCCACCCCCCTGGGCAGCTTGGCCTCCCACAGACTCTGGTCTCTGAGGTCATCAGAGCACCCCCCCCATCAATCAGTCCCCAGTAGCTCTGACGGCTGCCCAGCTGCACCGAGTCCCCTACAGAAGGGCCCCACCTGGTCTCCCACCACCCCAGACACACCTCTGGATCACAGCTGAGGTACCTCCCATCCTGGGACACCTGTCCACCGTGATGCCAGCCCAACACATCATTGCCTGCGGGACCCCAACTGCTGCCAACCTGCCATTGGTGGTGAGGGTCTTGCGGAGGTGTGCCTGTCTCCCTCCTCACTCAATGCCTGGGGGCTCTGCCTGGGCCTCCACGCTCACATGCCCTCAACACAAGTGACGACAGGGAGCCTGAGCAAGGCCTTAGTGCCCGAGCGCTGGGAACGCTCCCCTCTCAATGCAGTGCTCCCAGGGTGCTCTCTGCAGGTCTTGACGGCGACACTGTGTTTTGGGTGTTTCCATAGTTCAGACAACAGTGACTTCTGCTTCCCAGGCGGGGACCGTGCTGCCTACGTGGAGTCCGACCCCTGGAAGGAAGCCACGCGAGCCATGTCCATGGCAGGTGCCTGCTCTACTCCAAGGAGAGAGGGTACAGACCAGGTCAGATCCCCAAACGAGGTCTCCCCAGTTCCTGGGCTCCTGCTCTGCTGGGCAGGGTGGCTGTACACCTCTAGCCACAGCTGCTGGTGGGAGGAGAGGGGCCAGTGCACCGGGCTCCCTGCAGGGCCCAGGCTCAGGACCACTGAGGAGGGCTGGACAGGTGCCCTCTTCATGGTGTCGTTTTTACCAGGGGAACGTTTGTCTATGGGAGCTGTGCAGGGAGGGGTGACACCAACTGTCATCACTGCAGGACTGGACAGAATGGCCGAGGCAGCCCAGGAACAGGACCAAGGCCCAGGGCTCACTTTTTTTTTTAATATGTTTTTATTGATTTGAGAGAAAGAGAGAGAGGGAGATAGAAACATTGATGACAGAGATGCTGATTAACATCAACATTAATCGGCTGCCTCCTGCACACCCCCTGCTGGGGAAGCAGCCTGCAACCTGGGCATGTGCCCTGACTGGGAATCGAACCGGTGACCTCCTGGTACCGGGACGACACTCAATCCCGTGAGCTACGCCTGCCCGGCCGGGAGATCACTCCTGCAGGTGCCGCAGCTCGGGCGGCAGGTCACACCCTGTGTACACACCGTTTGTGATGCTGTATTCCAGCAAAGCACCGAAGCAGGGGTCCTGTGGGGACACCAGGAGCCAGGCCTCAGAGCTGGGCAGGGTGGACAGCAACCCGGCCACCGCAGCCCAGGCCCTCCCTCCTCGGTGACTCTGGCCCACGGGGTGGCAGCTCACTCTGACCAAGACGTAGGGGTTGCCCAGCACAATCAGCAAGGCCTTGGGTCTGGTGATGGCGACGTTAAATCTTTTTGAGTTGGACAAGAAACCCAAAAAATATCTATCATCCTCAAACCGATCTTCATTTGACCGAACCTAAAACACAACGTAAAGAAACATGACACTTCAGACCAGCCAGCGTGGCTCAGCGGCTGAGCATCAATCTGGGATCCAGGAGATTGAGGTTCGGTTCCCAGTCAGGGCACATGCCCGCGTTTCTGGCTGGAGATCCAGTAGGGGGCGTGCAGGAGGCAGCTGGTCATTGACTCTCTCTCATTGGTGTTTCTATCTCTCTCCCCCTCTCCCTTCCTCTCTTTGAAATCAGTAAAGACATTTAAAAAAACAAAAACAAAAAAGAAACATGGCACTTCAAGTGTTTCTGGCACAAACTCTCTCAACATATAAAAGCTTTTAGAAATACGAATCATCAGTAGGACCTCATTTTTGGTTAAAAAAAAGCAGGCGGTGGGGGTGGCGGAGGAGCCTCACTGCCCTCTGTCTGCACAACAGGGGGCCCATCACTGTGGTGCTCTGGGTGCAGGGTGTGGGGTGACTCAAGGTAATGGGTGATTCAGGGTGTGGAGTGATTCAGGGCGTGGGGTGATTCAGGGCGTTGGGGTGACTCACAGTGTTTGTTGGGGTAACTCAGGATTTGAGGTGATTCTCTTTTTCTTCCTGACTGAATTTCCTAAGGCACCTACCAGGAGCCCCGCTGAGCATGAGGATGAGAGTGGAGTCCTGAGAGTTACTCGTCGTCTCCCAGGGTGGCTGTCTGGAGGCCACGGGGCTGCGTGCGGGTGGGGCACCTGACCCCGTCCATGCTGTGCCTCCGTCACCTCTCCTCGGACCTGTCCCTACTGCCCCAGCGCACGCACCCCTCCCTCCTGGTCCCGTCTCTGCACTGTCTTCTCATCTTGGGTTGTGTGAGGACAGCTCCCCGCAGTTACGAGACCAGGCCGGGCGCTGGCCCATCTCCACCTGCACCTGGGCTGTTTCTACCTGAATGTGCCACAAGCCCCCTAGAGCTCGGGGGACCCCAGACACTGCTGTCCCACAGGAAGCGGGACACCTACAGTTGAGATGATGATAACCAAGTGCTCCTGTCCTTGGAACTCCTCCACCGAGCCGACCTTGATGTCCATCAGATCCACGTTCCTCAGCAGAACCTTTATTTTCTCCACCTTTGAAGCAGATGAAGGTCAAAGTTTTACAGACCTGACCGTCTCCTCACACCGGGCAGCCTGAGGGAGTGTGGGCCACGTGCAGCGCTGCTCTCAGTTCCCAGGCATGTCCCACCCACCCAAGTTGACTGGACCTGAATCCTGGTTTCAGAGCTAGACAGGAATTTTGACAGGACATGAATGGCCAGTAAACACACAAAAAGTTTCTCAAATCCCTGACAACTCCAGGGGAACCTGCCTCCCCCTCCCTCAGTCAGGGTGGCTACTGGGTGTGGGCGCGACGGTGTCTGCAGATGTGGGATGGAGATGACGGGGTGGCCAGCACAGGAGCACATGGAGGACGTGCCTCAGCAAGGGCACAGTGAGCACACAGGAGGTGACATCTTCATGCCAGGGACAGAGGAACAAACCGAGGCGGGGCTCACCCCACGTGCCCAGGCTCCCAGCCCCAGGACCCCGGGGTACAGAAGGCCAGTGGGAGTCCCACGGGGATGCCACGTGATGAGCTTGTTTCCCACTTCCTTGGTGGCCTCTGTGCACAAGGAAGTACAAAGCTCGCTGGCCCAGGGCGCACCTGCTTGCGGTAGGGTGTGATCACGCCGATGTCCTGCGCCGGCACCTGGCTGGAAAGGCTCCTGGCCAGGAGGCAGCTGTAGCGCATGACCTGGACAGCTTCGGCCGGGTTGAACCATGATGGGCTTCTCCCCTCACGCGCTTCGCTGCCCTGTGATGGTTGGGAGACAAGAGAAGCAGGTCGTCACAAGGCCTTGTTTACCAGCAAACGCTCGCTAGGGGCCCAGGAACAGGGAGCAGAGAAGGGGCAGGGATGGCACAGGTGTGGCTGAGGAACTGGCACAACTGCAATGGGAGCCAGGAGCACGAGGGTGGGAGGAGTGTCATGTGGGGACAGGGACACACAAGAGGGGCATGTGCGGAGAGGGAACAGAGCCCGGAAACAAGCGGGAGCAGAGCGCATGCCCCAGGTGGCAGCGGGCAGCTGTGGTCAGGCAGGAGGCCCCTTGGGCTGGGCCGGACCCTTCGCTTTGGCTGCCCCCCCCCTCCCCCCCATGGAAGCAGGTGCCCTCTTTCCATCCAACCTGCAGAGAAGATACTCGGATGATCACGAGCACACGACCATCACTGTGCATCAGGAAATGCAAACCCCAACCGCCTCACACTGGCCAGGAAGGCCACGATGGAAGACACAGACCTGAGTGCCGGGGGGAGGTGGGGAAACCGCACCCTGTGCGTGAGGCCAGAGCGTGAGGTGGTGCAGCTGCCGCGGGGAACCGTGTGCAGGCCCCTCAGGACAGTACGAAAAGAATTACCATGCGAGCCAGACGTTTGCCTCTTGGTATTTACCCAAGAGAACTGAACAAGGGACCCAGATGAGCACGTGCCCCAGGCCTGCAGGGCATCCGCGGTGACGGGGGTGGACACACGTGGCCGGTCCACACAACAGCATCGCTCAGCCTTAGAAAGGAGACTCACGGGCGACCACTCTGCTCAGTGACGCAGGCACAGAGGACAAGTCCCGAGAGGTCCCACTTCTCTGAGGCCCCCGGAGGGCTCAGAGCCACAGAAACAGAAGCCACGCCAGGGGCTGCAGAGGGGCAGGGGAGTGTTCAATGGGAGTTTCCATTGGGGAAGATGGCAAGTTCTAGAGACTGTTAGAAACAATGTATTCAACACCATGAACTGTGCACTAAACTGGCTAACGCAGTAAATCCAGTAAATCCTACGTGGTGTGTGTTTTACCACAACTAAAGACGTCACACCAGGCAGAGCAGTCAGAACGCGGCAGCTTTTGGGGCATCTTCACTGTGGTGCTTTCTCCCCTGGATTTGCAATGAAAGGCTCAGTCACTAGGAGAGAGACCAGTCAGTGCACATCAGCCTCACAACCAGGCACGAGGGAAGATGGAGGGACAGCCCAGGGATGGGAGGTTCGACTGACATATCTCATTAAAACCACTCTCAAACTGGAGTAAATACAGAAACCAGCTGCTTCTAAGAAATGTGCCCTAAGTGGGTGATAAAGGCCTAAAAACAGAGGGAGAAGGGATTTAAAGTAAAACACGGCACAGTGCAGGACACTACACACCGAGGAAGACAAACCGTCACTGTGCACACAGCACAGCACAGCAGCAAGTACAGGAAGCAAGACCTGGAGGCGTGACGAGAACAGGCGAGAAAGCGAGGACAGCGACGCTAGTGGGAAGGCCGAGCCGATGCGGGAGAGCCAAGTATCAGACTCCACAGATAAATTTTAAAAATTAATGTGGAACTTACATCCCTTGGTAGAGAATATGAGTTACTTGTATGTCCTTGGAACATTTACCAAAACGGAGACCTATCTGGACACAGGCTTTATTATCGTCACTTTTTAACCCTCGCCCGAGGGTCTTTTTTCCATTGCTGTTCAGAGAGTGGGGGGGAGAGAGAAACATCCATGTGAGAGACACCGACCGGTTGCCTTCCAGCTGGGGATCAAGCCTGCAACCGAGGTCTGTGCCCTTGGCCGGAATCGAACCTGGGACCCTTCAGTCTGAGGGCCGACGCGCTCACCACTGAGCCACACTGGCCAGGGCCTGGCCACAGGTGTCTAAAGGCTGAGTGGCTACAGGCCACAGTTCGTCGTCAGAACCTAATAAAGTCAGGGATAAAGAGAGGCAACCCAGACACTCTCAGCCACTTGGAAGTTAAGAAAAATATGTCTTTACAACCCCTGGATCAAAAGGGAAAATAGAGCCACAGCGTCTAGTGAGCCATGAGAGACGTCGTCCTCAGCGGACACCGTGGGGCAGAGCTTCCCCAAGGACCTGCCTCACCTGTGAGGACGAGGAGAGGGCCTGAGTCCACCTCACGGGAATGAAAACAGTAAGTAAAGGCAGTAAGTTGGTAATAAGTTAGCACAATGGACCCTTAAGCTGGTTAATGACACAGAAACCTGTTGGGAGAAAACAGAACTCAGCGCACAGCGGGTTCCCAGGCAGACCGGAGTCAGCACATCCTAGGCTCTGCTGGGGTGAGCCGGCCATGGAGCCGAAGCAGCCAGAGGAGCCCCTGCAGGCCCTTCGGGATGCGGTGCCGCACCTCTACCCAGGGGGCCCGTCGCAGTCACCGAGGCCGTTCGCCTGAGCTGAGCTACCTCCTGTTTGCCTCCAGCCAGCGACAGGACGCGACCGCAACTCACCCTCACGCCGTGGAAGATGAGCGGGAAGCCCTTCTTGGGCAGCTTCTCCCAGCCCAGCAAGGAGGCCACCACCTTGGGGTCCGCACAGACCTCGAGCTCCGTGTGGTAGAACAGCCTGGAGGGCAGGGCCAGCAGGGCCGCGTGGGACCTGTAGTTCTTCACGAGCTTTGTCACCTGCAGGACGAGCAGCACAGGTGAGGGCCACAGTTAGCAGTGCCCTAGTCCCAGGGGAGGGTGAGGCGGTCCCTCAACCCAGGCCTCCCATCTGCCTCCAGAGCAGGAGGAGATCTTGGTACCTCAGGGGAATTTTGAATAAAGGGTCCATTTTATCGGAGGAGGTGACCCTCAGGAAAACAAGAGCAGGAGGGACAATTCCGGGGGGCAGGGGTGCTCTGCCCGCAGGGCTCACTGCAGCTCTGGGCCGTCAGCCACCCCAGCTGCGTGCAGGCCCGGGGCTCAGAGACAGCAGAAGGCAGACACCCCCCTCCCAGGAGAGGAGGCCAAGTTCACAGGTGGTTTCATCACGGGGCAGTTTCATGACGCCCGATGACCCCTCTGGAGGAGGTCCTCTGCCCGAAGACCCGCCCCCACGTCCTCCCTACTGGGGGGGGCGATCTGCCTGGTCAGGGCCACGCTCCTCTGTCCCACGGTCACGTGCAGCTGCCTGCACTGTGGGGACGCGCCCGGCTCGCCTTCGCCAGGGCCCCACTGACCCCGGGCTCCAGCTCCAGCACCAGGGCCTAAAGTGCAGAC
The DNA here is from genome assembly GCF_964146895.1 of Miniopterus schreibersii. Taxonomy (NCBI): domain Eukaryota; kingdom Metazoa; phylum Chordata; class Mammalia; order Chiroptera; family Miniopteridae; genus Miniopterus; species Miniopterus schreibersii. The sequence continues at coordinate 187,358,604 of NC_138102.1, read as the reverse complement.
TCCCAAGTGGTCTGGGGTTGGCTGGGAACCCAGTCTGCACTTGACCATCCTGTGGTCCCCTCGGGGGCTGCACAGCGTGGGGCTGAGCTCACCAGCAAGGGGTTGTAGGCACCACAAGCGCCAAAAGCATCTTCATCTCTCAGGTACACGGGCCGGGACATCAGTCTTTCCAACATGGACACGTTCAGCCCGTAGGCCATGGCCAGTCTGGACTTGATGACGGGCCCAAGCTGCATGGGGTCTCCCGCAAGGACAATCTGCGACACCAACAGGGACCCGCTGTGTAGGGAGGCAGTCCACACGCAGCATCGGCCACAGCTGAGTGTGGGGAGGGGCGGCTGGAGTGCAGCCCCCAGGCCTGGACTTGAGGCCATGTCCCCGTTGGACTAGGCATGACCCCATCTGTCTCTGTGGCCTCCACACCTGGGAAGGAGGTGGGAGCTGGAGTGTGAGGGGAGGGGTGAAGCAGTTCAAAATGACCCCAGTCACTATCTCAGGCCAGTGCTCAACCTAGGACAGAGGGACTGGGGGTGGCAGAGTGGGAGCTCCTGGGCCGCCAGTCTTGTACCCACAGCAGGTCTCAGTGGCTGTGGGAGGGGGAGAGGGAGGCAGCCCTTTCCTCCAGAGCCACTGTGGGAAACCAGGGTGACAATGACACAGGGGTGACAGGCACAGCATGGGCCTCACCTGGCCACTGACATCTGAAACCAGCCCCAGAGGAATGAGGCACTCCGGCTCACTGGCCTGTCCAGCTTCATCCACAAACACGTGTGTGAAGTGTCCGACTCTAGAGCCAAAGATGTACATGGTCACTTCTGTCAGTGTCCCTGGGGGCTTGGTGGGAGGCACCCCGCAGCCTGTCAGGAATCTGAGTGAAGTCGCAGCACCACCAGGCTCTGAGCCCAACAGGCCCCTTTGTTTAAGACTTAAGAGGGAAACAGGTGAGGGGACCAAACGGTGGGGAGGGGATGCCAGGGCCTCTGTGGTCCAGGCTGGGATGGCCACCCGCCTACCCGCGGCACTCACCGCACTCCGATCTGGTAGAAGAGCCCGGCACTGCTGCAGGTGCTGATGATTATGCGGAAGCGGGAGGCCCTCCAGATGTCCTCCCCATCTTTGCAGTATGTCTTTATGGCCTCGATGATCGTCTAGGGGGTTTGTTCTCACGTTACTGTCTTTAAATTGGACATAATCACAAAGCCGGAAGGGACCCTGAAAGGTAACTCTGTTCTGTTCCACTCCTCAGTTCTAAGGAACAAGTTGGTTGTTTTCCTTAAGTATTTATATATTTATACTTTCTCATTAATCTAGTCCGTTTTATCGATTCTGGAACCACGAATATAACGTGACCGTGCAACTCCTTCCCCGAAACAAGGTTACTCATTTCCTAGATTCGGTCTCTGCTCAATTAAAACTTCATCCTACAAGTGAACAAGCCAAACCTACACCAGGACCAGGAGGGACCAGAGGGCCCACAGAAGGGAGGGGCAGCAGGAGCAGGCCCCGGTGGCTGCTCAGGAACAGGTTAGGCACCGGCCAGCGCCCCTGTGCTGTCAGAGACAGGGACACTCACCTCCTCGAACCTGCAGGTGGCGTTCACGCGGACCATGGTGCCTGGGCGCAGCAGGCGGCTCTCATGCAGTCGCAGGCACACAAGGTCGGCTGCGCTGTTGGAGGGCGCACACACCAAAATCCGACTGTCCGGCAGGGCGTGGTACACCTTCATCAGGGCACAGGGGACACGGGGGACAGTCAGCCTCGGGTCCAGTGTGGAGCAGTGACACCCACAGGCCATGAGAGCAGGTGATGCCTCTGCACCCAGGACCCAAACCCGCCTGCCCACAGTAGGGCTCCACACAGGTTTGCTCATCTGAAGCGCGAGTGATACGGAACTACTATGCGCACAGACATCCACAAACTTAACGGTGACACAAATGGGGATGGCAGACGCCTGCAGAGCAGCTGCGTGAAGGGGGTGCCTTCTCTGCAGCACTACTCTGCGATGAGGCCAAGGGTTCACTATGCTGAAAACCAAGAGGTTCCCTTCTAAACCCGAAAAAAGGTTTTGCCTGACACAGTCCCCTAAACAACACAAAACAGACTCAGCTAAATAGGAGGAACTAGAACTTCTAAGCTCTGATTCTAGGGTGTAAACACGCAGAACTCCTGATGCCAGGCACACATCACAGAGCTAAGTGCTCAGTAACCGCACTGCCTGCCGTCACCTGTAGCACAGCCTCTATTATGGTCACTGTCTTCCCCGTTCCAGGAGGTCCGAAGAGGACATATGGGAGGGGCCGGCAGTCGCCACTCAGAATCCTCCTCACAGCCAGCTGCTGGTTCTCATTGAGCAGCGGGTTGAAGAATTCCTTCTCTCTGGCCTCCGGGGTCTGCAGCTCCTCTCCTGATTGAAGGGGGGAAACAGGGTCAGGCAGACATCGAACAATTTGGCAGCTGGGCTACAAACGCCTCAGCGCCTCAGCACTGGCGCTACGAGGCCACAGGACAACCAGCCAGTGGGGGCTCCCACAGTGACGGGGGACCGAGGCGCTGCCTCTCCCACCCCGAGCCAGCTGAGTAGCTGGGAAAGTCGACAGTCTGGGCAAACACTGGACAAACGTTCGCTGCCTCCCACCCTCACGGGAGTGTCACCCGAGACGCTCCAGACCCTGCCTTACGATGGCTGGCAAGAGCGGCCACGACCTCAAGTCTTCAGTCATGACGAGAGCACTCATTCATCTTCCCGGTCACACAACTGTCATGACCACAGTCAACCCTGACAGTGAGTTTCTCGAGGGCCTAGTTCCCAGGTGCAGTCATAGCCCCCACCATACACACCCAGGTGACTTGTCCTTGTAGCAAAGGCCGCCAGCCCTCGTGGGTCCTGGGCACCTGCCTGGCTTGTCTTGGTGGCAGGCTCAGGTTGGTCCTTTATAGCTTCCCTATTCTAGAAATAATCATGCAAAAAAAAGGCTTACAGAAAGCTGTGTTTGCATGGGCTGTTTAGACAGAACGTATCCTGAACAGCTCCCCGCACAACCGCAGGTCACACCTCTTTAAAAAAAGACAATACAGAATACCTGGTAAAAAGCTGCTACTTTTTTTTCTGAGTTACCTTTTACACAAAAAACATAAACTTGTGATGGTGGCTCCAAAACAAAGGGTTTCACTTCGACTCAGTGAGTCTGCGCCTCCTGCTGAGCCTGCTCAGGGCGAGGGCCAGCCACAGAGGCTGAAGGCAAGGCTAGCAGCCACAGGTCCCTGGGGACCCCCAGTAGGACCCTCTCCTCAGTGCAGGATGCCCTTGAAAGCCCAGGTGACAGCTCCTGAGTCTCAGCCCTTCCAGGTAAGCAAGTGCCGGAGCTGCTCTGTCAACTGCACTTGTGTCTGAGGTTCCACCTGCTGGACTGTGGGACACAGGGTCCCCTCTGCTCTCCAGTGTTCTGTCCCTCAGACGCCAGCACTGCTGAGTCCTCAAGTGAAAACAAGGGGGGCCTCTGCAGACCCCAAAAGTGCTCTTACCCTGTGACCTCCACCCACCTCTCCCTCTCCCGGGCTGACAGCCTCTTTGAAGGTTGTGGACTGGCCACCATGGGGTCGACCTTGCTTGCTCCCTCTCAGGATTTGTGCCCTGTGAAATCTGATGCTTAGCGTCGGAAACCCGTTTTGTGTACTTTGTTTGGAAGGTCAACCAGTCCCTGTGAGTCCACCTTGCTCGACGTGCACAGTGCCCTCAGTTTACCTGCAACCGGGCAATCCATAAAAGGACAGTGCTCCGCACTTAAAGTTTGCACACTGAGACCTGGCCCCTGCAGAGTGTGAGCCACTTGAGCAGCAGCAGCACCACAGACCCTCTGAGACCAGGTGGGGGGTGGGGGTGGGACAGGTGAGGACAGTGCATCTGTGTCCTGTGAACAAAGATCCACTTGACACATAGCAGGGATCTGAGTGAAGATCCCTGCTGGCCCCTTACAGAGTTCCCTCGGGTGGTGCAGGCATTCAAAAACCATTACTTCTGCATTTCTCAAGATGAGGCTCAACATGGTAAAAGGGTTTCTAAATACTAGATACAACTTAAGAATCTGCATTTTTGTAAGTTTAAAACATGCTCACACAGCTAAACTGCACCAGCGCAGGCTTGAAGGATCCACGCCCACTGTGTGGTGGAGGGTTTCTCTGTCACTGGGCACACGACGCAGAACAAAACCACACCTAGTTTGGTATTGAAAACACATGGAGAGCCTCGGATGGAGCTTGGCATAGGATGGGCACTACCTCACTACTTATGGAGACTAGATTGTTCAAGTAAAAAATAATCTATCTTCACGACTTATACAATACAGATGTTGACCACTTACAGGGTGCAAATCCTCAGTTTTCTAAGCACAAATCATCACGCAAACGGCCTGTCTGAAGGTACACGAACCACATACACACTGTTAAAACAGAGCCACTAGCTTGCACTCCGTCGCATGGTATTCCAGCTTTATCCTGACTGTGGTCTGGTCACAGGTGACCCCATACCCAATGCCCAGCCAACCTGGGCACCCATGCAGACTCTCAGACACGCTGTGAGGCACGCACCTCGGCGGGGGGCTGCTCATCGTGCTTGGTGTCTTGTGCACGGTTCCAACTGCCTGTCACTTGGGGAGACTGTAGGATGATTTCTTCTGGAAACAACACTTTTAAAACAAGAAGGGGTAACAGGGTAGATGCTGCTGAAAAGCATGAAAAAGATGAGTAAAAGCAACCTGAATGTTTGCAGCAGCCCTGAGTAACCCATGTCTGTGGGCCCTCTCCCCTCAGTCCTGTGGGCCATGAACTGAGTCAGCCACAGCCACGCCCAGGCCATGCCCAGGCCACGCCCAGCCCAGCTCGAGCTCTGGAACAAAAGCCATGATCTGCCTACTTGTAGGTGCAAAAGGAATTCTGTTAAGAGGGGAAAGCAGAGGGCAATGGCTTTACTTTCAGTAATTTAAGGGTGCTATTTTTACACAGTTGAATAGTAAGAAAATAGGGAAACTTCCCAATAGAAAGAAAAACACTGAACATCACAGAGTTCTACTTTTAATAGGTGATTGAGGAGACTGTGTTTATGCAAATTTTACAGGAAGCTCATAAAAACACTCTGGGAGGTGTACCACCATCACCCACCGCCATAGTACCTTTCACTCCTAAGTGGCTGACCTGTTCCAGTGCAAAGTGGCACCTCCTGCTCGTGGTCCTGTGGAGAGAGGACAACATCAAACAGCGAACACTGAGTTTAGAAACATTAAGGCCAGGATGGGTCATGGAGTCTGATACATGACATGAGTCAATATGCTAATGCAGCCTTTACAAAACACTACTGAAGAGACAGGCCTGGTCCCCAAGGTCCTCACAGGCGCCTGTGGCCAGGAGTCTGGGGGACAGAGGGTGCTGTCATGATCTGTTTCACAGAAAAATCCCAGTGTCACAGGTACCAGGACAGCAGAGACGCCTTTCTTTCCAGGAATGTTTAATGTATAAAGTGGACGAGTAGAAAAAAGTAAGAACACAGTGTATGTAGTGTTAGGGGAACATTAACACCACTGTATCAACCAGAAAGTGATTCCAATAATGAAGAACCACTCCCTTGAATTCCCCTGAAAACAACTGTTAAAAAAAACTGAGGCACATTAAAAATTTCAGTTTACTTGAGCAAAAACTGATCTGCACAGGGCAGCATCAAATCCTGCAGAGGAAAGCGCTTCAAGGACCAGCACAGAATGAGCTGTTACAGGCAGAAGGAGGGGACAGGGCGCTGTCCTGGGCAGGAAGCAGGGGTTACACAAGGTCGCCTCCTTCAGGGAACACTACGAGCTGCCCACCGGGCAGATGCCCGCACAGTGCTGACCCGGATCCCTGGCTGACCGGGAAACCCCATCTCTGGAGGAGCCAACACTGTAATTAAGTTAGGTCTTGGTCTGGTGACGTGGGGCTCAGTACAGTGGCTCCATTGGGGGCCTGTTGTCTTGTTTTTCAACACAACAGAAAGAATAAAAAATGAAAAATAAAAACTCCACCTTCAATGAAACAAGATGCCCCAAACTCCAAAGCACAGGTGAAGAAGGGTGTGCAACGAAGTGTCTGGCCTCGAGCCAGCAGAGGCCCAAGTGCCCGGTCAAGCCTCTCAGAGCCTGGGACATACCACACTCCTGCCAAGTTCACACCTGGGCACCTGGAGGACCCGCCACAGTGCAAAATCCTGGAAGGGGTGTGTGAAGCAGGAAGAAACGCAGTGCATGGCCGGATGCCACACCTGAGGGTCCTGGCACAAGCCTCCGGGCGGCCCCTCTGTCCCTTCAACGAAATCTTCAATGAGTGGCCTGGGATACAATAAACTCCAGGGTGAGAAAGACCAGAAAAGAGCCATCCTAGGACTTAGAAAACCGACCCCAAGAAAGACAAAAAACTCAAAGCAGATGAACTACAAAGCAGCTGAGAGATGACCTGGCTTGTTCCTCCCAAGGAGAGCCGCTCACGCACCCGTGTAAGGGTGATCCATGCTGCCTGACCTCTTCTGGAAAAAAAGGGGAGCCTCCAAAAACAGGGCCAAGCCAACGGGTAATCCATCAACCTGCAGATCAGCCCTTACCTCCAACAGCCTGAAAAACACCAGAGGAAGAATTCACCAACATAAAAACACACCACGTTTCTCATTCTGGGCACAAGGAAGGTTTCATATGAAGTTATCCAGCTGAAATGCTTCAACTTATCAATAGGCTGGAGAAAAAATAACATCTCCAGAAATGCCAGAAAGACAGTGAATGTAACAGACTGAAACAGAGACTGCCGGAGAATTCCTTAATGACTAAATCTAAGGACACCAAGAACCAAGTGCTAAAATACTAGCAGTACCTGCATTCAAATTCGTACAAGACAAAGACATCAAGAGGTGTGAAACCACGAGACCAGATGAAAGAGCAGGAGTGGGAAAGAAGGACATCACAGGGAATAGAAAGGAGAGAGCAAGGGGCAGTCTCGGGGGAGCACAGGAGAGACTCCATTCTCCCCATGTGTCACATCACCACACCCAGGTGTGAGTACGTCCACAGCTTCACCGAGACAGCTGAAACCCGGGAACCTAGATGTCCAGCAGCAGAGGAGGGGAAGCATCCCTCAGAGGGTAGTGCCTAAGAGATAGGAAGAAAGGCCTCGAGTCAAGGACCATGTCCACCTGAGAAGCAGAAGAGCAGATGGAGCCCAAAGCAAGCAGAAGACAGAAATTATACAGATCAGAGCAAAAACCAGCGAAACAAACACGCTGAAGACCAATGAGCCAAAAGTCAATCCTCTGATTAGGTCAGTAAAACTGACAAACCTCCAGCCAGACTAACGAGGAGGAAGAGAAGACACAAACCACCAGTATCAGAAAAGAGAGGTGACACGAGTTCAGAGACTACAAATATGAAAGGAAATGAGGAAATGTTATGAATAATTCTGAGCAAACAGATAGACAACTTAGATAAAATGCACAGATTCCTTAAAAGGCATGTAGGGCCAGTGCTCGCCCTACAAGAGACTGTGGACCCGAATGGTGCTTTATCGATGGAAGAACCTGATCCGTAGTCAGAGAGCTTCCCACAGAGAACACTCCAGACCCAGAGGCTTCACAGGCCAACCTGCCCGGTCCACACAAACTGTCCCCAAAGATGGAACAGGAGCTGACACTTGCCCACTCACTGTGAGGCCAGCATCACCTTGATGCCCAAATCAGAAAAACATAACTCAAGAAACTACAGGCCAATATACCTCAGGAACACAGATACAAAAGTTAATAAAATTTTAGCAAATCTAACAATATGTGCAAGACAATTACATCATAGTACGGGGGATTTACTCTAATCACATAATTGACCATCTTAATAGACTAACAGAAAAACCACATGATCATCTCAACAGAGACAGGAAAAGCATGGAAAGAATCCCATGTCCAGTGCTGCCTAAAAACTCTAAGCAAACTAGGGATCCAGCTCCTCCAACCGACAGAGGGGCCCTGACAGCTCACTGTCTGCCACTGGGAACAGACAGGGACGCCACTCATCACCCATTTCCCACTGTTCTCCAAGCTCCAGCCCTGCAAATTAGTTTCTACCCAACCTCGCATCATTTTGTAAAAATTAACCCTAAATAGATCATAGGCCTAAACGTAAAACTTAGAGCCGAGGGATTTTGGAAGACGATACGGAGAAAGTCTTTGTGATCTTGCGTGAGGCAGGTTTAAGAGTGTCACTAATGGCATGAGACACGGAAGAAAAGGCTGATAAACCGAAGCTCTTAAAATTAAAAACTTCCGCTCTTCAAAAGGTATTAAAAGCAACAAAAACACAAGCCACAATGAAAGAAAATATTTGCAAAAAACATACCCGACAAAGGACTAGTTACACGAACTCAGCAGGCACCTGCAGGAAGCGGGTGACGAGAACTCACGTGCAGGACACCAGGACGCACACGCAGGACGCCGAGACGTGCGCGCACACACACGTACATGCACATGCACACGCAGGACGCCGAGACGTGCGCGCACACACACGTACATGCACATGCACACGCAGGACGCCGAGACGTGCGCGCACACACACGTACATGCACATGCACACGCAGGACGCCGAGACGCACACGCACGCACAGGCCGCGGAGCAGCCCGGCGGGAGCAGGCAGCGGAGCCCCGGCCGCCCTCCGGCAACACAGGTTCGGGCGCACCGGGGGGGCACCTGCAGGAGGCAGCCCCTCGGCGGGCGCGCCGGCGGCGTTACCTGTTGTAGGTAAACTCCACATCCATAGGCTCGAAGTTATACGCTTGTTCAAATTCCGGGTTCAGCTTCAGCGTCACATCTTCTTCGAGAATCTGCAGAGGAAACAAACATCGTAGTTCCCACACTTCAGACCTGACTCCCTGGGACCGTCGTCTTTGTCTGTGGCGCGGACGCTCAGCCACCCATCTGGGCGGACCAGCCATCAAAAGGGTGAATTTCTCAGCAGTTGGGGGGTGCCCGCCCCGCGCACGCTCCCCGCTCGCGCGTCTGCACAGGGCGACGCCAGGCCGTCCTGGGACCAGCGCGGAGGAAAGGCGTTTCCGAGGAAGCGCGGGGACAGCGGGAGGACGCTCGACTGGGGTGCTGGCCGGATCCGGGCAGGAGCCCAGGCGGTGGATCTGAGAGGCCCTAGAGGGAGGCAGGCCCTGCGCAGGCCCAGGGTCCCGGGCTGAGAGGAGGAAAGTGGATGTGTGATCAGAGATGGCCAGGACACGGGAGCACGTCCCCCAGAGGGAGGCCAGCACGGCCAGCAATGGATTCAGGCCCCAGGACATCACGTACTGGCACCGCCACTTAGGGAAACACAAAACACGAGATAGGAAGTTAAAAACGGGAAGACAAAGTAAGTGAGCCTCAGACCATACAGACGACAGGGCAGCTTTAATGAAGCAAGCAGACCACTCGGAAACAAAGACCACGCTTCTGGAGATAAGCAGCAGGAAGGAGGGAATGCGAGTCGCTCCCCTCTCAGAAATGAGCCTGCAGCCGGACACGCTCACATCCCACAGGCCTTCGGAAGTGACCTTCCACACCGTGGCTCCCTCACATGCCACCTGCTCATCTCACTCAACACTGTCTCCAGTGGGGAACTGCCCACTGCCTAGCACACCTGCACCTTCCTCACACCTGGGGACGTGCGCTCTGTGTCTTTTAGGGAAAGGTCACATGCCGAGCTGAGCTGGGTGACAATGCAGCCCGTATTTAGGTGCAGAATGCAGCAAACGGAATCAAGGTGCAGTGTGGCCTCTCCTGGGAACCCCTGACTCTCAAGTCCTCACAGCTGGACCCCTGCAGCCAGGCCTGGCTGTTTTCAGTTTCCTACCCTGGGTGGCTTGTGGGCTCGTCTTGCCCATCACTGATGCCCATGCCCTGCCCAGAGTGGGAGCAGTGGGACCTGCTGAAGGACCCAAGAGTGTCTGGCATACTGACACCCCTTCATGGCAGCATCAGAGCTGGCGCCCACTTGGTGTCTTTGCTCTGAGGCTCTTTCTTCCAGAACAGACTGAGAATGCCCCAATCTGTCCAGATGTAAATGCGCTGACTTGCATGCATCTGTGTAAGGTGGTTGAAAGTGATAGGGTTTCTATAGATAACACATTCCCTTTATACATCAGACTTACATAGTCACTTTATCCTCAAATTTTCCAAAACATGGTCACTGCCCAGGGAGACCCCAGCCATCAGGAAGTCCCCCTCCTGCCCAGGGGCCTCTCACCTTCACCACGTAGCCAATGTACTCGACAACATGTCCGTTGTACTCCTGCGTTTTCAAAACCAGTTTATCACCTGGTGAGAAACACATGACCCCGTGTGAACCATGGCAACACAACACATACCAACTGCTTAAACATACGTCAGAATGACAGGGACAGGTCCTGGGCTGCTGGCCACGTTTTAAGTGACCCAAACCAAGAAAATGAGCCAGGGTGACACAGTGTCCCCAGTTAAAGTCACTCCTCCCCAACTGGTCCACACACACCTGCATACAGAGAAGGCCGGCTCTCGGCCAATCCAGGGACCTCCAGCACCAGGAACTCCCCACTTCTTTTCAAGGTGACCCCGCTCATGTTATACTCTTTCAGCTCCATTTCCGCATGAACCTCCTCCAGCCAGAGCAGTGTTGAAAACTTCTCCTTGTAGTTGGACATGTTCAAAAGCTGGAAAACCACCAGCGAGTCAGTGGGAGCACAGGAACAGGTGGACACATCACGTCCAGGAGACAGCAGCTTTGGGGTGTGGCCAAGTCCAAGCTGCTCACACGCAACAGGGGAAATGATGGCTGCAAACAGTGACCACAGGCTGTGCAGGACAGTGCCCTGAGATCGGGGGGCCATCTCCATGAGCCCCACAGCTGCCCCATGGCGACCTGGACAGTTTGCAGACCCCGGCACGAGGACAGAGCCTGGGAGCCATGTGGCCTGGGTGGTGAAGAGGTGGAGCTGGGGGTCCGGGAAGGCCGAGGGGAGTGCTCAGTGTGGGAGCAACCTCATCAGGGCGGGAAGGCAGTGCTGGCTCAGGCTGCACCACTTGTGGAGGGAGCCGTCCTGTGTGTTGTAGAATATTTAGCAACACCGCTGGCCTCTACCCACCCCAGATGCTACTAGCACCCTACTTGTGAAAACCAAAAATGTCTCCTGGGGCAAATTGTCGCCTGTTGTGAGCCACTGGATTCAAGAGAACAATCCCAAGAGCTCATGCAGGACAGTGGCCCTCCCAGCCCCATGTAGAGTGTGTACTAAAGCCCTGGGCAGTGTGTCAGGAGGGCACCAGCCCCCACAGGTACTCCCTCGTTCCTACCTAACCAAGCTTTAAAGTGTAAAAGTACCCAGCTGTTTCCAAGTAACTCAACTGGGTCCCAGAGCTAAGCTTGAGGTAACATCCATGACATCTGGCAGCCACATGAGACCTCCTGGCTGGGAAGGTGGCAGAACTTGAACCATAATGAGAAAAGCCAGCACCAGAAACAGCCTGTGATTTTCTTAGCAGACAGCACATTAAAGCCGCTGTCTTAACTGTGTCACTTATGTTTAAAAAGGTGAGGAAAGACTGAGCATATTAAGTAGAGAGAGAGAAGATGTAAAAAAGACTCAAACTGAATTTGTAGAGAAAGAACATCTGACGAACACAGTGGGTGGGATCACATGTGGTGAAAGAAAAAAAATCAGCAAACGTGAAGAACGCAGTAACAGCACCCAAAATGCAACGCAGAGGGGCAAAGATGAGAGAGATGAGCAGGGCACCAGGGATGGGGGCGGGGAGGGGGCGGGAAGAATACTGGAAGACAGAATGGCCAAAAAAATCTCTAAATCCGAGGGAAACAATCAGCCCACATAACTAAGAAGCTTGAAGAACCCCAAGAAATGTGAAGAAAACTGCAGCAAGGCACATGGTAAGTTAAATTCTTAAAAGTAGTGGTAGAGACCATCCTGAAAGCAGCAGGAAAGCTGACGGGCTGAGGGCTTCAGCTCTAAACCTGGAGCTGTTTACACTGAACTGACAACTGAGGAGCCATTAATGACTCAGCCCCTCAGTGAACCAGCCACTCCAGCCACTCGCTTCTGCTTCTCCGGCAGAAGGCCAGAGGCCACTGTGCACACTACAGAAGAAGCTACCAGCCAAAAAAGGAGACAGTGCAATCACCGAAAAGGCGGGAAACAGGAAGCAAATAAAAGACTAACAGCAAGGTGTTCGACTTGAACCAAACCCTATCAGTAACCACACAAAGCAAGCTGTCTAAATGGGACCGTCAAAAGGCAGAGGCAGGCAGATGGGGCTCCCAGCCGCCCGTGGCACATGTGAACCAGGCTGAGGGCTGAGCCCAATGCACATCCTGACCTCATCGAAACGCGAGTATGGGGAGAGTCAGTACTTCCATCGGTGCTTCTCCTACCTCTGCGAGTAATGGCTGAAAAGTCAGGATGTCAATTTTTTGCTCCACGCATTTCTTCAGTCGGTCAGGTATTGGGTACTGGGGAAGGAAACTTGGAAGTTGCCGTCTTGAATTCCTTAACAAAGAAATTCACAGTTGGAAATGGTTCTTAATCCCCAACATCTGACACAAAGCATTTACTGCACACCCTCTCCTGTGAGAGAGAGACACCCAGGTTCATCGGTCACCACAAGGAACGACACAGCAGCCGCTGGCCCATGTCAGCAGGGTGCCAGTGTTCCCCTTGGGCCGTCCTCCCCACCTGCTACAGGGACGGGCCAATGCACAAGAACGCGGGAGCCAAAGGGTCTCAAACAGCAGTCTTCAAGCTCCCAGTGATCTGCCCCTGATGGCTGTGCCTGGCAGGACGTGACTATGGGAGACACAGCCACGGCCGCAGAAAACGCTGGTGATGGCAGCTCCGCCTGGGGCCTGCCTCCCTGTTCTCAGCTGCCAGCTCTCTAGGGAGGTCACTGTCACCCTCAAGCTCTGCCTTCCCTGGGAAGGGCTGTCACTGGGAGTCACCAAGTCAGCCACCAGCAGGAAGAGTATCACCACTCCTGTGGGCAAGTATGCAACAAGGTGGCAGGAGAGGGAACTGGGAGAGGAGAAATCAGGTCGTTGTCATTTACAGGTGCACCTGATGCAGTGAGGACAGGTGCCGACACCACCCCATTCTCCCCAACTCTGCTACTCGAGGTGAGAACCACCTTCCTTGTTCTCCAACCCCAAGGTCAACAGCCTCACAACACTCTGCTGACATGCTAGTAAAAACCTGGGACAACTGAGCTTAAACTGCTACCGATCTGGGAAACTGAAGTAGTACATGCCTCCCATGGGCTCTGCGCGGTCCCCGAGTTAGCCCACCAGTCACCACAGCTGAGGGCACGTCCATGATGCATAGGACAAGCCACAATGCATGCGAAATACTGCCACACCCACACAGGTAACATTTTTTGGCACCAAACTTTTCAGAGGTTTCCGACCTGCATCATCTTTGGGACGACACCCAATTAAAGTCTGGGTGTCCCCACATCCCCCACCCTGTGGCAATAGCAAACGGCAATGTTGTTCTTAGTCTCATTTTTCAAAGATGCTACATCCTCAAATGGGCTTCAAGGAGCCACCAGCCCTGCTGCCCCAAACACAGTGAGACTTGGTTGCTGTAACAGCTCGAGATGGCCACGCCAGTCATGTTCTGCTGGCCCCTCACTAACCAGTGCCTCTAGGTGCCCGTGTGGGATGTGGGCTGTCTCGGGAGATGGGTTGGCTGTCAAGAATATAAGGTGTCGGGAACGAGAGTGTGTCACCATCTCAGAAGGTCACCCTGAGACCAGCTGGGTGAAGTGGCGGCCGGGGCGTCGCAGGCCCACCTTCTCGTCCTCACACACACTGTGGGCTGCGCCCCAGCCTGCCTCAGACACAGTTCTGTACAAACACATGTCCCCCAAGTGCAAGGGTGGAAAGACTCCCCCCCCCACACACACACACACTGCAAGTGCACACCAGCCACGCTGCCATCTCTCCTGTCACGGTACCTTTTCTGCGTGGTCACGACAACTGTAGTTTTCGTGGGTGTAGGCACCTGGGGACTCTTAGACTTCTTCCATAGGAAGGGCTCACGCACGGCTATCAGGGACTCCTCCGCACTCACCACGCTCACATCCAGGAAGCGCCCAATGAGGAAGCTGGAGAAGCAGAGCAGGAGCAGTTCCTTGCAGCGTCCGGCAGTCCTTCAACAATAGGACACAGTCAGCGTGGGTCATCGACAGACAGGCAGGGTCCAGCATGGTCCCTCTGCACACAAGGCAGTCAGGGCTCTCAGACCAGTGTCCTTTGTTTTTAATAATTCTCCTTACAGGGAAAAAGTGACTTTCTACAATAAGCAATGCACTATTTCCCAAAACAAAATCAAACACCTGAAACAGTCATCTCTGTCATTGTCAAATCTAAGAACAGTAAGAAAAGCATCTTCATTCTTCCCAAGTTTCAATCAGAATTGTCTGACGTGACCAGACACGAGTTTTCACTGCTTCTTGCCCAAGCTTCTGCTCTCACCTGGTCCCCAGTGTGGTCCCCATCCCACATCATCACCATGTCCCAGAGATCACGTAGAGCAGCCGTGGCACATGCTGCAGACTGAAGGATTCATAAGGGTCCCCCGTGATTGGACCCTGCCGGGCTTGCAGCAAGGCAAGGACTCACTCAGATCCATGTTTTAAAAAGATTTACAATTAATTAGCAAATGTAGATAGAAGGCGAGCAAGGGAAAGCCTGCAGCCAAAATGTCCAGCTGACAGATGACCAGCACGCAGTGGCCAGAGCTTGGGACATGTGGAAGGAGGCAGAAGAGGCAGTGGCTCAGCTCCCATAGGCTGAGGGTGTCCAGTCATCTTGTCACTCAGAATTCAGGGGAGGGAGGGCTGTCAGATTCCAGAGTCATTGCCTCGCATGGCTGAGCTCACTCGGGCCACTCTCTCTGCCAACTCTTCCTTTTGAGTTTGTCTCATCAAAAGAGCTACAGATACTGCTTATAACATTGGACCCAGAACGACCACACAAGGGACCTAAAAGACATGTGTCCACGTCCCCAAAGCAAACTTGGTGCAAACCTGCAGCCACGTACTTTGCCTCACAGATGACCACGATCAGAGTTTTTCCACCGGGAGGGATGAGCCCGCTGGGTTCTGGCTCTGTGCTCTGCCTCATGGAGATGCTCTGTCCTTTCCCTTCATCTTCTCCTCTGCAGGTGCAGTCATCTGAGGGGAAACCAGACCCAACGGTAAGTGGTTTTAGATAGAGGTGGCACACCTGTGCACACACGCACACACAGCCACGCACCAGACCAGGGACTACAAAGCTGACGGCAGGCAGCCTTCCCCCAAGTTAGAACCATGTGCAGGAAACGGCGTGCCTAACACACTTCTGGGTATCATCAGCTACTTGTCCCTGTCCTCAGCCTTGAAACATCAGAGAAGGTCTAGAACCAAAGAGCTCAGAGCATCGAGGGCTCCGAGGCCCCCAGACTGGCCGGGGCTCAGGCGGCGACCTCACGTTACCTGGAGAGATGACTCTGTTGTGGGCCAGGCTGCTCTCCGACATCAGGTAGGTCTTGCTGTCCGGGCCACTGTCTGATGAGAAGCTCCCCTGCTTCTCAGGGTTGGGAGCAGAGGCTGGCAGGCAGCGCTGGGGCCCCCGCAGCATATGGAAGCGGAACTGCCTGGTTCTGTCCCAGCCGGCCAGCTTACAGCTGACCAGGTTTTGCGGAACGTCTCCTTTATTCCTGCACAAAGGGACTGGCCGTCAGCACAGATGGAATCTGATGCTTACAGAGTTACTGTAAGGCACAGAACTCAAAAGAACTAGTGAGTGGCGACTACAAATACCTTTATGAGTAAAAACAAAAGGAAGTTTTGTGGTGAACACTTTCATATGGGGAAAAACTGAGAAAAAAGCAGTTTGTTCTACAGAATCTGAGTGGGTGAGACTCACTCAATGCAGATTACCAGGCTCCTACTTCCTCCCTCCGTAAGCGTCCCAAAGTCTGTCTCTCTCGTGACTTCAATGCCACCTTTGTTCTTCAGTAAAAGGGCTTCGCAGGTCCCTTCAGCGGCCGAGGAGGCAGAGTCGTCTCTGGAGAGAGTCCCCCAGACGGGTGTCACTGTCATAGTGCAGGCTGCCTCCTGAGGCACCACCACCCTCCCACCTGTCTCCTCCCAGACCTGAAACCCAGTTGCAGGACAAGCTGCTAGATGATAGACAGTCCACCCCACAGAGGGACCAGCTGGGCCTGGCCCTCCAGTGCTGAGGACCCGCAAGGACAGTGATCCTGAGGAAGAGAACAGCCTACAGACGCAGAGAAGCGGTGGCATAGTGGTGACACCTGGAAGGTAGTCCTGAGCCTTGGGGTGGGGCTATTAGGGACACAGCAGGCTTCCATCTGGGACAAGTTTGTTGCTCCTGAGTGAGCAGCTTTTTCCTGCCCCCAGCCTGGGCCTGTTTCCCTTTATTCCACAGACACTGCTCACATAAGCACTGTCTCCAGGAGGCCTCCCGGGCACACTCCCGGCCCCACCTGCCTGTGGCTGCACTTAGAGTGGGGCCTGTGTGCTTCTGCCCACGCCCACACGCAGGGACATCCTCCCCACACCAGTGATCCCTTGTGACAGTGATCCCTTGTCAACCATGCCCACAGCCTGAGCAGGCAGGCAGTCCATCCCTGCCGCCCTCACAGACCCCTCCCTTGCCCAGGCTGAGCCTGTTTGCTAGTGAGGAGATGGGGTGACTGCCTGAATAATTGGGGGCCCTGGGTAGTGACATCACTGGAGTGTGTGCTGAGGAGGAAAGGCGGGTGGAGAGGGGTACTTCATGGCGGGGAGCCCGCTTTGTGAGCCTACCCTCCAGAGGTGGAGGCCACTGGACACTATGGAAGGACAGACACAGGGTGTCCGTCACTTAGGAGCCTGCCATGTCCAGCGTCCTACAAAATGCTAATGTGTTAAAGAACAAGACAGCCCACCAAGTATGGAGACTGCCCAGGTCAGGCTAAGGGGAGGAGGGAGACTTCAACTCGAGCTCCCATCGAGCACCATCAACACCCCCCAGGAAACACTGCCTCCCACCATCGCCCAATGGGACGTGGACACATCGGCAGCCGCTGGGCTAGTGTAGGGAACGCTCACCACCACCCTACCCAGTGGCCCTCTTACCGTCTCTTCACCGGGATCACACACAGCGCCCGCCACATATAGCAGGACTGGCTGCTCTCCACCACCACGGCGCTGACCACGTCGTGCCTTCGCGGCACGTACCCGTCGGGGAGCTTCAGAGAGTCCAGGGTGAAGAAGACGCTGTCGTCGATCACCCCGTTCCTCCCACAGAGGCTGGAGATGCAGACCTGTGGGCAGTGTCCAGCCAGCCTCACCAACCAGCTGGCCCACTGGCCCCAAACAAAGGCCTGGTGACCATGGCCTCCCCTCGCCTGTGGGGACCCTGCTCTTGGAACAGAAGCAATGTTGGGATGACACGCTATGGGACCTCAGAGCCATGGCCCCACACACGCCACCACCCACCACAGTCCAGTCATATGCCAAAGCCCAGCCCCCTCTGCCCTCAATGCCCACATGCAGGGCAAGGGCAATTCTGTGTAAAGTACCCACTTAGGACTAAACCAGGACAGTGTACCAGGAGATCTCTGCCCAAGACTTAACCTGACTGGTGACCCCAGTGCACCCAGGAGAACCGGGACGCCTGAGGGCCAGCACTTACCCTGTCCACACGCTTGTACCGCAGCGGCTTCACTGACAGGGCCTCACTGCTCCACGTGCCAGGCCGGATCCAGTATGTGGCCTCCACCCAGTCACCCTTGCATGGCTCGAAACCTCCGAGGCAGGAGAGCAGTGTTACCCACGTCCGCCCCACCACAGTGTCCAGCCCCCTGGAGGGGTCCTTCCTGCTCAAGCTGAGAAGCTGGTGCTCTGCTATCAGGGACACACCTATCACCGAGTCTCCTCCAGACCCACCTAGCTGCACTGCCTCCTCCCCTCAGCCTCCTCCCTGTCAGACAAGCCCATGGCCGGGTGGCCATGCAGCTGGTGGGCAGAGTCTCCAAAGCCTACCTGGTTTCAGCTATTCCCTGTATTTTTTCATTAAAAAACCCAACTATCATTAACAACTACAACAGAATAAGCTCAGTGGCAGGCCTGTCATCACCTCTGACTTCCAGGAGGGATGAGTACATGTGGTGGACAGGTGCATCTGTCTCTGCCAGCTCTGCCCAGACGCAGTAGGAGTGCCCCTCCCACTCAGAGACACACAAGGTGCAGGGGATGTGGGAAGTGAGGGCTGGTAGCTGTCTATGCCAGCTCCGGTGGGAGCAGGCAGAGCCTTGCCAGCCCTGTGGCACGCCAGGTAGCTGTGCTGTGGCCTGCAGGGTGCAAGGCGCCACTGGGCCCCACTGGCAGGCTGGTGGGAAAGCTGGGAAGGTCAGTGATGTGGGATGCAGTCTAATGTGAGACAGGGAGAGCGCAGTCTGGGCAGGTTGGCTGTGGGGCCAGGTGTAAAGCTACAACTAGGCACAGTCTTTTGGTTATTTTGCAGTAAACACTGATAGCAACAGGCTCAAATGACAAGGCACGTAACTGGATAATGAGCTTGTTTCTCAAGGGAGCTGGTGATAAACACACACGAGCCCAGACGCTGGGACAGTTACTGCTCTGTGAGGGCTGAGGAGGCAGGCGGACTGTGGGAGCGACAAGAGACCAGAGCTCCAGGCAGCGCCAAGTCAGCGAGGCAGGAGAGATGCTTCACACACTTTATCAGATCATGTGTAGCCTCTCTCTGCTGACTCTTTAATTCCAAATCCTCCAGCACACACTGAGAAGGGAAGCAATAGCTACTTGTACAAGCCGTTACTTTAAAGAGGAAGCAGTGGAGCAAATTCAAGTAAGTCTGATTTCCCTAGAGGAGTCACAGGCTCAAAGCAAGGACTCTGGAAGGTTGTTCTGTTGAAGGAGACACTTCTGATGTTGCTGTGATGCAGCTGTACATTCAGCTTAAAGCCCAGCACTGGAGGTAAGATCCACATACACGAGTTTCAATGGAATGAAGCACCATAATAAAAACAAGACCCATGCCAGTGAGCTGTCCACGGCAGGAATGAACCCCACACGTTCACACCCGTTTCTGCGCGTGCCGCGATGTCACCAGTGAAACACACAGATGGACAGACTCCTGACAAAGCTCATCTCAGCAACATAAACCCAGGTCTCTGCAGCCCCACATCCCAGTTTCACAGATGTCTGAGCCTTTCAGGAAGCACTCTGTAAACAAGCCGACGATGGTGCTCCTTTTAATTTTTTAAGCCAGGCCTCTAAATTTTGGTGACACTTCATTCAAAATCTGTTGGAAACCTTTAATCAAAGTACCCACAGACATGGGACCAGAAACCTTCAGCTTCGGAAACCTTTTGTGGATGAACTGTAGTTACTGGAAACGCAGCTGCGACTAGGAAGACAGCAACACTGACCTCCTGCAGTGCCGGCGGGAAGGAAGCAGCATGGACACATGAAGACGGGTCCCTGGAGCAAACAGACTGGTCACTAATGAGGCACCCTGACCAGGGTGGGGCCTCAGACTACAGGTGGTGCTGGGCTCTTAAAAGATCTCAGGAAGGATCCATGGAACTTCCTCTCCACCTCACAGGCGAGTGCATAAACAAGTTTAATTTGAAAATAAATAATGAGACTTGTGGGTCAGGCTGGGCGCTCAGGACACACAGGTGCCACAGGGTTGTCCACTGTGTGCCCTGGATGTGAAAAGAAAGGAGCAGGACCTCTGCCCCTCAGGCTTCAGACCCCACACCCTGGGCCAGTGGTGCCCACCCAGGGCGATGCTACCTATCAGGGCAGTGTGAAAGCAGCTGTGGATGGCCTCATCCTAGTCACACCAGGGGATGGGGTGAGAGCTGCTGACATCTAAAGGCCAGGTCACCCCACAACAGAGAGCGACCAGCATCGATGTTGCAGCACTGAGCATGAGGAGCCTGCTGCGGCTGGACACCCAGCTCCATGGTGGCCGCTGTGGCAGAGACGGTCAAGGACTCATCAGAGATCCACACATAAATCAGCTGAGCCACTGCTGCTAAGAGTTCCCACAAGCCTCATTTGTGGTCCAAGATCTCAAACACGTAGTCCACGACACTGGGCAGATGGGCACCACCGCCTCAGTGGTCTCAGACTGGGGACCTCGCCTCCCACCTCCTACTGCTCAGCATTTACAGGCTTCTGCGACACCTCTCCTGAAAGTTGGTATGCGCTCACCCATTGCCCGACTGAGCTGGGCCTCACCCTGTTACCGGGAGGCTTATGTAGGACAAATGTGTGAGCAACCTGGGTCCTTCCTGAAGACCCCTCCATCTGCTCCACCCCCAGGGTAGCCAGGTCTCACCCAGTCCTGAGGGAACCCTAAGTTGGCCCACCCCATCCTACCCCAGTACCTGAGTGGTTCCTGCAGGGCGCAGAATGCTGCGTGCCACCTGTCCACCCTCCCATTTCATTAGAGCCAGAGCTCCGAGCAGCCTGGCTGAAACAAGGGACCCAGTAAGGAAACCACATTCTGACTCCACCAGTAAATGAAAAGTCTGCCCCAATTCTTCCTTTTCCCATTTTAGGTCAGAGGATAGTGGACGGCCTGCCGCCTGTGTGTGGGAATAAAGTCTGATGAGGCGCTGTCTGTGGCTGCATTCGTACCACCACTGTCTCCGAGGTGAGACTACGAGGCAGTGCACAGCCCACAAGTTCTAACACTGACAATCTGTTATGATCTCTGTTCAGTTTTCTCTTTCAGGAATGTTTTTTCTGGATGGTCCTCAGGCTCTGCAACCACATGAGCAGCAGCTGTGTGGATGTCCCCGAGCATGATGCTCACTCAGAGGGAGAGGCTTGATGTGCTGGGGTCCTGCCACCTGTGTTCAGGTGCCAGTTCTCAGGTGACCTCTTCTGTACCTGCCAGCCTATACCCGCAGCGTGCATCACGTCCCAGCCTGGAGTGGCTGCTACTCGTATGGTCACAGGGGCTCAGAGACTCCTTTGGAGCTGAGCCATCGCAGGATCCGTTTTTCCGGAACTCAGAGTTCCTCTGTCAGGAGAGAGATTTCAAAGTCCCAGCCAGCCACCTGTCAATTTCATTTCGGGGACTCCCAAGGTTGGCCATCAAGGTTGGTCCCAGCTTTTACGTAACACAGCAGGCTTCCCAGCGGGATGAGCTGATGCCCTCCTGTCCCAGCTCCGCAGCCCAGGCGGAGAATTCCCATACCTACCTCTCAACTTGAGGCCTGCAAGGCCTGTGGCTAGAATTCAACTCAGAATGCACCTCCCCAGGCAGCTTTGCCAGGTCTCTCCCTGGGCCCCACTGCTGTGCTGTCCCCCACTGTGCACAGTAGGCCCACGGGAACAGCTGCCGAATTACACTCAACAGAGGGCACCGACACATCATTTCTTTAGGCATGAAAATAAAACCTCAGGTCAGCTAAAAACGAATGCAATTAAAAAGGATGTGTATTCTTGGGAAGGCACAAGGTTATCGTCCCCAAGTCCCAGTTAAAACATGTGAAGTGATTTAAAAACAGCAGCTCCTCTATCTACCTGTAGTAACAATGTGAGAGGCGCAATCACCCAGGAACCCGTGATTGTGTCCCACAAATGAGCACAATGCAGAGCCTAGCCTCAGACCCTCCCAGCCCACAGAACGTGCCCCAATTCGACCCTCTCGAGGATGTGTGTAAACATTGCAAATCTAACATAAAACTGGAAAACCCCACCAAACCCACTTTAAACGTGACATAGAAACCCGCCCGGCTCACCCTCACAGACGCTCGTCAGGGAAAAGTGTGTGGTCTGGTTGATGTAGCCGGCTCCCTTCGTCAGCGACGTCACGCAGCCCATCAGCACGCGGGGGCGGGAGTCGGACAGCCCTCCGCCCTGGCTTTTGCTGTCCTCCTCCCATTTATCAGAGACAGCTTCCACCTGAGACAGACAGACAGACAGACCTCCACTAAGCCACAACGAGAGGACCACAGGAACAGCAAACTGAAGACTAATACCCCTTATGAAGAGAGAGGCAAATTTTTCAACAAAATACTAGCAAACTGAATGCAGCAAAACAGTACAAGGATTACGCAGCACAACCAAGGGGGGCGTGTCCCAGGAGGCAGGGATGGTTCACACCGGAAAATCAATCAACATGATATGCCCCTTGGGTGAGCCAGGGAAAAACACACCATCCATCAGCTCTGGTGATGCAAAATGGCACCTGACAAGACTCGACTTGCTTTCCTGACAAATGCTCAACAAACTAGGAACAGAAGGGAACCTCCCCGTGATCAAGGCCACGCACGCAGTACCTACAGCTAACGTCACAGGCAGTGGTGACACTGAGAGCTTTCCCTCTGAGGCCAGGAGCAAGGCGAGGGCCCTGTTTTTTGTCCCTTCTGTTCAAAACAGTACTGGAAGGTCCAGCCAGAGCAACGGGGAAAACAAGTAGTAAAAGGAGCACAGCCTGGGAAGAGGTAGTTTTATGTTTTCAGGTGACATCATATTACACGTAGAAACCACTAAATAGTCCATTAAAAAAAGGTTATAGCTTATAAATGAATTCAGCAAAGTTGCAGGATACAAAATCAACACACAAAAATCAGTTGTATTTCTATACCCTTGCCCAAAACGGGAAATTTAAAAAGCCACTTGATACTTATGTAACATCAAAGAGAAAAAGATACTTAGGGATACATTTAACCAAGAAGGTGGAAGACTTACAGGCTGGAAGTTGTAAAATGTGACTGAAAGGAGTTAAAAACACAAATAAATGGGAAGGCACTGTGTTCATGGGCTGGAAGACTGGTTAGACTGGAAGATTCCAAAGAGTGATGACTTCCACATCCTTGGTGGCACTCCTTTCCTCCTTCTCGGGAGAGTTCAAATTAGCACAGTGTGACTGGAGGGTGATTAGATGGTAACCATTACAATGTTAGTACACAGTCAATGTGTACCCTTTGACTGATTCCACTTCCAAGAAATTACAGTACAAAAATACTGCTTTTAAAGGAAAAAAATTGCTGAATAATAGTCCACTTATTGTCTTTACTAGTTGGAGAACAGAGGATCCAATAATTATTATTTTTAACAATGTTCCTTAAACTCTAGAACAGATACAGAAATGCTGAGTGTTCTCCTCCGTACTGTACAATTACAGGCAAGCTTGTGAATTACAAAATGCTGCGGTGTTTGAATGATCTACAATGACCACCACTAATTTACTTATTACTTAAACTTTTTTTTTTTAAGTCCTTGCCCGAGGATATTTTTTTCCCACTGCTTTTCAGAGAGTGGGAGAGAGAAACATTGTGAGAGAGAGACCGACAGGCTGCCTCTTGCATGTGCTCCGACTGGGGCCTGGGATTGAGCCGCAACCGAGGCACAAGCCCTTGGCTGGAATAGAGCCTTTAGTCTGAAGGCTGGTGCTCTAACCACTAGGCAAAACCGGCCAGGGCCACCCTCTGATTTTTTTATTATCATTTTTTAAATATATCTATTGATTTCAGAGAGAGGAAGGGACAGGGAGAGAGAGATTTGAAGCATCAATGATGAGAGTCGTCATTGATCAACTGTGAGCCCGCAACCTGGGCGTGTGCTCTCACTGGGAATCAAACTGCGATCTCCAGGATCTTAGGTTAATGCTCAACCGCTGAGCCACCCCTGGCCGGGCCCCACTGATTTTTTTAAAAACCTGCACCCTAGGCAGGTACGCTCCAGCCTCTCCCTTAGCCAGGCTGTCTCTCCAGAGGCTACCTGAACAGGAGGACAGCTCCGCGAAACCCTATGGTGAAGAAAGTTCCCAAACCAACTCGGGCCTCACCCTGATTGCTTTCAGTCCATTGGACACTTTATTTTCTTCCACAACTGCAATAACCTCCTGCCCAACGTTCAGGAGCACTTTGCTAGTCACCACCTCGTTGGAGAAGTAGATCAGATCGTCAATCATGCCATAATCGCTGCAGTACCTCGTCACCACACCCTGGACGGTCTTCAGCTTGGTGTCCCCTGAGCGGGCAGACAAAGAGTTTATGCCGACCACGAACGCGAGCGCACCCTCCCGAGCGGAGGGTGGAGCGCGGGGCACCCGAGGGGGCGGAGGGCCTCCCCGGGAGAGCTCAGAGAGCCGGCGCGTGGGGCAGGCTGCCCGGCGCTCTATCTCCAGCTCTTCCACCGCGACGTGTAGCCTCAGGCCGAGTCCCCCACCGCCCCGGGCGCGCCGTAAAGGCCACACCGCGACAGGCCCGCCGAGAGCGCCGCCCGGCCCGAGGCTGGCGCCGGCTGGGCTGCACTGCACGGGGCTATCGGCGCAGCATCGGGGGGTGGTTGCCCCTGTCCTCCCTCGTCGGCAGCAGCGCCCCGAGATTCCGTGTCCTCACCAAACGAGGCGGCACAGAGGCTCCGGGCCTGGGGAGCAGCCGTCGCCGCGGAGCAGGGCGCTCTCGGCCCGCTCAGTGACCTCCCTAGCGCGCCAGCAGCCCTGCAGCAGCCAGAGCCCGGCGCCTTCGCGGCCCTGCTCTGAGGCTTCTCCGGCGCAGGGGAACCGGGGGGCGGGGGGGGGAGCCCTAGGGGGGGCAGGGGAGCCCTGGGGGGGCGCAGGGGAGCCCAGGCCCCATCCAGCCCGGCAGCCTCGCAGAGCGCGGCCTGAGCGTGGGCTGCCCTCCCCCCCCCCCCCCAGCGGACAGACAGGCCCGCAGGCCTGAGCGAGCGCGCTCCTCCGGCGGAGACTGGAGAAAGCGACCGGGGCGCATGGCTCCCCGCGGCTCTCACCCCGAGGGCTCCGCGGGCGGAGCGCGCCCCCAGCCCCAGCCCCAGCCCCAGCCCGCACGGGCCAGAACGCCAGGCACCTTCCGGGAGCTCGGGCCTCTGCAGCCCGGCCTCCTCCTCGGGGCCATCCGCCCTTCTCCAGAAGAAGGCCACCACCTTGGCCGCGAGGCGCAGCATGGCCGCCGCGGCCTCGTTCGCGCAGCGCCCAGCCACCTGAGGCTCCGGCACGTGCCCACGCGGCTCCCACCGCCCTCAGCCAATGGGGTGCCTGCGCCTGCGCCTGCGCCTTGCTTCAGGGAAGCTCAGCCAATGGGGTTGTCGTAGTCGCGCCTGCGCAGATGTTCCTTTGACCTTGGCCAATGGGCTCGCCCCCTCCGGGACTGCCCCTGCGCCCAGCGGGGAGTTTGGCCAATGGGAATCACGGCGCCCGCGCCTGCGCGCACGTCCCGTCGATATTGGCCAATGGGGGGCCTCCGTGCACACCGTGACCGTTGACGGGTCAGCCGTCTGGGGACCGGCGGTTGGCCGCCGTTCGCGCGCTGGGTCCTGGGTGCGGTGCCGCGTGGGGGTGACGCCGGCCCGGCCCGCGGCTCCTCGCGCGTGGCGTGGGATTCGCCGGGGCGCTGGAGGCCGCACCCGCCTGGGCGCCGACTCCGGGCCGCCAGCGACCCGCGCAGCGCGGAGGCGGCCGTGCGGGTCTCGCGTGTCCGGCCGCTGCGCCGCGTCGTGCTCGGCCTTTCCCGCCCGGACGTCCCGGGAGCGCAGCGGGGCTGTCGTGGCCCGACCCCGGCGTCCGCGGCGCCCTCGGTCCTCAGCCTCGCCGACGTTTCCCAGCAGCGCCTGGCTGGGGTTCCGCGGACGCTCCCGGATCCTCGCGGGCGTAGCGTGCGCGTCGCTTTTTAGAGGGGCGGGGGAGGGGCGCCCGGCGGCCCGGCCCGGAGCTGCCTGCCGGCCCCGTGCCCTCCCGGCGGGGCTGGGGCTGCGGCCGCGCCTTGTTTCCCGCCTGCTCCCCGTGCGCTCGCTCGTTCGCTTGCAAGGTAGGATTCGTGCTTTTCTCACTTCCCGAGGCGAAGATTGGTGAGCTCCGGCCCTTGTTTCAGCCTGAGCGTTGGGGCTGAGTCTTTGTGCGCGGGCCGCGCAGCGGGACCCGGGGTGCGCTCCCGGCTCCCCGCTGCCCCCTCCTCGCTGCCCCCTCCCGGCTGCCGGCTCCCCGCTGCCCCCTCCCCGCTGCCCCCTCCCGGCTGCCGGCTCCCCGCTGCCCCCTCCCTACTGCCCTCTGGAGGCCGCCGCTGGATGCCTCCGTCGCGGGGGGGGGGGGGGCTCCCCTCCCCTCTCCTGGTCTCGCTTGTCAAAGAAATATCTTTACTGATGTCAGAGAAAGAGAGAGGGAGAGAGAGAAACACTGGTGATGAGAGTCACTGACCCGCTGCCCCCCTGCTGGGGAACGAGCCCGCAACCCGGGCCTGTGCCCCGACCCGGAATTGAACCGCGACCCCCTGGGTCCTAGGTCGGCGCTCAACCACTGAGCCGCGCCAGCCGGGCACAGCCGGTGTCTTCCCTGGGATGTTCCTGGTGCCGTTGGGGCCCCCGGGGTCCAATTGCACTTTGACTGGCGTGTTTTAATCTTCCTGGGTGAGATCTGCCAGCTCGTTGGCTGCCCCTCCCGGTTGTAGGCGCACAGTGTAAGGACAACTCCTGGAGAGGCAGGGGCCACGCCTTCCTTTCATGTTTATGAAGCTGCCCTGAGTTCTCTTGGACTGGGTTCTGGGGGTGCACTGGTTGTGGGAGTGCAGGATTTACTGGGTAGGTGGGACAGGCAGTCTCAGAAATAGGATTGGGCAACACAGAGGGCCCGGAGCCTGGGCCGGGCTTCTTGCCAGGGGCTCTGTGGAGGTGCCCAGATCCAGGGTGATTTGCAGAAGACTCACCACTTTACAGGAGTGTCCCCTGCGACCCATCAGCCTGATCCTCTCCCCCGGATTCTGGACTGGACTCAACTTCTCAGCGAATGCACTTGGCTATGCAACAGACGTCTGAACCTCATCGTCAAAATGCTACTCCTGACCCTCGCTCCAACCTGCCTCACCTGGGCGTCTTCATCTCAGGTGAAGCCGTTTCCCCCACCCTGCTCAGACTCAAAACCTTCAGGTCACCTGGTGACTTCTCACCCCTCCACTGCTCCACCTCCATCCCAGCCTGCACTTGTTCTCACCTGCACCTGCTCTCACTTGCTGCCCACAGCCTATTCTCCACAGCAGCTGGATGCTCTTCTGCTCAGAACCCTCCAGCGGATCCATCTCAAAGCCAAGGTTGTCTGCACTCCTGCTGCCCTGGACCTAGATGCCCCACCAGCACCAGACATCGCACAACCCTGTGCCACCATCCTCCAGCCTTGCCATCTGAGAGCCTTTACACCTGCCACACCTTTGCTCCAGTCTCTGCAAGACCCCTGTCCTCACCTCCTGTGTGTCTTTGTTCAGATGCCGCTTCCTCGGTGAGGCCCGCCTTGACTCCCCCAAGCAGCATCCCATGTCCCTCCCCACCTTTTCCATCATAGAGTCAGGTGCATCTTACCTGTGTGCTGCTGTCCCCCACTAGCATGAAGGCCGTGTGGGGAGGACTAGGACCTGCTCTGTTGGCCCTGTAAACACAGGGTGTCCCAGAAACGTACACACTTTGTTTTTAATCCTCACCTGAAAATATTTTCCCTGATGATTTGTAGGGGGGAGGGAGACATTGGCTTGAGAGAGACAAGTCGATTGGTTGCCTCCCGCATGGGCCCCATCCAGGGCCAGGAATCGAACCTGCAACCGAGGTGTGTGCCCTTGACCAGGAATCAAACTTGGGACACTTTGGTCCATGACCGGCGCTCTAACCACTGAGCCAAACTAGTCAGGGCCACACTTTGAATAATTATAAATTCCAATCTTTCATCTAACCCATTGGAATTAATAATTACTCAAAGCGTGTATACGTTTTTTGGGGACACCCTGTATTTGCTGAATGGAGGCGTGCACGTTGAAGCCTGAGGAAGAGGCCTCAGCAGCAGGAGAGGGACGTCGGCCACTGTGGGAACAGGAGTTGGTTTGAAGATGTTACCAAACAGCAGGACTTGTTAGAAACTGGCATTGCCAGGACCGCGAAGCCCTTCTCTAGTGACCATGACCCGGGAGGCTCAAGGAGTTTGCTGCACAGTCTCCCATTCGAGGCAGCTCACCTGTGTTTCTTAGTGGAAAACAACTTGGAAAAATACAGAAATGGTGAAATCCACTGGACGTGTTTCTTCCAGTCAGAGAAAGACAAACAGTGTATGATCTCAGTTACATATGGAATTTAAAGAACAAAATAAACGAACAAACAAAACAGAAACAGACTCATAGACACAGAGAACAAATTGATGGTGGCCAGAGGGGAGGGATTTGGGGTCTGGGCCAAAGAGGTAAAGGGACGAGAAGTGCTGATCGGTAGCTACAAAACAGTCATGGAGACGCAGAGACAGCACAGGAAATGTAGTCAATGATACCGTGATAACTGTTACGGTGCCAGACTGGGAAACAGCAGGGGCGTCTCTGTAAATTATGTAATTGTACACCTGAAACTCAGTAAAAAAAAGAAATACAGAAGGGTTCAATCCAGTTGGGCCAATTCCTATTAATTCTGTTTATCAATTTAAAAGATAGTCAATAAAGCCCGGCCAGTGTGGGTCAGTGGGTTGCACCTGAAGGTCACGATTTGAGTCCAGGTCAGGGCACATGCCCAGCTTGCAGCTTCAATCTCCAGTAGGGGGCGTGCAGGATGCAGCCAATGATGTTTCTCTCTCATCCATGTTTCTATCTCTCCCTCTGCCTCTCTAAAATCAGTAAAAGCATATTTTTAAAAAATACCTTAAAAAAAAAAAAAAAGTCGGTAAGGACATTTTAGAGGTTTTTCAGTCCATTTACACCCTCGTTGACTTCACAGGTTATAGTTTGTGAACATGAATCCTTGCTGGGGTTGAAAAACAGACAACAGAACATCCCACCATTGGAAACGGATGTTTTGCTTAAGCTCACATGGGTTTGTGTTTGAGGAGCCGGTTGCTGGGATGCTTCAGCTCGAGCCCCATGCACAGTCTCGCTGTGACTGAGTGCCAGTGTCTCTGGGTGAAGTATGTCCCAGGCCTTTTCCTCTGCTTAGTGGGCAGAAGTAAAGGGCCCCACGGGAACCCAGGGGCTCCGTGCAGGAAAGGACTGGCCAGCATCCTGACCAGGTCCAGGGTCACCCTGCCAGGCTGAGCGCAGACGTGTATGTGTGTGGCATTGTGCAGGAGGTTTCCATGTATGATCATGGGAGATGGAAAAAGCCTGTTTGAAAGGACATAAGGCCTTTGAATAAAAAGTTATGTCTCCAGCCCTGGCCAGTTTGGCTCAGTGGTTAGAATGTCAACCCACCGGCTGAAGGGTCCTGGGTTTGATTCCAGGTAAAGGGCACATGCCTGGGTTGCAGGCTCGATCCCCGGCCTGCACAGAGCACATGCAGGAGGCAACCAATCGATGTCTCTCTCACATCCATGTTTCCCTCCCTCCCTCCCTCCCTCCCTCCCTCCCTCCCTCCCTCCCTCCCTCTCTCTCTCTTTCTCTCTCTCTCTCTCCCCCCCCCCTTCTACTCTCTCTGAAAAGCAACAGAAAAAATATCCTTGGTGAAGATTAAAAAAAGTTTTTTTCTTAAAGTTTTGTATCCAAAACAGGGCACCAGCCTCCACCTGGGGGACTCTGTGCTGGGGATCTCACTCAGGTGCACCCCTTCCGAGACACCCTCCCGGTGCCCACGACCTGCCTGCACTGTGGGACTGAGGTGGCCCCTCCCTTTCCCGGCGGAGTGAAGACAGGACCCGGCAAGGCTGTGGGCCAGCGGTTACACAACCACCGCGAACTTTCCAGGATCTCGCTCCATCTCATTGAAATTCAGGACGAGGTCCTCCTGCTCCTGGCTTAAGAGCACATTTGCTGGGCTTTTGTCCCTCCCTGAATAGTTGTTGCTGGAAACCCCAGGCAGGATGACTGGGCAGCAGCTAGCCCCTCACCCGGAGACCAGCGCCGCTGCCCCAGGAGCAGCTGGGAGGTGAGCAGGGACGGACAGACGGACAGGACCTGATGCGGGGGGTGGGGCGTGTTTGCAGGCTCAGTTACCACCCTGAGCAATTTAAGGGCTTGGAGGAGCCAGTGTGTCCTGGGAGGCGGGAGTTGAAAGGACTGAGGGCCGGTCAGTGGGCACCTGAAGCCCAGCGCCCTCCCTGAGTCCAGACAGAGGTTTGCTGGGAAAGTGGCTTCGTCAGCTTGTTAAGTGAAGAGGGAAACGAATTCCTTCTTCAGGTTCACAGCACTTCTTTTAACCCTCACCGGAGGATACCTTCTCCATTGCTTTTCAGGGAGAGTGGAAGGGAGAGAGAAACATCGATGTGAGAGAGACATTGATTGGTTGTCTCCTGCATGCACCAGGACGGGGCGGGGACTGAGCCTGCGACCACGGTACCTGCCCTTGGCCAGAATCGAACCCGGGACCGTTTAGTCCACAGGTCGATGCTCTAACCGCTGAGAAAACCGGCAAGGGCTGAAAAACGATTTATTTTAACTGGAGCATTTTCAGAGTGGTTGAGAACAGTGGTGACACCGAGCTCCGAGCACAGCTGCCCTGTGGCACTGAGGTCCTTGTCTGTCCCCAGCGCCATGACGAGGGAGGAGCCCTGCAGGGAGGAGCTCAGCTATGACCGGATGGCCACCCTGGAGCGGGGCAGGCCAGACGCGGGGAGCTATGCGGACACCAAGCCCGGCGACCTGCAGCTGTCGTCGAGGCTGCCCCCCTGCTTCAGTCACAAGACGTGGGTCTTCTCCGTGTTGATGGGGGTGAGTAGCTGCACCAGGTGTGTCCTGGCTGGTGTTTCTCCCAGGCCCAATGGGACAGAGCTAGTCCATTACCCTGCTCTGGAGAGCCCCGTGGTGCTGTGTTCTCCGAATCATTGTCCTCCGCTCGCTGGTATATATGGCACCAGCCCCTTGGGCCTTTGGGCTCTGACTGCTTCGTGTCCTGCCGAGGTTGGGACAGCCTAGGGCCCACCTGACCATCTGCAGGGTCATGCATGGTACTGGGATGGCCTCCTTGACCCTCGACTCCTGGGGTGGGGATGTCTAGAGTCACCCTGCAGAGGTGGGGAGGAGCCTCTGGCAGAGTGAATGGTGGGACAGTGTCCTGGGGCAGGAGGCCAGGGCCATGGAGTCAGAAGAACAGGGCCAGCGGGGAGCTGGGAGTCAGACCTCAGGGGGACCAAACACTTGAGGGACTTGCCTGAGGTCCTGGGACATTCACCCTCAGATGGGCTTGGATGGGCCCATGACGACTGCAGGAGTTATTTTGGCCGCGGTGGTTACCTGGGAACCCCAGGGCTCCATGCCACCCTGGCTGAGAACCAGGATCCAGGCCAGGACCTTGTTACCCTCCCCAGGCCTCAGGTCCGCCTGGCAGTACCCCCAATAGTTCTGCTCACCTTACCCCTGCCGTGACCCCGTCTCTGACCTACTGAGACTGGAACCCCCACCCACGTGGGGTACTAAGGAGGCTCCTGCTCCCTCCTGCTCCTGGGGCCCTGGACTCTGAGTAGCAACCCCAGCCACCTGCGGCCACAGCCCCTGATCCTGCTGCCCCGTCCTCACTTAGGTATGGGCCATGGTCTCCTCTGCCCCTCAGGCTCCCAAGCCCCCAGGCCCAGCACTGCCATTCAGTGGGACACACAAGGTCCGCTGCCCAGATCCAGGGTCCGAGTGACCTTTAACACTGACCTGCACCTTGTGACCTTACCCTCTGCAGTGAGTTTCCACCTCTCAGTCCTGAGGTGAATGGGACTTTGTGTCTGGACCTGGGGGTGGGGATCCTGAGGCCCAGAAATTGCACATGTTGGGGTGACAGCGTTTTCTGGGGAGAGGCACCATTTCTTGCCTTAAATTTTGAAAGGGCCCCTCCTTTCCTTCCCCAAATAAGTATTGAAGCCGATAGCCTGTCACTGGGGGGAGGGTGGGCCATGGCCATCCTCCAAGCAGGAGTCAGGTCCGGCAGGATCCAGGCTCTATGTTGGTGCCATGCAGACAGCTGTGCCCTGTGGTGTTCAGACATGGCCACGCTATTGCCTGAGTCGTGCTGCTGTGTTGCAGGGCTGTCTGCTGGTGACCTCGGGGTTTTCGCTGTACCTGGGCAACGTGTTTCCTTCCGAGATGGACTATCTACGCTGTGCTGCAGGCTCGGTAAGCCATGCCCTCAGTTGCTTCTTCTGGCACCAAGGTTTGCAGCTGTGCATTTAGGTTTTGTGCCCTGAGATTTACCCTTTGCTGTCACTTGCCACTCATTCAGAATCTCCACGTGGGACTTCACCTTCAGTGGGGTTTATGACTTTTGAAAATGACTGATGAAGCAAGTCTGAGCCACTCAACAGTCTCCTGGGCTGGAAAAGGCATCCTGGTCTCTGACATGGCAGCTCTGGGACCTCCGTGACTTGGGACGGCACCCCACCCCTCCCCCAGCTTGTACCCTGCTTGTGGGTGCCACTAGTCAGCACAGGGCACATCCTGGGTCTCGCAGAGAACCTCCTAGGCGACCCTATGTCCTCACCACTGGAGTAGCTCTTGTTGGGGCCAGAGTACCCTGACCTCTGACCCTGGTGGCTTCAGGGCTGGGTGTCCCAGCAAAATTCTTGGCGGCCCCCTCACCCTCAGGTGACAGGCTGGAGAGACAGGTCATGGGGTCCCCAGGGCTCCCCCTTGGCCCTCAGTGACTCAGCTCCCACCCCCATCCAACCACCACTGTGTGTCCTGAGGCCTGTGCTGCCCCCACTGCGGGGTCTGCAGGGGTTCGTTGCCCACAAGAGCAGCGCTTGATGTGGCCCGAGGCCCCCACGCTGGTCCCCATCCACCACCCCCGTCCCCTGAGGCCCATGCCTTTGCCCTCCTTCCTCTTCCCTTTGCTCCTTTGGGGGTCAAACTGGGGCCCCGACAAGAACCCCCCATGGCCCTGGACTCCTGAGTGTTCCCACTTCCTTCGCGCGATGATGCGTCTCCCCTTTTGGGTAATTTTTTTAAAATATATCTTTATTGATTTCAGAGAGGAAGGGAGAGGGAGAGAGAGAGAGAGAAACATCAATGATGAGAGTCATTGATGAGCTGCCTCCCGCACGCCCCCAACTGGGGATGGAGCCCGCAACCTGCGCATTTGTCCTGGCCAGGAATTGAACCCCGATCGCCTGGATCCTAGGTCGATGCTCAGCCGCTGAGCCACGCCTGGCAGGGCTGGGTAATTTCTTAAGGAGAGAGGAACCCTGGTCTAGAGCCGCAGGAAGCTGCGTTCCAGCTTCTGAGTGTGTCCACTTGGAATGCTAGTCACTAGCAAATGTCTTTTTCATCTCGTCAGAAAAATTAAAACTTCCAGAATAAGTTATTCTGGCAGAATTGGGGACTTTTCAGCGTCCAGCGAAACCCCTGCATCTAGTGGCCACAACACTGCTCACTGAACTCTGCTTTCTTTCTAGTGCATTCCCTCGGCTATCGTGAGCTTCGCTGTTTCCAGGAAAAATGCCAATGCGGTGAGTCCAGCCCTCTGTACCATGGGGGCAGCCACATGGCTCACAGGCTGTGGAAGGGACCCCAGGCCCTACAGGGTGGACAGGTACATGCGTGTGTACACAAGTGCACCTGTGTGCGTGCATACTTGTGTGTGCATGTGTCTGCACTCATGTGCATGTGTGCGTGTGCACACATTTGTGCATGGGTGGGAGGCACCTCCACTGCCCACAGCAGCCCTGCACCCCCACTGTAGGCTTCCTGTGCCCGCCCATCGTCTGCCCCCAGGAGCTCGCAGGGCACCTGCCCCAGCTGATTCTTATATGTCACAGTCTGTAGGATTTTTAATTAGCGACCTGGAATTAGGTTTAACGTTGCCTCTACCTCTTTAGTTATGCAAAGGAGAACAGAACTCCGCCTGCCTTCTTTTTCAGATCCCCAATTTTCAGATGCTGTTTGTTTCCACGTTTGCTGTCACCACTACGTGTCTGATCTGGTTTGGATGCAAACTGGTCCTGAACCCGTCAGCAATAGACGTGAGTCCCTGGAGCCACACGGGTCCCAAGCACTTGTCTCTTTCCTCCTAGATGCATCCCCCCCACTGAGTCTCTGCTGTGGGGACGCGTGGTTGGTGTCACTGAGCGCTGTCCGTGGGTCGGAAACGTCTAAATGTGTGTCATGGCCCTCGAGTTCGACAAAGTTGGATAATTTTACTTATCAGTCTGAAGGAAAGAATTGTCTTTAACTTTTTCACTGATTCCAGTGGACTGATTTATTGATAATATTTTAATGGCTCTTCACAACAGTTCTTAAAAATTAACAGGAACGTAGTGACATACAGGGTGTCCCCCCAAAATGTATACACACTTTAACAGCTGACAGCTCAGTTGATGTTTCCTTCTTTTCAGATCTAACTCATTGGAACTAATCATTATTCAAAGTGCGCACACATTTTTTGGTACACCCTGTATTTCATCAAGTCTGTGATGCTGCTGGCGGTGAGGTGCACCTCTAAGAGCAAAGGAAGAGCCTGCCACGCCCATCCCAGAGCCGAGAGAGGGAATCTCATAGAAACGAGGACCCATCAGAGTCCTCACGAAAAGCCTCCTGCTCTGGGTGCCACGTGGAGTCATTTGCATTAATACCAGGAAGGTGGCCTTGGCTGGTGTGGCTCAGTGGTTAGAGCGTCAGCCCAGCACCGAAGGGTCATGGGTTGGATACCCAGGGAAGGGCGCATACCTGGGTTGCATGCAGGAGGCAACCAGTTGCCATGTTTCTCTCACATCGATGTTTCTGTTTCTCCCCCTCTCTCCCTCTCTCTTCCTCCCTCCTTCTCTCACTTCCACCCTCTAAAAAAAAAGGAAAAACCTCAGTGGGGGGCGGGCAGGAAAGGGGTAGGGTGGCCCCAGTAAGACTGAGCCAGGCAATAAGGCACAGAAAATGGACAGACGGATGCAGGTCCGAGAGAAACAGCCGGCCACAGCGTCTGCAGGAGAGTTGGTTGGCTGCTTACGTGACCCTAGGATTGTTAAGGGCCTGCACCAACATTTCTGGGTGGGAACATCACCCATTTATTATTTTTTAAAAATCATCCGTTCATTATCAGTCTCAAATCTTACCATCTTATGGTCAGAAAGCACGATCTGTGCCGTGTTGACTCTTTGAAACCTACCAGGGCTGCTTTGTGGCCTAGCAGGTGGTCAGTTTTCCTCAGTGTTCCACGAATGCTCTGGAAGAGCGGACGGTCTCTGTTTTAGTTTGCACACAGGGTTCTGAAGATTAAGTTCACAAATTGCATTTAGCTTAAACCTTGGTTTCACTATTGTTCAGGTGTGGTGAGGCCCGCAGGTCAGGAGACACTGGCCACTGAAACAACAGTTTGTGCTCAAAGTCCCCAGAGGAGGGGCCGTGCCACGGGGGCCACACAGGAGGCACAGGGAACAGGGACAGCAGGCGCAGGAGCCCTCACTGTGGTCTCAGGGAGGAACAGGGCAGGGAGCAGGCTGAGGACAGGCTGTGTGAGTAATGTCAGGGCTCCGGGCACGGGGGCTGCCCCTGGTTGCCGGTTACCTGGCCCTGGGTGATGAGGGCAGGTGGGGGTGTCCCCCAAGTAGGAGCCCCAGAGGAGGGGTGGGGCAGGCTCTGGACTGGCCTGCTTACACAGTTAAATTGACATTTTCCAGTATATAGCTCTGTGAATATTAATTGACAGTAAGTTGACACTTTCTAGGATATTACTCTATGACTTAACACAGATGTAGGTCTGTGTAGCTGCCAGCACAGTCGGGATGCAGAATATCACTCCCAAAACCCCGTGTCCTGTTTTCCGCAACAGAGCCACTGTAAGTGTGCACAGGTTTAGGTATGAATGTAGGTTTTCCTCTCTTTAAAGACCAGGAGGGGCAGACTGCCAGGGAAGGTTTATATCGGAACCAATGGTTAGATCAGACACAGGTGCTGCATCAAGCCCTGGACCAAAACGCTGCCCAGGGCTGCAAGCGGGCGGCGAGGCCTGTCCATGGGACCGTCTGCGGTTACAGGATCACAGTGAAGGAAGTCAGTTTTCAGACCCCCGATCTCCTTTGACAGATAAATTTCAACCTGATTCTGCTGCTCCTGCTGGAGCTCCTCATGGCGGCCACGGTGATTGTCTCCGCGAGGTCCAGCGAGGCATCTGGCCGGCAGAAGGTGGGTGCAGCTGTGTGCTGTTGGTGTGGGACTGCAGGGGATGTGCTAGATGCCCCCCAACTCTCGCCCGCCTGTGGCGGGCTGGGCTGCTGCAGCTCCCCCGGGCCCTGGGTCATTGGGGCAGCAGGACCGGCTCCATCTGAGGCTCTGACAACGCCCCCCCCCCCCCCCACTGCAGTATCACACGGAGAGGCCCAGTCTGCTGAAAGGGCCACCTTGGGTGTAGATGCTTCCTCACATGCAAGGAAGACCCTTGTGTGAGCTCCTGGTGATCACCAGCGACTTCCAGCCACTCACGTTTGAGAACATGGCCGGGCAATGGCCTGAGCCAGGGCGGGAACCCCAGCACGGGGAGGTCACCGTGTCCTTTCTTTTCAGGGCTCTGTCACTGACAGCACCATTTTGTACAATGTGGCGTTTCCTGCACGGATCCTGAAATCCTACTCGGTAGGAAAACGGTCCTTTCTTCCTCGGTACTTTATTTTACTTGGGGGAGGGGTCAGTTCAGGCTGGACTGAACCGTCATGTGTGCGTATTCTGCTGTCCTGTTTTTGGTCTGTGCCTTTTCCCACTGGCCTTTGAATTGGTGGGAGTGTCTTCCTTTGTGCACCATTTTTGGGTTGGAAGGGATGCATTTCTGGTGCTCGTTGGGAGGTCGTCCTGGACCATGTTGGTCCTTTGCTTCATGCTCTTCAGCCCCCTGCCCACCTACCACGCCTGGGGCACTCGTGTTCTGGGGACTCCCCTGGTGACACCACCTCCACTGCCCCCCCCCCAGGTCATTGAGGTGATTGCTGGCGTCTCGGCCGTGCTGGGTGGGGTCATCACTCTGAACGTGCACGACGCGGTCTCGAGCCCCCACCTCTCGGTGACATTCTTCTGGATCTTAGTGGCCGTGAGTACATCCAGCTCAGCCCTTGTCCGTCCATCTGTCCATCTGGCTGGTCAGGCTGTGCTCACCAGCTCAGTTTGGTGGCGCTTAGGCAGGAAAACGGGGAAGAGAAGAGAGCGGGGGCGCGGGCGCTAGGCCCAGAGGAATGTGGGACTGAGTCCACGACTCAGTGAGTCAGTGGGGTAGCTGCTTTTATTTGAACGGCTCTGTTATTTTGTAGTTTTTGTATTACTTTTTCCTGAAAAATACTTTTTAAAAAGAATGTTTTTATTGATTTTTAGAGAGAGAGGAAGGGGGAGAGAGAGAGAGAAACATCATCCATCGGCTGCCTCCCGCACGCCCCCTACTGGGGATGAGCCCACAACCCGGGCACATGCCCGGCCCCGGAATCAAATGGTGACCTCCTGGTTCATGGGTTGACGCTCAAACACTGAGCCACACCAGCCAGGCATGCTTTTTATCTTATATAAATTTATAACCTTTAACATATTTATGTCGTTTCATAACAGAATACATATTTCATAAAATACACTTACTGTATGCTATGATTTTATATTAAACACGCAACAGCTAGCACATGATAAGTGCTTCATACGAGGTCAAAGTGGTCAGGCCTGTCACCTCTGAAGTCTCCTCC
This sequence comes from Miniopterus schreibersii, assembly GCF_964146895.1. Lineage (NCBI taxonomy): Eukaryota > Metazoa > Chordata > Mammalia > Chiroptera > Miniopteridae > Miniopterus > Miniopterus schreibersii. Next base: position 187,320,966 of record NC_138102.1, on the reverse strand, counting down.
TCTCTTCTTAGTGTTTTCCAAGCGCCATTGCCAGTCATGTGACCGCGGAGTGTCCCAGCAGGTGCCTGGTAGGTGGGAACCGGGCTGCAGGGCTGCGGGGGCTGTCCCAGGGCTGGGCGGTCGGTGGGGACAGCGGGCATGTGCCGTATGCACTCGGGAGGAGGTGCCATGATTCAGCCGAAGGGGAGGAGCTGGCCTCGAGCCTCATCCCGAGTCTGCTGGGTGTCAGTCGTTCATTTGATAGTGACAGTGGCCAGGTCTGGGCCCGCATGTCCTGCGCCGGCGTCGTGTGGTCTCTCAGACTGTTGCCATCACTGCGGACATGGGGACGGTACAAGGCAGGCCTTGGCAGTGGGAGAAGGCCAGCGACCACAGTGTGACGCCCCCTCCTGCACAGTTAGTTATGCACAAGTTGAGGAAACTCGTGACATGGTGCACTTGGGATCAGCAGGCAAACCAGGGCAGACGCCTTAGCAGGAGCTGCAGGTGGAGCAAATGTGTGGATCCGTACCCTTGGGAGGGGCTTGAGCAGCCCAGGCTCCTCGACAGCCCATCTGCTTTCCCAGGTGGAGGTGCTGATCGCCATCTGCAGCCTCACGTCCCCGCTGCTCTTCACGGCCGTGGGGTACCTGACCTTCAGCGTGAGGAGGGTCGTGGAGGTGTTTGAAGATTACCCACCAGCCCTCAAGGTGCGTGTCTTCATTTAAAACTGTAGCTGCCCATGCCTCGCATGTGCTGGGGGGAGTGTCCCCAGGACAGGGTTTTGTGCACTGTGGCATGAGGCCAGCTCCAGCTTGCTTCCCATGAGGACGGGCAGGTGTCTGACACCCACTGTGTCCCTCTGTCCCATGGGGCCAGCTCTGCTCCCAGCTCAGGCTGAGCATCCACGGTCCTGTGGTCACACCTAAGGTGCTAAAGTTGTCCCGTGACATCCCTGCTGTCCAGTTCACATTCACTGTCCATGAATTGTCCCAAGAATGTGCATTTGGCTGTCAGTCACCGGACAGTCCCCACCCTGCCCCCATGCACTGACTTTTTGGAGCCTGGGCTGATTGTCTGTGAGACGATCCCACCTGTGAATCTACTTCTGTGGCGTCAGCAGGAGCGCAGGTGTGGCCCTCCGCCTGGTTCAGCAGCAGCTGCCAGGCTGACCCTTGGCGAGGCTCATGTCCCGTCTGCAGGAAGGAAGTCGCCGGGTGTCAGTCCCACCGTGCGGACACCCTGTCCAGCACCTTTGCCTGTGGGTGAGCACAGATGGCTGGTCCTGGCCTGGCTCCTCTGGAGGGGACCGTGTGTGGATGTTGAGTTCTGGTGGCTGCTGGGCTCCTTCCTTCTGGGGTGTCATTGCTTCTAAGCCCTTTCAGCGGACAGAGCTGAGAAATGTGTACACAGGGTGGGCAGACGGGTTCACAGGGTGAGACTCAAAACCGTTTATTCCTCTACTGTTTTTTCAAAGGTATGTTTTTATTGATTTATAGAGAGAGGGAGAGAAACATCGATGTGAGAGAGAAACATCCATTTGTTGCCTCCTGTATGCACCCCGATGGGGGATTGAACCCGCAACCTGAGCATGTGCCTGGACAGAGAATCAAACCCACGACCTTTTGGTACACGGGGCGACACTCCAGCCAACTGAGCCACCAGCCAGGGCCCTTCTATTGTTATTTAATAATTATTGTATTACTTTCCATACGAACAACCATAAATCTACTGTTGCCCCCCCTGGAGTTAAAGACCCCAAAAGTCTGTATTTCCAACTCGGATTTCACATTCTAGGGCTTTCCCTTAACACCCGTTTTTTCCTGCTTGCAGCCCTTTTCTCTTACTGCAAAAACCTTGTTTCTTAATAACGCTTAGTTACTGCTTCATTTTACCTCACACTGTTCACAACGCTCTCCCCAGCGTCACTCCAAGCGTACCTGCTGCAGGTCAAGGTCAGTCCTTGGGGGTGAAACAGCCCCTCCGTGCCGTCGATTCCACAGAGTCATGTTTTACACTTTCTGTTTAAATTCAGCCTTAAGGTTGGATGCTTTTTCCCTTCTAGCACTGTTTTTGGATCTATGAAGTGTTTACATGGCTCAGAAGTCAGAGCCCCACCTGGTCGGGCGTGGCTCAGCGGCTGAGCATCGACCTAGGATCCAGGAGGTCGCTGTTCGATTCCCGGTCAGGGCACATGCCCGGGTTGTGGGCTTGATCCCCAGTCGGGGGCATGCAGGAGGCAGCCGATCAGTGACTCTCATCATTGATGTTTCTCTCTTTCCCTCTCCCTCCCTCTCCCTGAAATCAATAAAAACATTTTAAAAAAAAGAGCGTCCCTCCCTTCCTGACAAAGCAGGTCACATGCTGCTGCTGGATCTCCACACCTTGCTTTTTTTTTTGACCAAACAATTTCTCCTGACATTTCCTCAGAGTCAGGGATCTGTCTCCTTTAATTACCCCCATGCAGTCCGTGTGACCCAGGTCACCAGGCAGTCCCCAGTACGGGGACAGGCTGCTCCAGGTCCTGACACTGTGCGAACAGCTCTGCAGGGCTTGCCCCGGCCTCGCATCTCAGGATCAGAGGGGAGAGCATCTGTGCCGTTAGATCCCCACAGGCCAGAGGGGTCCCGCTGTCCCTCCCACGGTGGCGGGAGCAGCTGTCACCCACTTTGAAGCGGGGTGAGAGGGTTCCGGTGCACACAGGACCTCCCACTGTGAGCGCAGGGGAACCTGCCTTTCCTCTGACTTCGGGCTGTGCCCTGCTCTTGTGGCTTTGGTAACTCGAGCAGCGGGCTCAGCTCTGAGGTCATTTTTCATTCTGTTTGCCGTGGTTTCTGTCGTGTGCACGTTTTTGTGTGTTTTGTGTAGTTACACTCGTCTGTATTTTCTTTATTGCCCTGGGTTTTAAGCTGTAATTAGAAAGGCTAGAGCCGTGTGCCCTAGTTCACCCTGGAGCGAGGCGTAGAGGGGACCCAGGTCCGTCTTTGCTCAGTGGTGCAGGTGCGTCTGCTGAAGAGCACGTCTGTTCCTCATCTGAGAGGCTGCGCCTTGCGTGGGTCCACCTCAGGTCTCTCCATCTTCCGTCTGCTGCACCCTGCACGGTCCTGCCCTGACCGGGGAAGCTTCCAGCAGGTGGTGCCAGCGCCCAGATGCCCAGTCCCCCAGGGCTCGGCTCTCCCGGTGACCTCGCTCGGGGCTTGTTTTTCTAAATGAATGTTAGAACCAACCTGCCAGGCTCCAGAAAGCAGTGTTGCTACGGTCGCCCCGCCTTCTCTGCAGGGACGCGTCCCAGGACCCTAGTGGAGGCCTGAGGCCGAGGACCCAGGACAGGCTGTGGTTTCCTCCCCTAAGGGCTCCTTCAGCTGCAGCAGCTGGAAGGTGGGGTAGCAGCTTCTTCCATAGCCGCGGCCTCTGCAGGGATTTTCATGTTTTCTCATCTAAACCTGCTGCTGAGTCCGTGTGACCCTCCCTTACTTGTAGCAAATGACTATTGTCACGGTTCCAGGGGTCCCCTGCTGAGGTCTCCATGTGATTTCATGCTTTCTGGGTGACACGTCAATCGGAGCCCATCTTCTGCTGTCTTTCACCCACAAACTTAAGGCCTTTCCCGTCTGAACTAAGCACGCACCCCATCAGGGCGGCTGCGCAGCCTGAGAGGTGACAAAACCCGCAGCACTTCCTCCTCCGTCCCCGAGGGAGGGTTGTTCTCACCCCGGATCCCGGATCTCGCAGCCTCAGCACCAGCTTCATTTTCCTCCCGATTAAGTCAAGAAGCTCTACCTTTTCACCTAAGGGAAGTTCTGCAGCATCTCTGAAATACCCGAATTCCCAGCATCTGCTCCTGTGCTTTTGGGGTGATTATTAAGTAAAAGGAGGGCGACTCGAACATGAGCACCCTGAACCTACGACAGCCAATCTGATAACCCAGAGGGCTCCTAAGTGCGGACAGGGGCGGGGCAGGGATGGTGCGCAGAGGCTGAGCAGTCGAGTGGTCGTGTCCTGAGCCCGCCCTGCGAGACTTCATCTTGCTGCTCAGAAGGCAGGTGATTTAAAACTTGTGAACTGTTTATATCTGGAATTTTCCATTCAGTATTTTCAGACCGCAGGTGACCGCGGGTAACTGAAACGTGGAAGGAAACCACAGGTGGGGACGACTGCGATCTTATTGGACTTGTGGTTAAGTTTGATTAACTTGAGAGTGTTTTTAACGGTGACATTGTATGGACTCGGGTCTTTTTCTTTGTTTTTTTCTTGATTTCAGAGAGGAAGGGAGAGGGAGAGAGAGAGAGAAACATCAGAGGTGAGAGTCATTGATCAATGAGAGAGAAACATCATCCATTGGCTGCCTCCTGCTGGGGATCAAGCCTGGAACCCGGGCATGTGCCCTGACCGGGAATCAGACTGTGACCTCCTGGTTCATAGGTCAGTGCTCAACCACTGAGCCACACGGGTCTCTTTCGTGTAAACATTTAGCCGCTTGCATTTTGGTGCGGGGCTTCCTCGGTTCCACCTGCCCAGTGCTCTGTGCCCTCCGGCCCCTCTGGGTCACTCCTCAGACCCCTTCTCCCCAGCAGCCTGTGTGGGACCCTCCGGCCTCTGGCCAGAGCTGAAAGGAATCTGTTGTCCCCGCGTTTCCTCCAGAATGGACTTGGCCCATCTCAGGAGTGTGTGTCTGGCTTGCACATGACCGGCCCCCACCCTTACAGGCGTCCTCGGTGGGGCTGCGCAGCGGAGTTCTCGCTCCCTTGCTTGCCATGTGGTTGTTGAGGGGCTCAGGAGACTTGGCCGCGGGCAGCCCATGCTGTCCACAGGCTGGCTGCTGGCAGGACATTTTGTGCCTGTTAAACCAAGAGGGCAGAATGCAGAGCAGAACTGAGTGCTCCTCGGCCACAGCCACACATTGAAGGGTCCTGCTCAGGTGACTGAGGTCACAGCCCCGGGCCTCATGCAGCTGAGCAGGAACCTGCTCCCAACCTTCAGGCCGTGGGCATGGGAAGCTGGCTGCATTGTCTCCTTGGCCAGAGGGGTTAGGGGGTGGGGGTCACAGAGTGGGGGCCCTGAGGGCCAGGGTGGGGGGCCCAGCCCTCCTGCTCACGCCCGTTTCCCTGCCAGCAATCCTACGACGTGCTCCTGCTGCTGCTGCTGCTGGAGCTGCTGCTGCAGGCGAGTCTGCACACGGGCACCATCATCCAGTGCGCGCGCTTCCAGGCGGCTGGCCCACAGGAGCGCCCCACTGCTGAGGTGAGTGGCTTGGAGCCTGGAGCCTCGGAGCCAGTGCCTCCCTGTCCTGGTGGGGCCTTCCTATGCCCAGGCCCATTGACACCCACCCTTGCTGGCTTCTTTCAAGACTCCCAGAAACATCTTGGAGAAGTAAAATATGGAATGTTTTATAAGCCAGCTAGGCAAACACAAATCCATCCTGAGAAAATATTGGGGACCGAATGCTTCCAGTTTTGCTTCTGCAAATGTGCTAGGATTCTTGACCCTCTGCACACGGCTCTCTGGGAGGGGCTACCCGCTCCTGGCATGTGTGCTGGCATCCAGACCTCTGGCCAGGCCCAGGCTGCCGGAACCTCCACCCAGGTCCCTCCTCTCGTCCCCACACCTGAAAGGCTGGGGGTCTGGGTCCCTCCCTGTGGGCAACCTGTCCAGCACTGTTTTCACTGGGACACCAGCCCACTGCCCTTCAGGTGCACAATTCCCTGTACAGGGTCTTACAGGGACCCCTGGTACACCAGATACTTCCTGCCCAGCCACCCTTGGGACCCTCATAGTCTCACACCCTGTGCTCTGCACACCCTGGTGCTGTGTCCCCACCAGGCTGCTCCTGGTCCTCCTGGGGGACCCACTCCTGCCCCATCCTCAGGGACCCTGACCTTTTCCATCCAGTCCCTGTGCTGTTCCCTCCATCACATGCCTCAGGACCACCATTTCCTTGTTACCTGGTTGTGGTCAGTCTCCTGTGGGGATGTTGGCTCTGTCCCTGGCTGTACGTGCAGTGGACCTGGTTCTGTGTTGGGACACCAGGGTGCAGAGTGGGGGGAAGGACCCGGGAGCTGGGGCCAGCAGCTGCCTCCATTTCTTCAGGTCTTGCCTGACCACTGCCTTGAGGGTCCTCCTTCCCCAGTGTCAGGCCCCTGCCGATGCCATCACAGGGTCCCAGGTCAGGTCCAGACCCCGTCTCTGTGGGGGTGTCATCCCCTGCCCCCAGGAAGGGCCTGAAGGTCCCATTTATTCCTGCACTGAGGTGTATCATTCCCCCATCAGCAAGTATTTATTGAGCACCTACTGTATACAGCTGCTGGCTTGCCGGGTGCTGGCCCCTCAGAGAACTGGCAGGAAGAGGCCTCATGAGCAGGTGTGGGACCCCCAGAGCCCTGGCCTCCTTGGACACCAGGCCAGTGTCCACCCCCACCCAGAGCCAGCATGTGGCCACATGGAGAGCTTGCCCCAGCCCAGGCTCCATTCCTGCAGAGGGTAGGTGCAGATGCAGTCGCTGTCCCGTGCACAGGTGGCCAGCAAAATGACCTTTGCCTGTCTTGGTCACAGGTGGCCAGAAGCCCCCTGAAGGAGTTTGACAAGGAGAAAGCCTGGAGAGCGGTGGTGGTGCAAATGGCCCAGTGACGGCGGAGGGGAGACAAGGTGCAGGGCCCAAGGGCCCAGCGTGTGACCGAGCACAGACGCTAGTGTCCTCAAGCTACTGCTTCCCCCTAACCCCCTTTCCCGCTGTGAGAGTGGGCCAGGCTGCAAAGTGACTAATTTTCAAATAGGCAAATGCTGACTGTTTTGTCTTACGGGTCGGTCAGCTCAGTGCCCCATGAAGAGGGGCTCGTGCGAGGGCTGGACTCTGGGCGCGGGTCTGGGCAGGTTTCCTGTCCACTGTGACCACTGCCTTTGTCCACTTGTCCCGCACCTCCCCCACTCCCTGCCCCTTTTTTGTTGAGCACCTACTGTGTGCAGACAGCACGCACAGTGGCTCAGCCCATCTCGGCGTCTCTTCTGAGTTGTGTCCAGACCGAGCCCCCTAGCCCAGCACTGTTTCCTTGTCGAGAGCAGACCTGAGTGCTCTGTCCTGTGTCGGACCCCACACAGCTGATGCTGCCTGGAGCCTGGGCACAGGGCAGCCCACACCCACTCCCACACTTCCATGCAATGTCCACGGCCACACTGCTGCCCTCCCTGCTTACCCGGCCATTGCAGAGGGACCCCGCCCGCTCAGGGGCGCTGGTCCATATCCATGTGGGTGGTTTGTCTGCATTTGTCACCGGCCATTTCTAGCTCCCAAGCCCTTTTTCAACCACCACACGGAGAGGGACCCGTCCACTGTGCCGGCTCAGTGACCTTTGGGGTGGGGCCGCATCACATCAAAGGCTTTGAAAACTGACTGGGTCACGTCTCTGTGTCTGGATGGCCTCAGTGACGTGGGTCAGGCTGAGCCGCCCTCCGTTGTGGCTCTGCTCCCCCCAGGCCAGGCCGCTGCCATTACCTGTAGGACTGCCCGCCCCGGAGTCCTCACCGTCCCCTAACAGGTAGTTCACCTTGACCCTCACTCACCTGAGGTCTGGCTGGGCTGGGGCCTCCTCCGCCTGTCACCTACCCACTGGCCAGGCTGCAGTTTGGGTGTGAGAATAACGTTTGCTTTGATTAAAGTCATGGCCGAGAGGTGGTTTGTGTGCTGTCTCTGCCCCTGAGTGAGTACACCTGCAATCGTTAGAACCGTTAGCTTCTCCCCACTGACGCGGGCACCAAGAAATCCCACGAGCTGGGAGCACGTCTTGAGGTGGCAACTCGGCTGGTTTTAGGAGATGTGTTCAGGCTGGCGCGTTTGCTCACAGGCTGCCTGCCCTTCAGTGCAGGGAGGTAAGAAGCTGGCCGTGCTGGGAGGGGCTCAGGTTCCCTTCTCTTTGTTCAGGTACATTCTCCGAGTCCCATGGGCTGGCGGAGAGGCTGGGCCACTAGCATCGGGGAGACGAGGGCTAGCCGGGGCTGGCCAGGTGTGGACCTGGTGAGGGGACTCAAGGACCCTCCTTGCTTTCTCACTTCTGAGCGTGGGTGACTAGCTGCCACCGTCACGATCAATCAAACGAGAGGAGTGCAGGTGAGACACCTGAAAGGTGGAGAGTGCCAGCCAGAGAATCATCAGAGCTGCTGCTCTGACAGCCCCTCCTGCTGTCCTTGGCAGCTCTGGGAGGCCGGCGAGCGAGGGGCCAGGTGGGCAAATGCCTCAACCAGGTGGCTCTCACCTGCTCACATGTAGACCCCACCGAGGCGCAGCCCCAGCCCCCGCCCCTCCCTGCAGCTCCCAGGCGGCCAGGCGGATGCCCCTGAGCTGGGCACAGGAGCCACAGGGACAGCCCTGCGATGCTGATGTCTTCTGGGGGGTCCAGGAAGTCTGAGTCTAGAGCCATAGGTGGGCGCCTGTGGGCTTAATGCTGGCTGTGCTTTGGTTGAAAGAGAGCATGAAAAACCCAGACGTGGGGTAAAAACTGACAGTTCCCTGTCACTTTACATTTTCTTTGACACAATTAATGCTGCCCGAGCAGCAAGTGTTAGCAGGTGCACGTGGCCTGTTGAACCGTGGGGGTCTGGGTATATCCTTGCCCAGGGAGGCAGGTGGAGGTGAGCGCCACCTTCACCTTACTCAGGATTCATGTGACCCCTGAGGCCAGGGGGGGCTGGTGAGAGCCCGAAGGGTGTGCGGGCAGGCCCCCACCCAGGGGCCCCCACCCCGCTGAGCCTCCATAGCGACTTCCAAGTGGAAGCAGAGCCTCGCCCGCGGTTATCTGGGGAAGTTAAATACAAAGTAAAGATGATTTTAAGCCAAATAACGACGTCTAGGCTCAGCAACGTAGGAGACACGGGCGCTGGGGGCGGGTGGGCCTTTCCGGCTCAGACCACCCTCCCTCCCTGCAGATGCCCAGCGGAGAGGGGCGGCCCAGCGGGAAGCGGCGCCTGGGGGGGACCCTGGTGGGCGAGGAGCTCGGGGGGGGGGGGGGGGGGGCAGCGCGCCCACGGGTGACCTGGGGACGGGGCTGCCCCGGCCCCGCCCCGCCCCAGCGGGAGGCGACAGCGCGCAGCCCGGTCCCACTCGCACCGCGGGGCAGCTGGGCGCCCCCAAACCCCCAGTCCTGCCGGCGACACCCGAGAGGGTCCGAGAGGCCTGGGTGGGGAGGGAGAGCCGCGCCCCGAGGGCCGCAGGGCGGAGCCGGTCGGGCGCGGGCGGCCCCGGGGGCGGGGACCGGTTGTGACCCTGGGGCTTTGTGACTTGGGGGGCTCTGACTCCCGGGGCGGCCTGTGTGACCCCAGCAGCCAGCGGGGCGGGACCGCGGGACCGCGGGACCCGGGGCGCGCGGCGAGGTCACTCGCGGACCCTCCTCCCCGAGGACGCATGGCGCGCGCGGCCCGGCGCTCCAGCCTCCGCTCCCGCGCCGGCCCCCGCAACCCCGACCCCAGCCCCGCGCCGCGCCGGGGCCCCCCGCCCTGCGGCCCCCCGCGCCCCCCGCGCCCCCGCCGCCCCCGCCGCAGCCGGAGCCGCGCCCAGCGCCCGGAGCCCCCCGCGCGCCCCCGCAGCCCCACGCCCCGCGCCGGCCTCCGCCCCGCGCGCCCCGGGCCCCGCCGCCGGCGCCCCTCGCCTGCGAGATGCGGGGCGCAGCTCCCGCCGGTCTCCCCGGGCAACCGCAGCACCCGGGGCGGCGCGGCGGGGGGCGGGGGCGCCGCGGAATCCTTGGGGCCACCCCCGGGTGAGTGCGGGTCCCCCTTCCCTCCTCTGCCCGGGGACCCCAGACAGGGCGCCACGCCCCCCGCCGCTCGGAACCGGCCCGCCCTTCCCGGTGGGATTCCAGCCCCCGCGCCCGGGATTCTAAAGCCCCCCTCGGAACGGGGACCTGCCCTGGCCTGGCCCTGCCCCCAGCCCCAGATCTGCCCCACCCCACCCCTGCCCCCACCCCACACCTGCCCTGGCCCTGCCCCACCCCACACCTGCCCTCCAACCCCACACCTGCCCCCACCCCAGACCTGCCCCCACCCCACACCTGCCCCCAGCCCCACACCTGCCCCAGCCCCACCCCTGCCCTCCAACCCCACCCCTGCCCCCACCCCACACCTGCCCTGGCCCTGCCCCACCCCACACCTGCCCTCCAACCCCACCCCTGCCCCCACCCCACCCCTGCCCCCAACCCCCGACCTGCCCTGAACCCAGACCTGATCCCAACCCCAGACCTGCCCCTGCCCCAGGCTTGGGTCCATCACTGATACTATCGCCCTCCTTTCAGGGGCCGGAGCAGGAGGGAGGAAGGGTGAGCTGCTGGAGCCTGGCATGGAGCCCGGGGAAAGGAAGAGGCTCTTGTCCGCCTCACTGGAAGGAGACTGGAGAGAAGAGAACAGTCAGTATTGCCCCCGCCTGTCCCCCGCTGCCCCGGAGGCTCTGCCCGGGCTTTTCTGTGCCCGCGGCCGGTCTCTGTGAAAGGGCACAGGTGTGGCTTAGGTTCACTGCGCTCTGCTGACTGGCTGCCCTGGTGTAACTCCCCTGCTTTGGAATAAGCCCTAGTATTTCCACCAACTCCTCTGCCTGACCTTCGAGACCTGTTTAGGTCTTCCCGGACATTTGCGCCGCCGGGTCAGTGTTCGTGTCCAGTTGTGAATAGAGACACAGGCACAGACAAGTCCTGCTGGGATTCCAGGATTATGTTGACTCTATAGATAAGTTGGGGCGAGAATTAACTTCTTAACAATATTGAGTCTTCCAACCCATAAACATTGTTAATGCTCATCAGTAATGCTTTGTAGTTTCAGCGAGCAGGTGCGCAACACCTCTACTGCTAGATTTTTGATGGTTTTTAATGCTGTTGTCGATGACATTTCCTAAAAAAATACATTTTTATTGATTTTTTAGAGAGGAAGGGAGAGGGAGAGAGAGAAAGAGAAACATTTCCGTGGTCTGCCTCCTGCACACCCCCCACTGCGTCCAACTGGTGACGTCTTGGTGCACAGGGGATGCTCAGTCCACTGAGCCACACCGGCTGGGCTCGTAGATGACATTTTTAAGTTTTATTTTATACTTGTTTCTAGTATATATAGAAATACAATTGATTTCATTTTACTGACTTGGAATTTGGTGACTTTCTTAAACACACTAATTATTATAACGTGTAGATTCATTTATATTCATTATGTGCACAATCACCTGACATCTTTTCCATTTTTATCCATTTTATTTCTTTTTCTTGCATTATTGCATTGGCTAGCTCTTTCCATATCATGTTGACTGCAGCTGGGATAGGTCACATCTTTTTTTTTTTCTTCCCAAACTCAGAGGTTAAGTGCTCAGCATTTCACCGTGAAGTATGATGTTGCTCTAAGTTTTAAAGGAGGCCCCCTTTATTCCTGGTTTACTGAGAGTTTTTAAATGAATAGCTATTATGTTTTATTACACTCTTTCTTCTGCATTTATTGAGATGATAATATATATATTTTTTCTTTAGTCTATGAGTGTGGTGGATTGTGTTGCTGGATTGTCAAATATTAAACCAACTTTGTACTCATGGACTAAACCCCACATGGTCACACTGTTTTGTTTTGTTTTATATGTTACTGGATTTGACCTACACTTTTTTTTTTTTTGGTTTAAGATTTTTGTGTCCATTTTTATGAGCAAGTCTGGCCTGTACTATTCCTTTTTTGTAATTAAGTTTATGGCTTCATAAAAAGAGTCAAAAAGAGTCCGTTTCCCCCATATGATGAAAGGCTTTATATAAGGTATTTTTTCCCTTTAAATATTTGGAAAGATTGACCTGTGGTGTCATCAGGACAGACCTGGGGACAGGTGTGTGTGGGCAGGCTGGGCAGGAATGGTGGGACGGGCTGGACCTCTGTGATTCCGCCTGGTGTCTCCCACATTAAGAGAGCACCCATTTGCCTCGATGTCTATTTTCTCTTTTGCAGAAATAAAACGAGGAATTTCCCAAGACTTGTCTCCTTCCCCCAAATTAGACAGATACAGAATGGCAAGACAACTGACGGAAAAGGCCATCAAGGTAAATGCTCTTTGGGGCTCAGTGGGGAGGGGGCACTTTCTTTTTTTTTTAAATTCTTGCCCAAGGATATTTTTCCGTTGCTTTTCAGAGACAGTGGCGGGGGGGGGGGGGAGAGGGAGAGGGAGATCAATGTGACAGACACACATCGATTAGTTGCCCCCCACACACACCCCAACCTGGGGCTGGGGGTTGAGCCTGCAACCAAGGTACATGACCTTGCCTGGAATCGAACCTGGGACCCTTTCAGCCCACAGGCCGAAGCTCTAATCACTAAGCCAGACTAGCTAGGGCAGGGGGGCACTTTCAAAAGTGGGAATTGATTTCAGAATTTGGGGAGTGAGTCCAGGGCTCTGATGCCCACCCCTGGCCAGCCTTGGTCCCTGCCCTGGCCCTCCAGGCCTGGCCCCCACGTGCAGGCTTGTACTAGTTACTTTTCATTTCATTTCTGGATGTTGGAAATAGGTAATACTCTCAAAATTGGGATGGTGCAGACATATAAGCTGTGGAAGACCGTCCTGTGTCCCTCTGTTCTTTGTCCCACTGTGTGACCTCTGGCTGTGGATGCACTTCCGAACTGGGATTCTGCATCAGGCACAAGCTCTTAGTGACTCAAAGAGCCCCTTATGCGGGTCCCTCACACCTCAGGCCCCTCAAGGGGATGTGGTGAGGACAGATGCCACCTTTACTGGGGAAAGACTACTCTCTGTCTCTGTCATGCATTGATGGCCTTGCTCAGAAGGCAGGGACCATGGGAACCCTGAGAATTCCAAGGCAAATTGGTCCGCAGACCCATGCTCTGTCCTTTCTCTTGAAACACAACACACACATAGCCACCCAAACTGCACAGCTCGCCATGCACTTGGGGAGAGAAACAGAACACACGTAACACGTGTTGTCGGCAGCAGTGACCACAGTCCTGAGAGAGGACACATTCATTACCCTCAGAATCTGCCTTCTACCCTTGATTGCCCCCTCCCCCCAAATCCTGGCCACCACGGATGTGCCTTCTCTGATCTCTGCCACCATTCTTTCTGGGATTTCATATAAATAACAGCTCAGTGACTCTCAATTTCTGTTTGAAACCTGAAAACATATAAACATTTCAGACTACAAACATCCCTCAAAGTACCACTTTAGCTGCATTCCATGAGCTTTCATTTGTAGTATTTTTATTGAGAGTCAGTTGAAAGTATTTTATAACCCATAGGATTACTTCCTCATTGATCATAGGCTACTTACAAGTATAGTTCAGAATGTCTATACTTTTCTAGGCTGGTTGCATTGTGGCTGAGAATGTAGCCTGTATAATGTTATTCTACTGAGGTGTGTTCAGACTCTCGTTACGCCTGGTGTTTTGTTCATGTAGGTGGAAGGTGGCATGGACTGCTGTCGGGTAGAGCTTGTTATTTGCATTGTCCAAGTCTTGTGGTCACATTGAATCTTTGTCTGTGTTCCGTCACTTACTCGGAGAAGCACCCTGTTAACGCCCTGTTATAATGTGGATTTGTCTATGCTTCAGTTCTGTCCATTTTCGCTGTAGATACCTTACAGCCCTATCAACAGGTGCATATGAATGTATCTTCCTGTGGAATTGTCTCTTTCAATTATGAAATAATTGTCTTTACTTTAGTGATATTAATTTGTCCCAAAGTCTGTTCTGATTTAGGTCCTTTCATTTTCTACCCATCCATAGACTTGTGCTTTTGGTTTTCTCTCTTAAACAACATAGAGTTGGGTTTTTAAAAACCTAGTCTGTCTCTACCTTTCAGCCACAGCAGGAAGTATGTTTATCTAGTCCAGGGGTGGGGCATGTCCAGCCCACTGGCTGTAAATCATTTGGTCTGGCCCTGGCAAGGCAACTGCAGGCGGGACTTGAAATTCAATAAATCTAGGAGCTTTTTTCATAGCTAATTTTTAAGTTGATAATTTTGTATGGCCCATGAATGATGCTATAAATATCCAAATGGCTCTTGGCAGAAAGAAGATTCCCCACCCCTGGTCTAGTCGACTGCTGGTATCTAACTTCATTCACTCAGTGTGTCCTGTCTGCTCCATTTCCCTCTCCTCTCATGCCTCCCGTGGACTGATTGCTTGTTTACAGTCCTTTCATTGAAAATATGCTCTCTAATTCGAGGAAAAGAAGATCTTCTCCATCTACGGACACTACCCAGTGATCCGGGCCACCCTGCGGAGGAAGGGCTGGGTGGAAAAGAAGCTGCACTTTCTGCCCAAGGTCACTGCCAATGTCGAAGACGAAGGGGCTGCTGGTAGATATTGAACCCCTTGTCCCTTGGTGTCAGATGTTTCTGTGTCCATCTCGAGGACCCAGACATGCGCCAACCCCGCAGGCCCTGGGACCTGGGCCTCCCTCAGGGCAGAGGACCCCACTGCCCCATGCCGGAGCTGGCCCCCTGCCTCCCCACCCTGGCACCCAGGCACTGGGCGAGCGCTTTCAAACCCTGATGCTGGTCATCACTGTGGGTCGTACCTGGACCCTCAGACGGGCAGGTTTCTGTGGCCTGAGCCTGACTGCCCCCTGCTCTGGCTCAGGACCCACAGAGGCACTTGCAGACGAGGTTGCTGGGGCCAGGTGCTGTCTGACCGTGGTGGTGGCAGTGTGGAAGCCAGTGTTCCCGGTCAGGCATTCAGGCTGTGATCCACTGACCTCTCCCATGTTGTGTTTGCAGAGAGTAAACGTGCTGAAGGCAAAGAAAACCAGGAAGTGGCCTTGGAGGAAACGGACGACATCCACGATGTGATGGTTGGTCCCCCAGAGAGTCCCTGGGGCGCCTGGGGCTAAGCCATGTCCTCGGTGCCATACACTGTGTCCTCTGGACCAGCCACAGCAGAGCCGGGCTGGGGATCAGACAGCCCGGGTGACACGCTGCGGGACGCACGTGTGTGTGCATGCGTGAGCATGTGCATGTGTGAGCATGTGCGTACCGTGTGCCCACGTGTAAGCCAACAAGCCATGTCTGTGACTCTGAAATGCCGTGAGGAGCAGACAGGAGAATGCACCTTGGGGCGCCCACCTGAGACCCAGTGCTGAGACGCGAGGCGTCCTCACGGGGGTAACACAGATGACGCAATGTCACACTGTGACTTCAGGGGAGGGACAGATTTAAAACAAGACCACAAGCGTTCCCTGAGGAGGAAATCTCGACACACTTGACTAGATTACAATGAGCAGTGCCTGTTCCTCAAGAAACACCATGGGAGGGGCAAAGATAAGCCAGAGGGGAGGGAGGTTTTCGGGGCGTGTGATTTAAAAGATCCGATACCTTGCCCTGGCTGGTGTGGCTCCGTTGGTTGGGAGTCGTCCTGTGCACTGAAATGTCACCAGTTCGATTCCCGGTCAGGGCACATGCCGGGGTTTCTGGCTTGATCCCTAGTGGGGTGTGTGCAGGAGGCAGCCAATCGATGCTTCATTCTCACATCTGCGTTTCTCTCTCTCCCTCTTCCTTCCTTTCTTTCTTAAAAAAAAATCTAAAAAAGAAGATCTGATACCCAGAATGTGTAACGAACTCACGAATCAGTCCCAAGATGACCCATAGGGAAAACAAAGACCTGAACAGGCCGCCGCGCCCGGCACATTACATGACTCGTTTCTGCGAAAGTTGACCCGGGTGTCCCTGGGTGGCCCCATGTGCAGTGAGGGGTGGGGTGGGGACTCCAGGTCCAGGCAGCTCTGTCCTGGACGCAGTTTCTCACCCTGGTGCCTGGTGGTCCTGCTGCTGCTTTACCTGGTCTCGGACGGTTCCCCACAGCCAAGTGCCGCATCCCTGGGCTGAGCCCAGGTTCAGTGAGGGTTCAGATGAGGCCAGCAAGTGAAGGCACCCGGATCCCCTAACACAGGGTTGAGGTCTGCAGAGAGGGACCCAACGCTCTTCACCAAGGTCAGGGGTCATCTCTAGGGGATACGATTTTGGACAGAGTTTTCATTTCCTTGTATCTCGTTGGTAAAAATATTTGA
Organism: Miniopterus schreibersii; assembly: GCF_964146895.1. Classification (NCBI taxonomy): domain Eukaryota; kingdom Metazoa; phylum Chordata; class Mammalia; order Chiroptera; family Miniopteridae; genus Miniopterus; species Miniopterus schreibersii. Next base: position 187,304,982 of record NC_138102.1, on the reverse strand, counting down.
CCAAACACATGCCATTGTTTGTAAACACAAAAGCGTGGGCAGCAGGGCACCCATCCAGCCCCCCTCTAGCCCCTCATCCTCATGGGTCCAGGAAGGGGTGCAACCATGTCCACACGTCCCTGTGCCCACATGGGCACCCACAGCACCCACAGGCAGGGCGCTCAGACAGCACACCAGGCCCATGTCCCCCTTGGAGCCCCTGCAGCCTGGAGTCCGAAGCACACCCCCTCCCCCCCACCAGCCGCGCTGGCTCCAGCCCCGCACACAGTGGGCCTTCAAGGAACAGCAGTGCGATGGGAGATGCACAGTTGGAATCTGCATGTTGTCATTTAAAGTCCGGTTGCCTTCAATCTCGCTTACGTCCTGGCTCACCGAGGACGTGGACCTTGAATGCTGGGTCTTGATAAAGGTTTTCTTGCCAGTCCAGGTTGGTGAAAAATGAGATCCCCAACTTCCTCTGGACGATCAAACGAGACTCCATCGACTACCACAGCCTGAGCTGTGACCAGATGCTGAACCACTACGGGAGGACAGCTTCCTTCACCACCAAGGTGAGTGGGCGAGGGGGGCAGCCCCGTGGCAGGGAGAGCCACACGTGGACCGGCCGCCTCAGGACTCCTCCCACTGCCCTGGTCAGAGGCCACACCCAGTGCCAATGTCCACAGTCACAAGCACCTGCCCACCCACCTGCTCCCCAGAGCCCCATGTGCCCCTTGCTGTGTCCCTGGGTGATCCTGAGGCCACAGAAGTGCCCTCCTATGGGTACACAGGCCCAGCCTAAGATGGGCTGGACCCTGGCTCTGAGTCCTGGGTGGGCTCCGGCCCCAAGGAAGGGTGGCCCACCCTCATCTGCATGGTGACTTACAGCTACAGGGGCAGTGACAGGCTCTGCAGGAGATGGTGACACAGTGTCAGCCATGCCCATCACTTCCCATCCTCACCTTCCAGCCCATGCTCTCTCCTGGAGAAGGCTGTCCCCCATTTCCCCGAGGGCTCAGGTTCAGGGGTGGGGCCAGCCCAGGGCCTGCAAACATCGACTGGGGAGAGTTTGATAGAGGGCTTTCCTAGCAACTAGGGGACCATTCCCTCAACAGGCAAGGATGACACAGGAGGGGGTCTGGGACCAGGCCCAGCACTGCCCCCACGGCTCCCTGTGGGGGGTCCAGACCTCCCTCTCTGCATCCTCACAAGGCTTAAGGCCCCGGGTGTGTCCTTTGCCATGTGGGGATACCTGTGGGCTCCCCAGTCAGGCCAGGCTCCCTGCAAAGACCCTGAGTAGAGTGGCCATGAATGTGCTCAGCTTCTTTCCAAACAAGCAGTGAGCTGGACCCTGGAGTGCAGGACCTCCCGCCAGACCGTGAAACGCTAGATCGTGTCCACGGGGCCCGAGTGGAGGGTGTGCGGCTACGGTAGCCCCTCCAGCTCGCTCCTGCCTCTGCTGGGCCTGAGCCTGGGCACTGTTTAGGGACCTGGGTAGGGAATGCAGTGCCCACCAACCTGGGTGACCTCGGATAGCCCCCTGCCCTGCCTTAGACCTCTCATGGACCAGAAGATGAGCCCCAACCCCGGCCAGCATGTTGGGTCACCAGGACCAGCTGGACAGGGTGGACGGGATGGTGGGGAGAGGCCAGGCTGTCAGGTACCCGGGGCAGGTGTGAAGGCTGGTCTGAGGTGGTGCCTGACCCTCCCTGTCTCTGGAGATCGGGCTGTGCGTGAACATGAGGAACCTGCCATGGTATGCCCAGGCCAACCCCGACACCTTCTTCCCGCGCTGCTATGGCCTGGGCTCCGACAACGAGAAGCAGGAGTTCCTGGGTACGTAGCTGGCCTGTGCGCCGGGACCACAGGGCCTCTGGGCCCCCTCCCTGCTTCATGTGCTGCAGGAGCCTTCAGGAGGGAGACGGCATGGGCCTCGGCCAAGGGCCTGGGGACTGGGGTGGGGTGATAGTGGAGGGTCTGTCCCGTCCCAAGACCTGGGGGTTCAGCTCCATGCACATAGTGAGGGCCGTCCAGAAACTTCCGTGGGCAGTGTGGGTGAGAGGGAGGGGAGGCTAGCAGAGGCCATGTAACTGAGTGCCTGTGGCTTGGAGAGGCCTCCTGGCCTTGGGGATGGCGCTGGGACCAGGCTGGGGACCACAGGCTCTTGTCGGGACAAAGAGAGGGTTCCTGGTCGACCCGCAGAGAGGCCACAGGAGAGAGAAGGTGGTCAGGGCAGGTAGGGACGGGTGCATTGAGGGGTGATCTGTGTGTCCTGAGCACCCAACCTGGGCGCCATGGAGATGCGGCATCGCCCTGGCACCCCTGCCCTGTGCCCTCGCCCCACCTGGGCTCCGGAGAGCAAATAGGCAGGGCCTCTGGGGGCTGGAGGGGACATGTGCAGTGTTGGCTTTCGGAGAGGGGCTGGCAGATCGGGGGGGGGCACAGAGGGGAGCAGGCCAGGAGGCACCAGGCAGCTGGGTGCAGGCAGTGAGGGGCAGGGGGTGGTGTGCGAGCTCAGGGGCATTGGTTCTGACCGAGGGAGGGGCCCTGGGGCTGGGGGGCAGCAGCAAGGTTAGCTCGGGTTCTAAGTGCCTCCAGGGAGGCAGCAACTGCTGGGTGGGCAGATGTTGGGGAGAGAGGCAGATGTTGGGGAGGGGGCGGCCTCCACTGAGGCGTGGAAGGAGCAGGGTTGGGCAGGAAGGTGCTGGAATCTCCTGCAGACCCCAGGAGGGCACAGGGTGGAGTCTGGGTGGGGTGGGGACAAGGCGTGAGCTTGATCACAGCTGTGCAGGGGGACCCCAGAGCTGCCTGCTGTGCTGGGTGGGTGCTCAGGGCCTGGCTGTCAGCACTGAGCCCTGTGGAGGTTACACGCGCAGCGGGGTCCAGGGAGGCTCCCGTGAGGCCAGGTCCTGGTGCTGTTGGCGGGGGACTGTCCAGGAGGAACCCTCTGGTGCTGACAGAGGACCCAGGAGCAGGGAGAGGTGGTGGGAGCCCCTGGAGGGTGGTCCTGGGGGGGAGGAGGCCTGGCTTCTGCCTCTAGGCCTGTTGTGGGGTGTGTTAGACCCCCCTCTACAGAGGAGCAGGAGGGGGAGGCTGGGGTGAGTGCCAGCCTCCCCCAGAAGGCTGCGAGGGTGGAGCCAGGCCCCTGCAGGCTGTGGGACACCTGGGCTGTGGACAGCTGGCACTGGCTGAGGTCCCCGGTCCCCAGCGTGGGCAGAGGGGGCGAGGCCTTGGTGCCTTTTCAGATGACTTCCGGCGCACAGTGGCCTCCAGCATCCTCAAGTGGGTGGTCAGCCACCAGCACTGCCCCAGGAGCCAGGCCCAGAGCGGGAGCGAGGAGGAAGCCGAGGACAGCTGCCCCGGCAGCCAGAAAGGTGAGTGGCCGAGGCCAGACCGTGCTGGTGGGACGGTGACCGAAGGGGCTGTGGCCGCACCCTGACCCTGGTCTGTTGCATCGGACCCATGGGAGGGTGATGCTCCCACACGCCCCGGGGAGGCCGGTTCTCCGGGGTTTTAGGCCTAAAAACCCAAGTAAGGTTTGGTGGTGGTCACGTTAACGAAGCAGTTTTAGGTTCACAGCAAAACTGAGGGAAGGAAGCCCTGGCCGGTGATGCTTCGGCCTGAGCACCAAAGGGCCCCGGGTTCGATTCCCAGTCCAGGGCACGTACCTGGGTTGCAGGTTAGATCCCCGGCCCAGGCCAGGGCGTGCGGAAGGCGACCTATCAATGTGTGTCTCTCACATCGATGTTTCCCTCCCTCCCTCTCTCTAAAATCCAATGGAACAAATACCCTCCAGTGAGGATTAACAAACAAAAAGATGGAACAGCGGCGTCCCAGCCCCTAGCATGCCAGCCCAGAACCCGAAGCCCCGTTTTTCATCTCAAAATGGCCATTTGATGTTATTTTCACCTCAACATGCTTTTAAAATGCACGTTGTCATCTCGACAGCAAGCCCATAAGCCAGGCTTTCCTCTCGGGCAGCGCCTGGGCTGGGCCTGAATCGCTGGGCGCCGGGGCCTGTCCCCCATCGGCTGCCTCTGGAGGCGATGCCTCCACGTGCAGGGCCTGAGCCGGGTTTGCGCAGCTGGGTCTGTTTTCAGGCCCCTGCCCAGCAGCTCTGTCCAGGGCTCGCCTTCCTCAGGCTCCTGCCCCACACCTAGCGGACAGTTGCTGGTCTCAGCCCTGTCCCCACATCCTGCCTGGGCCCGTGGCTCTGGGGCAGCCAGGCCACCTGGATGAGGGCCCTCCCTGTGTTCAGTGCTTCCCGCAACCCCCCAGCGGTCGTGACCCTGGGCTTCTAGAAGGACAGTGAGATGCTGGGCAGGGCGTGTCGCACACGGGTGCTGAGCCCACACAAGCAAGGGCTCTGAGAAGCCCTAGATGCAGAGAAGCGGAGATGCCATTGCTGCCCCGCTGGGCTTGCGGGCATCACTGACATGCAGCTCACAAAGTACTTACTGAATGCCAAGTGTGGGCTCAGAAAAGTGCACGTTCGAGGGAGAGTTTGTAAGAAGTGTCATCTCATCCCCACCCCGAGGGGCTGAGTCCAGTTGGAGGGTGTGGGGGCGCCGGGGGTGCACCGAGCAGTGGACAGGCCCCGCGGGAGGGGAGCAGGTATCTCCCCAGATGAGTGGCATTCAGGTGTCTGCCCAGAGAAGTGTCACCCGAGGCCAGTGGGGCCACTCTCCATGTGCCTGTGCTTGGGTTTCAGGTCCTGAGCACGAATCGAAGCTCACTGGCCTCCCCGGACAGCTCGTGGACATGGCCTGCAAGGTGTGCCAGGCTTACCTGGGGCAGCTGGAGCACGAGGACATCGACGTCTCCGAGGACGCTGCCGGGGACCTGACTGAGAGGGAGTGGAAGCTGCTGACTGAGCAGTACTACTCCCTCGTTCAGTAAGAGCGCCTGGCGGGAGGACCCGGGGTGGCTGCAGGAGGCGTCCAGGGAGGTCAGCCTCTGGGACATGGGGGCACCTGTCCGGGCATGTGGGTCACTGTCTGGGTGTTGAGGCGTCTGTCTGAGTGTTGGGGCCCTTGCCTGTCCCACGAGGCCCCTGTTGGCTTGTTAGAGGAGGACACCCCCGTTGGAGCGCCTTTGGGTCACATCAACTTAGACACCTTCCACAGCCCTCCATGCCTGTTACCCCATTTGAACCCCACAGTGGCTGTGGAGACAGGCGGGGCAGGCCTCCCGACTCCCCACGACCTGACGTCGCTTCCCTGCCATCCTGCGAGCCGGGGCGCTTCTGTTTCTATTTTCGTTCTGTGGTCGTTTGCTTTGCGCATTTAGGTGCAGGTTGTTCTGTCTTCCTTCGGGTGACTCTCCCCATTTCGAGATACCCACTTTACCTCGGCTGCTCCCTGCTGCCTGACACTCTCCCTGCGCGACCGTGGGGTGGCCAGGCCGCTGTCTCCCGTCGGTGTTGGCGAGGCATGCGTCTTTCTCAGGCTTCTCCTTTGCGCCTGTGGGTGGCTCTGCATTTTGAAACAGGTCTCAGATAAAGAGCATGTGTTAGTGGCTAGGTCTTGCTTTTGGCCCAGTCTTTCAGTTCTTTCTTTGTTTAGAAAGAGAAAGGGAGAGGGAGAGAGAGAGAGAAACATCGATGAGAGAGAAACATCACCCATTGGCTGCCTCCTGCACGCCCCCGACGGGGATCGAGCCTGCAACCCGGGCATGTGCCCCGAGCGGGTATCGAACCGGTGGTCTCTTGGCTCAACCACTTCCTGTTAATTGGAGAGCTTGTTCCGTCTACACCGAGAGTCGTTACTGACGTGACTGGGTTCGAGCCTGTCGGTTTGCCCTTTGTGCTCTGTTTCTCTCTTTGTTTCATTAAACCTTCCCTCCTACCTCCTAATTACTCCATTTTATCTCCGATGTATCCTTTTCAGCTAAATATTTTTGTGTCTTAGTGGTCATGCTAGATACCACAATATGCCCCTTTGCTTGTTACAGGCTGCCCCGCATTTGAATCTCTATCATTTCCCGGACAATTTAACCCTCGTAACAGTTGAGCCACCTTGACTCCGTCTTCCCGGCTGTCCTGCTGCCCTCACATATTTTACACCCACACAGGTACCGACTCCACCACAGGTGGTGGTGGTGTTGCTTTATTTTTTTATTAAAAAAATTTTTTTTAATTTAAATTTTATTTTTTTGCTCTCCATATATCTTTTATTTTTTTAAATTTATCTTTATTGTTGAGAGTATTACAGGTGTCCCATTTTCCCCCCAATTGACCCCCTCCACTTCGCTCCCACCCCTTCCCCAGGCCTTCAGCCCGTCATTGTCTGTGTCCATGGCTTATGCATATAACTTCTTCGGTTAATCTCTTCCCCCCCTCCACCCCCTTCCCTCTTCCCTCTGAAATATGATCGTCTGTTGCATGCGTCAATGTCTCTGGATATATTTAGTTCATCAGATTCTTTTGTTCATTAGCTTCTTCTTAAAGAAGACCCTTCAACATTTCCTGTAGTGCTGGTCTGGTGGTGATGAACTCCTTTTGCTTTTCCTTATCTGTGAAGCTCTTTATCTGACCTTCAATTCTAAATGATAGCTTTGCTGGGTAGAGAAATCTTGGTTGTAGTTCCATGTTTTTCATCACTTTGAATATTTCTTGCCACTCCCTTCTGGCCTGCAAAGTTTCTATTGAGAAATCAGCTGGCAGTCGTGTGGGTGCCCCCTTGTAGGTAACTAACTGCTCTTCTCTTGCTGCTTTTAAGGTTCTCTCTTTGTCTTTAACCTTTGGCATTTTAATTATGATGTGCCTTGCTGTGGACCTGTTTGGGTTCCTCTTGCTTGGGACCCTCTGTGCTTCCTGGACTTATAAGTCCATTTCTTTCCCCAGGTAGGGGAAGTTTTCCGTAATTATTTTTTTCAAATAGGTTTTCAATTTCTTGCTCTCTTTTTCTCTCCTTCTGGCACCCCAATAATACGAATGTTGGGCCTCTTGAAGTTGTCCCAGAGTCTCCTTATACTATCTTCATATTTCTGGATTCTTTTTTCTTTTTGCTCTTCTGCTTGGGTGTTTTTTGTTTCTTCACGTTCCAAATTGCTGATTTGATTCTCAGCATCCTCTACTGTTGATTCCCTGTAAATTATTCTTCATTTCAGTTCCTGTAGCCTTCATTTCAAATTGATACTTCATTATGTCATTGATTTTCTCAGTTATTTTTGTCATACTCTTACTAATATCCTTGAGCATCCTTATAACTATTGTTCTGAACTCTGTATCTGTTAGCTTGCTTGGGTCTATTTCATTTAGTTTCTCTTCTAGAGATTTCTTCTGTTCTTTCCTTTGTGACATCTTTCTTTGCCTCCACATTTTGTCTGCTTCCAGGTGTTTGTTTCTGTGTATTAGGAAGAGCTGCTATGTCTCCTGGAGTTTGTAGAGTGGCTTTGTGTAGTAGGTGTCTTGTAGGGCCCAGTGGCTCAGCCTCTCCAGTCACCTGAGCTGGGCCTTCTAGGTGCTCCTGTGTGGGCTGTGTGCACTGTCCTGTTGTAGTTGAGCCTTGGTTGCTGTTGGCATCCCTGGGAGGAATTGAACCCCAGGCTGATCAGTTGTGAGGAGCAGCTGCAACTACAGGCAAAGAGCTGCTGTGCTGGAGACACCCCTATGGAGCAGGATTTACTTCAGTGGGGCTTTGGTGTTCACCAAGTGCGCCCCTTAAGTGTGTCACTCATGGATGTGATAGGGCTGTAATCCAGGGTGGTCAAATCTGACCACCAGGTGCACTGTCCCTGAGGCCTCCTGGGAGGTACAAAGTCAGCTTATGCCAGTGCCTTGCCCAGGGCCACCTAGCATGAGCTTCACAGCAAACCATAGTTGGCTGCTACTTGTGCTGGGCTTGGAGGTGTCCAGGAGACCCCAAGCTATGAGCCAATGCAGGCTGCCGCTAGTGCCAGGCCTGGGGCCACTTATCAAGCTGTAAGGGGCCCGATGCTGCTTGTTTGAGAGATTTTAGGAAGGTCCTAAGCATGAGGCTTGAGAGGCCACTTGCATAGAAAAATCACTGGAAATGGCTTGGATGAGCCTGCAGGTGGGGAGGGGCGGGGAGTCCAGGAATCACGGGGCGGGGCCAAAGGTGTGAGTCAGGTGCTGGCGATTAAATATGGTGCCTGCCTGCAGGCTGTGTGTGGGGAGGACTCGCCAAAGGAGCAATGGCCTCTGCCAGCCCTTCTGCCTGGGAGGAAGCTGCCCCTCCAGCTCTCATGCCGATTCCAGGCAGGTTAGTTCCTCCCCAAGTGTCCCAGGTTCCCTTCAGTCTGCTGCCCGGTGCTGGGTTCAGAGGGAACGTCCAAGTGAGTCCATGCCGGGCCCTTTAAGAGGAAAGCCTGGGGCTCCCGCAGCCTCCGGGACCCTCAGAGACAGTCCCCCTGGTTTCACAACCCTGAGTTGTGGGGACGTCTCTTCCTGGCCCTGGAGCCCTGGGATGGGCCGGCTGTGGGGCTGGGACCCCTCGCTCCTCCGGGAAACCCCCACCGCCGAGATTCCCTCCGAGGTTTAAACCGGGGCACCGGGTGTGGGCCCGTGGCCATGTCTCTGGGATTCAGCCCCGATCTGCCCACACCTCCGCCCCTCCTCCCACTCTCAGTGCATCTTCAGCTCCCTGGTTGTGGGGCTTCTGTTTAGCCAGATTTCAGGAGGCTCTGAGTGATGGTGGTTCTGTATTTCAGCTGTAATTTTGATGTGGTTGCGGGAGGTGGCAGGTGCAGCTGTTACCTATGCCGCCATCTTGTTTTCCTCCATTGTTGTTTTAAACCAATATTCTTTCCAGTTTGCTCTTTCTGGTTTTTTTTTCTGTAATTTGGTAATTCCTTCTGAGATTTTCTTTTAGCCTGAAAAAAGATTCCTCTAATATTTCTTATAGTCTTGTTGCTAAAGAACCCCCCTCAGTTGCAGTTCGTCCTCACTTTCAAAGGTATTTTTACCAAGACAGCCCTGTGGGTAGTGCCTCCCACCAGCACCTGAAAGATGTTATCCCACTGTCTCTGCCCTGCCATAGGCCCTGCTGAAAATCAGCTGTCACTCTCCATCTTATGGCAGCTCCTCTGAGACTTTTTATTCCTTCAAGCTGCTTTTTAAGATTTCCTCTTTTTATTTTCATTTTTAGAAGTTTGGCTTTATTAATCTTAGATGTGGTGTTCTTTGCTTTTACTCTACTTTGAGTTTTTGGAGATTTTGTCATCTGCATGTTAGAGACTTCCACCAACTTTGAAAAGCTCTCAGCCATTATCTCCTCAAATATTGCTCCTGCTCCTCTCCTTGGCCTCCAATTACAGGTCCATTTAACCATCTGATGGTGCTTCACGTGTCTCTTTGTTATGTACTGTTCTCTCCACTTTTTCCCCTCTGAGGTTGAGCATGAATAGTTTTTACTGACCCGTCTTCAGGTTGATCAGCTTTGTCTTCTGTTGTCTCCAGTCTGTTTTAAAATCCACCTAGTTCTAATTACAGCACCTGGATCATCTCTCTTATATTGTTTATCTTTGTTCTTTGCTCGAAGTCAGGTTTTGGGCCTCTTCTCAGTCTCTTTCATTTTTATTATATGCTGGGCATTGTGTAGACAAGAATTTCGGGACTGGAGTGTGTGCCGCCCTCTGAGAGAGGTTCACACTCTCCTCCATTGTGTGTGTACAGTGTGGGGCTGACACCCTCAACCAGTGAGCAAGTGAGCAAGAAAACCCCCATGCTTCACTCCTCCCTTCCACTTTGCTGTCCCCTCCCCAGCAGGTGAATAGACAGCTGTGTCACAGAAAGCTTGGCTCCCACCTCTGGGCCATCACCATGGGTTGTGGCAGAGTCACCTGGGAGCCTGCCATATGCTGTGTCCATCCACAGTGGGGCTGATGTGGCCCTGGGGGCAGATTTCCCTTTCCCAGGCTTCCATATGTACCACTGAGCTCCAAACACCACTCAGAGAATTCTACTGTCCTTCTTCCTTTATTCCCTTAAATTATGGTGACTTCTTGGGCTTGCCCATTGTCACCATCACTGTGTGGCCACCAGCCTGACCAATGGATAGTCAAGTCCACAAGACATTAAACTGGCATCCAGCCCACATTAGGTGCAGGACACAGGGTGCGGCCAGTGTGAGCAGGTCGGCTTTTTCATCAGAAGATCCCCAGAGGCGAGACACCATCCTAGGCACCACCTACTGCTGGACACATAGGCCTGCAAGGGGCCCCACACAGGAACCACCTTTGTCTCCCTGAAGCCTTTACTCGGCCCAGGCACGACACTCTGGGGGTGTACATGTCTGGGTCCACATTCGGGCCCCCCAGTGACCACACAACACAGCCGGGAGCAGTTTTGCAAGGTCATGATCCAGGCGCTCTCAGGGCCCAGAAGTTCTAGACCTGCCATCAGGGGAACCCAAGTGCCACCCTCAGAACCTCATGCTCTTTCTGCATTTTGCTTTGTAGTGACAACGCTTTCATCTCCAATTCAAGAAATCACTTTTCACAGTGCCAGGCTCTGCTGAATAAAATCTCTTCTGTGAACCCTCAGACAGAGATCGACGGGCTTCGAAACATTTGGATCGTCAAGCCTGCAGCCAAGTCCCGGGGCCGAGGTGAGTCCCGAGGCGGCATAGCAAGTCCTGGGCTGGGGCCTGCAGGGACAGCCAGCTGTGGGTGGGAAGTAGGCTGGGCACTAGGGTCCATGGAGGCAATGCACTCCCAGGCACCCGGAGCCCTGGTCTCCAAAACAGGCATCTCAACAGGACTGGTCTTCTTGGCTTTTGTTCTGAGCTCTGCTAGTTAATTAGGACATTCCCGTCATACTCCTAAGTTGAACAGGTCTACAGTTTTCTTTTTGATATTGATGATCTTGGCAACAGGCTTATGCTAGCCAGTGAATGGGTGGAGGACCTCCACCTCCGGCAGCCAGGGGTCCCCACTCCTCGGGTGTATTTCCACACTGAGCCCCGGGCATTCTCGGAAGCCCTGAATACCTTGGGAGTTTTGTCCGTGGTGACCAGTGTGCACGTTTTCTACCTCATGTTCTTGCATTGCAGCCATCACCATTTTCTCTTTTTTATTCCTAGTGCTGAACACTGTGTGTTGTTTCTTTTCTTTTAAATGAGATTTCAAGATGTTTTTCTAATCTTATCCATGCTTCCAAAGAACTAACTTTTGGTTGCATTTTTTTCAATGTTCCTGTGAGGGACATTTTCCCCTCTTGGCTCTGACTTAAATGCTAAGTTTATTTATTTTTAATCTTTCTTGTGCAACTTTGAGGCTATGAAGTTTCCTCTGAATGTGGCCTTAGCTGCATCCTCTTGTTTGTTATATAATGTTCTCATTTTCTTGAGAATCTAAATATATTTTTTCTTTTCTTTTTTTTTCTTTTGGATATTTTATTTGCCCCTTGAGTTATTTTTTTCATTGTTGTTTTAAATTCACAAGTGGTTAATTTTTATGTGATTAAAAAAAATCTATTAATTTGATGTTATTGCATTCAGTTCTAAACATCATCTGTCCTGAAACATTCTCTCTCCTGGGCTTCTGCCTGCTCTCCTCTGAGTGCTGCCCTCCCGGCTGGGGCAGTGCCACTCCCAGACTCTGTCCTGAGCCTGCTTCTCTGGATGGCAGCACTGTCTGCTGGTGGTTCCCTCCTCCCTTCCATCAGGCCATACCTTCTCCCACTGCAGACACCTGCATCCCCTGGGACACCCATGGATCCACCTGTTCAAGACCCCAATGCACTGCTTTTCGCCCAGTCACTCACTGGCTATGCCCCTCCCTACCCTTGGCTCAGGATAACATCCATGGTTTGTTGCTTTGTCTCAGCCTTTTATTTCAGGATGGCAAGGTCTCAGCTTACTGTAGCTAAAGAAACTAGTCTGGTACTTTTGTGAGGAAAGCTCACCTTGTGTCTTGTACTGTTGTGCCTCTGGACCTAGTCAGAGGGTGCTCCCTTCACCTTCATATAAGTCAGGATGGGTCAGATTGGGTCAGATTGGCCAAGTAACAAACAGTCCTCAAACCTCAGTGGCTTTCAACAAGGCCATAAACAACTCTTGTCAAGTTCATCTCTTCTCATGCCTGCTGTCCACGCAGGTTGATGGAAAGGTGGTGTGTGAGGGTGGCTCTGTTCATCAAAGTCCCCCTGCCATCTTGTGACACCTCTCCCTTCAGGGTTGCCAGGGAAAGAGAGGGTTGCAGGGTCTGTAGGTGACATCAAATGCTGCAGCCAGAGATGTATGTCACTTCTGCTTGGATGTCACTGGTCATTACTAGTCATGTGGCCTAACTTTGGGGGTGAGCCTGAGAAGTAGGAAATCCTGAGTGTGGGAGGGCCAGGTGGATAAACACTAGTGTACCCCACTCCTTTCCATGAGCCCACCCCCATTCGTCCCAGTCACCCTTGGGTGTGAGGCTTCACCAGACCCTCACAGTTGGTGAGACACCTCACGCCCCTGCCCGCTGGCTTCCCAGAGCCAACCCTGCTCCCTCATGCAGCCACACCCCCCACTCACTGGCCGCCTTTTGAAAGTGCCTTGGTCCCCATCTCCATCCCTCCCCATCCTCAAGTCTTCTCTGGAGTTCTGGGGCTGCACTGGCTACAGGCTGGACCTGAAGTCAAGGCCTTCCCTGCCTGCCCCACCCTGCCACACCACCCTGGTGGGGCCACAGCTGACGTGGTCTTGGGCTGAGCAGGGGCCTCTTGCAGACATCGTGTGCATGAACCGTGTGGAGGAGATCCTGGAGCTGGTGGCTGCAGACCACCTCTCTGCCAAGGACAAGTGGGTGGTGCAGAAGTATATCGAGACCCCACTGCTCATCTACGACACCAAGTTCGACATCAGGCAGTGGTTCCTGGTCACCGACTGGAACCCCCTGACCATCTGGTTCTACAAGGAGAGCTATCTGCGGTTTTCCACACAGCGCTTCTCCCTGGACGACCTGGACGGGTCAGTGGGGCATCTGCTCAGCACTGTGGGGCGGGGGAATGGGCGGGGCGCCCAAGCTGTGTCTGCCGTTGCTCACCACTGAGTGAAGCACAGAGGGGTAACCGAGGTCCCAGAAAGTTAAATGACCTCCCTCCTGCCCTGGCCGGTGTTTCTCAGTGGTTAGAGCATCGGCCCACCCAGTGAAGGGTCACAGATTTTATTCCTGGTCAAGGGCATGTACCTCGGTTGTAGGTTCAATCCCTGGCCCTGGTCGGGGCACATGTGGGAGGCAACCCATTGATGTGTCTCTCTCACGTGGGTGTTTCTCTCTCTCTTTCTCCTTCTCCCTCCCTCTCTTCTACTTTCTTTAAAAATCAGTGGAAAAAATATCCTCAGGTGAGGATTGACAAAAAAAATTTTTTTAATGACCTCCCTCCGCAAGGGACAGGCCCAGGCCCACTGCCCCTCAAGGCCAGCGCTCTGCACCCCCACAAAGTGTGTACCCTCAGAAAGTCCCAGAAGCACCTCTGTCCTCCCTAAGCCCCACTTCTCCGCATCTCCATCTGGGCCCAGCCCGTGGGGAGCAGGTGTGGCCCAGCAGGCGGCGTGAGCACTGAAGGCCCACCACCCCGATACGATGCATTTGGCTTCCAAGGCTCTTCCATGGCCCTGTCTTGTTTCTTTTCTTTCATTCTTTTTGTAAATTTTTATTTTTAGTATGTTCTTATTAATTTTAGAGAGCAAGGGAAGGAGAGGGAGAGAGAGAGAGAAATACTGATGAGAGAGAAACATGGATGGGCTGCCTCCTGCACGCCCCCTGCTGGGGATCGAGCCCACAGCCAGGGCCTGTGCCCTGATGGGGAATCGAACCGGCAACCTCTTGGTGAATGAGGTGATGCTCGGTCACCGAGCCACACCAGCCGGGCTGTGTCTTGTTTCTTTTTCCTTTTGTGTCTCACGTCGTAGAACGTTCCACGGGCACAGGGGCAGGGCTCAGCGCCCAGACCAGGCAGTAATTCCCAGACATAAATGAAAATGACCTTGTGGTATTTTATAATCTCCCATTGCAGTTGTTCTGTAACCTCCCATTGCGGTTGTTCTGTAACCTCCCACAACAGTTATTCTGTAATCCTCCTGGCGGTTATTCTATAATCCCCCATAATGGTTATTCTATAATTCCCCATGGCGGTTATTCTATAATCCCCCATAATGGTTATTCTATAATCTCCCACAGCGGTTATTCTATAATCCCCCATAGTGGTTATTCTATAATCCCCCACGGCGGTTATTCTATAATCCCCCTGGCGGTTATTCTATAATCCCCCACGGCAGTTATTCTGTAATACCCCTGGCGGTTATTCTATAATCCCTCATAGTGGTTATTCTATAATCCCCCACAGTGGTTATTCTATAATCCCCCACAGTGGTTATTCTATAATCCCCCACAGTGGTTATTCTATAATCCCCCACGGCGGTTATTCTATAATCCCCCACAGTGGTTATTCTATAATCCCCCACGGCGGTTATTCTATAATCCCCCACAGTGGTTATTCTATAATCCCCCACGGCGGTTATTCTATAATCCCCCATAGTGGTTATTCTATAGTCTCCCACAGCGGTTATTCTATAATCCCCCACGGCGGTTATTCTATAATCCCCCACGGCGGTTATTCTATAATCCCCCACAGTGGTTATTCTATAATCCCCCACGGCGGTTATTCTATAATCCCACACAGCAGTTATTCTGTTTGAACCTTCTTAGAACAAGGTCTGAGTCTAAATGAATCAAGTGAAAATTTCAGTTGGTGAATCTTTCTCACCAGACCTGCTCTTCAAGGGCCCACCTCTGTTGCCATGTACAGTGGGGGAACTGAGGCTCCAGGAGGTGATTACTTGCTGGAAGTCCCTCGGTGGTGGCCCTGGGCTGGTGGGCTTCTGACCCGGCCCTGGTGCAGTTCCTGGGGTCCCCAGGCAGGACAGGGAGCCCCTCCTGCAGCAGCCTGTGAGGGGTGGCAGGGGCAAAGGGGCTGCCTGACTGACCCCCTGGCCTTGCCTCGCAGGGCCATCCACCTCTGCAACAACTCCATCCAGAAGCACCTGAAGAATGACAAGGACCGCAGCCCCCTGCTGCCCTACCACAACATGTGGACCAGCACCCGGTTCCAGGAGTACCTGCAGAAGAGGGGCCGCGGGTCCGTGTGGAGCGGCATCATCTACCCGTCCATGAAGCAGGCCATCGCCAACACCATGAAGGTGGCCCAGGAGCACGTGGAGCCGCGCAAGAGCAGCTTCGAGCTCTACGGCGCCGACTTCATCCTGGGCCACGACTTCAAGCCCTGGCTGATCGAGATCAACTCCAGCCCCACCATGCACGCGTCCACGCCGGTCACGGCCCAGCTGTGCGCACAGGTGCAGGAAGATACCATCAAGGTGGTCGTGGATCGCAAGGGCGACCGCAACTGCGACATCGGCAACTTCGAGCTGCTGTGGCGACAGGTGAGGTGCGGGCAGGGTGGGGGCGCTGCGGACACTTCGCTGCCCGGCCTCAGGTGGGGTGCTCCGAGGACCTGGTACCCGCCCCACCTCACGCAAACCAAGCAAAGCTGTGACTTGGCTGGTGGGATGCCCATGGCCTCTGGGTCCTTCCCAGCTGCTTCTCTCCGGACCTGCAGGGTCCGCCCTCTCTCTCCAGGGAAAACCTCCCCCCTCCTCCAAGGGTCTTCCTGCAGGTCGTGGGGCTGGGCTGGGTGGTGGCTTTGTGGCTGGTCCTTTGCTCTGTGGGTGAGACCCTGTCCCCAGGCCATCAGGAAGTGTGGTCGATGCTTCTCTTTGGGGCCTTATGCCTGACAGACCAACCAGGAAAGGGGACTGGTCCCTGGTGAGGGGCAGCCTGGCACCCCTAACCTTGCCCACCTCCCCCTCCCCCTCCCCCCAGGCCCCGGTGGACCTGCCCCCCATCTATGGGTCTGACCTCTGTGTAGAAGGCGTCAGCGTGAGGAAAGCCAGGAAGCAAATGCCACCCATTTCCAACCTAAAATTTTCGTCTTCGCTCCTGGACTCTCAGCCGCTGAGAGTGAGGTGCCCCACGGCCATGCCCGACCTGGTGCCCGGATCCCCGCGGACGGCTCTCCAGCAGGACTCAAAGCTACAAGATGGAAAGGTGCTTGTTGAGCCCCCTGGGAGGCGGCCGCTAGAACCTGTGAATCCGACGGCTTCGCAGATACAGGTCCCTGCATATCATGTTCAACGTACAATAGGCCCCGAAACCCAGTCTTCCCACAGCTGAGCCAACAGACATCCTGATGCAAACGTAGTAAACGTGCACCCAGTGCTTCCGAGCGAGCACAGTGAAGACAGCAGGGGGCGCTGTGTGTGCGCTGCTGGGCCGGGGGAACCCCAAGACTTGCGCCCTTCCCGGCAGCCTGCTCTGGGCTGTTGGCTGCCCTGCTCGGGGCCAGGCGGGGCCTCTGGTTGGAGCAGGGAGCCTGTCTTTTTTTGTTGTTAATCTTTACCCAAGGATATTTTTTTCCCACTGATTTTGAGAGAGTGGAGGGGAGAGAGGGAGGGGGAGAGAGAGAAAGAAGCATCGATGTGAGAGAGACACATCAATTGGTTGCCTCCCACTCTTGCCCCAGCAGGGGCCTGGGATCGAACCTGCAACCCAGGTTTGTGCCCTTGACCAGGAACCGAACCCGTGACCCTTCGGTGCACAGGCCGATGCTCTAACCACGGAGCTACCCTGGCCAGGGCACCTCCCGAGCCCATCTGCGTAAGGACCCTGGTCCTTCCGGGCCTCCTTCCCTTCTGTGTAAATGTCACAATTGTTTCATTAAGTTTCACAAAAACCCTACTGAGATTTTGGTTGGATTTCCGTAGAATCCAGATTTGCTGTGGGGAGGTGGACGAACGAAATCGTGTCTCCCTGCCCAAGAACGTGACCTATTTCTCCATTTACTTAGATCTTTAAATTTTATAGCTTTCCCCGTAGAGTGTTCCTCTCCCATTAGGTTTGTTCTTAGTCACCTGACGCTCTGGGCCCCTGATCGTTTCGTCACCTCGAAACCTCCTTGTCGTTGCTGCTGGTCTGCAAAACGCAGCCGACCCATGTACACGGTGTCCCCAAAACGTGTACGCACTGTAACAGCTGTTTCTTTCCTTTCAGCCAGACTAAGCTCTGAACAAAGAAAATGTATCCACTAGACTTTTTTATGGGGACACATAAAAGATAAACTTTATGGTACAAACCAGCAACAGTGGACGCATCGAGGGCGCACAGATACCGCACAAAGTGATCCTTGGTGTTTGCGATTCCATTGCTTCGTGTTCCCAGCAGCGCCTGGACCAGAACGGCCATCAGTCTGAGAACAGGCGTTGACAAAAAACTTACTCATTTCTGTAGAGTCTTTTAAATTTTGAAAATGAACCTTATGTTAATAAACACTGACTTTATAAGCATTCAAAGTGTGCATACACTTTTTTTGGACACCTTGTATATTCATTTTCTATACCTCCACATTATTTCTTTCTTTTAAATTTTTTTAAAAAATACGTTTTTATTGATTTCAGAGAGAGGAAGGGAGAGGGAGGGAGAGAGAAACATCAATGATGAGAATCTCTGACCGGCTGCCTCCTGCTCGCCCCCTGCTGGGGATTGAGCCCACAACCCGGGCATGTGCCCCAACCAGGAATCGAACCCCGACCTCCTGGTTCATAGGTCAATGCTCAACCACTGAGCCACATGGGCCGGGTCCTTTGTACTATTTTTGTTGTTGCTGCTAATTCTCACCTGAGGATATTTTTTCCGTTGATTTTTAGAGAGAGAGGAAGGGAGAGAGGGAGAGGGAGGAAGAGAGACTCATCAGTGGGAGAGACACATCGATCGGTTGCCTCCCACGCGCACCCCGACCGGAGCTGGGGATTGAATCTGCAACCCAGGTATGTGCCCTTGACTGGAAATCAAAACCCACGACCCTCCAGTGCCCAGGCCGGCGCTCTAACCACTGAGCCACACCAGCCAGAGCTAGAAGTTCTATGTAATAAAGCTACTGGGTCATCCCTTTTCATTTCTTGCCCTTGCCTGTAATTTCTAAATAGCACTGAAGTTATGTAGTTGGTGAGTGGTCAGCATCTGATAGTGTCCTGTAACTAATAACTGGAATCTCGGTCATGCTTGGGTTGCTGGCTCTCCCCGCTTGCTCTCTCATTTTCTCGTAAGTGGCTTGTTTTCTTTCAACAGTTAATTGCAGGATTCTCTGTATTCCTTCCCAAATGCAGGTCTCTGTCCCTCCTCCAGGCCCCGAGGAAGGCACTCGGGCACCACTGAGACCCACAGCAAATACATTGCCCCGCCCCCCAACCGCGCGGACAGGAGTCTGCAGATCTGGGCATTCGGCTCGGTTTCCTCTGGAGTTTCCTGCATTGCTCAGCACCCTGACTCCTGCAGGCGTGGCCTTTCAAGGCGGTGCCACTGAGGGGTGGCGTCTCACATCCCTTGGGGTGGTCTCCTTCCCTGACACCCTGTTGCTGAGGCCTGGGAGCCCCAGCACCAGCCGCCCTGGTTGACGGAGCCACAGAAGGAAACGCCTGGAGCTCACGTCCCCTCGGCAGAGACCAATCAGTCCTTGCCTCTTTGCCAATGTTCTGTTGCTTTCAACAAGGTGCTTTTCATACTTTATGCCCCAGGTTTGATAGTTTTCCCCAGAGGGTTGGCCTGGATCCTAGAAAACCTGGGCACAGGGTGACCGCTGGTGGCCCCCACCGCCCTCGGGGCCTCCTGTCTGTGTCCATTCACCCAGAGACCCACACAGCCCCACGGCCCAGGGCTCCAGGTCTGGCTCCGGCCTCTGCTGCCTCCAGTGCACACACCCCACAGGTGCCCACGTGTTTGCTGCCTGGCATGCACACCTCGAATCAGGCGCCTCAAGTGGAGCGGGTCCCCCTCTCCCTGGTGTGGAGCTGGCCTAGCCTCGACCCTTCCAGCCCCTCAGAGGGCCCTGCTTAGCCCTGGGGTGCACTGGTGGGCAAAGAGCTGCCCGACAGCCTGGCCGGTGGCTCAGTTGGTTGGACCATTGTTCGTACACCAAAAAGCTTGAGGGTTTAACTCCCAGTCAGAGCACATACCTAGATTGCGAGTTTGATCCCTGGTTGGGGTGCGAACCAATTGATGTTTCTCTGCTTCTCTCTCCCTTCTTCTTTCTCTAAAAATTTATAAAAACATATTCTTGGGTGAGAATTGTTTTGTGTTGTTTTTTTTAAAAAAAGGAGCTGCCACCCCTGGGGCACTGTGCCTGCTAACCCCAGATGCGGCCTCCCACCCTGTGCAAGCCCCAGCCCTAACCCCCTGCCTCCCACAATTTCATGTGCCCAGCACACGCCCTGGCTTGTCCCGGGGGCCAGGCTGGCCCCAGCGGCTGCTCCAGGCTCCAGGAAGCTGCAATCTGCTTTGCATGGGCACCGGGTAGCCCCACAGCCACCTAAACTATTCAGACACCACCTGAACCCCAGGGAGCAGTGACTCAGCCGGGCCCTTGGCAGAGGGCAGCTATGGCAGACATGGTGTTCCCGGTATAAGATCGCTGGCTGGGGACCATCCGGGCCCCAAGGCCAGACGCCTGGGGAGCCCCCTTCGCCCCACCCTCCCCATTTCCTCACCAGGGCCTGAGCAACCCAAGAGAAGGGGCTCTCAGCACAGGCCCACCCACTCCCTAAGGAGGGGCCAGAGACCTGGGGGCAGCCTGGAGCAAGGGCTGTTGCCAGGGCCCACAGGATGAGCACTAGAGGCCTGTGGGGGTGGCCTAGGACCCTGCTTCTCGGAGGGGCCCAGATCCCACCTGCCTACTGACCTCACCAGCCCTGGGCGTCTAAGCAGCTGTGAAAATCTTTGTGAAGCCGCAGTTTCCTTCTGCCCACCAGGGCGGGGTGGGGTGGGGGTGGAGTGGCCTTGTAGAGGGCCGGCCAGCCCACCCTTGCCTGCCATAACCTTGGCAGGCCTGCCCACTGCATGGCCACCAGCCTCCGCACCCTCACCCAGCAAGGTCCTGGATGGGCCAGAGAAGAGCTGAGCCTGCCCACGAGGTGGACAGCTGCCCCAGCTGCCAGTGCGCCCGAGGCGGACAGCAGGCAAAACAGCATCACCCCCGGGCCAGGGGCTGTCCGTCAGCCTGGGCTGATCCCCTGGTCCTGACACTCCGTTCTCCATACTGAGCCCCTCCAGCCACTGACCTACCTGGAGCTCGGGGTCCTGACCTAGCGTGCTGGCAGCGGGATGGGCAGCTGCCAACCAGCCCGTCTCCTGGCATCCAGCCTGCGCCCACGGCCCTTGTTGATCCAGGCCCAGTGGGGACGGGGCCTCGGCTCCAGCGGTCTGAGCTCGGGCACGCCAGGTGGAAGGAACTGGTCTTCCGGGGCATGTCCTGTCTTGAGGAGGGCCAGGTGGGTTCAGGGCTGGAGGAAGAGTTGGAGAAAGTGGCTCTTTCTGGGCTAGTGGGAGGGCCTGCAGGTGTCCTTCACTCTGGTCTCCTAAGCAAGAGAGTCCAGGGACACTGGGTGGACACTGCTGGGCCCTGCTCCTGAGGGTGGACACTCAGCTGGCTTTGGGGGAGGCTCATGGTGGTGATAGGGCTGAGGGCTCCTGGGAAGTTGAGCTTGTTCGTAATTCCCTACAGTCACCCCGCAGGTAGTGGTCCAGCAGGACCAGGCTGCTGCCCTGGGACCCACCTGATCCACTGAGCCACGCCGGTCTGGGCTGACCAGGCTATTTCTTATGGGGCCCCCAGCCCATCCTGATACCTGCATCCCACAACCCACCCCCCTCACCCAGCCAAGACCCAGCCAGAGGAAGGCGCCCCCTCGGGCAGGTGAGAATGGGTCCCTCCTCTGGAGCCCCCCCTTGCTGGGAGCTCCCATCTCCCAGCCCGAGGTCTCGATCAGGATGCCATTTAATTCACTCACTCAACAAAAGTCTTGCTCCGCTGGTCCAGGCTCGTCGCACTCCCGTGCCTCCTTCCACCGTGGCGCTGGGCGAGGGCCAGGCCCCTCCCACGCCACCGCAGCAGGACTCCCGGGCCCTCCGCTGTCAGGGGGCCACGCAGGTTTTGGAGGAGCCCCTGCAGACTCTCCGGGCTCAAGCTGGGGTGTCAGCCCCCTGAGCCTACACAGGGTGAGAGGGCTGCAAGGAGTGGTCAGGGCCAGTTCTTTGTGGACATTGGGAAGGTCTGGAACCCCCCAGCCCTCAGAGTCAAGGCAGGAGCCCTGGAGGCTCATCCCGTCCAAGCTTCTCCCCCTGAGGGCCCGTCTTTCCAACAGTCACGTGGTTGGATTTCCTGTCTCCTGATCACTCCTTGGCATGCGGATGCCAGTTCCAGGAGCAGGTGTGTCACCTGGTGGAGGGGGCCTGCCCTAGTGCGGCCACAGCGGGGGGGCTTCGGGCGTCAGTGGCTCCACTGGGGTGTCTCTCACTCACTCCGTGGGCCTCCTCACTCCGAGGAGACTGTGCCCAGGGAGTCACCTGGTGTAGCAGTGACTGTGCCACCTGGTGTGAAGGCTGGCGTCCCCCCCACACACACACTGTGGCCACAGGTGAACACAGCAGGGGTGGGGGCTCCATCCTCAGTTACATCACCACGGGTGACCTCAGACCAGCTGGGCGCAGGGCTGGGGCACTGGCCCAGGAGAGAGGGAGGCTGGGTGGTGGGCTCTGGCACCCAGGCCAGAGTGGCAGGAGGGTGACATCTGCTGGCAGGCTCCATCTTCTGAGGTGACGTTCCCTCAGGGGGCCTCCGCAGTTCACTCCTGCCTGGGTCCAAGTTACTTCATGGAGCCCTCAGCTCCCTCTGCACCAAGGGCCACCCCAAGGACCTGGGTGCCAGGCCTGGTGATGGTGCCACTCTACGCGTGGGGTGCCCTGTGGGGTTTTCAGACAGATTCCCCAGCCCCCTGGGCCCAGCACACCTGGGGGCTCCCCAGCGATGCACCCCTTCACATGTCCCCCACACATGGGACAGTGCCTGCCCGGGGAGGGAGGAGACCGCAGGCCCAAAGCCACACCTGGGCTCTCTCCTGCCCACTGCCCTGCACTGGCTGGCGGGCCTGGAGGCAGATGGACACCCCAAGCCTCTGTCTGGAAATGTCTCCAGCAAACCAGAAGATTCAAGTGAGAAAAGAGCTCAGAGTGGTTCCTGAGCCGAAGCCAGGCTCAGCGCTACAGACCTTGGGGGGCCCTGCCCTCTAGGGTGAGGGACAGTGACCAGAGAGCTTGGCAAAGGCCCTTTCTAATCCAGAGAGGTGGTGGGTGCTCAGGACTCGGGGTGGAGTCCCAGGTCCCACTCCAGGAGAGAGCTGTCCCCGGGGGTGGGGGCTAGAGAAGGGGTGCAGGTGCCCAAGACGGCTCCTGCAGCTGACTGCAGAGCTAGACCACCAGGGTCCTCAGCCACCATCCATCCCCTGCCCTCAGGAGGGGTGTGCCCGGGGCCGTCGGGTATGGGGACGGCTCCCTGATCACACAGCCCCGCAGGCAGCCCTGTCCTATTGCTGGGTCCACTGGGACCCCAGTGACTCAAGCTTCAGGAGCCTGGCAGCCTAGAAACCCCACGGGCGTCTGGCCAAAGTCCATGAGCCCACAGCGCGAGCCGGGGCAGGTGGGAAGTTGGGCTGTGGTTTCTCGGCCGGCCCACTTGGGCTCATTCCACCGGGAGCCAGCGCGCAGCAGTGTCAGCTCCTGTTTGTTTTGGGAGCCGGAGCTACCGCCGGGGAGGCAGGAGCAGCTGCACAGGGCGCCCTGCACGCTCACCCCATCCCCAGGCGCACACGCTGCCACGAGGGCCATGCTGGCGGGGCGAGCCCTCGCACTCCTGTCACTGGCCTGGAGCACCTACCAGAGCCTGGCCATCCCCCGGATCACAGAATGTGGCCTCTCCTGTTCTCCGGTGAGCCCCTGGCCCCTCCAAACTCTCATCTTGAGGGGGCCCTGGTTCCTCCGTGGGTGGGCACTGGCTTGGCACCCTGAGCACACAGGAGCAACAGGTGGAGAGTGTGGGGGCCCGGGGGTGGTGGGTGGCAGGAGGCTGAGGGGGCCCTGGGGGCCTGGGGCTCCCTGCGAGGTGCCCGGCTGGCCCTGCCGCACTGCTCTAGGAGATGTTTGCCTAGAGCCCCAGGGGCAGGTGAGCTGGCACATCTGTGACCCTACCTCTGAGGAGATAGTTAGGGGCAGCCTGGAGCCCAGCCCAGCTTCCCTGAGCCCCGTTGCATTACCCAGGGCCCTGGCTCCAATGAGGAAATGCTCCGGGGAACACGCTCATCCTGGGCGGGAAGGGGCCTCCAGGCAAGGACACAGCTTGGCAGTGGTGGTGTCCCGGGACTTTTCTGGGCAGAGCCGGGTGACTCAACCTCACCCATGGGAGGTCCTGGAAGATCTGCCATGAGAAGCGTGGTGCATCCCAGGAGGTGCCCCAGCGCCAAGGCTGGCCACAGCACAGCCGGCCAAAGCCCAGGAGGTGGCCTGGGCAGGGGGATGGGGGACCTGATGGAGCACCTATTGTGTGCACCGGTCCAGGTGTGGGACAGCAGGGAGCTAGACGCCACCCCAGAGACCAGTGGTCTAAATGTAAACACACACAGAACTAGCAGTGGTGGGCACTGCTGAGGAGGAAAGGAGAGCCTTGGGTAGGGGCAGCCTGGGTCCAGGGCTCATGGGTGACTCTCAGCGGTGGCTGGGCCCCTGGGGACACGTGGGGACACGTGGGGATATCGGTCCTCCTTCAGCATGAAAGGCAGCTCCAAGAGCCTGGGAGTGTGTCCAGCAGAAGGCTGGGGACCTCAGCGAGGGACAGAGGGGGCTCAGGGTGGCTGGAGCACCGGGCAAGGGCCAGGCAGGGCCTCAGAGGCTCGGAGCTGGGCTCAGATCTGAGGTGCTGGCCCCTGGGGGCTGGGGCGGTTCCCTTAGGCTGCAGAGGAAACAGGCGAGTCCAGGTGGTGGTGTGGGGGGGACGCAGAGCAGGAGGGGTGGCTCTGGGGTGCCCTGTGTGTGTGGAGGTGGCAGGAGGGCTCCTGGGTGCAGCAGGAAGGATGAAAGTATGGTGGCTTAGGGCAGCCCCGAGCCTCGGGGCCGACGGAGGAGCCAGTCCGAGATGGGGGCCAGTGTTCATGAAGGGGAGAAACTAGCTTTGAAATACGGGGTTTGAGAGCCCATCAGATGTGGAGAGCTGGTGGGTGCCGGGGTAGAGGCCGGGGCGAGGCTGTCCCACACCGGGAGGGGACTGGGCAGTCAGGGCTGAGGACCGGGCGCCAGCCCTGGGAATGAGCCGGAGAAAGAACCTTGGAAGGAAGGGAGGGGCTGGAGAGGACAGGAGGCCACAGGCAGGAGGAGAGGGGTTCACTGCCCACAGTGGGGTGGCCTGGCAGTGGGGTTAGGGGAGGGGGAGGGATGGGGCAGCTTGCAGCTAAGGGGGGAGGGTGCTGGTCAGCATACGGGGTGAGGGCGCAGGGACAGGAGCCAGAGCAGGAGGGGACAATGGGAGGTTTCTGTCCAGAATGTGTTGCCGGAGGGCTGTTCTAAGCCTTGGCCACTCTCCTTGATGACCAGGCAGTCAAGGCTGGGAGGACAGGAACAGGCCACAGGGCAAATGTTGCCTGTGGGGTGACCGGGAAGGCAAGGCCTCACGGTGCATAGAGCCATCAGGGGCCTCCCTGTCCCACCCCGCTGGTCTTCCTACAGTTAAGCCCAGGACACTGGGTCCCTTCCTCCAGCTGGATGGACTCAAGCAAGATGGGACCAGGGGACCCAGACCTCACCTCAAAGGGGTGTGCCTCGGGGGTCCCTCCCCACAGACACTCCCTCCCCACCCTCCAAGTTGGGCCGGGAAGCCCCGAGAGGCCCAACGGAAAACCCCAGCAACTTCCAGCTTCTCCATGTCCAGCTGGCCCTTTGCAAGGCCCCAGGGCTCCGGGTTAGCCCTCTCCCCTGTTCCCGGACAGTGGGGCTTCCTGGCAGCACAACCCACAGGCATTCTCTGGCCTCAACCTTTGCCCCTGCTGACCCCTCTTCCTGTGTTCCCAAAAGCACTGAAGGGCCAGAGGGCTACGAGACCACATTCACCTGCCTCCACCAGACACCACGGCCCATAGCTCCCAGTCTGTGTGGGTCTCCTGCCCTCCCCACTCCTGCTCAGTCACGTTCTCGAGGGGCCACCAGGTGGGCAGGGCTGCAGGGTCAAGGTGTCCTGTCCAGCCTGTGTTTCTCTGACCTCAGTGGGTCTTGTGGCAGCTGGAGATGGAGGACGGGCTCGCAGGCTGTCCCCACGGAGATGTTACCATGGTCAGAAAATGGGACAGTGACAGCAGGGTGGGAATCAAAAGATGGGGGAGGCCTCTGTGATGTAGGACAGAAAACAGACATTAGTGGAAACGGGATGAGATGCACCTTCAGCTGGAGCTTAACCAATGGTGATGCGCCACCAACGTGCCATCACTCAGTGAGATGTTGACATCAGGGGATGCTGGGTGAACTCCCCCAAACCTAACACTATTCCAAAATGAGACGACAGGACCAGCAGGGTGCCTGCTCCCAAATCCAAGGAACAGAAGTGGACCCCAGTTTTATCTTTCTTCCTCCCACCGGTGCCACCAGCAGGGAGCCCAGGTCCCCATCTTGAGCCCCCCAGCCCACTGTCCCAGCTTCCTGGGGTCACTAGGTGGCCAGTTCACTCTGGGAAAGGGACAGAGGTCACCCCCCTGTTGCTTCTGGAGGCCACCGGTGTCACTGTTGATCACGGGTCTTGCCCTCCTGTGCCCTAGGGCAGCACCCATCCTGCTCTTGGGCACCTACGCAGCCTGGGGCAATGGGGCCTGAAGGTCCATGGGGCTCCAGGCTACACCGTTTACTGCGTGACCAATGCATGCAGACCCTCGGGCTGGGCTTCCACAGGGCCAGTGTTCCCAGATATGGAAGAGGAGAGGGACCGTGGCACCCCACACCTCCCCGGGAGCGCAGCACCAAGGGTCTCCCCTGGCTTTCCCCAGGCCGGGTTCAGGTGGGACAAGAGGTGGCAGAAGTGACTTCCCACCCTCTCTCTCTGTTTTGTCTCCAGGGCTTCATCTGCAAGAGCCTCAAGAACTGTGAGTACATCTCGGGTGGGGGGGGATGTGCTGCCCTCCCGGCCACCAGGGCCGCCGTGTCCTCCCTGGGGGTCAGGTCTGCCCACAGCTGGGGTCCCCTCCCTGTCCCTGGCCTGGGGCACTTGGGCTCGCCGAGTGTGAAGTCACGAATTCCACGCCACTTTACATCCCCACCAGCGACGTATGGAAACCCCACTTCCTCTTCTCAGACTTTTCCATTGTAAAATGACAGGCCACTTAAAATAGCTTTATTATCTTTGTAAACACCGCTTATATTTACTAAAAGGAATATGATTGATGTAGAATATATTAGGAGGAAAGTTAAAATAAATTTCACTCCAGCCCTGGCTGAGTGGCTCAGTTGGTGCGGCGTCCTGGGCACCGACAGGCTGCAGGTTCGATTCCCCGTCAGGGCACATACCGAGGCTGCGGGTCCCATCCCTGGTCGGGGCGCACGCGGGAGGCAACCGATCTCATCAATGTTTCTCTCTCTCTCTCTCCCTTCTTTTCTCTCTAAAAATCAATAAAAACATATCCTCAGGTGAAGATTTAAAAAAATTAAAAATAAATTTTACTCCAAAGCCCCTGTATAGAAATAAATATGATCTATATTAGGAAAACATTGTTTAGACATTTCTGCAGGCACATGGGATAGGATAAGAGGATACAAAGAAAACGACTTGTGTATGTGGCCCCCGGTGTTCTTTCTTTCTTGGATACAGTTTCCATCTGGTATCATTTTCCTTCCTGCCAGAGGAGTTTCACTTTTTGTTCTCTCTGTAGCTTGTCGGGTCTTCTGATGAGCTCTCTCGCCTCTCGTATGCTAGTCTTTACTGACCCTTCCTTTTGGGAGAGATGTTCCCGGGGTGTAGGATTCTCGGGCGGCAGGTCCGTCTCTCTCCAGGTTAGAGGTTTTCTCCCGTCTCCTCACCGGCACTGCTGCCAACACGACCTGCCCACGCTCGTCTTTGTTCCTCTGTACAAGCCTCTCCTTTCCTCCGGGGCTTCTACAACCTTCTCTCCGTCGCTGCCTTCGAGCAAATCAATCGTGCTGCGCCGGGTTGTCATTCTCTTCGTGTCTCTCCCACTTTAGCTCTGGGACAGCTTCTTGTATCGTGTTCATCAAGTTTTGAAACATTTGTGTCATTTCTTGTGTTCATCAAGTTTTGAAACATTTGTATCATTTCTTGTGTTCAAGTTTTGAAACATTTGTATCACTTCTTGTGTTCATCAAGTTTTGAAACATTTGTATCATTTCTTGTATTCATCAAGTTTTGAAACATTTGTATCATTCCTTGTGTTTAAGTTTTGAAACATTTGTATCATTTCTTGTGTTCATCAAGTTTTGAAACATTTGTATCATTTCTCCGGCTTTTTCTCATTTCCCCCATTCCCTCTGGAACCCTAATTTCATAAACAGCTCGCTGATGCATTTTTCGTTATTACAGCAGCATGATCGGCACTTTCTGTTTATTTTGGATAGTTTCTATTGCTATGTCAGTTCCCCAGTCTTTTTTAGTATTTTTGGTCAATGTCCAATCTGCTATTAATCCTGTCTGAATGTAGTTGTTTTCAGTGCTGGAAGTTGGATTTGGATTTTTTAAAAAATGTCTCTTATGTCGATAATTAACTTTTTGAACATGTGAGTACAGCTATAATAATTGTCTTAATGTTCTTGTCTACTAATTCTAGTATCTGTGTCAGTCTTAAATAATAGACTTTTCTCCTCATGTTGGGCCGTGTTTTCCGTGATTCTTTGCACGGCTTATAATTTTTTATTGAATTTTATCCTGTCATGTGCTGAATATATTTTTTATTCCTACAAATATTCTTGAGCCTTTTCTGGAATATAGCTAAGTCACTTGTAAACGGCTTGATGTTTTGGGGATCTGGTTTTTAAGGGTTTTTTTTGGCAGGACCAGAGCAGTGCTCAGTCTGAGGCTAATTCGCTCAGGATGCTCTCCCATCTCTGGCTCTGTCCTGCGGACTCTGGCCACTTTGTCTGCCCAGACTGTCCGCCCCATTTCCTCAGCTCAGGTGCAGCCTGCTCCACTCACCTGGCCCCACTCCAGATGCCCAACCCAGTCTGAGCAGGGCTCAGGGGCCGGTCCACCATCCACCAGGGGACCTGTCCTGATTGCACTGGGCAATGTCACAAGGACCCCTCCCCAGACTGTGCAGCCCCAGAGCTCCCCCTGCTGGCCTGACCACCACGAAGCTTCCCTGGGCGCCAGGGAGCCCTGTGGCACTCACCCCCTTCTCGCTCCCCAGGGAGCATATTGAGCAGCTTCTGCCGGCAACCCCCAGCGTCCATGTCCCCGTCAGTCCTAAGGGCCCTGACGCTCTCCACCGCCATGAAGTGTGCCCCCCACGACGGCTGCTCCCTGCTGCTGCGTGTGCAGGCCTCCCTCACGCTGCATGGTGAGAGGGTGCCACCCAGGGAGAGGGTGGTGGGCTCAGGGCACCTTTAACCCCCACAGCAATGCAGGGCTGGCAGGGAACCCTGCTAACTGCACTTCCCAGAGAGGAGGGGAGGAAGGGGTTTCACGCCAAGGTCTGATGAATGACGTGGCCCCTCCTTCCACCAGAGAGCCTGCGGGGCCTGGAGGCCTGCTTCATGAGCCTCAACACCCAGGAGACACACTGTCACAGCGTGCGGGTCCCCAGGGCCTCTCGCCGGCTGCACGTGGGGCAGCAGGTAAGGCCAGGGTCTGACCTGGACCTGCCAGTTCAGCCCCAAGCCTTTGCGGAGCCACAACAGCTGACCCCTGGCCTGCTCCAGTCTGCCCTCCCCTCACAGCCACCTGTCCACAGCTGGTCCTAGGGCTCTGCCACCCAAGACCCAGGGAATGGGCACCACTCCTCTGCTTCCAGGTCCTGGGTTCTAGCTGTGCCAGGTGGAGCTGGCCTGGCCAGGGGTGGACAGAGGCCCCAGGTCCACCTGGCTCACACCTGTACCTGCCCAGCTCCAGGTGCACTTTGACTGCTTTGAGGTCAGCGTGGCTGAGAGACTCTATGTCACCCTGAGGACCATCCCCCACTTCTGTAAGGTGCAGCTGGAACAGCAGTACCAAGTGGAAGGTGAGAGCCAAGGGGACAGGCCCGGGCACAGCTGCCATCTGGCCTCCAGGGACTGATGTCTGGTCACCCAGGGCAGGGGGCAGGGCTGGCATGATCAAGATCAATCGTCAGGCTTAATTTGGGGCACAGCCTCCCTGGAGAGGAGGGACTTCTGGGAACCACATGGACAGAGGCCTGGCTGGGGGGCGGCCCCTCAGGCAGAGCAGGCAGAGCCCACAGTTGCCTCTGTCGTTTGCAGACTGTGGTGATGAGGCCGTGGGGAGGAACGTGCCCGACTGCTTCGGTGAGCCCCCTCCTCAGGTGGGACCTCAGCCTACCTGAGATGACCCTCAGGTTGCTGCGGGCGCCACAGCCTCCCTCTGGGGTTTTCCTCCCACCCCATGAAGGAAATCAGGATGGGGCCTCAGGTGAATGCCTCCCAATGCCAGGGGTCACCACCTCGGAGCTCTCAGGGGAGCCCCTGTGTCTGGTACTTCTGGTCCCCGCGTGACCTCCCCTTGCCACGCCCCTACAGCCAGGAAGCTGTCCTACTGGGTGGACCGCAGCCGCAAGGTCGTTCTGGTCCAGGTGCCCGAGGCCTCTGGGGGCACCGACTACTACCTGCGGCTCTGCCTCAAGTGGTTCACCTGTGAGGCCGTAGGCGAGCTGGTGCAGGTGAGCCGCGGGCAAGGCCTGGCATGCACCTGGCGGCCAGCTGGCACCTTGCCCTGGGTCCCTGACCCGCTCAACGCCCCGCCCTTCCAGGCCCAGGCCCCGCCTACCACCCCCAAGGTTGCATTCCCCCAGCCCCAGCCCCGCCCTGTCCTGGCCCCCACCCCCAGCTCCTCAGCACTGGGTTTGGTCCGGTCCACTGCAGGTGACAGCGAACAGTGTCTCTGGGATGGTCTCTCTGCCCTACAGCCAGGAGCTGCCCTGCCTGTGCCTCGAGGTCAGTGAGGGTGTGGCCTCGACTGCCAGGAGGGGACAAAGGAATGGGCAGGCCCTGCACTGACCCCAGCCTCTCCCATAGAGCTGGTCTGCGACCCCAGATGCTGTGCGGACCCAGATCTGCCCCTTTGAAAATGGCAAGTGCCCTGTGGTGCCCAGTGGTCTGGGGGAGAGAGGGAAGAGAGAAGGGTGGGAGATGGGCAGGTCAGGAGTGTCCAGCAGGGTGGGGGCAGGCCTGGTCCAGCTGGAAGGGCTGAGGCACGGGGCAGACTACATGTAGTGAAAGGTATGTGCCACGCAAGCCCCTCCAGGTGGTGGGAACTGCGTGTGTGTGCCCAGTGCACACGCATGCACATGCCATGGCCTGGCTCACCTGGAAGATCCAAGTCTTGTTGAGAGGGGGTCTCTGAAGGTACAAGAGGGGTACCTGCCCTCTGCTCTGCTCAGCGACACCGGGCACACACAGTCACAGCCTCGGGCCAGGCCAGAGACCCACAGGAGAACTGCACTTGCGTGTCTGGCCCCGGTGCACCTGTCGTGCAGATGCCAGGTCCTTTCGCCCACTGGCGGCCAAGGTAGGGTCCAGTTGATTTGAGCCCTGGGGGCGGGTCCCTGCAGACACGGAGGCGCTGTGGAAGGCCATCCACTACCACCCAGGGACCCAGGCACTGAGCTGGGAGCCTGCCTGTCCCGTGAGCGGCCACGTGAGCCTGTGCTGGTGCCCAGATCCAGGGGCCCCCTGCCATGAGCTGGAGCACTCACACCGGCCTGCACATGGCAGGGTGAGTGCCCACAAAGGGGGAGGTGGGGGTGACCACAGTCGGCCAGGGCCCTGACCTGAGCCCCCCTCAGGTGCAGTACTCACTGGTGGACACCCAGCCCCAGCTCTGCCTCAAGGTGAGTGGGCCTGGCCACAGCCGCCACTTGCACCACCTGAACTTGGGGAGGGAGTCTGAGAGGCACGCGGAAGGCCTGAGGCATTGAGGCAGGGTGCCTGCAGCACTACACCTCCCCCCAGTGCCTTGCTCAGCCTGGGGTCCACCCTCCCAGCAGCCCCTCTGACACCCTTCCTGGTCTGACAGTGGGTAAGCTAAGGGCTGGGGTGGGGAGCCAGTTCCAGAGGGCGTGGAGGAGCCCCCAAATGCACACCCCACCACACCCTGCCCCTTGCCTCTCTACAGTTCTCCACCAGCCTGGGCTTCTGGGTGAGGTGCCCTTTCCAACAGCCACGCTTCCCAGGTGAGCTTACCCAGGAGGCTGGCTGTGCCCTTTGCAGCATGGATGCAGCAAATACCAGAGAGACAGGACGCCAGGGAGCTGGGTCCGTGGGAGGGGGAATGGGGGTGGGTGAAGAGCTGGGCCTCACCCCTCCACCCCTGCAGCCTGGAAGATGACCATCCAGCCAGCACCCTCCCGGACCCACCTCCGGGTCACCTTCTTCTCGCCCAGCCCCGCCTGCTTCCAGGTGTGCCTGTGTCATCGAAGGAAGACCTGGGCCCTTGCCTGCCACCGGACATTCCAGGCCACCACCCTCCCTCCAGGCTCTGTGAGCCAGGTGGGTGGGTACCACCCTGGGGAGGGCGGCTGGCCCCTCTACCTCCCTCCAGGCCTGAGGCTGCCTGCGGGGACAGTGCTGAGAGGGCCAACGCCCATGCTCCCAGCACATACCTGTGCAGGGGGGACAGACATGGAGTAGCCTGGTCTGTCCCCCATTGCCTGTGACCTACCCCTTTCCCCACCAGGCTGGCCTCGCAGTGGAGTCTGCCTTTGTGGACATTCCCAGGGACAAGGCCTGTGGGCCCGACACTTGCATCCAGGTGGTGGTGCTGCCCTGCCCATCCCCCCACTCCAGGCCTCAGTCTGCCCCCCACCCCCCCACCCCCAGGCATCAGCCACTCCCTCCTCCCCAAGGCTGTCCCAGGCCTGCCTTGCCCCAGGGGCCCCTTCAGCCCAGCAGCCTCTGGGATTCAGGTGGGGTGCACTAAGGGTCATGGATGCACTGACCAATCTGCCCCATCTGCAGGGCTGGAGAACGGATGTGGACTTCTCAGTGCCTGAGCAGCTGTGTGACATCCAGTGTGGTGAGTGCCAGAGCTGGGCTTCAGCCATGGGGGCCAGTGAGAGGAGCCCCAGGGGCTGCAGGAGGCGGAGTGAGGGTTGGACCCCGACCCCTGCTGTCCCTGTGTCCCCTTGTCGGGGTGGTGTGCACTACACAGGAGACTGAGGGCGGGGGACAAAGGGGCCACCCACTCAGAGTCAGGCTAGGCTCTGAGCTAAGGTAGAGGCAGACCAGACAGAGGCCAAGGCCCAGCCTCTCCCAGTGTCACTGCCTCCTCTTCCAAGTGTCCACCACCCTGACCAGGGCTCTGCTTCCTACTGTCCAGGAGCCGGGGATGTCCCTCGGGCCAAGACTCCTGGGACATCAGGCTTGGCAGGAGACAGAGGTAACCTTGTGGGTCCTGGGTACGGCTGGTGGTGACCTCCACCTGGGGGCCCAGGAGGCACTGAGGTGTGCGTGGGGAGCAGGCACCTCCACCTGCAAGCCCTCCTGGCTGCCGAGTGGAGAGTAGAGCAGAAGCTGTGGAGGCAGGAGGGTGGGGGAGGGGTGGCCTGCAGGCATCAGGCCTCTCAGGACCTTACCACTGCCGGCAGCTGGCCTGGCAGGGATGGGGGGGATATCTCAGAATGGCCTTGAGCCCAGCAAAGTCACTGCAATGCCACACAGTCCTGCTCCTGTTGCCCTGCACCCCAAGAAATGCACCAAGGCTGCAAAGGGTTGCTCAGACCTCCACCCTCCACCTCCCCGCAGAGCTTTTCAGCTGAGTCTGGGTCCCATTCCCCAGCCAAGGTCATCTCTAGCAGATGACAGGTCACCCCAGGGGCTCCTGGATGCAGCCCTGAGCAGCGGGAGAGGGTCCGCAGCTCCCTCTCCTTCCTCCCTTCACAGTGAGGGGGCAGGCTGGGGGAGGGTGGCGCCCAGACAAAGTGGGTACCTGGCTGACTGAGCCAGCGGCCTCATCTCTCTCTCCCCAGCTGCCACCCAGGGGACTGCTGGCTGAGACCAGTTGTCTCATCAAGAGCAAACAAGTGCCAGGGCTGGACTGCTGGGGTGCAGTGGAGACCAACTCACATCTGGGCACCCTCGGCTTTGTCAGGAAAGTCCAAGATCAGAGTGGGGGGTGACCAAAGACTGTTGGGCCCAGGTACCTTCCAGCTCCCCAGAGGCCTGCAGCTCCATGGGGGCTCTTGAGCCAGGCTGGGGGCTTCAGCTCAAAGAGCCTTCAACCCCTCCCTGAACCCCCAGGCTGGGGGCCAAGAGAATGGCTGGGTGGGCTGCCCCATTCCTAAGATGACCTGGTCCCTCACTGCCCTGTTTCAGCTTAGTGCAGGCTCCTTCTGGACAGCCTGTGGTCACAGCCCCCACCCCTGCCCAACAGCTGCTGGAGCTTCCCCTGGGCCCTGGAATGCAGGGTGTGACCCCTGTTCTTTCAGTAGCTGACCAGACCCGGGTGACGCAGGCCCACCTTCAGCTCCTGCCCAGAGCACTCCCACGCTGGCTGGGTCCACACACTGGGTGGCCGGCGCCCTGCTGCCCAGGCTAGGCCTTCACTGGGCCCTCACATCACATACAAGCCTCAGCTCCCTGCACTGTCCCTTCAAGGTGTCTGCTAAGAACCAAGGCTGCCACAAGCCCCTGGAGCACCCACCCTGCTCCAGCCCTCCTGGGGTCAGGCCATGCCCACTCCCCAACCTCGGCCCAGCCAATCCCATGAGGGCTGGCGACTCCCAGAGACCTCCAAGGCCACCTGCTGGATGTGCCATTCAAAGACCTGTCACACACACCGAGGGCCAGCACGTGACATCTGTGCTCGAGGACCATGTTCATAGCCCTGCAGCGTGACTTCTGTACCCCAGGCCACAGATCACCGAACACTGGCCCTCTGGGTCTGCCCGCACAAGGACCACCAGGCTGCCCCGCTCCTCAGCTGCCATCAGGAGCCTGGGTGTCATCTCCACCTGACTCAGGTGCACGGAAGGACATCAGTCATGTTGTTCTCTGCAAATACACTGCCAACTCCGGCCCTGGCTCTGCTATCCCTCCTTCAGGTGACAGCAGGCCACTGCTTCCCCAGATGACCAGGGAATGCGCAAAAGCAACAAGCCCCTCCTGCTCAGTAAACACCTGTCTACCTGGCTCGCCTCTTCCCTGAAGTACAGAAATGGCGTCTGCAGGGCAAGGTGGCCCCTTGGGGCAAGTGGGGTGATTATAGGTGCACCTGTTAAAATGGGGCCGCGGTCATGAATGCCACCAGGGGTGAGAGCAGAACCATGGACAGGACTGTGCCTGCCCACCGCTCCCCACTACTTACGAGACCCCAGGTTGTGCCAGACACTCCCTTGGCCACCACCACCCATGTGTGGGAGAGGGAGAGCGGCACCTGGGCCCCTTCTGGAGGCCCTAAGCCTCATATTCCTGTAAAGGGGCTGAAGGGATACCCAGGCCACTGGGGCCAGCGCTGGAGGGAGGTGGGGAGGCAGAGGAGATGTGAGGTCACATGCTGGGCCCTAGGTGCCCCCACCCACCACGTGTCCTCTGGGGACCTCTGCCCACCCCTGGGACCCCTCCCCACAGAGGTGCAGGGCAAGGTGAGAGGCCAGAGCCTCTGGCTGCGCTGCCCCGGCCCCAGCCCTGGTCCAGGGAATCCTTGCCCACCTGGAGGTAGAGAGGGGGAGAATGTGCAGGAGGGACTTGCAGGAGTCTCCCTAGAGACTTATTCACGGCCCTGGCCATCCCACAGGTGGGGAAACTGAGGCCAAACAGAGCCAAGGGTGTTCCATTCCAGGACTAAAGACACTGAGGGCTTTAGGGAACGGGGTGGGGAGGGGCCCCGTGTCCTGCCACCAGGTGGCGCTGGTGCTCCGTGTCGGTTCTGAGCTGGACCCACCATCCCCTGTCCACCTGAGGACCTGGGACCACACGAGAACCCCACAGCCCAACAGGCCCACTGCCTTGGTCAGTGACACTGCACCTCCTCCCCCTCCCGCCAGCTGGAACCCCATCCCACCCCCGGCCACGCCTGCCCAGGAGAGAAGTGCTGAACTCTGGCTCCAGGATGGGGGGTGACTAAGGGAGGTGGAAAGTTCTGGACGTCTGTGTCCCTCATTCATTCATTCATTCATTCATGAAGCGGGTGCTCAGCACCCACTGGGTGCCGCATTGGCCCAGCACTAAGAACAAACAGCACGGCAAAGACTGCACCTCCCTCAGAGGGGACCATGCTGAGGTTCTCAGCCCTGAAGCCCAGGCCAACAGGACCCATGGCCACCCTGCCTGGAGCTGACCTGTGCATGGGGGAGACAGGCCACAAGCAGGTTAAATACATTCATTCTGTAGGGTGCCCAGCGCCCGGCAAGGCTGGGAAGGAGGCTGGGAAAGCAAACAGGGAGTGTGGGAGGGTGTGCCCTGTAGCATAGGGCAGCCCAGCAACCTGTGAACAGAGACTGCAGAGGTGAAGGGCACCAGTTACCTGGTTCTAACAGGATCTGACAGGTGAGAGGCGGGGTGTGGCAGGGAGGTGGGATGGGGGTGTCCCAGTATGAGCAGCATATATGAGTAAATAGAATGACGTTTGGGAGGGTGGGGCTCCATGGGGTAAGACTGGGCACAGCAGCAGAAGTTGGCTTTTGGATGGGGTAAGGTGGACCTGCCTACTGGACTTTCACTCATTCACTCGTTCACCAAATGCCTGTGTAGTGCCTGCTGTGTACCTCCTCCCTCAGGGAACAAAACAGACACAGAGCCCGGCCAGCGTGGCTCAGCAGTTGAGCACTGACCTAGGATCCAGGAGATCACGGTTCGATTCCCAGTCAGGGCACATGCCCGGGTTGCAGGCTCCTCGATCCCCAGCAGGCAGCTGATTAATGACTCTCTCATCACTGATGTTTCTGTCTCTCTCCCTCTCCCCTTGTCTCTTGAAAATCAATAAAGACATTTTTTAAAAAAATGCATAGACCCCCACCTGAGGCAGGAGAGGCATAAACATAAAAAAGGGGGTGTGCCCTAGCTGCTGTGATCAGTGGTTAGAGCATTGGCCTGCAGACTGAAAGGGTCATGGGTTTGATTCCTGGTCAGGGGCAGGTTCAATCCCAGGCCTCTCTTGGGGCAACCAGTTGACGCTTCTCTCTCTCTTCCCACCCCCTCCTCGGGACCTCCCTTCTACTCTCTAAACATCAACGGAAAAAATATTCTCCAGTGAGGATTAACCAAAAAAAAGGGGGGGTGTAAATTAGGGAGTAAAAAGGGCTATTCAGAAAGGAAAAGCAGAGCAGGACAGAGGGATGGAGATGGTCATGGAGCAGAGTGCTGGTGGGTCTCACGCAAAAACACGGAGGAAATGAGGCAGTTAGTGGACACCGTTGGGACAAACAATTAAAAATAAAGTCTCGGGCCCGGCCGGGCGTGGCTCAGCGGTTGAGCATCGACCAAGGACCCAGGCAATCGGGGTTCGATTCCTGGTCAGGGCACATGCCCGGGTTGCAGGCTAGGCAGCCGATCAATGACTCTCTCATCATTGATGTTTCTATCTCTCTCTCTCTCCGTCTCCTTTCCTCTCTCTGAAATCAATAAAGATATATTTAAAAAAAAAATTAGTTTAAATAAAATAAAATAAAATTTTAAAAAAATTAAAAAATTTAAAAAAATAATTAAACTAAAATAAAATAAAATAAAATTAAATTAAATAATAAAATAAAAAGTCTCGGGCCCTGGCCAGTTTGGCTCCCTCAGTTGGGTGTCATCCCACACACTGGAGGTGGCCGGTTTCCTGCTGGATCCCCAGTGGGGGGGGTGTGGGTGGCTGATCGCTGCTGCGCTCCCACCTGGATGTATCTCTCTCCCTCTCCCTCCCTTTCTCCTTCATTCTTTTTCGTTTCTGCTCCTTAGAACGGGTCACGTGGATGGTCTTATCTTCACGTCAGCAGGAGCTTTCTTCTGCCTGACCAAACCTGCTGCAGACTCTCTCTGGGGCATCTCTCATTTCAGCTGTTGTACTTTCAGCTCCCGGTTTCCTTCTGGTTCCTTTTGGCTCCTTTCTATAATTTCTCTCTTTATTGACACCCCCTCTTTGTTCACGCTTTGCTCTCCTGACTTCCTTTAGCTTGTTCAACATACTAAAGTTGATTTAACATCTTTGTCTGTTAATTCCAATGTCTGGACTTCTTCAGAGACGGGCCATATTTTCCCTGCTTCTTTGAATGCTTTGTACGTTTTTGTCGAACACTGAGCACTCTGAGTATGATTAGGGGGTAAATCTAAACACCAGGTTTTCCTCTTCGTGGGTTGGTGAGTTTTGCTTATTGAGAAGCTACTGTCTTCCATTTGTTTAGTGACTTTTCCAAATTATTTTTTCCAAAGGCTATTCCTGTTTGTTGTTGTTAATCTTTACCTAAGGATATTTTTTCCATTGATTTTTAGGGAGAGTGGGAGGGAGGGAGGTGGATAGAGAGAAACACCAATGTGAGAGAGACACATTGACTGGTTGCCTCCTGCATGCACCCCAGTCAGGGCTGGGGGTCAAACCTGCAACCTAGGCATGCGCCCTTGACCGGGAATCGAACCCGAGACCCCTTGGTGCGTGGGCCGACGCTCTAACCACTTAGCCACACTGGCCAGGCCAAGACTGCATTCCTTTTTATGTGTGGCCACTGAACGTTTGGTTCTATTGTCTCTGCAATCAGCCAGTTTCATAAAAGAAATTCCCTTAAATGTCTTTACATTAAAATACAACAACAAGAAAAGAGCAAACTAAACCCAAAATCAGCAGAAGGAAGAGAATAATAAAAACTAGCGTGGAGAGAATATAAAAATTGAGAAAAATCAATGAAATAAAAAGTTCACTCATTAAAAAAATATCAACAAATTTGACAAAACTTCAGCTAAACTGACTCAGATGAAAGAAAGACATCTCCAATTACTGAAGTCACAATGAAGGGGCGTTACTACAGAAACGCCTCTGAGACATCCGGGTTCGGTTCCCCCCACCTCCATAAAGTGAACAGTTGCATGGATTTTTTTGGTTTCCCAGAGCACATAAAAGTTATGGTTTCACTCTACCGTTAGTCTATTAAGTATGCAATAGCGTTATGTATAAACAATGTACATACCTTAAAATACTTCCACATTTTTTAAAAATGCTGACCATCACCTGAGCCTTCTGCAAGTCGTATTCTTTTGGCCTGTAGAGGGTCCGGCCTCGGTGTTGATGAAAAAACAGTGATCTGGAAAGTGCAATGAAAGGCAAGTGAAATAAAACGAGGCGCACTTGCATTCGTTCTGCAGACATAAAAAGGGTTGTAAGGGACTCTTCCAACAACTGCATACTGACAGACTGGATGCTCTTAATGAAACGGACAAATTTCTGGAGACACACAAAATACCAAAACTGACCTAAGAAGAAATAGAAAGTCTGAATAGACTAAAAACAAGTCGAGAGATTGACTCGGTAACCAAAACACTAACACGGAAAAGCTCAGGAGCAGAGGGCTTTGCTGGCGAATCCGACCAAACACTTTGAGAAGAATTAATGCCAAGTCTTCCCAAACTTTCCCCAAAAATCGAAGGGGAGGAAACACTTTTTGACCCGTTCTACGCGGCCAGCGCTACCCTGGTTCCAAAGCCAGAACGACACAGGAAAACAACACTACCGCTCGACATCCCTTATGTTTACAGACGCAAAAATCCTCAACAAAATACTAGCAAACTGAATTCAGGAACCTATTAAATGGATTAAACATCACGACTAAGTGAGGCTTATTCCAGGAACACCGGGGTACACCTCCCGAAATGAATTAAAAACACCCACATTCACCCAACCAGTTGCTGTGTCTCCCTCACATCGGTGTTTCGCTCTCTCTCCCTTCCTCTGTCTCTAAAGTCAATGGAAAAATATCCTCAGGTGAGAATTAACAGCAGCAACGACAGATCCCAGGCGAGGGAGGGAGGGAGGGCGCGGGCTCCTCGCTGACATTTCAGAGGCACTGCTGGAGGCGATTAAGTCAAAACGTCCCTTGATTGTCAAACTGGCAAGAAAGAGGCTTCCTTAGCTTTTCAAAAGGTTTGCACACATTTCGTAGAGACAGAAAGAATTTACAAGTTTCTAACGAAAATGTTCTGAGAAAAGGGCGGGGGGGGGGGTCTCTTTCCATTTCGGCTCCAGGGAAGTTTAAATTCACTGTCACTACCTCTAGAGGCAGAGGGGGGCCTGCAGCCGTGAAAACAAGTCGGCTTTTACCACCAGGGAAGCGGGGTGCTGGGAGGAGCCCCACGAGCCCGAGCGCGGTGAGAACAGGGGTGCGGGGAGGGTCGCGCGGGGCGAGCAGGGCGCGTGGGAAGGCGCCGCACTGACCCGACGGCAGGCCCGGGGCGGAGGGGCCCGGGTGCGACCCGCGGTGGAGCCAACAGGGTTTCCCGGTGCGGGGACGAGGCGCGGGCAGGGCGCCGGGCAGCTTGGGGGTGATCGCGGCACCGAGAGGGGGCGGGTGGGGGGGCGCGCGGGGCGGCGGCCTCTTTATTTGCCTTTGACATCCAAGCGGGAGGCCACTCGGCGCGGAGACCCCGCGTGGGCTCCGTGGGCGGGAGGAGGCTGGAGCTGGGGGGGGGGAGGGAAAGGGGGAGGGGCGCTGACCGGCCCAGCGCCCGGAGCGCCAATGGGGCGCTGCGGGAGGTGGGAACCCACCTGGGGCGCGTGAGCTCCGGGCTGAGGCCCGGCCGCGGAGGGTTTGGGGAGGGCGGGGACCGGCGGAGGGCTCGCGGACAC
Organism: Miniopterus schreibersii; assembly: GCF_964146895.1. Taxonomy (NCBI): domain Eukaryota; kingdom Metazoa; phylum Chordata; class Mammalia; order Chiroptera; family Miniopteridae; genus Miniopterus; species Miniopterus schreibersii. Next base: position 187,265,177 of record NC_138102.1, on the reverse strand, counting down.
CTGCGTGTAGCCGCGAAGGAACAAAGGAAGGGGCGGTCGTTCGGGTGCGTGCGGGCTGGGGGAGGCGGGAGACAGTTTTCCAAAGTGACTGCACGTGCGCGGCGAGCGGCTGCCGGCTGGGCTCTGCCCCGGGGAGGGCGGTGGGGCTCGGCCTCGCTCGGCCCAGAAGGTCGGGAGAGGTGGGCCCCGGGCCCTGCGCCCCCGCCGGCCCCCGTCCTCCCTGCGCCCCGCGCGCCCCCGCCGGCCCCCGGCCTCCCCGCGCCCTCTGCGCCCCCGCCGGCCCCCGACCGCCCCGCGCCCTCTGCGCCCCCGCCGGCCCCCGGCCTCCCTGCGCCCCGCGCGCCCCCGCCGGCCCCCGGCCTCCCCGCGCCCTCTGCGCCCCCGCCGGCCCCCGTCCTCCCTGCGCCCCGCGCGCCCCCGCCGGCCCCCGGCCTCCCTGCGCCCCGCGCGCCCCCGCCGGCCCCCGGCCTCCCCGCGCCCTCTGCGCCCCCGCCGGCCCCCGGCCTCCCTGCGCCCCGCGCGCCCCCGCCGGCCCCCGCCCCCGGCAGCTGGGAGTCTCGGGCGGCGCGGCCCCGGCAGGAGCCTGGTTGTTTTCGTGCCTTTTTAAGCTGCTGCCTGTCGCTAGGACGGCGGGTCGTTTCCAAGCTGCGTCGTGGTCACTTACACGCGGGGTTTTCGGACCCGGGGCGGTGGAGACCGCACACCGGCCGTGAGGTGTGAGAAACGGCGCCGGGGCCGTGGGTGCGGGCTCGTGGGATGTGGGAGGGGACCCCGGGAGGACCCGGCCGCCTGGGGACAGGTGCCGAGGCCAAACCAGCCGAGAGCCCAGCGGGGGCCCGGGGGCTGCGGCCGCCCAGGCGGAACCTCGGGCCGGCGTCCAACTGGGTGGTTCCGACCCGCCCGGCGCCGCCGCCTCCCACCCGCCTGCGCCCCGGCAGCCTGCGGGGGGGGGGGGGGGCGGGGCCGCCGCGTGGAGAGCCCCCCCCGCGCCCCCAGCCCGACGGCGAGGTCCCGCGTCCGCCTGGATCCCTGCGGGGCGGCTGGGGGGGGGGCGGCTGCGGGGGGCCCGGCGACCTCCCCCCCCCCGCCCCTGGGGTGTCGGAGGAGGGCAGCTGTCTGGGGGACGGGGAAGGGGCGGCCCCACGGGCCCCCCAGAGCTCTGCGGGGCGGGGCTGGGGAGGGGCCGAGGAGCGTGGCGCCCCCTCCACCCGCGGGGCCGGGGAGGGCTCAGGGCTTCTGTCCCCGGGCCCCCACCTTTGCTTATTGAGACGACGTTTCTGAGGACACCTCCCTTTCCTCGGGCCCCCAGGTTCCCGGTGCGAGAGTCTTTCTCACCGTAGCCCTGCCCCCGACTCGGCCCTCATGGAGCCCCCCTCGCCCCGCAGGGACCCCTCGGGGCGCAGCCCCTGCGCAGCCGGTCGGCGCGGCCTCCACGTGGACGCGGGCGCCAGGGCGCATGCGCCGCGCTGTGCTGGGGGCGGGGCGCCCGGGAGGGGCCGCGGGGGCGCCTGACGCGGGTTTGAAACACTTTGTCTCATTTTACTGTCGTACAGGAAAACGGCTTTTAATCGTGGCGCGCAGCCGTGTAACCGCTCCCCCGTTCCCACGGCCGTCCAGCGCCCCGGAACTGCCGCCCGGGGGGAGGGGGGGACGCCCCACCCGCGGGGACCCCCTGTGCGCGCCCCCCCGCGGTGACCCCCTGTGCGCGCCCCCACCCGCGGGGACCCCCTGTGCGCGCCCCACCCGCGGTGACCCCCTGTGCGCGCCCCACCCGCGGGGACCCCCTGTGCGCGCCCCACCCGCGGGGACCCCCTGTGCGCGCCCCCCCCGCGGGGACCCCCTGTGCGCGCCCCCCCCGCGGGGACCCCCTGTGCGCGCCCCCCCCCGCGGGGACCCCCTGTGCGCGCCCCACCCGCGGTGACCCCCTGTGCGCGCCCCCCCACGGTGAACCCCCGCTGTGCGCCCCCCCCGCGGTGACCCCCCTGTGCACACCCCGCCCGCGAAGTACCCCGGGTGGGACCTGCTGTGCTTCGTGAATTCTAAGCTTATGTCTTTCACCAAACTTGAAGTCTTCAGTTATTATTTCCTCGAATTCTTTGCCCCACAGTCTTTCTCTCCTTCTGAGGCTCCAGTGACACAAATATTAGGCCTTTTATTATTGTCCCACACGTCCCTGGGGCTCTGTTCATTTTTTAAAAAATCTTAGGATTTCCTCTCTATCGCTCAGATTAATTTCTATCGATATAGCTTCAAGTCCATCGGTTTATTGTCCTCTGTCACCTCCATTCTGTGATCGCATCCATTAGTTAGCTTTTATTTTATTTTATTATTTTATTATTTTTTAAATTTTATTTATTTTATTTTTTTATTTTATTTTATTTTTTATTATTTTATTTTATTATTTTATTTTATTTTATTTTATTTTTTATTATTTTATTTTATTATTTTATTTTATTTTATTATTTTATTTTATTTTATTTTATTTTCTAGTTGTCGTATTTTCCAGCTGCAGAATTCCCATTGGCTTCTCCACCAGGGCTATTTCTTGGCCGAGTCATTGTATCTTAATACTTGTGTCAAGAACGTTTGCCATTTCTGGCTCAGACGAAAAGTCGAAAAGTCTCAGTGAAATCAGTCAGACACCTGTGTGGTCTCAGGATGGTGTCTTTTTCCACGTGGGTTGAAAGGTCCCTGTTCTTCCTCTGCTGACTGGCGTTAGCCCCTGCCCTGGGCGTTTTGAGCTTTGTGTTAGGAGACTCTGGGTCCTGCCCCTGCCTGGGGACAGTGCTGATATTCTTGCCCCAGCCTCCTGTGGGCTGCGGTTCCAACATCCTTTCAACACTCAAAGTCCTCACTGTTCTAACCAGGCCTGTCCTGCCTGCCGGCCACCTAGTGGTCACTCTGAGCCAGGTGGTGGTCTACCTGGTAGGTCCATCTTCTAAATGTTTGATATGCTGATTGGGACCCGATCCACGTGGTACATCGATGCATCGGGGTGAGTGAACCCAGAAGTCCAAAACTTTAAATCCCCTGGGGTCATTCTCTGAGCTCCTTCCTCTCCATTGTGTTCCTGGTACTTTCCAGCTACCTGAGTTCCCTTTTTTCTCCACCAGAAAACATCCACTTCTGCGTTTGTGACGCATTTGGGGCCAAATGGCAGGAGGCGTGCAGAAGGAAAGAAGGCTGCTAATAGGCGAGTTCGCCGGGGTTCCAGGATCCGAGATCAATATGCAGAAATCAACTACGGTTCTGTATGTCAGCAAGGAACAACCCGAAGGTGAAGTCGAGAAAACAGCTCTGTTCACACAGCATGGAAAAGAGTAGAGCACCTCAGGGTGAGCTTAAGGAAAGGGTGCGAGCCGCGGGCGCCCAGGCTGCACGGCGGTCCTGACCAACGTTAAAGACGACCTGAGTACCTGGAGAGTCAGTCTACATCCAGGGATCGGGAGACTCAATATTGTTAAGATGGCAACACTCACCAAATTGATTAAGAGATTGAATTCAATCCCTATCAAAATGTGAACAGAGGCCCGGCCGGGCGTGGCTCAGCGGTTAAGCGTCGACCTAGGATCCAGGCGATCAGGGTTCGATTCCGGGTCAGGGCACATGCCCTGGTTGCGGGCTGCAGCCGATCAATGACTCTCTCATCATTGATGTTTCTATCTCTCTCTCTTCCTCTCCTTTCCTCTCTCTGAAATCAATAAAGATATTAAAAAAAAAAAAATGTGAACAGAGCCTGGCTGGTGTGGTTCAGTGGTTGAGCGTCCACCCAGGAACCAGGAGGTCACGGCTCGATTCCCAGTCAGGGCACATGCCCGGGTTGCTGGCTCGATCCCAGTAAGGGGCGTGCAGGAGGCAGCCGATCAATGACTCTCTCATCATTGATGTTTCTCTCTCTCCTCCCTTCCTCCCTCTCTAAAAATAATAATAATAATAACATAAAACATGAACAGATTTGGGGGGAGCATTAGCAATCTGGCCATAAAATGTGTACAGAAATGCAAAGGACACGGAATTAGCCAAGACAATTGAAAAAGGGGCAGAGTTGGAGAGTTTACAGTTTTGAACGTAAAACCACAGTAATAAAGCCATGTGCTGATGTAAGGACTGACATATAGATCAGTGGAACTGAACGCAGAATCCAGAAGTGAACCCATGGATTTGTGGTCACTTGATTTTTGACAGAAGTCCCCAGGCTCTCAATGTGACAATTGGCTACCCACATGTAAAAGGAGGAATTTGGACCCTTGCCTCACACCATACTCCAAAACTAACTAGAACCCTCAACCCAAATGTAAGAGCTACAACTATAAAACTTTGAAAAGGAAACATAAGAGAACATCTGTGTGACCTTGAATTAGGCAAAGTGTTCTTAGGCGCAGCACCAAGAGCAGGATCCATGAAAAGAAAAAAAATAGGTAAATTGGACTTGATCAAAAGTAAAAGCTTTGTGCCTTGACTGGTATGGCTCAGTGGTTAGTGTCGGCCCTCACACCAAAGGGTTGCAGGTTCGATCCCTGGCCCTGGTCATGGCTCGTGCTGGAGGCAACCAATCAATGTGTCTCTCTCTCCCTCCCTCCTGCCCCCCTTCCACTCTCTCTAAAAATCAGTGGAAAAAATATCCTCCGGTGAAGATTAACAACAACAAAAATAAAAGTTTTGTTCTTCGAACAGTAAGAAAATGAAAATTGTGAAACATGTTTGCAAATCCTATATGTAATAAAGGACTTGTATTTAGAACATACACAGAACACTTGAAACTCAAAAGTAAGGAAAACATACACTTAGAGTTGTTATGCATATTTTAGCACAATTCAAAATAAATACGAATTTTAAGATAATAATACAAACAACCTAAGTATGAAAAAAGAAAGGCATTTTTTAGACATTTTATTAGACATTTAACCAAGGAAGGGGGAAGGGAGCTGGATATCTTCTTGGGTGAAATGTCCAATCAAATTTGAAAAGATGCTCAGCCCCATTAGTTACCAGGAAAATTCAAATTGCAACCAAATGTAACACCATTCACACTCACCAAGGTGACTGTAGTCAAAAGACAGTAACAAGTGTTGACAAAGACGTGGAATCACTGGGAGCCTCATACATTACCAGTGGGAATGTGAAATGGAGAGCCACTTTCTTCAAAACACAAATTTTCCCGGCTGGACGTGGCTCAGCAGTTGAGCGTCGACCTAGGATCCAGGAGATCGAGGTTCGATTCAGCGTCAGGGCACATGCCCGGGTTGCGGGCTCGATCCCCACTAAGGGGTGTGCAGGAGGCAGCCGATCAATGGCTCTCTCATCATTGATGTTTCTCTCTCTCTCCCTCTCCCTTCCTCTCTCTGAAATTAACAGACATTTAAATAACAAAACACAACACAAATTTACCATATGACCCAGCAATTCCATTCCTAGTATCTACCCAAGAGAACTGTAACATCCACACACAAAGACATGTACACGCACGTCTATGGCTGCCTCGTCCACAGTAGCAGAAATGGGGGGGGGTGGATCAACGAGTGGATCCTCACAGTGGAATTTATGGGAGCCAACTGCCGACACACGCTGCAGCATGGGTGAACCCCAAAACGAATGCTCAGTGAAAGCACCCAGACACACTGTCCTACAAGTTGCATGATTTCATTTATAAAAAATGTCCCCAAATGGCAAGTCTATGAAGACAGCAGGCTGGTGGGTGGCAGCCGAGGGCTGGGGTGGGCAGGGAGGAGACGGCTAATGGGAACGCAAGGCCTTCCAGGCACGGAAATGTTCTAAAACTGGACTGTGGTGGGGGTTGCACAGTCGGACAGTTTGCTAAAGTCATTGAGTTGTGGGTGGTTCATTGAAATCATGGAGCGTGGGTGCATTTTATGGTTTGTAAATTGTGCCTCGATAAAGCTGTTTTAAAAATACTTTTCACGAATATCATTAGATTTCCATTTAACTCTCTGAAAAGTGTTTAAAGTGGCTCCGAGTATTAGTTTAAGAGGAGTTCTGAAAGGGTGGGCCCCTCCTGCCCCTGCCCCTGCCCCAAGGCTGTGTCCCCATCACCATCACTCCACACAGCCCTGAACAGCTCCTCAAGAGGTGGAAGTGCTGGGAGCACCCCTTGGTGTCCAGAGAGGACCAGAGGGAGGCTGGGGGCTGTCTAGGGAGGCGGGGGGAGCAGGGGCTCCGAGGTGGGGGCAGCTGGAGTATGGGGTCTTGTGGTGGCACAGGGGCTCGGGCGGGAGTGGACATGGGGGCATTTGACTAGGTCTTGCTATGGCCACAAAGAGAAAGGCCTGGCATCTGCACCAGGCCCTGTGGGTGCACACCTGGAGGACAGGCGCACACCCGGACAGGCACACCTGGACCGTGGGCGTGTGGGGTGCAGAGCTGAGGGCCTGAGGGGAGGGATGAGCAGGACCCAGGAGGTGGGTGCCCCATGCCTGGCAGACACTTCAGGGTGGACTCAAGGAAGGTGCTGGTGGGCTACCTGACAGAGATGGACCTGGGTGCCGAGGAGCTGTGCAGCTGCGGGGCCTGGCCAGCTCCCCAAGTGCCCCCACCGTGCCCCAGGCTCTGCTCCTCCACTGGAGCTCTCGTGTCCCCATAGGAGAGACCACTCAGGTGTGGCCAGAGAGAAACATGGTGCCCATCTAGCAATGTGTACCTACTGGGTGCCAGGCCCAGCTCAGCTCTTGCCTTGCTACCACAGATGGGCCCCACTGGCCCCAGAGACCACCCGTCTTCAGCTCCTTTTTGCCAAGGAGGGAATCAGGTGAGGGAATCGAGGCCCAGAGATGGAAAACACAGCCTGGGCTCCCCACGGCCAGGGAGCTGGAGAGCTGGCCAGCTCTGTGGCTGCCCAGAGGCCCAACTAAGATCTGGGGCACTGTGGATCATTGAGGGGGAAAGGCCCCACACAGGATGTGGGACCTGTGGGCCTGGAGACAGGGCACCAGCAGGTGTCCCCTCAATGGCCCTGGCCCACCCCAGGGCCAGGGCTGAATGGCCTATCTCCCCTGGCCCACCAGCGGCTGGTGTTGGTGCCCCAGCTGGCTGGCTCAGGGCGCTTGCAGCTAATCTGACCATAAGGACACAGTGGCCACCGGCAGCAGCCAGGCATGGGAGTCAGGTGCCGGGCGGGCAGAGTGGCCGGTCCACTCATGTGTGGTGAGGACAGGGACAGAATGTCCCAGAAGCTGGGCCAGGGTGTGGGGGAAGGGAGGCCAGTGGACCACAGTTCTGAGTCCTCATGTGCCCCCAGGCCCCAAGCTCCCCACTCACTGCAGGACAAGAGGCCTCCTCAGGCCCAGGATGGGTCAGCATTGCTGGGCCTGCTCTCACACACTCATCCTGGGAGGTTGTGGAGGGAGGGTCTCACTCTGCTCTCCTCCTGGGGGCTTCTGTACATGTGGGTGGCATCCTTGGGGCTCCATTCCTCCTTGGGTCCAAATGACCTTCTATCTCCCAAACCATCCAGATGCCCCCTCCTGGTCTCAGAGGACTCCTCCTTGCCTAGGCGCTGACCCTCCTCCCCCGCCAGGCTCTGGCCCCAGGTCAGGACACCCCATCCACCCTACTCCCTCTTTCAGGTGCTGCCTCTGGCCTGTCCACCACTCCCAGGACCCCTCCTCACTCCAGACATGCCCACCCTCTCTGCGCCGGCCCTTGGCCCCTAAACCCCACCTCAGGTTTCAGCACCGATGGCCGTCTGGTGGATCTCTGACTGTGGGCTCCAAGAGAGCCCGGGGAAGCTCCTGAACACCCTCCGGGGCTGCAGGCGGCCCCTCCACACCAGCTGCTCAGGGTCCCAGTCATGCGGGTTCATCTGGGTTACTACCGCTCTGGCAGGGCGAGCCCCCAGGGGTCTCTTGGGCCCTTTGAACTGGAATGAGGGAGGGAGGCTCAATGAGCAGAAATCAGATGGTGGTGAGGGTTTGAGCCTGGGGTGGCCCCCGTCTGGGGTGCTCTGCTGGATGAGGGTGGGGCCCCCTCTGCATGTCCTTCCTAGGATGGGAGGGCCTCTGCGGGGACCTGTCAGGCAGGCATGCTGTGGTATGAGCCCCAATCCAGGCAGGTATCTCCAAGTCCCTGGCCCTCCCTGCACCCATGAGATGAGAAGGACAGCGGGTGCTTTGAGGATCACAGCCTTGGGCGGCTCCCGTGGTCCAGGAACCCTGACCTGTCTACAGTCCTCCCAATCACTTGGACCAGGACCCAGGGCATCTGCACCAGAGGGGCCTTGCTGCCTCATTGTCCAGCCCCATCTCCACAGACCAGGCCCTGGTTGAGGCCTCCCTCTGGCCACAAGGAATGGGCAGATAGCCACTGGGCAGGGTTGCACCTCTAGTCTCCAGCCCCTGCCCATGGCTGGAGGGGCCAATGGGTCAGTGAGCACAGCATTCCTGGTTGAGGAGCCCAAGGCACCCAGCTCAGCAGCAGGACCTGTGGGGTGGGGCAGGGAAGCATGGGGGCCCCAGCCAGGTGACAGCCTCCCATATGGGTACGTGGGGCCAGTGACATTGGGGTCCCCTGCCCACTGAGGGCCTGTGTTTTGAGTCAGGGCAGGCAGCTTCCTGGCAGGGAGGGGGCAGGAGGGGCCAGAGGTCAGATTACAGTCAGCTTAGCCCTGCACCCCATGTTGGGAAGATGGGGTCCCACCCCAGGATCCTCTTCCTCTCTGGGTGAAGTAGGTCCCCTTGGCTTATGACCTCGATCTCCAGTAGCTCCCTGATCTCCCTGAGCCTCCATGTCCTGCACCAGGCTCATTCATTGCTGGGTAGAGATGACCCACCCCACAAAGGACTACTCATTCACCCAGGAGCGACCCCCTGCCCCACCCCACGCCTGACCCCAGGAAGGGCTTTCTTGCAGGGATCAGGCCAGAAGGAGGGCAGTGGTCAGTGCTGGGCAGGCCCTGCCCTGACTCCGTTCAGCCAGGCCTGACTGCCGGGAAGGCTGGGGGCTTGGGGAGGGGCGAGTCAGTTGTGTAATCAAAGCTCGAAGCTGGGGGCTTTGCCAAGTCTGCCTGGAAAGTCAAAGGCCTGGAAATCATGTGCTGGAGGCTCAGGCTGATGCCCCATCAAAGGCCTCTGTAGAGAGGGGAGGGCCCATCCAGGTACCCCAGAGCCTGCAATCTAGCCTGTGCTTCAGCCCCTTGGCCACAGCCAGGGGTCAGGGATGGACAGGGGCTCTGTGGGCAGGTGCCAGGCTTGGCTGTTTTCCCAGCCACATTCCCTGTGACTGCAGCTCACATGCACAAGCAATGCCCTCTGAGGCCCTGCTGTCCAGGCCTCCGCTGCCCACCTCGAGAGCTGCCCAGCCTGTCCCTCGTTTCCTTTTTGTGCTGCTTCTCCTAGCACAGGGGCTCTGGGCCAGCTGGGGTCTGGATGCCTGGAGGGGCGAGTGGGGCTCCCAGGGTCCTGCAGGAGTCACTTCCCTTTTCTGAGAAGCTTTGGCACCAAACGCTTGCCAAAGTTTCATTTTAGGGGACTGCATCGGAGAAAAGAAAGTTAGCAAGGCTCTGACAGCTGCAGGTCAGTTTCGGATCTGTCCCAGCCGCTCTCTTCCTGGAAGCCGGCCGCCCGCGGCCACTGGGTGAGGAGGACAGGAAGGGCGACCCAGCTGTGAGCAAACCAACCAGAGGTCAGACCCCGGCAGGTTATGACAGGAGGCTCCTGGCAGGGTAGGAGTCAGAGCAGAGAAGGTACAACCTGGCAGGTGGCAGGGGCACTTGAGCAGAGGCTGCATGCCACCCAAAGTGGCAGCTTGCTCAGGATTCCAGTTCTTTCCACCATGATTTCTAGGTTCTGTGCAACCCCCAGGAAAGTCTGCAGCAATGGATGCTGCTCAGAACCTGAGCGAGTGGTTCTAAAGGAGCCTTGAGATAAAATGGGCCTGAAATATGGAAAGACAAGTGGAGGGAGATGGGGGCTAGCCCGGTAGAGAAGTCAGGGCCAGTGGGCCAGGCAGGGCTGGAGCCTGGGCAGCCTCTGGGTGTGGATGGAGGGGAGGGGAAGCCATCAGCCTGCACAGGAGAATCATGGCAGGACAGGCTTTCGGGGGTCATGCCCTCCACGCGATGTTCAGGCAGCCTGTCCCCCATGCCCCAACCCAAGCCATCCACCAACAGTGCAGCCTGAGGGCCACTGGGCTCCTGCCCGTGGGAACAGCCCCATTCTGGCCCCAAGGGTCCCTGGATAGAGGAGCTCCCTCTCATAGCCCCCAGACCCCAGGCTTTGCAGACAGGGCTGGTTCTGAAAACAGATCCTACACCAGCAGAGGGTGTCCTGCAGACACTGGGGAACCCCAACGCTTAGCATGAGTGGCACAGCCCTTGATGTTGCCATGGCTCAGGGGTGAGGGGCCCAAAGCAGCTCCCTAGCCGCTCACCTCTGCAGAGCCTCCTGGCACGGAGGAGTACGCCAGTGAGTGGGGGAATCAGAGGGTGGCCCACCCTAGGTGCCACAGGCACTGAGTCCAGACAAGCACCCCGCCGGAGTGCACTCAGTCACTTGACCCTGAATGCCCAAGGTGTGCGGTCCCGCAGGTGCCCAGGCAGGGTAGGAGGGGCTGGTTTGGGGGGAAAGGGCCTGAGTGCCCTCAGCCAGATCCCACCCGGAAGCCAGGAACTGGACAGCCTTCCTGCCTGGGACGGGTCCACCACTCAGACCCTGACCGAGCTCCAGTTTGTGTCTGTAGGCAGCGTGGGGGGGGCACCCAGACATACAGAAGAGGCCCTGCCTCCATCCTACCCAGAACTCCACACCCAGCGGCCCAGCAGAGCCAGGCATTCAGCCTCTGTCTCTGAGACCCGGGACTGCCTGAGATTCTTTGAAACCTCACCAGAGGGACCAGGAAGGCTCCCCCTCCGTGTGCAGCATCCCCCTGTCTGTCGCCTGCACAGCCTAGCACTGCCGGCTCCCTCCAGTGCAGCAGGGGCAGGAACGGGGTGGGAGGCCGAGCGCCTCACGCTGGACTTTCTGGTCTAGGAGAACCTAGCCGATCCACCCCCACCCCATGCTGCCGTCTCCTCACAGGAACGGGGAGGGGGCTACCCAGGGACCAGGGGCCTCTTCTCCCACTTGGCCCCCCAACCCAAAAAACACAGGACATCCACTATATACAAAACAATTTAATTGAAATACCTGTATAAAAAATATGGTCTCCAGACATCTTGCTTTTAAACCGAAAGAAACCCCCGCCCTGATGCCTGCACACCAGGTCACAGAAACACCTACTAAAATAAATTAAAGGCTCGAGACTCTGTCCCCCCACCCCCCAGCTTCCAGAGCCAACAAGCAGACTGTACAAGGTCAATAATTTAAAACCCAGCCCCCAGGGTGCAGAGCCCCAAGGTGGCGGAGTCACCCACTCCCCTTAAATTAGCCACTGTACAAGTCCTTCCTCCGACAGATGCAGGTGGGGTCGGACCTGGGGTCCACACACACAGCCACCACCTCCCCACCCCCAGGGGCCCAGGAGAGGGAGGCTGCTGAGGGGGATCCTCAACAAATAAATTAAACAATAAATAGCCCTCGCGGGGTCACACCATAAATAGACGTTCGCAGGCTCGCAAACCACACAGGCGGGGGCGCCAGTGTGGGTAGGAGAGGCCTGAACATTGCATTGCTTGTGCACAGACATGCCCAGACGAACACCGAGGACGAGGGCGGGTGCAGGAGGTGGGCACGAGGGACCCTGTGCCCCAGTGAGTTGAGGTCACAGGACATGAGAGCGCTCCTGGTACAACTTGGTCAGATGGGGAGGCGCTGGGGCCCACAGGGCCACCTCCCGGAAGCACAGGACAGGGACAGTCTCGGGGTCAAGCACCCGCCCAAGACAAGTGGGACCTTGCTTCGACCGGAGGTCTTTGGACAGACAGAGCTTGAGAAAACCAAGTCCCGTGAGAGCAGCGTTCGAAAAGGCACTCAAAGCAAAGGAAACAGGCCCAGTGCCAAAGATAAAGGTCACCAGGGGTCAGAGGTCACTGCTTTCTCAAGGAGCAGCCAGCCCTAGCAGGACAGGCCCTGTGAGGGGCTGGGGCTGGGGCTGGGGCTGGGGCAGGTGGTCCCTCTGGCTCCCACAAGCCAGGTGCAGGTCCCTCCTCACAAGCTCTCGCTGCTGGAGGTGGTGCTGGCCCCATCGTCTGCGTCCAGGGAGCAGAGGCGAAGGTCACAGTTCTCGGGGGTGGCCCCATCTGCCCCCAGCATCCAGGGGTGGGTGGAGATTTGGTCCAGCGAGGGCCGCTCTGAGGGCCGCAGGGACAGACACCACTGAATGAGCTGCTGGCACTCTGTGGGGGAGGAGGGAGGGCCAGGGTCAGGAGGGGGCCAGCTCCTGGGTGGGGTGTGTCCCCTTGCCAGCCTCACCCAGACCCCCACACACCTGGGGAGACCCTTCTCCGGAAGAAGAGGCGGCCCCGCAGAATCTCCTCGTCCTGCTCGAAGGGGATGTCCCCGCACACCATGTCGTAGAGCAGCACGCCCAGGGACCACACGGTGGCCGAGCGCCCGTGGTAGCGGTGGTAGCGGATCCACTCGGGAGGGCTGTACACCCGGGTGCCTGCGGAACGCGCGGGGTTAGGACGCCCGGCCCGGGCGCCAGCGCCACTCCAAGCTGGCACCGAACGCGAACACCCAGACCCTGCCCTGCCAGTTAATCATCCGCAGCCCTGCGCCAGGAGAGGGAGCCGGCGAAACCCTGCCCGTCATCGCCCTGGAAAAACCCCGCGGGCGTGGCCTCCCCCGACTCGCGGGGGAGGAGCCGGTCACGTGGGCGCCGGCTCCGGTTTCACAACAAACAGATGCGAGGTGAGGATGGGGGAGGCTGGGGACTGCGGGAGGAGGCGGGCGGGGCGGGCGGGGAGCCCCGGCTTCCCCACGTACCGCAATGCGGGGATTTCTGCCGGCGCCCCACGCTCCCTCCGCACGCACGCAGCGCCCGCCCGCACCAAGGGGGAGGCCCGCGCGGCGCCCGCGCCAAACACCACCGGGGGCCGGGCACTCCTCACGCAGACACAGGCAGATACCATGGCTCCCCCGACCCCCCCCGTCGCCCCCCCCCCGCCGCCAGTGCGCCCCAACACAGCCGGAGGGGGCAGTCTCGAGCCCGCCCTCACACCCACCCACCACGCACAGGCTCGGGATCCCCGGCTCGGTGCCTGCGTGAACGTGCCCGAGGCCGAGGCGGCGCGGGCTCGGCACTCGCCAGGCCCCCCACGGCGGACGTTAGGAGCCGTTGGAATGTCCCGCCGCCCACCGGCCCGCGCGCACACTCACCGTCGAAATCCGTGTAGACCGTGTCCTTGAGCAGCGCGCCAGAGCCGAAGTCGATGAGCTTGAGCTCCCCGGAGCGCAGATCCACCAGCAGGTTCTCGTCCTTGATGTCGCGGTGCACCACCCCGCAGGCGTGGCAGTGGCGCACGGCGGCCAACACCTGGGCGAAGAAGCGACGCGCCAGGGGCTCGTCGAGGGCGCCGCGCTCCGTGATGAAGTCGAAGAGGTCCTGGGCCGGCTCGGGCCGCTCCAGCACCAGCAGGAAGCCGTCGGGCCGCTCGAACCAGTCCAGCAGGCGGATGACGCCGCGCGCGCCGCCCGCCGCGCCCACCTTCCGCAGCAGCACCACCTCCAGGGGCACGGCCACACCGCCCTGGGGGACACGGCGGTCAGCGCGCACAGCCCGCGGCCCCGGCCCCGCCGACAGCCCGCCCGCCCGCCCGCCCGGGCCCCGCACTTACAATGTTACCCCATTCGGTCACCCGCTCCTTCACCACGTGCTTCACGGCCACCTGGGGGGACGGAAGGGGTCAGGCCCGGCCAGCTGCGACGAAGCGCGCGCTGGGCGAAAAACCCGGGTCCGCCCGGCGGCCCGACTCACCGGGAGTCCGTCAGCGATGCGGCTGCCCGCGTAGACCGTGCCGAATCCGCCGCTGCCCAGCACGGCGCCCACCTGGTACACTTTCTCAAAACTCTCCTTGTCCGCCTTGGCTGTGGGGACAGCGAGGGCGGGGTTGGTGCCACCCGGCGCCCCCGGCCCCTCCGACGCCCCGCGCCCTGGGTCCCGGGCCCCCAGTGTACCGGGCTGCAGGATCTTCACCGGGAGGTGGTCCACGCCGCCCGGCCCGCAGAGGTGCGCCAAGGAGCCGAACTTGGAGAGCAGCATCTCGGGCGGCGGCGGGGCGCGGGCTGTGCGCCGCCTCTCGCCGGGCTCGGCTCTCCGCGCGGCTACGGACGCGGGAGGACGGCCTCCCCGGGCCGCGCGGAGCCCCGAGCCCTAGGCGGCGGCGGGCGGGCGCGGGTGGGCGGGCGTCGCAGGGGCACCGGTCCTTGGAGCGCGGAGAGTCGCGCGAGCGAGACCGTCACGCGGCGCAGTGGCTGGGGCGAGCCGGCGTGGAGCTCGTGGACGCGCAGCAGGCCGAGCGGCTCACACGCCCCGGCCGCCTCGCCCCGGGCTTTTGGTCCGCGGGCGCCCGTATCCCTCCGCGGGGGCGGGGCGCCTGAGAGCCCGCCCTCTTCCGCCGGGGCCCGCGCGCGGGGGCCGCCCCCGAGAACCCGCTCGGGCCGCCGCGGCGGCAGCGGGGAGCGGCCGGGCGCCGCCTCCCGGGGCCGGCGAGGTCCGCTGGGCCGGGGCCGCGGCCAGCCGCCCGGGACTAACTCGCCGCGGCGGGCCCGCGGAGGCGCACGGTGCGGCGTGTCCCGGCCTCGCGCTCGCACACGGGTTCGCGCACGCGCAGCTCCCGCGCGGGCGGTGGCCGAGGCGTGTGGGGCGGGGCCGCGGGAGCCAATGGGAGCCGGGGGTTTTAAAGGGCATCAGGGCCCCCGCCAATAGCGGTGCGCGCGAGGGGCGGGGACTCTCGGGGCCCCGCCCACGCTGCGCCGGGAAGGTCACCAGCGGCCCGCGCGCTTCCCCCGCCGCGCCGGGAGCGGGAGGCCGGGTCGTCGCGTGGGTACCGGCGAGCGTGGGCTCCCGAGACGGGTCAGGATCCGGGAGGCGCCTCCCGCGCCGCCCCAGGCCGTGCGTGCGCGTCCCCAGCAGGCCGCGTAGGGAGGCGGCCCGCGCCCTGGGGAACCCCGCAGGGCAGCAGCGCCCCAGGGTCCTGCCCACCCAGGGGTCGCAGTTCTGAGCCGCGCTAGACCTCAAGCCCGCATCCCGAGGTCCTTTCCTGACCACGCCTCCCCTTCCTGCACCCTCAGCCCTGCTGTCCCCGTACCTGGAGCGCCCTCCCCTGCTCTCCGTCCATCTGGCTGCCCTCCAGGCCCAGCTGCTGACCGTCTCTACCACAGAGCCCACCACCTTGACCACTGCAGTCAGGCCCGAGCCAGCACAGGTCCACGTGGCCCTTGGCCTGAGCCTCACCCTCCCGTCTCTCCTGTACTGCACAGACTCACCTGCGTGGTGTGGACCAACCCCACGATTGGCAGCCTTAGCCCAAGGTCACTGGCCTGAGCAGCTCAGGACTCGGGTGCGCGCCCTGGACGTCCACTGCCTCCCTCACGGGTCCCAGAGAGGTCTGAGGGTTGGAGGAGCCAAGAGTCCAAGGTAGTGGTCCCTTTGGCATTGCAGGTGCTCACGGCAGCCCCCGGGTGACCCTCAAGCACGCACAGGGCTGGCTACAGGCTCCCTCAGTGCACCAACCTCCCCCAAGTCACACCCCTCCACTGCCATGGTCACTGTCTCAGGACAAAACGTGACCCCTCCACTGGTACAGCTCTTAGGCTCTTGTCTTACTGGAGCAACATCTGTCCAGCACCCTCCTGCAGGTGGGCCCATGAGGGTAGGGCTGGGGCTGGCCAGTTAACTTGGGCCCCAGGCCAGTGCAGGCTTCCCCACCAGGTGAGGTCCGAGGTAGGATGCCAGAGCCCAACCCTTTGGCAAAATCCATACAGCACCTGTGAGAGAGAAGGGGCCGGTGTCCCCTGTGGGTTTTTCTAGAGGACCCTGTCCCCCACTCAGGTCAGGTTGTTGTGAGTTCCCAGACCTGTGGGAGTGCTGGAGAGTATTGTGGGTCTAGCTGGTAACCCCATAAAGAGGGGAGATCTGATTCAGCTGAGAGGGGCTGAGGTCGCCAGGGCCTCCGCAGTGGGCCCCCAGTTCCTGGACTTGGAGTCCCCTTGGAACCCAGCACCCCCGTGAACCCCACTAGCTTGATCTGAAAACCTCGAGTGTCCCCTAGCTCAGAGCAGTGATGCCGCTGCTGGAAGGGGTGGAGTGTGTGCCCTGACTCCACTGCCCCTCCCTGGCTCCGAAGGGGGGTCTCTGGGAGTGGGAAGGGGCCCCGCTGGGTCTGGGAGTACAGGACAGAGCAGGAGGCAGCCTCTTTCCTGGGGTGAGGATTTCCTTAGAGCCTTCACCCCTCCCAGACACGTGTGTGTGTGTGTGTGTGTGTGTGTGTGTGTGTGTAGATGTGCTGTTGTCCGAGTCTGTGTGTGTGTGTGCATCCTGCACCAACTGTGAGTCCCGTGCGGGGTCAGAGTCGACCTGCGTTCTCCAGGGGCTGTCCCTTCAGGCTCCATCTGGCCCAAGGAGTGGGTTGGGCCGGGGGCCTGGCATCTCTCTGCTTGCGCAGCAACCAGGGCCTCATGTCCACTCTGGTATTGGGGGCACTGGTACCCCAGACGACCCTGCCTAGTGGACAGGACTCGGGCAGGGTGCTGCCTCCCTCGCCTTACCCCCACCCTGCAGGGGGCATGATCCACCCCATTTCTTGGCTTGGCAAACTGAGGCTCTGAGGGGTTTGCCCAGCTGTGGAGCCCCACCCTCCTTGCAAAGCCAAATCTGAGACCCAGGAGCCTTTTGCTCTTCTGCCCTGGGCATGGCCCTTGGTGAGTGACCCCAGGCCACCCCTTCCCTGCATGTCTGAGCCGCACATCACACGCCCAGCTGTGTCTCCCGCCGTACAGGACGCCAGTCATTTGTTTTTTCCTGGTTCCTGGAAGGCCGGTCTGGTGGACCTTAAAAATAGTTCTGAGCCCCACAGGCAGGCCCAGCCCAGGTCAGCAACTCCACAGGCAGCAGGCGGCAAGGAGAGGCCACCAGAGGGGCTCAGCTGGGGTTGAACCAGGTCCTTGCCCTGCTGCCCCACTGACTGAAGAGGGCCAGGCTCTGTCCCTTGGCCTCCCATGGCCCTTAGGGTGCCTGAGGCTCAGGCCAGCATGGCGGGGATGCCGTTTCAAGTCCCTGTCCTCTCAAGGCAGGTGTTTCCCGAGGGGGGATAGGCTGGATCCTGCCGCAGGGCTAACCCCACCCCCAGAAAGGACCTGCCTGCCGCTGCCCTGCACAGACAGCCCCACCGGGTCACTCTGTCCTGCTGGCAGGAGAGGCACTGTTGCCATGGTGACTGGAGCTTGGCTGGCCTCCCTGGATTAGGGAGGAAGAAGGGAGTGGACAAAAGGTGGCCTGGGCCCCTCACACTCTGTCTCCCATGGTCACACACGTACAGACAGGCCGGGCAGTGGAGTGCTGTCTGTGGGAGCTGGGGGACCTGGGTGGCTGAGGGAGCGTGGAGAGGGCTGAGATGAGGGTGGGAGCTGGGAGGGTGCCAGAGGACGAGTGGGGGCAGGTGTAGGTCCCCCAGGCATGGCCTGGGTTGAGGGGCATCCAGAGTCAGGGCAGGGTGAGCAAACCTGTGGGATGTGCAGGTGTAGCTGGGAAGGAGCCAATGGAGGAGGCCGTGGTGGTTGGCATGGGGACAGAGACAGGTGCACAGGACAGGCCTGAGGGGGGCTGTGCAGACAGGCAGAACCCCGGGAAATGAAGGGACCTAGGGGCATGGAGAACAGGCCCCCGAGTATGTACACCCCCATTCCCAGGTTATAATACCCAGCTCTATGTGTGTGTTTGTAAGTGTGCGATGGTCTGTGTGTGTACCTGTGTGTTTCCGTGTGGGCTGTGGTACACGTGTGATGCTGTGTGTGTGTGTGCGGCTCTGTGTGCCTCTGAATGTGTACGTGTGTGTGTCACCCTGAGACCCCTCCAGCCTCCACTCCCATTGCAGGAAGCCCTGGTTCACCTGGGCCTGACACCTCCTCAGCCCATGTGGCCTGGCTTGACAGCTCCCCAGACAGTGCCCAGCTGGCACAGGCGCCCACCCCTGTCGAGACCCGACACTGGGCTCTGGGCGCTTCTGCACCCAGCCTGCGTGCGTGCAGCATAGGGTCAGCCTCTCGCTCTGTCCAGCGCCTGCACAGGGCGGCCGCCTGGCTGCGCAGGGAGGGCTTTCCCTCTGGCCTGCACTCGCCTCCGCATAGCCTCTCACCCGCCGGGAGGGGAGCCAGCAGAGTCAGGCCAGGGCTTTGCAATGTTTCCCACAAGCAACCTGGACCCGGGTAGGGCCTGGGCTGGGTGGGGGTGAAGCAGTGGGAGCTGGTGAGCGGTGCTGCGTGAACTCTGCCCTGAACTCTGTCCTGGGACAGAGCCAGGCCCCAGGGGGGGCAGGGCAGTGGCTGCACTAGGCCTGCTCCTGAGTCACTTTGCTGGGGCCTCACACCTCTGTCTCTCCCTCCCACTCCTTCCCCTGCAGTGTCTTCTCCCCCCTCCCTGGGACCATCCCCCAGCCCAGCGCCCGCTCAGCCACTGACCCCTGTTAAATGCAGCTATGGGGCTCCTGCTGTTGCAGGCACAGGCCCTGGGTTTCATCCATAGGGTCCAGGGGATGAGGGGGTGGGGCTGAGGCCCTCAGGTGGAGGCGCCCAGCCCAGGTGGGCCTGGAGGAGGGCTGCCCATGTGTCCTCATGCTTGCCCTGAGCCCGGCCCACAGGGGCCTGGGGGACAGAGCTCGCCTTGCAGGAGCCCCACACCCTGAACCAGGAGCAGGGGCAGCCTCTCAGACCCTGGCCAGGGAGAGCAAGGTGGGCCCTGTGGACAGTGCCCAGGCTGGACAGGCCTTTCTCTCCCCTCCCAGCATGCAGGTGAGGATAGGACACGGAGGGGCCCTGGAAGGGGATCCCCGAGGAGCCAGCCAGAAGCTGGGCAGTGCATGAGCTTGCCTCTGATTTGCATGCTGGGCCCCGAGAGCCCTGTGAGCAATGGTTCGCACTTGGGGGCTTCCTGGAGGAGGAGGCCTAGTCCCTGTGGGTCCCCTCCTTTCACGGTTCAGAAACAGAGTGCTGGGTGGGGGAGGGGTATCAGTAGTTTTGAGGAAAGTCCAATGTGGCCCAAAGTTCTGCTCGCAGAGGAAGGATGAGAACTGCCCTGGCCAAGCCTGTCTGCCCTGGGCCAAGCCCAATACCCTGGAGGCAGCACTGGCACCTGAGGCTCCCTGGACCCAGCCTCAGCATGCCCTCTCCTTTCTACGTCTGCTGGGAGTGAGCCCAGGCCTGTGGGCAGGGGACAGAAACTGGTGGCCACACCTGGACACGGAGCCAGGCCAAGGTAGGGGGCAAGTCTACTGGACGAACCCTGGGAAGCCAAGCCCCTCTCCAGCCATGATGCCTTCCAGACTCCTCGCTGCACCTTTGCCAGAAGGACCCAGGCCTGGCTTCCAGGAGTATCCCCAGTGCCAATTTGGGTATTGAGGTCCCAGGACACAGTACGGCAGAGCCAGGTGGGGGCTGCCAGGGACCCCAGCCCAGGAAGCAGTGACCGCTGGGGTGTCGGTGTTCAGCAGTCACTGGCCCAGCCTGCGGAACCGAAAGGGGGAGGCTGGTGGCCCTGACCACTTCTGTCTGGGCTGGAGGCCTTTCCCACCTCATCCTGGTGTCATGGGGGAGCAGGTATGGAGAGCACCTGAGGGGGAGCAGTTGGGGAACTCTGGAGCTCTGGGCCAGCCCCCTGGGTCTAGGCTCCAGCAGGGACTGGGGCAGTCCCGAGGCCCAGCGAGGCCTGGGGCTGGCCCTACCCTCTCCCTGTCTCTGCCCAGGTTCCTCAGCTGCCTTGACCCCCGCCTGTGAGGAGGCCTGGAAAGAGCACCTGTTCTGAGTGGCCGCCTGCTTCCCAGCCTCAGGGCTACTTCCCTGTTCCTGGGAAGTGACAGCAGGGGGTGGGCGTGAGAGGAGGGCCCAGCCCCCCAGAAGCTGAGCGGGCCTCTGACGAGGAGATGCCCCAACTCTCACCCAGCTCACCCCTAAATGCTCCCTGCTTGCTCCCTGTGCGCCCCCCAAGCAGGACTGTGATGCTGGGGGGCTTCCTGTAGAAGGTGGCAGTGGTGTGGGTGTTCCAGGAGCCAGGAGCTGGGAGGACAGCCCCGTCAGGGCCCGGCAGCCACACACCCGCCTGCTCACCTTGGAACGGGCGAGCACTCAGGTGAGCGCACAGGCAGCCAGCTGGCCCAGGAGGATGGGCAGGTGGTGCTGACACACCCGGCCACCCTCACTGCAGGCACCGCTCTCTCTCCGCTTTCCATTTCCTTCCCCCCAGGCCAGGCCTCCTGGCTCGCAGCCCTGGCTCCCTCCTCCCCCGAGGGCAAGGGTGACAGTTTTTCTGGCCCTTCTGGAGGAAGGAGACCAGTGGGCCGCCCCCAGGTGTGGCCAAGGGCTGGAGGCAGGGTCTGGCCCATCTGTCCATCGCCCAGATGGGGAACTGAGGCCGTGCTCCACCCACACCCCGTAGTGGGGATCACTGAGTCACAGTGGGGCTGGGGGCAGGCCCCGGTGCCACAGCAGGATCCAGGGACGGGTCCTTTCAGGGCAGCTTGGGCCAAACCCCCTGAGGAGCCGGGAGAGGAGGCTGGGCTGGGTGTGGGGCTGGGCAGGGCCACACCTGAGGGAAGGGAGGTGGGGGCAGGGCACGCCCTCCCACCCGCATGGCTGGGTGCATTCCTGGCGGACCAGACTGTGGGTGGCAGTGCTGCTGCTGTGGGCAGAGCCACTGAGTCACCACCGAGGAATGAGAGCAATGGCAAGAACTCAGCATTTTGCTCTGACAAGGTTCCCCTAGCACCTTCCCCACCCAGATACCCCCTGCCTCCTGCCCCCCAGGACAGGCCTGACCCGAGGTGGGGAGTGTCAGGGTCCTGCAGGCCCGGCCCTGGTGCTGGAGAACGCAAAACATGGGTCACCCTCCTGTCCACTGGACCCTGGTTCCTCAGGGGGTGGTGTCCCCGTGTCCTCAGAGACAGCCCCACAGTCTGGGAGGGGGCAGGCCGTTGCTGGGGCAAGTAGGTCCAGAGCGGCCAACCTGGGCCAGCCCCTCGGCCTCTCTCTGGGGCCTGGCCTGGCTCAGGACGGGGCCCCAGGTGAGCTGTGCTAGGGCACAGTATAGCAGTGCGGGCGCCCACGGGATCCGTGCTGTGGGGGGGCCTTCAGTCACTCCCCCCACTGCTGGTGGCGATGTGATGGGGCCAGGAGGCCTGCATCTCTGTCCTGTCCCCCAGCCAGGGCCCCACCCTGGGGACCCAGTCCTTCTCCAAGGACCCCTGGCGATGCCTGCACAGGCCCTCTGCCATCGCTAGGTCTCGGCCACACCTTGTCTGGTTTTCCCACAGCGGCTTCCCTGGGCTGGCAGCCTGGGCAGGAGGGGAGGCACTGACTCGCAGTTTCTGGGACGCACCAGTTGGGGTTTCGACCCGGCCCTGGAGTCCCTCCCTCCTATGCAGGCAAGTCAGCTACTCCGTGACCTGGGGCTGAGGTGGCCACCCATCCATTGCCCTGACCCTGGTATCCATCCTGCCTCACCTGGATGGCCCCCAGCCCCCAGCTCCCAGCCCCTAGGCACTTCTGACGCCTTGGGGATCCTCTGCACCCTCCCCTCTGAGAAGAGTCCTGAGCCTGCTCTGAACACACCACCCCCTGCTCAGAACCTGCCCTGGCTCCCTCTTGCCTGTGGAGGAAAGGCAGCCATGGGCCTCAGTTTTCTCAACTGCAAAACGGGTCTTCGGAGAGCATCGCCTACGCCCTAGGACTTCTGGAGGAAGGTGTGGGTGTCAGGGAGGAGCCTGTGCATGCTGGGCAGGTGGTGGGCACCTGGCAGGGTCTAGAAGTCCAGTGGGACCTGCTCCTGCCTCTACCCGCCACCCCCCCACCGCCACCCGGCACCAGAGCCTCTGCCAACCTCTTTGCCTCCAGACGTTAACATGTGCCCCTCGGCCAGTCAGGGCTGGCTGGGCAGGCACCGGGTGTGTGGTGGCCTGAACTGGCCTCAGGGAAGCTGCGGGAACTGGGCCAGGACCGGGGGTGCCCTTCAAGGTCCTCGGCCCCAGTTTCTGGTGTCCCTCCTAATGCCTCTGCCCACCCCCCCTGCTCCCATGTGGGCTCTGAGGGCAGAGGTGGGGCAGGCGGCACTTCTCGTGATCATCTGCAGGTGGGGAAACTGAGGCTCAGGAACGCAGAGCGGCCAGCCAGGCTCCAGCTGCCGGCTCAGGTTGGACAGGGCTGCCCAGCTCACAGGCTAGAAAATCAAGCCTGGGGGTGACTGACAGGGGTTGGAGTGGGGAGGAAGGGGAGCTGGGGGTGGGTGGCCCGGAGCCCAAGCCTGAGAAGCTGGGCAGGAAGGCTGGGGGTGCCCCCATAAGCTGACCCTGTGCCAGTTCCCTGGTAAGGCACAGTCGGGACGGAAGTTGGGGTGTCTCTTATGGAGAGGATTTGGGGTCAGGAGGGTGGGGAGTGAAGGCTTGGGGCTGAGGGACTGCATAGGGCAGGCCGAGTGCCTGCAGAAGCTGTGGGCCTGCTGGGACCGTGCCTGGTGGACAGGAAGGCGCCCACTCTGGGGGCAGGAGGGGCGAACTGGGTTGAGCAGGGGCAGAGGGTCTGGCCTCCTAAAGTCCCAGCTGCCAGGACCCTGGGCTCCCAGCAGAGGTGACTCAGCTGCCTGCCTGAGCGTGGAGCCTCTTATGTGAGTCACTGGCCAGACTGGCCACTGTGGCCCCAGGAGGCCAGAGCAGGGCCACCCTACGGAGCAGCCATGGGAGGGGCCCAGCCTTGGCCAGCTCAAGGGCTGGGAGGGCACTGGCCAGGCTGTCCTGGGGCCGAGGGTAGGGTGGGCAGAGCCAGAGGCAGCACCACAGAGCTGGGTCTCGGCCTCCCAGGTGCCCGCCTCTGTGTCTCTGGCCTGTGGGGAGACTGCCCATCCCCCCACCCAGTGACCCAGCCTTCAAGCCTCTGCCACAGGTCCCTGCTCTGCCACCCACTGCTGGGCAGGCGCCCCAGGGTGCTCTCCATGACGCAGGTTGCAACCTCTGTTTCGTTTGCCTCCTGGCAAGGCCCCAGGCTACCTGCACACGTGTAAACATACGTACATACACACACAGACACGCAAGCACGGAACCCGGTCAGACCGGTTCTACTTGGTCGGCTCCTGGCCTGTGCAGCGCCCCTCCCCTGGGCCCAGCCTCAGTTTCCCACCTGAGGCCCTTTCAGGCCAGGCCCCAGAGGAGCCTCACAGCTGGGGGAGCGAGCAGCAGGAGGGGCCGTGGAGACCCTGCGGCCACCTCCCTCCCCGGCATGTGGGCCCTTCCAGCCCCGGGGCCTCGCGCTTGTCCTTCAGCCTGAAGGTCCCCGAAGGGGCCTCCAACAACCCCGAGCAGCCAGGGACCCCTCAGGCTCCATGGCAGCTCCCAGCCAGGTGCCTGCGAACCACTTAGTGAGCTGGTCAGAGGACTCATCCATCAACAACGCAGCCCAAGCCCGGGCCCACGGCTCACCCTGCTCCCCACGTCCCCTGTGCTGATGGTGAGACCTACCCGTTGGGCTATCCCTGTCCGAGGGGTGCCTGGGGGAGCTCTGTGCTCGGGGCTGGACACTGTGGGCATCTGTGTGGGCAACGATCGTGTGCACGCAGGGTGGGTGTGTGTGAGCCCACCTGTGCCAGGGTGAGGATGGTGAGTGTGAGGATGCCTGCGGGCCCCCATGGGTGCTGAGTCATGGTCTGGAAGGGCCATATGGACCCGTGTGGACCCATGTACCTTGACCAGCAGCCTGTGATCTGCTTGACCAGCAGGTCTGAGAGCTGTTCTCCCCAGAAGGGTGCACCTGGCCCTCCCCGAGCCCAGCTCTCCACTGCAAAGTCCAGTAACCTGGACACCCAGACAGTTGCCTGTGACCAACCTCACCCACAGGCTCGGTCCCCTGCCCAGTGTAGTTGGGCCACCACCACCACCACTGGACAGCAGAGCTGCCCAGTGAGCAGTGCCCAGCCCTGGGCAGGACAGCCAGCACCCAGGGCCTGCACCTGCCCCTAGGACGCTCTGACCCACTCGAGTTATTTGAGATGACCATCCTCCCAGGCCCCCTTCTATGGGAAACCTGCTCCTTGTGGCCCAAAGAGGCTCTGCTCTCCAGACCCCTCTTGCCCTACTTAGGGTGGTTGGTGGGGAAGGTCCCGGCCTTGGGGACACCTGGTCTGGAAAATTGAGCTTGAAAGCGTAAGAGGGGCATCGAGAAACCCTAATCCTGCAACCCTGGGAAATGGCCAGGCCCAGAGGGTAGCAGGGCCCTGGGTGTCAGGAGTGTGTGCAGGGGGCCAGAATGGCGGCAGGCTAGGGAGACGCAGGCCTGGGAGTGTGGTGGAAGGGCAGGGGGTGGCACAGGTGAGGGGGGCGAGGGCAAGGTGGTCGGGAGAGCAGGGGGTGTGGACAGGGTGGGGATGTGGAGGCAGGCGGTGAGGATGGGATCATGGTGGGGGCTGTGTGGGTGGGGGTCGCTAGGTGGGG
Organism: Miniopterus schreibersii; assembly: GCF_964146895.1. Classification (NCBI taxonomy): domain Eukaryota; kingdom Metazoa; phylum Chordata; class Mammalia; order Chiroptera; family Miniopteridae; genus Miniopterus; species Miniopterus schreibersii. The sequence continues at coordinate 187,240,606 of NC_138102.1, read as the reverse complement.
TGGGGTGGATGGAGGTGAGGGGCAGGGTCATCCGAGGACACAATAGGCCCTTGTCCGGCTGCCAGGCGCCCTGAGCAAACACACGCCCTGGGCTGCTGCACACCGTGTCCCGGGACTGCCAGCCGTGGCACAGGGCCAGGGCAGAGCGGTGCCCACCTGTGGCTCTGGGTCAACCTTGTGCACCCAGCTGGGCTCCTGCACCGCCGCTCCGCAGGCCAGGCGCTCCTGAGGCCCTGGCAGGAGCCCTTCTCACGGGACGGACATGGGCTCTAGTGTCCCAGGGCCTGGCCATCCTGGCCCACAAGGTGACTGGACCCAGAGGCCAAACACCCCAGCCGGAGGCCCTGCTCAGGCAGCACAGGCTCACTCGGACACCCCCGTCTGTGCCCCGGATGGGCAGGGGCAGATGGGCAGAGAGACTGACCCTAGGGGTGGGGTAGGCACAGGGCTGAGCACCTTCCCTCTGGCTCACAGCCCTGGAGGCAGCCGAGAAAGAGGCCTGGCCCTCCCCACCCCCACACATCGCTGGTGCAGGAAGCCAGGAGGGTCCTTGGCTGGCCCGGGCTTCCGAGGGTGGGGCTGGGCATTGAGGTTGCACCTGCTGTCAAGTCCCAGGTCAGCCTGGGTCTGCAGCTGGGCAGAAACGGGGTCTCTCAGCTGCCACTCATTGTGGGGACGGGGGCTGCATGACCCAAAGGGACCCAGCAGGGCAGTCTTGAGCCCAGGCCCAACCTTGGACAGGTAATAGGTCTAGAACCTACTCCAGAGGCTGGTAGGGCCCCAGAAGGGTCATTTGCATGACAAATGGGTTCCCTGGAAGGCCCTGATGCGGAAGAAGCCCGTGTGCCGTCCACGCCTCTGCGTGCACGAGTGTGGGTGTGCACGTGGGTGCCTGCGGACACGTGGCCTGACCGCCTTCTCCAGGGGCACGCGGCACCCCGCCTGCATTGGGCTGTGCAGCCACCCCAGCAAGGCCATCCCTGCAGGCTGGCTCCCACACACCTGTGCCCCTCAGCTGCAGGGAAGTCCTACCCCATTTGGGCCTCAGAGCATTTCCTCACCTGTTAGCAAGACCCCACCCAGGCCAGAGATGTCCCTGCCCAACCCTCCCATGTCCCTGTGCCTTGGTGGTGCTTCTGCAGGTCAGTGACTGGGCCGGGCCTGCCCTAGAAGGGCCACTGCCCCACCCTGTGGGCCTGCAGGGCTATGGGGCAGGTAGGGGGATTCTGAGCAGACAGCAGGAGCTTCCTCCCAGGTTCTCAGTCCCAGCCTCTGGGATGGGGTGGAGGTGGGCAGACCTGGCCAGGCTGGGTAAGGGAGGTGGCAGGACCTGGGGAGACCAAGGGTGGGGAGGACACCTGCCTGGCTGCCAGTTCAGGTGGAGGGAGAAGGTGAGCCTGGATGGGATGTCACTGGGAGGGGGTTTGGCTGCAGGGGGGTGGTCAGGTGAGGCTGGGGACCTGTGGGGAGGTGGAGGCCTTGCTGAGTTCTGGGAGGGCGGGCTCGTCACTGGGGCCTTCGTCACGCGAGCTCCCTGCTCTCTGCAGGCCCATGCACGCGAAACAGTAAGAGATCTGGGTGCGATCCTCGCTGGAGGGAAGAGCCCTCTAGGCCAGCACAGCCTACAAACTTGGTGGGTAAGTGAAAGTAGCAGAAAACAGGTGAAATTAATTTTAACGACTGATCTTATTTAACCCGAAATCTCCAAAATAGTATCATTTCAACATGCAATGAGTATAAATAGGCATCAGTGACAGTTTTCACCTTTACTCCTACTAAGGCCTCACCCCTCTGCTCCTCCCACGTGGCGGCCAGGCCGGGAGGGGCCCACGTGGGCCGTGCAACAAGGGGCCCTCGCTGGAGTCCTGGAGGCTGTTAGAGGCAGAAGCCCCCTGAAGACCCACTGGTCGCCCCCGTCATCCCAGGGCGCCTTTGAGTTCCCAAGCCCGGGGCTGGAGGCCTTTGGAGGTGGTAGGGAGACATGCCCAGAAATTTGCTTTTTTAAAAATACACATAATTTAGTGTTTAAATTGTTAAATGCAACTTACATGCAGAAGAGTGCACATGTGAAGTTTCAACAACAGTAACGGCCCCTCAGGGCCTCGCCAGGCCCTCAGCGGCCTCTCGAGTCCCCCGTGCCAGCGCCAGCCTTATATTTACCACCCGTGTATGCGCCTGGAGTGCCTTGTGCTCGTGGTGTGCCTCCTGGGCATGGCGTGCCTTGTGGGCGTGGCGTGCGTGGCGCCAAGGCCTGGACACTGGAATGACACAGCTCGTGTTTCGTGGCTCCTGGGGCTGTGCATTTGGTTCTCGTGGGAACAGTGGAACAAAGCACCAAACATAAAATTTGCCACGTTGCTCAGTGCACAGCTCAGCGGCATTAACTACGCTCATGTTGTGCGGCCGTCACCACCATCCTCTGCAGAACCTTCCACCTTCCACACCGAAGCTCTGCCCCCAGTAAACACTCTCCCCACCCCCACCCCCAGCCCCCGGCTCCCACCCTCCTCCTTCCTGTCTCTATGGATGTGACTCCTCTGGGGTCCTCACATATGTGAATCCTACAGTATTTGTCCTTCTGTGTCTGCCTCGTCACTGAGCGGTGTCCTCAGGGCTCATCTATATTGTAGCAGGTGTCAGGATTTCCTTACTTTTCAGGGCTGAGTAATATTCCACGTGGAATATTCTTTCTTTCTTTTTTTCATTTTGTTTGCTAATTCTCACCTGAGTATATTTTGTTCCATTGATTTTGTAAGAACCTGCAACTGGGGTACATGCCCTGGATAGGAATCAAACCAGAGACCCTTCAGTCCGAGGGCCATTGCTCTAACCACTGAGCCAAACTGGCCAGGGCCCTCCCTTCTTTCTTTAAAAAATATTTTTATTGATTTTTAGAGAGAGAGGAAAGGAGAGGGAGAGGGAGAGGGAGAACATCGATCAGCTGCCTCCTGCACCCCCACGACCCCCCCCCCGGGGATGGATCCCACAACCCTGCGGCATGAGCCCTGACCGGGAATCGAACCAGCAGCCTTTTGGTGCACAGGATGACGCCCCACCCACTGAGCCACCCCAGCCAGGGGAAATCCCTCCCTTCTTGACACGCCTGTGGGTCCCTCCCGAGACCTGGGCACGGGGCCTGAGAGTCACAGGTAGGGAGGTCCTGGAGAGTCAGGTGGCCCTCATGCCCCTCCAGCTACACAGTCCCACCCACCGGCCAGCCCCATGGTGGCAGCTCTTTCAGGGGCTCTGCTCTGGGGGCAAGTACCTGAGGGGTGCTTTTTAGGGGGGTGATTTTCAGGCTCAGTGCTCAAAGCTCCTGAGGTTATGTGAAGGGCTTCCCCCACCCGGCACCCCTCCAGGCATGAGGGGCCAGCCTCCTGGTCTCCCTGGGCCCCCTTGGCCTGCACCTGGTGGGCAGCAGACGCTGGGACCCCACGCAGGAGCTGCCCCTTCTCCCGTCACCTCCTGCTGTGCCCGTCAGCCCAGACCTGGGAGAGGCTGACACTGGGTCTGGGGCTCCGGTGGGTGATGAGGCCTGTACCCTGCCTGCCCTGTGGTCCAGGGCAGAGGAGTGAGTTCCCAGGGGGCTGCCCCATGCCCCTCGGAGCCCAGCCTGGCCCCGCTGCTCCGGGCAGGACTGAGTCAGACGCCGCCGGCTGCGGCAGGAACAGCTGTGGCTTTGTGTCCTCGGCTGGCGGAGGCAGGCGGCCTCACCGCCCAGACCCCCTGGCGCTGCCTGTGGCTTCGGGAGTTACGTGCACAGCATTCGGGGATGCTTCTCTTCCCCCACAGGCGGCCTCTGTTTGCTGGGGGGTGAGCCGGCTTCCACACGCCTGGGGTCCTGGGCGCAGACGGGGCGGCTCGGCCTCCTCGCCCAGCTCTCCGCCTGCCCCTTCGCTCGCTCACTCGCTGACTCACTCCGTCGCTCCTCCACTCAGTCGCTCACCATTCTCTCTGGGGGCCCCACTGGGGGCCAGGCCCACGGTCAGGTCGAAGGAGGGAGGGCAGTGGCCGGACAGGCAGGCAGGTTTATCCACTTACCACTGGACAGGGTGGACACCTTTCTCAAGAGTCTATGGGTCTGCAGGATTCCGGGTGACTGGACGGATGGATAGATGGACACACGGATGCCTAGGTGCCTGGCTTGGGGTTCTGGCTGAGGTGTCCCTGAAGCAGTCACCTGATCAGGGCCCCTGGGTGCCATCCTCCTTGCTCCGACACACGCAGCACCCAGCTGGCCAAGGTGGCACCTCCAGGGGGGCTTCAGCAGGCTGCGGCTGTCCCCTTGTCCAGGGAGGACATGCCCATGTCAGCAGGCCAAGGCCTGGACACAGGGAACGTGACACTGGACCCAGACCACGGGCAACAGGTCCAAACTCAGGCCGCCGCCCTGAACCCGGCATTCCGACCCAATCCTCGGAGCCACCCTCTCTCACAGCCCACCCCGGGCTCTCTGCAAATGCTAAGTTCAAATACACCCTGAACCTGACCACTGCTCACCCTCCCCACTGCTCAGGCCCCTCATTCCAGGCCAGGATCTCCACAGCAGGCCCCACCCGGCACTACGCAGCAGCAGGGGGATCCCTTAGCCTCGGCCAGATCGCCACCCCTCTGCACAGAGCCCACAGGCTCCCACCCACAGGAGAGAAGCCATGCTTTCCACAGGCCTCGTCCACGTCTCTTCCCAACGCCCTGACTCCCTGACCTCCAACACAGTAGGCCAGTGCCACGGGGGTCTTGGACTGGCCATCCTCTTGCCCCCATCCAGGGTCCCATATCCATGGGGCCCCTCTCTCACCTCCACCAGGGCCCCCTGGCACCCAGCACTCCCCAGAGGTCAAGGTGGGCAGCAGAGGGTGGGCAGGTGAGGGGCAGGGGTCTCCTGCGGGAACCTCAGCCCCTTTAGGTCCACCTGTCTTCTGTGTCCCAGGGCCAGTCCTGATGGTGCAGACCCAGATGCCGGGCCGTAAAAGTCACTGGTGCCCAGTTGCCTTTGAGCTTGGGAGGGTCACTCTCCAGGCCTCAGCTCCCTACCCCCCTGGCATGAATCGGGTCAGCACCCCTCTTCTTTTGTTGGTTGAACCCAAGAAAGCACAGTAGAAAACCCCAGCACAGCTTGGATGGGGGTCCAAACACCGGCCGCCACCAGCCTGAGGAAGGTGCAGTACCAGGATGTGGGGAACAGGGGTCAGCTGTCCAGACCTGGACAAGGCCCCCCCTCCCCGGACAGCATCACGTGTTCTCCACCCCCAGTGACGCAGCTGGGTGTGGACAGGTGAGGACAGGTGAGCAGGGAGGAGGCAGCTGAAAGGCACCTGCCAGGGACCGGGATCCCAGGGCCTGCCCAGCCTCCTGTGCGCCTGACTTCCTCTCTCCCTCACTGCCCCGACACCCTTCCTAGGCCGTCCTGTGCCTGCCCGCCCCCCACCCAAAGGACCAAGGTCACAGAGGAACCGGCTCTGGCCCACGGGAGCCACACTGGACACCAGCAGGTGGGGGCCACTCAGTCAGAGAAGCCCTGGGCGGGGGGTGGGAAATGTCGCCCTGCCACAGTGCTGGCCCAGCTGCACCCAGTGCCAGGCACCCGGTGGCACTTCTCAGCTGCACTAGGCAGGGTGACCCACGCAGGCCAGCTCCGGGCCAGTGCCCAAAACAGGGGCGGGGGGTGAGCCAAGTGGGCCTCCTCCACCTCCCCACAGCAGATGTGGGGGCAGAGGCAGCCACTCTTACCCTGCCCATGGGGACGGGGTGATCGTGCTGATGATTGGTGCCCATGTGTCTGTTTGTGGGCTGCGCATGTGACTCACATGTGTGTGCATGTGACCGCGCGTGTGTGTGTATGTGAGCACACACACGTTCACACTTGCCTACGCTGTGGTGGGTTCTGCTGGTGACAGTGTGTGGGCCACAGGCTGGATGTTGGCCCGGGCGGCAGTGACATAATGACCGCTAACACCAAGACCCTACCTGGCCCTCGGGCTGGAAGGGGAGAGGAAGGGGCAGTGCACAGGGGTGGGAGGGGCCTGAGGCTGTCCCTCCCTGCCGTGCCCAGCTCTGCTCCTCACCCTGTACCCCTTCCCCACACCTGCCTGGCACTGCCCTTCTCTGTGCTCCTTGGATCTTGGGTCCCATGTCGGGTTGTTGTGACCTAAGAGCCCCCCCACCCACACGCGTGTTTCCTGGCTGTGGCTGGCCCGCAGCGTGGGACTGGTCGGCAGTGGGTTTCCTGGTGGGACTCCGGCTCCAGGGTGACAATGCTCAGAGGGCCTGGCCGGCACCGGCAGGTGCTTTCCGGTATCTGTCCCCATGTGACCAGGGGGCCCGTGCGGGAGAGAGCAGCCTCCAGGTGACCCCCCCATCACAGGTTCAGCACTGACAGCAGCTTTGCCCCAGAGCTAGAAGCCTGGGCCTTACGGTCAGAGGGAAACATAGACAAATGGACAAACAGGCAGCTGGTGGCCGGCAGAAGCTGCTGAGAATCGACGGAAGCTGGGGCGGGCGGGCGGCGGGTGGCCCGGCGGGTCCTGGAAATCCTCGCTTCCTGTTTTCCCAACAAAGGGCCTCTGTCGCCCCAGGAAGGCCACCGGCCAGCAGCAGTGGACTCGCCTTTTCCGCCTTTTCCATAAACAGGGTTGTTTTCCTTTTCTGTTCTTGGCACAATAACAACGCTAACTGAGCCCCCATCCTGGCCCGGGCACCACCAGCCATGAGGTCCTGAAGGGGAGGCGCTCCTGGGATGAGGCCCCCAGGGCAAGCAGGGGACAGGAATTCAGTGCTGCCTGCCTGTGTGAGGCCAACCCAGCCCTGGGGTCCACTAGTGCTGGACAGTCAGGGTGGGCGGGGTCTGTGCAGAGTCGATGCCTCTGTGGGGCTTGGCAGGGTCCTGTGACCCTCAGGGCCTGACCCAGCAGCACCCAGAGGAGGGACAGGACTGAGTCCACACAGAGCCTGGGTCTCCTGGGAGGGGCAGCAGGGGTCAGGGCTTCCCTCTGGGTGGCTCTCCCTCCAGGCTGGCTGGGAGGGCTGCCCCCGGGTGCTCAGCCAGATGGATACTATGGTGCCTGCTCCATGGAGAGAATCTTTGATGTGCCAAAGCCTCTGAGTGGGACCCAAGGGAGTAGACCTGCATCCTGGGGAGGGGTGGCCAGACCAGACCAGCAGAGGAGGAAGCAAGGGCTAGAGTGCCTGCTCCAGGCTCCTCGGCCGAGCGGCCTTGAGCAGTGAACAACACGGGGATGGAAACAGCTGCCCCTCGCGAGCCCTGGCTCTGGGAGGACCGGTGAGGGGTGCAGGGCCAGGCTCAGGGGAGGGCAGCTGGGGCCGTGTGCGCGGCCCTCGGTGCCTGGCCGTGGAGGGAGCAGGAGTGGGCCCAGCGCCCGGGTGTGCACGGCTCTGAGTGGGCCAGTGTGCAGGCGTGTGTGGGTGATTGTGTGTCCCGGGCAGCAGGGCCTGGCCTGTGTGAGGGGCTGGGGGCTATTTATAGCAGTTCTGGTGACGACAGGAGCTATTAATAGTGAGGGTGGAGGGTGAATGGACAATAGGCCTCTGGGTGGGAGCGGGGGCCATCCTCAGCCGGAGACACCGGGGGCTGGCACGCCAGCCCTCACCCAGGCAGCCCGACAAGGGCCCGTTCTCCCGTCAGCAGCTGGGGCAAGGTCTGGGGCTTACCTAGGGCAGCCGGCTGGGGGTCCCAAGCTGGTGCCCCCCCCTCCCCCCCCGTGCTCTTTGGGGAGCTGAGATCAGAAGTGAACTTGACACAGGGTCCTGGCAGCCAGGACAACTGGGCGTCCCAGCAGTAAATGGGTGCTCAGCTGGGCCTCTGGGCCACACCAAGGGATGGGCGTGGAGGGGGCGGGTCGGCTCCCCACGTCTAGGCTGGTGAGGCCTCCCCTGTTGACTGACCATTCTCCCGGGGTGCCCAGGCGGGCCCCACCACGAGGGTGCAGGTGAGGCGGGGGACACCTCCCCAGGTCTTCGCTTCCTTCCTGTCCCCAGATCCACCAGGAGGCGCGCCCCCTCCTTCCCTGAGGGCGGGCTGCGTCCAGGGACCCCCAGCGGGGCCGCCACCCTCGGGAGGGAGGGGCTCGTGCCCCGCGGGGACCGGCCCTGTCGCCGCTCCCCCGGCTCCCCAGCCCCCCGGGGGCAGGGCCGAGTCCTGGGGCGCGGGGCGGGAGGGTCGGCGAGCCCCAGCGCCCAGACAGGCGCCGCCAGGCCGGACCGACGGGCGCACGCCCAGGCGGCGAGGCGCCGGGACACCGTCACCCAGGCCCCGCAGGGCACGTGGGGGTCCCCCGGTCGCACACGAGGCAGGAGTCCCGGGGCCCCCACTCCTGCAGCCAGCAGGGGCGCGGCGCCCAGCCGGAGCCCACGCGGAGGGACGACCGCGGCCGCCCGCGCTCCCAGCGCCGACCCGCCCCCGTGACGTCACGAGGCGCCCCGCGCCCCGCCCGCGGCCACCTGTCGCCCGGCGCTTTCCAGGAAGGTCGCGGCCCTGCGCGCACGCGCCGCGCCGGCGTCGGAAACCCCGGGTTTTACCATCAGCGTCATCGCCGCGATCACTATGGTCCCGGAATGGGGGTTCCCGGCGCCGTGGGGCGCGGGCGGGGAGGGGCGCGGGCCGCCCGGACCCGGGACCACAGGCCGCCACTGCCCCCGCCCCGGCCCCCGGCCCCTCCCGCGGGGACAGCCGAGCCCCCCCTCCCCGGCCCCCGGCCCCTCCGCGGGGACAGCCGGGCCCCCCCTCCCCGGCCCCCGGCCCCTCCGCGGGGACAGCCGAGCCCCCCCTCCCCGGCCCCCGGCCCCTCCGCGGGGACAGCCGGGCCCCCCCTCCCCGGCCCCCCGCCCCCCGGCCCCTCCGCGGGGACAGCTGGGCCCCCCCTCCCCGGCCCCCCGCCCCCCGCCTCCGGCCCCTCCGCGGGGACAGCCGGGCCCCCCCTCCCCGGCCCCCCGCCCCCCGCCTCCGGCCCCTCCGCGGGGACAGCCGGGCCCCCCCTCCCCGGCCCCCGACCCCCCTCCCGGCCTCCGGCCCCTCCGCGGGGACAGCCGGGCCCCCCCTCCCCGGCCCCCCGCCCCCCGCCTCCGGCCCCTCCGCGGGGACAGCCGGGCCCCCCCTCCCCGGCCCCCGGCCCCCCCTCCCGGCCTCCGGCCCCTCCGCGGGGACAGCGGGGCCACCTCGGGCGCCGCCCCTTCCCGGCAGCGCAGCGCGTCGCTTCCCGCCCTCGGCCGAGGCCCCGCCCAGCGAGGCCGAAACCTGTTCGGCGGGGGCGGAAAAGGGGGGCGGTGCCATCTCCCCGAGGCTGCGGGGGTTGCGGGGCCGGGAGCCGGGGTCCCCGGGGGCGCAGAGGCGGGGCGCCCGGGGGGGCGGGGCCTGGGGCGGGCAGGGGAGGGCGGAGGGGCTCCCTGCGTCGCGGGCCCCCGGAGGCTGAGCTGCCCCGGTGCCCGCTCCCCCCTCCCTCGGGGGCGGCGGCCCGGATCCCAGGTCCGAGCGAGGGCACCGAGGCCGGCGGCCCGGGCGCTCTGCGGCCTGCAGGCCTGGGGCGCTGTCCGGACCCCTGTTCCCCCCCCCCCCCCGCCTTCTTGGCTGGGGGACGGATGTGGTCAGACGCCCTTTCCCGCCCTCGTCCATTCAGCCCCGCAGGTGGGTGGGCGCAGAAAGACCCTAGTCCTGGGTGCTGTCCGCCGGCTTAGGGCACAGGGTCGCCACGCCGCAGGGACGGCGGCCAGTGCCAGCCTCGGGGGCCCGGCTGGTGACGTCACCTGGAAACTTCTCTAGCCGGAGCCCACAGGAATTGGAAGGAGGGGCCTCTGAAAAGGTGGGCACCCCACCCTTCGGGCCAGGCTGGGCCCTTGCCCCTCGCTGGTGTGGAGCCAGCCAGCCTGGCGTCTGGGATGATCCCGGCCACAATGAGGGCTTTGAGGGGCCCCTGCAGTGGGAGGGGACAGGTGGCCTGAATGGCAGCCTGTCCCCGAAGAGGCCCAAGGCTGGTCCCACCCAACCACAGTGCGGAGGCTTCTGCCCCCATTGCTGCCCACAGGCCCGAGGGCTTCTGTGCCACCCACCCCCAGCCCAGCCCCTGGCTCCAGTGCCTGCCCACCCCAGGGTGCATTAGGCTGGCTGCGGAGTAAAGATCCCCAGCGAAGCTAGGCCCTGACCTCCGGTTACCCTCTTACTGCCATCCTGTCCCTAGTGGTGGGCTGCAGTCCACACCCACAGGCGAGCCTGCCTCCGTGGCCCTGGCACCCACGGGGTCAGCAAGGAGCAGGCAGAGCAGAGGTGGGAGTGGGTAGTGTAGGAGGAACCGAGAGCAGACCTGGTGGGGTTCAGGAAGGCTGGGGGACAGGGAGAGCATGTGTGTGCTGAGAATGGTGGCTGAGGACAACTCTTCAGGACCTGGGCAGTGGGGAGTGAGGGGCCAGGGAGGGGGTCACCCACAGAGGGTGGCCCTGGGCCCAGGACCTGGGGAGCTGGTGCGGTGGGGGAGGCACAGGCTTTGGTTGAGGGCTGCTGGGGGGCAGGAGTGGGATGAGGGAGCACCCAACTGTGTGGCCAGGACTGGGTGGCCATGGCTCTTGGGGGCGGGAGAGGAGGTGGGGTGGGAGGTGGATGGGACGTGGGGTGTGAGAGGAGCAGGATCTGTCTCTAACTGCTGGGACCTCACCTGTGGCCTCTGCAGGGAATCCGGCCCCTCATCTCAGGACATCTCTGAACGGCTACCCCTTCATGCTCCCAGGGGTCAGCTGAGGACCCACTGCCTGTCTGGGAACCAACTGGACAGGCTGAGCCAGGGTAGCCCTGGTGGTGAAGGCAGAGACAATGAGCAGTTGGCACAGCTCTCCCTGGGGAATGGGAGGGGACCGCACTAGCTGGGCAGGGTCCGGGGTACAGGGTGATGATGTCATTTAGGGGCTACCTTTGTCCCCTGTTGCTCTGGGAAAGGATAATGGGGTGGGGGAGACCAGGAGGATTGGTAATCAGAGGAGCCAGCTCCCGAGGTGAAACCCCAGCCGGGTGGCTGCTGTGTCCCTCCAGGGGCTGGCTGGAGGGAAGGGGCACACGGGGAATGACTGCTAACCCTGGGGCCTCGGGACCCAGCAGCATGTCAGGGCAGGTAGGGGGAGCCCCTTGATAGTGGACTCTTTGCTGAGGTCACAGCGCTAGGAGGCTGGTGAAGGAGGTGGCGTGTCACAGCAGCCACAGCAGACGCGGATGAGGGCCTGTGGGCTGCTGGTGCCTCGCTGCCCTGTAGCCACCCCCAGGGCATCTGAGGTGGGGTGAGGGAGAAGGCACCGCACCTGGCTGACACTGGGCCACTCCCAGGTCGTCAGGTATGTGCTCCCAGGTAGCAGTCACCTGGCTGTGCCTTGGCCCGCCTGCCTGCCTGCCTGCCCCTTCCACAGTCCTGATCCCGGGAGCGGGACACTCCTGTTAACACTGGAGACTGGGCCTGGCCTCAGCACATCCTCTCTGGGACCTGGGCCCTCTGGAACCTGGGAGTCACCCCAAGTACCCTCCCTCCCACCAGAGCCTGCAGGACCTTTGCCGGGGCTCCCAGTTCATAGAGGGGCTGCCTTGCAGTCCCACAGCGCCCCCTGCTGGCCATACACATTCCTCTGGCCCCGGAGCCAACTAGGGTCTGGATCCTCCATGGTGTGGCCCCACTGCTCCCCAGGCTGGAGGGGAGGCTGCCAGAGGTGAGGATTCCTTCCACACCAACCCCCCCCATAGCAGGGCCAGATTCCACAAGAGGGACCCAATATTCAAGCCCCTGGAACCCAGGCCCTGCTCTGCAGCCTACAGACCCTTAGCCATGTGGTCCCAGGCGCCCTGCCTGAGCCCCTCGCCCTCGCCCCTGCCTGGCCAGGCAAGGTCCTGCTGGGGTCAAGTCCACCATTCCTGCCCAATCACATCACTGTCCACCCCCACCAAAGCCAGGTGGTGGTCTACCCCTGAGCTGTGGGCACCCTGTGTACCCAGGAGAAAGTGGAGGCTGGGGTCTCTCCAAGGAGCTGTGTCCCTTGCTGAGTGCAAGACAAGGAGGAGGCCGGGTGGGGCCTCACAGAGGGGCATGGCTGCAGATGGGCTAGGGCAGTCCTCTGAGGGGTTCAGCTGAGCAGATGCCCCAGTGGAGGGAGGGAGCAAGAGGTTCCAGACTTGGGGTATCGCCAGCGCAAGGTTCTAAGGTAGGACCTGCCTGGGAACTGCAGGAACCAGCTCAGCCTCTTGCTCTGGGGGGAAGGAGCAGTGAAGGGGCCAGGGAGCCCTAAGTGGGGGTCCCAGAGCAGAGCCAGTAAGGGCCATCCTGGTCTTGTCCCTCCCCAGGCCCCACAGTGTCCCTGGAAGTGGTCTAGGGAGGGCTGTGGCACAGCAGGAAGGCAGGGTTAGTGCCCCCTCAGACACCAAGGGCCAGGATGGGGCAGAGCCAGCTGCAAGGACACAGGCCCCTTTCCACTGTGAGGTGACTGTCCAGTTCCTCAGGACACCTACCAATGGCACTTGTAGGGGGCAAGGGACACCTGTGCCCAGAGCACTGGTGGGAGGGGGGTGGCTTCCCAGTGACCCAGCCATGCGTGGGGGGACAGTGCCACCCAGTGGCCACATGTCCCGTCCTGTGGCTTTCCACAAGGACCTGAGATTCTCTGGGTTCCAGCAGGAAAGGGGGTCAGTTCTGCACCCTGGGCACAGGACCCAAGCGGACCTGACTCCACTGGGAGCTGGCCCTGGGCCACCCACCTGCCCTAGTCACTGGCACAGGTTGGGCTTCTGCCCCCCTCCTGGGAGTCAACTGGACCAACCCTCGTCCCCGAGGGAGCTCTGGCTGGGGCCTCCCTTCTGGGCCTCCATTGTCCACCCTGTCAGCACCTCCACCAGCACCAGGCCCCATTAGGCACCCCCCCCCCCGCCTGACCCCAGGTCATGGTGGCTCTCCTCCAACCCCTTCCCCACCCAAGGGGCTTCCACGCCCTCCCGGCTCATCAGTGACCCACACCCTTGGCCATCACTCCTCTGGTGTCGACCTCTCCCACTACCCGCTCTGCTACAATGGGCTGATCCAGCCACTGCCCCTAGGCCTATGCTGCAAGTTGCCCCCGCCGAGCCAACCAGTCTCCAAGTCCCTGTAGGAACTTGGGGATACCTGGCTTGGAACTGGAAGCTTTGTCCCACCACACAGATGGACACAGACACAAAGCTGAGATGCAGAGGGCGGGGAAAGCCAGAGGCAAGACTGCCCGAGTGGGGTGCGGCCCCTGCATGGGACCAGCCTGGTCTTCTCTCGGTGCATCTGAGCCCTGGGGGCTGGAGCAGAGGCTGTGGTCCGACTGTTCCACTGACCTGAGAACATGAGGGGGGTCGATGGGTCTCCCCACGAGCCACAGCCTCAATGCCACAGCCTCTCCTTTCTCAGTATTTCTGTTCCTCGCTGAGAAGCTGGCCTGGGTTTACACCTGGTGTTTTTCTCCAGCGTACCCCCAAAGACGGCTGCCTTGCCAGAGGGCCCTTAGTCTGTGGAACCCTTAACTGCTCACTCTGCGGAGGGGGAGGAGGCATGTCCCACAGGTCGGGCCCTGAAACCACCTGGTTAAGATTTTAATTGAAGTTGCAGGCCTGAGGTGGGTGCCCTTGAGGTGTGCACGGGACGCCCTTGAGACAGTAGGATTGTCTGCCTCGGTTTCCCCGCAGAACTCGGGGGACCCCACATCTCACTGCTCTGGCAGAACTGAGCTGAATGGGGCAAACTCCATCTTAAAGTGTCCACACTTTTCAATGAGACAAATCCACACACTAGTTCTGGGCCTACCTTCAGTGGTTAATCACATTATAAAGAATGGTATCAAAATATACAAATCTGTTTAAGAACCAAAAATGCAGCTTTTGAAAGGGCCGAGTGAGCATCAACCGTCTGGAAGGCAGCTTCCCCCTCTGGCCTGGAGACACCGGCAAGTGCGCGGTCGGGCTGCCAGGGCTCAGTCTAAATAACTTAAAGGGCAGGTCTGGCTTCCACTGGACACACCTCACAAGTCTTCCCGGGAGGGCAGCTGAGCTGGGCTTTCCTCTGTGATGTCTGTCAGGAAACAAACAGATCATCCTGTAAAACACTGGACAAAAGGCCCTGAGGATGTGGCCACCAGGTCTTCCCTGCGACCATGGCAGTGTGTGCGGTGCCCATGGCCTTGGGAGTCGGCACTGTCCTCCCTCCAGACACAGTGGCCCCCCTGGCCCCCAGCTGGGGGTGTCTAGGCAGGACACGTGACTGGACGGCATTCCAGAGCCATCACGTGGCTGGGGGTATGGAGATGGCGGTCAGGAGTGGGTGAGGCAGCCCCGAAAGCAGCCTGTACAAGACAAGAGCCTGGGCAGAGGTGGGGGCCAGGGCAAGGAGGGGCCATAGCAGCAGATGGGAGAAGGTAGGGTGCAGGCCGGGAGCAGCTAGGTGACATGGGCTGTGGCCCGGCCTCTGCCCTTGAGCTCTGCTGACTGAGGGTTTCTGGTCCTGGGCACTCCAGGTCAGTGCCACGCGTGCATGTGGACTTGCTTTTCTGTGTCCTGCTAGGGACTTGGGAGCTTCTGGAGCCCGAGTCACATCTTACTCATTTGGGAAACGTCTGACCAGTGTCTTTTTGAACATGGACTTCCATGAGGCTGTCATGGGAAGGGCTGTGTCCCCCCAAAACTGTCCATGTCCCACCCCTGGGGAATGCAGCTACAAGTCCAAGACCACCAGCTTCCAGGAGCTGGGAGAGGCAGGATACCCCCCTGCAGGTTTGGGACGGAGCGCAGCCTGCGGAGCCCTGGGTCTGATGTCCAGCCCAAAAGAGGCGAGGCGGCACTCTGCTGTGGAAGCTGCGTCGGGGGCCCGGGAGCTCAGGCAGACAGTCTGCCGTGTCATCTTTCTCTGCAGCATCTGGTGATGTTCATGGCTCAGCGACTTCACTTTGCATCTCCCCACCTCCCGCCCCTGCAGGGCTCTGTCCCCACAGAGAAGTTCCACCCTCGTCTTCTAGGAACCCCGGCTGTCACCACCCAGGGACGCTTTCTGTGTGATTTTAACTTGGGAGTTCCCGGTGGTGCCCGTGAAACCCCACTGCAGAGGGGGCGGGTGGGCTGCATGGAGACCCCCCCACCACTCACCGTGCCTGGCTGGCTGCATCTGCACACAAGCGTCCTCAGTCTCCTCGAAGCCTTCGGGACACACGCAGACGTAACTCCCAGGGGTGTTGTAGCAGTTCTCATCTTTTCTCGGACATACTTTTCTCGGCAGCGAGCACTCGTCCACATCTGAAACAGCAAGTCCCCTGAGTGAGTCCCTATGCTTAGCAGACGCACCACAGGTGAGGTTCACTTAGGAGCACGAGGCCCAGAACACCACCGAGGGGGAGGAGCGAGGGGAGGGTTTAACTCCGGTCTCGGAGAAGGACTCTCCAAGGAGCAGGGGAATGCAGGCGGGGAGCCCGGCCCACTCCCTGCCTTTCTCCAGGTGGGTTCCAGCTGGGCCTCAACTGAGGCCATGCCGCCCAGGAGCTGACAGAAAACGTGGGTGCATGAGGCTGGACCAGCGCATGAGGGTGCGGGGCTCGCATTCGGTCACCAGCAGTGTGTGCACCTGGGGCACCTGGGTAGGCCCTTGCGTCCCCACCCACTGCTCCTGCATCTCCTGAGACCCCCAGATGCTTGGGAGGCCTGAGAAGCGGGGTATGCAGGAGAGCTTGTGCCCAGTGTCCCATCCCCATCAGCTCATGGCCGCTCTGCTCTGGTCCCTCTGGGAGGTTCCACCTGTGTCTGGCAGACGTGCACTGACCTGTACACTGGCCGTTCTCTTTTGTGTAGCCGGGGATGCACTCCTTACACTGTCCTGGGCCCTTCCCCGTGCAGCCCACACAGGTGGAGTCACATTCTAGAAATAGGAGGGAGACGGTGACAACAGCAGACTCACCTCCTGGAGACACGCTGGGGCCCTGATGCCCAGAACCACGTGTCCCTCATCTGTCCCTCACCTGTCCCGCAAGGGCTCACAGAGCACTTGGAATTTTGGAATTTAAGCCATGATGTCCCCTGAAGAGCTGAGGCCCAGCTTGGAGGTAAACCTCTTGTGGGGACTGTGTAGGGCAGCTTTCCTCAAAACAAACCTCAGGCTTGGTGACACTGCACAACTTGCTGCTAGGGGCTTAGTACTAACAGTGGAAGCTGCAGCGTCTCAAGGTCAAACAGGAAAAGCCCGCATTGTCCCTGACCCCGGGGCAGGCAGCCCTGCACAGGCACAACGGTTCTGGGCATACTGGGGCCCTAATACCCATGTTCCTGACCGAGCAATTTGGAAACTAATCCAGAAAAGCTGTGAGAGCATGAGAACTCCACCGATAAGGGTGTCTATGGTTTGCAACTAGGGAGAACCAGTCTGTTCCAACATCCAGAGTGTGGACCGCTGGGAAAACAGATAACGCCAAGATCATGACCACGACGTGGGAGGTGATGCACAGACAGGGTCACACCGAGGCCCCTGTCCAGCAGACAGGACTGGGAGAAAGCCTCAGGGAGTGAGTTAAATAGTGCCGGCTTCCTCTCCTTGGAATTGGTGATTTTTCTATGCTCTTCTTTACAACTTATTCGAATGTTCTGATTTTTCTACAGCAAATGCCCACCACTCGTGTGGCCACCTTGGACTTTGTAAAGTAGGTGGAACGTGCAGTTGCTGAGAAGCCACAGGGATGTTTAAAAGGGAGGGAGTGGAGCTGGCCCCCACCTTCGCAATGAAAAGAGCCGTTGCTGTTCTTGCAGTACTGCTGGGCGCTGCAGGGAGGTGTCTCTGCTGCACACTCGTCCACATCTGGAACCAACGCACAGCTGTGAGTGGCAGCCCCAGCCACCTTCAGGACCACAGAGCTGGTCACCCGGTACAGCCCATGGCCAGGGCTGCTTGGAGAAAGTGGCCGTGTCGAGGACACGCTTTGATGGTCATCCTCGGAGGCCTCCAGGGGTGGGGACTAGGGACCCTTGGTGCCACGAGGTGGGGTCGCTGCGAGGGACCAGTGCTGTGTGAGCACCTGGCTTCCCCATGGCCTCACACAAGCCCTGTGTATGGGCCGGGACAGGGTGGGGGTGCTTCCCCCCAACTGGACATGGGGTGCATGGCCCTGACCGGCCTCAGGCCATACAGCTCTGAGACAATGCCACTGATGCTGTGGTTCAGGGAGGGCCGCTGCCTCTACCTGCCGCCCCTCGGCCTGCCTGGGGGCCCGCTGGGTCAGGGCTCCAAGATGCTCAGGGCTGGTGAGCCTGTGCGCCCGGGCACACTGAAGCAAAGGAAAGGATGCCCCGGAGCAGGTGGTGGCCACAGGCTGGGCGGGCGGGGACAGATGGGAGGCAGGCCCAGGGCCTCAACTCCACGAGGCAGCAGAGCCCCGGGCAGGGGCAGGTCAGGAAGGCAGGGCCTCCCCTGCAGCCAGGTGGATGGGCCAGGCAGACACTGTGACTGCAACCTCACAAGAGTGGCTCTCCAGACCAAGGGGAGGTCTGTGACCAGCAGGACCTGCCTGCACTCCACCTGTGCCACTGTTCTGAGTCCCCACTAGTCAGAGACCATGGCTCCTACAACTGTGTCTTTTATGAAACCTGGGCCTGAGCTGACAGGACCACCCCAGGCCACTGACAGCAAGGATGACTGGTGAGGGC
Source organism: Miniopterus schreibersii (assembly GCF_964146895.1). Classification (NCBI taxonomy): domain Eukaryota; kingdom Metazoa; phylum Chordata; class Mammalia; order Chiroptera; family Miniopteridae; genus Miniopterus; species Miniopterus schreibersii. Next base: position 187,222,941 of record NC_138102.1, on the reverse strand, counting down.
CCACCTTCCGAGCCCAGGGTGTAGGCTGTGGAGGGTTGGAGGAAACCACAAGGATCCTTCCTGAAAGCTGCACACAGCATGTGCAACCAGCACACAGCATGTGCAACCAGCCCGTGGGCGAGACACACGTGTAAACCTAGGCCTCCATGCCCGGACCTTACACGTACCGTGGAAGACCAGTCACCTTCCCCATGGGGCTGAGGGTTGAAGGGAGCTCTCCCAGGAAGGGGTGGGCAGGCCCCACGGGGCACTGGGAGGATGGGGGCAGGGGGTAGGGGGAGGCCAGGCCCAGCAGCAGCCTCACCCATGCAGGCGCCGTCCTCCCGGGTCCAGCCCACCTCGCACTGGACACAGTCTCTGTTGGTGGGGCCCGTGCACAGCTTACAGGACTCGTCACAGGCTAGAAGGCAGAGAGGATGGCAGTCAACACGCAGGAACCCCGTTCTCAGCAAAAAAACAAAGCAAAGGTCAGCTTGGAAGTGAGGAATTTACGTTCAGCAGGACCAGGATAAAAACCGCAGGGAAGGGAGGTTCAGTTAGCGACGGAAAAGGTGCATGTGTGACTTGCAATGTTACGAGGGCTCCCACTGCCCACTAGTGGTAACTCGTCAGCAACAAGGGCAGCGAGGCAGCCATCTACAGCCTGGCTGGTGGGCCCCACTCTGCACCAACTCTGGGCAGGGGAAGGCCCAGGGGGATCGGGGAGCAGCCACACACAGGAACACATGGGGCAGCAGGGCAGCTGAGCCCAGCTGTCAGCTCCCTGCACGTCAGAAGCCTCCAGTGGTGACAAGGCCACCACTCATGACTACGGCTGTGGATTTATTTTATTTTTTAAAGATTTTTAAAATTAACCTTTAGAGAAATAGGAAGGGAGAGGGGGAGAGAGAGAGAGAAACATCAACTGGCTGCCTCCTACACGTCCCCCACCAGAGATCAAACCAGAAACCTGTGCATGTACCCTGATGGGGAATCAACCCCCAATCTTTCAGTGCACGGGACAATGCTCAGCCAACTGAACCTCACCAGCCAGGGCCAACAGTGAATTTATAACCACCCTGGGCAAGTGGTCAGCGTGTGTCAGAGGAGGGCATGCCCACATTACTGAATGGTCAGCATGGTCCACCACAGCTGAGAGGGTCTGTGTAACACACTGAGTGGGGAGCCCAGGTAATGGCCTTTGAAGATCAGACAGCAGCCCTGCACCAGCAGGGTAACCACCACGGTGTGTCCTCTAGAAGGGACCGAGGGCGAGGACACACGGTATGGCCTCCAGGTGTTCCAAGTCTCCTCTGTGCCGCCTCCCCATCCAGTCTCTTCAGTGACAGGGGCCAGGGCTCGGTGCTAAGCCTGAGTGACAGTAGGCACCCCGGGCCTCTGCACCCTACATTGCACCCAGGGACACCCAGGAGGGTACTCGAGGGCCAGGAGTCCTGCAGGAGAGGCCCTAGGGGAGTAAGCCCTGTGCCAGAACATGCCAGGCACCAGGTCATGAGAGAAGACCACTGTGGATGTCACAGAACTGCCGACCCCCAGGCCATCTCCAGAAGGGTCAGGAGAAAAGTGAAAGCTATTCAGGGATGGGATGTGCGACCACCATGCGCATCAGTCCTGTCTCTTTCCTTCACATGTCCCTGATGTCTGGGGTAGGAGATTAACAGATCCTTTGTCCCCACTTCTGCAGGGGCTCTGGGAAGGGCCACTCCTGCCACCCAGGCACAGGGCATGCCGCAGTACCTGTGCACACGCTGTGGGTCTCATTCCTCAGTGCGCTGAAGTAGCCGTCCATGCAGTCAGCGCACAGCGCCCCGCGGTAGCCCAGGTGGCACTGGCAGGACCCGTCGCCCTGTCTGCTGCCGTCCCCGCTGCAGTGGCCGTTCCCGCTGCAGGGCCGCTCAGACCCGCCCTGGCAGGCTGTGGGGACACACACCACGATCACTGTGCGCCCAAGGAGGCAGCCAGGGTACGCCCTCCATGTTCTTACACAGAAAATGCCACTCCACTCACTTGACACACAATCAAAAGAGCCTTTTGGGTTTTTTGCTAAAATCCAAACCCTACTTTACCCCTGAAACTAGCGTGACTCTCTGAGGAACATGTAGCCTGCGAGCTTGGCGAGGGCATCTGGGCAGCCTCACCTGAAACACGGGAGGGGATGCTCACCTCGGGGGGAGGGGAACCCGTGGGACAGCAAGATGGTCCCCCTGTGACCGCAGGTCACCGGGAAACCAGGAAAGGCAGGCAGGAGGCGGCTTTGGCCAGTGAGGGGGTCTTACCTCGAAAACTGTGTCATGTTATCCGGCTGACCATGTGAGTGACTTGGGTAATGCCCACAGCAAGCCGTGGCTTAGCCCTGACCCACCCACTGAGGCTGAATGCGGTGTGTGCAGCCCGACAGACGTCCACTGGCCCTGGCCTCTCACACACAGGCCTTTGCTGTGAGCGGAGCTGTGCTGGGGCCACAGATCTCCCCGAGGTAACGTACCAAGGCAGTCTGGCCCGTAAGTTCCCGGAGAACAGCAAACTTTCAGCGTTTTCACACAAAACCACTCAAATAAGTCAGGGTAATCCTTCTTCCTAAGGATTTAAGAAGTGCTTGTTTAGCCTCACACAATAGGCTTCTTCAAAGCGAAAACACAGCTTCCTGTAGTACCAGGTGCCCTGAAACCCCGGAAGGGGCAGCCAGGTGGGAACACCCTCTCCCCGCTAACTTTCTCGTTTTGATCATTACACTAAGGTCATCAAAAGGGGTAACAGGGGTAAGAGAGAGGACAGGCGTGGGGAAGCGCTCTCTACTGCTTTTGTAACGTCTCTAAAACTGAAATTATTTCAAAATTAAAAACTGCCCCGGCCAGTATGGTTCAGTGGTTATAGCATCCGCCTGGGCACTGAAGGGTCAAGGGTTCGATTCCCAGTCTAGGGCATGTACCTGGATTGCAGGTTCAATCCCTCGCCCAGGCCCTGGGCACATGGGGGAGGGAACCGATTGATGTGTTTCTCACATCAATGTTTCCCTCCTTCCTTCCACTCTCTCTAAAAATCAATGGAAAAAGTATCCTCCAGGGATGATTAACGACAACAAAAACAAATTGTTTGTGGTGGTTTCAGTGACCCCGGGAAGGAGCCCTGGACACTCACAGTGACAGCCACCAGGCCTCCAGCTGCTCCTCGTGCTCCTCCACCAGGCGGTTGCATTCGAAGTCGCTGCTCTGGCACAGGCTCTCCACGATCTCCAGGAGGCGGACCTCGCTGCAACGCAAGGCCAGCTCCGGGTCAGCACCTGGCCAGCACCGAGTCAGCTCGGAGCCAGCACCCGGCCAGCACCGGGCCAGCTCCGGGCCAGCACCTGGCCAGCACCGAGTCAGCTCCGGGCCAGCACCCGGCCAGCTCCGGGCCAGCACCGGGTCAGCACTGGGCCAGCTCTGGACCAACACCGGGTCAGCTCTGGGTCAGCATCGGGTCAGCTCCGGGCCAGCACCCAGCCAGCACCGGATCAGCTCCGGGCCGGCTCCGGGCCAGCGTGTCCCGCCGGGGCCATGCACAGGGCCGACGCCGGGGCGTCAGGGGGCCTCTCCATCCTCAGGGTGACGGCCGGAGCGGAGGGGTCCCGGGAGAAGCCCCGGAGCGGGGGCCGCGGGCGGCGCCCACCCACCTGAACTCGTACTTGGACAGCGACTTCTCCTCCCAGGCCGTGTTGCCGCCGCCGAAGTTCTTCCTCGCCGTGTCCGCCATCCCCTGCGGGCAGAGGGGGGCGTGGGGCGGCTCGCTCGCCCGTCCCGGCGGGGTCCCCGGGCCCACATGGGGGGTTCCCGGGCCCACCGCGGGCTGACCCTGCGCCCGGGCCCCCCCGCCCCGGCCCGCGCCGCCGGCCCACCTGGTTGAACTTGTCCACCAGCTCCCGGCAGCTGTTGCAGGGCGTCGGCTTCTGCGCGACCTCCCCGGGCAGCAGCAGCCCCAGCAGCAGCAGCCCCAGCGCGGCCGGCGCCGGCGGGCGCATGGCGGGCGAGCAGACACTCGCCGGGGTCGGAGGAACCGCCGAGCTCTCGGGCCTCCGCCCGCCTCCGGCTCAGCCGCGCCGGCGGTTCCCGGGGCTACTTGACGGAGCCGGGCGGGGCCCCGCCCCCCGCCATCCCTCGCGCCGCTATTGGTCGGGGGGAACCTCCCCGGCCCCATGTGGCCCAATCAGGGCTCGCCACGAGAAGTGGCCAATAGAAAGGCCCCGGGTCAGCATCCAGCCGGGAGAGGATGGGGAGGGGAGCGTGGAAGCCTGAGCCCGCCCCCCGGCTGCGCCTGCGGCGCCATCTTTACTCCGGGCGCCCGTCGCATTGTCGGCTTTGGCGGCCATATTCGGTTTGGGCAAAGGCTTCGCCTTGTTCTCGGCTTCCGCCGCCCCACTTCCGGCCGAGGGCGGAGGAGACGGCGCGCTCCGGGAGACGGCGGTGCTGCCCAGCGAGGTCAGAGTGCGCTGCCGCGGCCCGGGCCCGGGTGGGCGGCTGGGAGCCCGAGCCAAAGCTGCGGCGGGGACCCTGCGTCCTTTCCATGCGTGTTCACGTGGGACGGCCGCCTCCGGGCCTCTCACCTGGGGGTGGGCTCCTCACCTGCGGGCGGGCTCCTCACCTGGGGGCGGGCTCCTCACGTGGGGGCGGGACCTCCTTACCTGGGGGCGGGCTCCTCACGTGGGGGCGGGACCCCCTCACCTGTGGGCGGGCTCCTCACGTGGGGACCGGACCCCCTCACCTGGGGGCGGGCTCCTCACCTGGGGCGGGACCTCCTTACCTGGGTGGGGCCTCCTCACCCGGGGGTGGGTCCTCCTTACCTGGTACCTGATCAGTGTCTTGGGAGGCCCTGGAATCTGCAATGTCCCAGGTGCTCAGTTTTACTGGGATTAAAACACTAGTGTACTTTTTACTGGAAATGTAAACTGGTCTGATGACATCCACATTTGAGTTTTTACCGAATTTGTTTGTTTTAAAAATTTCTTTATTGATTTTTAAAGAGAGAGGAAGGGGGAGAGAGAGAAACACCGATGGGAGAGGGGTACATCAGTCGCCCCCTACTGGGGATCAAGCCTATAGCTCAGGCATGTGCCCCAACCAGGAATGGAATCTTTTTGTGCGCAGGAAGATACCCAACCAACTGAGCCACAGCAGCCAGGGCTTTACTGAATTTCTTCAGCTAGTATGTTGAGCACCTACTACGTGCCAGGCTCTGCTGATGCAGCAGTGAGTTGGCCTAGTGGCCCTGCCCCCAGGTTGAGAACCCGGCAGCAGGACACTCAAAGGCACCTTCCATCCAGCAGTGTGAGCACTCACGATGACCAGGGTCCGTTCTCCTTGCTGAGGTTACGGGTGGAAGGGGGCAGAAACAAACCAGAAAAACCATGCCCTTCAGTAGCTCACGTTTCAGAAACGGGGAGACAGTAGCAGCACCTCTTTCCATTGGGGGTTTATATCTGGAAAAACAAGTTACTTCTGAGGGGCACTGGGTGTTCTGGTGATCCTCATTATGGGAGCCTCTTCCCCGTGCACTGAGTCCAGCTGGATTCTGGGCCCTTCTCACCTACAGGTTTTCCTTGCTCGTCGGCCCCTGACTTGCTGTCTTTGGAGAGTGCAGACTCCTTAAATCTCCCTCTAACAGACAGCACTGCGAGGCTCCTTCTGCTTCTGGCCCTTGGGGATTTGATCAAATAAAATCAACCCTGTTTAAAGAGCAGCCAGAAACACAAAGAACTTTCCTTCCCCCAGTCGACAGGTCTAGGTCAACCAGGCCAGAGCTGACTGGGCTGGAATTTGGGCCATCCACTGCAGGCACATCTGCCTGAGACCCTCGAGGACACATTATCCTTGTCACCCGCGCATTCACGTTTGTGGCCAGTGTGGTGCCACCCAGGGGCTCCGCATGTCACCAGGGGCAGTTGAGAAGGCAGCTGGGCAGGTGCCCATAGCCCCACCCACCGTGTCAGGCTCAGGGGCTCTTCTGATTGCCCTGTGTTCCCCTCCTGGGCTCCCACCTCACAGCTTCTGTCCAGGCTCTTGACCGGAACTGTGGGGGCTGAACCAGGTTTCAGTGCAGTGCAGGGCCATCCTGCCCTTGGGGCCAGGCTGCACGCAGGACTAAACTCAGGTTCTGCGTCCGAAGTCTCCCTGGAGAAATATTCACCCAGCTCAGTGCAAGGCAGCCAGTTAACATGAGAACACTCCTCACGTGAGTTTTTGTAAAATCTTTGTGTTTTGATGTGTTTTTAGATGTACAGACGTTGCAACAAGCATTCCTGCTTTCCTGTCCTCTGGATCTCCCAGGTGTTGCCTAAAGTGTGATGTTTTAAATCTAGGAGTCTCCGCTTTCGTTCTGTGAGATGTTTCCACAGTGGCAGTGCTGACGGTGGATGAGGGACAGTGCGTGAAGTCGAAGCACAGAATGGCCGGGAAGAGGCCGTCGGGCTCAGGCAGGCAGCACTGGCTGCTGGGGCTGCTGGTCGCTGTAGCCACTGTCCACCTGGTCACCTGCCCCTACACCAAGGTGGAGGAGAGCTTCAGTCTGCAGGCCATGCACGACCTGCTCTACCACGGGCTAGACCTGAAGCAGGTGAGGCCCATGCCTACGCCCACGCCCACGCCCACGCCGCCCCAAGCCCCCAAGCCTCTGCTGACCTTGCCCTCGCCCTGCAGTATGATCACCTGGAGTTCCCGGGCGTGGTTCCCAGGACATTCCTTGGGCCGCTGGTGATCGCAGTGCTCTCCAGCCCTGCAGTCTGTGTGCTCTCGCTGCTGGGAATGTCCAAATTCTATTCTCAGCTGATAGGTAAGGATGGGTCTTTCAATGGGGACAGAGAAACTGTGGTGAGACCTAGTGATCTTGGTTGGCTAGCCTGAGGCTCCCTCACGCAGCAGTGTCCACCTGTGGATCCTGGCTGTCTGCAGCCACTTGGCGTGGCAGTTCAGAGCACTGGTTGAGGTCAGACATCAGCCCTTTCTGGGGTGTGACCTGGGACAGGGAACCGAGCACCTCTGGCAACTGTGAAGTGAGGGTGGCTGCACCTCCCTGCCCAGGGGCTGCCTATGCAGATCCCCCTGGATTTTCCTCTGGGCCCATTTTGGAAGGTTTGCTGCACAGAGCTCTGCGTCCTCGGTTCTAGCCAGTAATCGCCATCTTTCCATTTAGTACGCTTCTGTTGCATACAAACCCAGACCATACTCACGTTTCCCCACAGATGCAAACACGTTCCCACGGTGAGTTTGGGCTGGTGGTGAGCTGTGACCAAGTCAGACTCCTGAGGAGGAGCAGCCGAGCTCTCCCAGGGGCAGCGTAGGACACGCACTGTTGCACAGGGCAACTAGACAGGCCGTGCTGGTCACGGGGCACTGGGGAGCCCCAGGCAGGAGAGCAGGGACCCATCTGAGCATTGGGCCCTCATAAATGTGGCTCTGGAGGTGTCCCAGCCGAGTGAAGGGCCTGGGGTGCCAGTGCCAGGCCTGTCACACTGGTACAGACGCCGCCTGCCCTGCCCTAGATCTCGCAATCACAGTGCAGCGCTGGGGTCGGGCGCTGGGATTGGCGCTGGGGTCTAGGCGGTCCATTTCCCACACACAGATGTTTTTAATACCCAAGGTCAGTCCCCTCTGAGGGTTGTTTCACTGTCACTTGGTCATTAACCAACCACTGCAAGTTATAGTGTCAAAGACCTGCCTGGCCTGGGCTGTCTCGCTGCCGGTCACACACATGTCGCTGTCCCTGTTTAGTCAGAGCAGTCCTCGGACTTGGCGTGGTTTTTGGACTCTGGACTTTGCAAAAGGAAGTGCGACGGCATTTTGGGGCCACGGCAGCCACCATGTTCTGCTGGATGACGGCCACACAATTCCACCTGATGTTCTACTGCACGCGGACACTCCCCAACGTGCTGGCCCTGCCTGTGGGTACGTAGTTGATGGGTGTGCTGGTCAGGCCTTGCGGTGACCCCCATGCCTCTCGCTGGGCTCAGGGCACAACTGCCAGGTGACAGGTGAGGGGGCATCTGATGACAGCTGCTCCCCATGTGGCATTGTAAAAACACCCAGGGACAGGACAGCCTGGGATGGGCATGGTGTCTGCTCTCACTGGGTTGAGGTGCACTTTCCAGCAAAGGGCACACCTGGGAGGGTTCCCCGTGTAGGCTCTGCAGGGACTTGGGGTGACAGCAGCTTGCTTGGGGTGTTCTGGGGGTGCCCCAGGGAGATGGCAGGGCCCCAGGGAGGCCATGGGTGGCATGGGATTGGGGGTCTGTGCTGACCTGGTAGAGGCGTGGCCTGGCCCTCACATGCCTGGGGAAGGGTCCTCTGCTGGTCATGGGGGAGGTAGTGAGCAGGGCACCATTCCCACTGAGCTGTGGGTGGAGCCAGCTGGGTGTGCTGAGCACAGCGGGACTGGAGTGGAGGGTAGGGAGGGGGCGCCAAACGTGGGGAGCCTGGAGGCTCCTGAGATAGAGCAGGAGGCTGGAGGCAGCCCCAGGTCAGGCCGTGGGGTGGCGCAGGACCCTGGTGGCGGTGGCCGGGGCAGGACATCCTGGGTGCAGCCTGGCCCGCATGGGGGTACCTGTCCTGGGAGGTGTCTGCTGTCTCCTGGGGTTCTGCCTGGCTTTCACAGGAGAGGTAAGTGCCTGCCTTGCTGTGTGTGCAGTGCTGCTGGCCCTGACCGCCTGGCTGCAGCAGCGGTGGGCCCGCTTCATCTGGCTCTCGGCGCTGGCCATCCTGGTCTTCAGGGCGGAGCTGAGCCTGCTCCTGGGTCTTGTGCTGCTGCTGCTGCTCTGCACCCGGCGGCTGTCCGTGACCAAGGCGCTGCACTGTGCTGTGCCCGCCGGCCTGCTCTGCCTCGGTGAGTCAGTGCCGCTGTCCTGACTGGAGGTGGTGCTTGGTCTTGTTTCACAGAGATGAAGAGAAATGGGGAGGGTTTGGTGTTTTTGTCATTAAACAAAGTTACTTGAACTCTGAGTGGCATTAGAAAGTCTTCACGTGGCTGCTCTTGCCATGCCGCCCGAGCATCCCCACAAGGCGCTGCCCTGCCACCAGCCTCCGCCCACAGCTCCCCTCCTCCCGCTGTGCCCGGGTCGCGGGACCCCACAGGAAGATGCTCCCAGGGACCGAGGCCTCAGCACACCAGCTCCTTCCCTTGAAGCTGATGGCTTGTGGTGTCTAGGCAGCCCCGTGGGGACATGGACCCGGGACCTGGGGTTTGGGGCTGCCCCCCATTCACCCAGCAGCCTGAGTCACTGTCTGAGCGTTCGGGTGCTGTGCCGTTTCCTGAGGAACTGTGTCACGTTGTTAGGACTGACGGTGGCTGTGGACTCCTATTTTTGGCGTTACTTTGTATGGCCAGAAGGAACTGTTCTTTGGTACAACACTGTCCAGAACAAAAGCTCCAACTGGGGAGTATCCTTTACCTGTCGCTGTGGGATGGCCTGCTGGGCAGGGGGCTGCTGCCCAGGTCTCGGTCAGACCAGATGTGAGCTGTCTGCATCTGCTGGGTGCACCAGCTGGGGGCCAGCCTGACAGAGGTGCACCTGAGGGGGACGTGGTGGCTGTTGCAGCTGCTGTAGCATCAGGACGGCACCTTCAGCCCTGTCCACACAGGAGACCCCACGAGGTGCGGGGCCTGAGGGTCTCCCCGCTCCGGTGTCCTACCTGCCCTGTGGAAACCCTTGCTTTTGTAGCCCCAGCTTCCTCTGTCCTGTGATGGGTGCTCCGCTTTCTGATATTTATTGTGAGATATTTACACTCACCAACAGAGAACGGTGTGCTGAGCAGTGCGCCATTCCCTGGATAGAAAGGAGAAAAGGGACAGGAAGGTAAAAGCCCTCTGCAGCCTGGGCACCGTCCTCAAGACACAGTGCTGGTGCTCATGCCTAGGTCCCAGTCTCTGTCTATGGGTGAAGGGGACCACGTGGTGACCTGAGGCCCAGGGGTCCCAGGCATCCCAGGCAGGAACACCTCTCAGGTCTGTGTCTTCCATGGCTCCTGGCCTGAGTCCAACTGACTGGACAGGTACCTGTTGCTGACATGTGGCCTCCTTAACCCACCCACCCAGACCTCACCCCTGCTGTGGTACTTCTACTCTGCCCTGCCACGGGGCCTGGGCAGCAGCCTGCTCTTCGTGCCCCTGGGCCTCGTGGACAGGAGGGCCTGGGCGCTGCTCCTGCCGGCGCTGGGTTTCGTGGCCCTTTACTCGCTGCTCCCACACAAGGAGCTGCGCTTCATCATCTACACCTTCCCGTTGCTCAACACCGTGGCTGCCCGGGGCTGCGCCTACCTGTGAGTGCTGGCAGTGGGGACGGCTTCACCATGCCTCTGCACACAGGCCCAGTCACTCGGGCAGGACATGAGATAGCCGCCAGCCGCAGAGGGTCTGAGGCTGGGTAGTTGGGTGAAGGAGGGCTGCTCAGGGTAGCACTCTGGCTCGCCCTTGGGGGCTGAGATGGAGGGGGACCTAGTTCACACAAAATATGCCATCAGATCCCAGCCGGGCCCTCATGAGCACAGGGTCCTGTGAGCCCTGTGGTGGGGAGGGTGCAGGTGCACTGAACTCACCCTCCTGAGCCAACAGCTTGGCCTCTGGGGAAAGAGCTGGTTGGGTGGGGAACGGAGAAAGGGGCATGCCGTGTGTCCATGGTGAAGGCAGCAGTGCACCCGGGTCCCTTCCCTCCCACAGGGATGCAGCACTTACTCCCTGAACACTGATCTGGGTCCTCGGGTGAAGGTTTGGGTGGTAGGTTTGCATCTCAAGAGGGCAGAGATGGGACTTATGCTCCCAAGCTTTCTGCAGTCCCTGCCCATGAACGGTCCAGGGGCCACCTTCCCTCACCAGGTTTGGCTGGAACACAGTGAATCCTGGCAGCACAGGGCTTCCTCAGGCAGGGGCTGAGGGACTGAGGCCTCCCTAGGGGTGCCACCTTGATGTGGTTGGTGCATTGTTCATGCCGAGGGTCTGCAGTCCCCATAGGCCAAGGCCTCGTCTAGAAGGGCTCAGCAGTCTGGTCACGGGTCCCTGAGCTGACACGGGCCAGCACCCCCTAAAGGCCCAGTCAGTCAGTATTCTTTACGTGGGCCTCACGGTCTTGTCGTAGCTTCTGCTCCACCCTGTCCGGTTGGCTTCCCTTCCGAGCTGGCATCATTCAGGGCTTGGCTTCGGGGCTGTGCTCCCACCTAAGTCATAACTCAGGATGTTTTTTAAATTGTCATCTTGGGTGGGATTTCACAGAGAAAGATTGTAAGGTTGTTTTACCCACTTACGTGTCTACTTGGTGATTAACCTTGTTCACCCTGCGAAGGGGACCAGCAGGGTTATGTTTCTGGGATGTCCCTTCCACCCATTGCTGCTGCTCACTCTCCACGAAACGTCCTGCTCTTCCAGGCTGAACAACCACCAGAAGTCCTGGCTGTACAAGGCAGGCTCCCTCCTCGTGATAGGGCACCTGGTGCTGAATGCCGCCTACTCGGCCACAGCCCTGTACGTGTCCCACTTCAACTACCCTGGTGGCGTGGCCATGCAGCAGCTACATGAGCTGGTGCCTCCCCAGACAGGTACGTGCTGGGGCTGTGGGGACCAGCGTAGCTCGGACAGAGGTGCCAGACCACGGTTCTAACTGAGCACACGGTGTTCCACAGGTGTTGTCCTGCACATTGATGTGGCTGCTGCACAGACGGGCGTGTCTCGGTTCTTGGAGGTCAATGGTGCCTGGAGGTATGTTCCTGCCAAGGTGTGACTGTGGGTGGTGGCGCTTCTCCCAGGGCTGTGCCTGGGGGCGGGGCTGGCGCAGGGCTGCAGCACGGGTGCGGGTGTCCTCTCATCTCGCAGATACGAGAAGAGGGAGGACGTGCAGCCTGGGTCGGAGCACATGCTGGCCTACACACACCTGCTCATGGAGGCGGCCCCCGGGCACCTGGCCCTCTACAGGGACACACATCGGGTCCTGGCCAACATTGCGGGTACCACTGGGGTGAGTCTGAACCTGACCAGGCTGCCTCCCTTCAACATCAACCTGCGAACAAAGCTGGTGCTTCTGGAGAGACTCCTCCCACCTTCCTGAGGGGCGCACAGCGTCGGACACAGAGCAGCACACAGACCAATCACAGAACCAAGCCGTGCCCCTGCAGGGCTGCACCTGAGGCATGGGCCCCGCTTCCGCGCCACACACTGCCCGTGAGCATGAGGGGCCCTGCACAGCCACAGGGATGGCCGACCGCCCTGGGACGCTGCTTTCAGGAGGCCCCACATTTGCTGCCCATTGGCCCGAGAGCACCTAATAAAGTGCAGCCTTTGGAAAGGTCCCAGGAGTGTCTGTGGAACTGTGAAATTGGAAGCTTTGCACCTGCTGGATGGAGTCCACCACCTGCACCCTGAGCTGCAGGCGAGTTTTTCTTCCTACTCACAGGAACAGTTGCATTTCAGAGGGAATCTTAGACACACAAACGTTCAGATGGAATGAGAATTAAAATCTGTGAACCTTCTCTTACTGGCAGTCTTACATAGTGATGTCTCCAGGGGGCCTTCACCTCGGTTTTACTTTGTGATGATTTTGGCACTTTTACACTTTACTGAACAGCATGAAGTAGCCAGTGTATCTGACACCGGAGTCAATGCAGAGAATGGGGTGTCACTGCACGTGTACACACATACCACATGCATGCACACACATGCACACACGTACATAAAGACAGGCTACTGTCAGCATTTGAGAGTAAGTTGCCTACCACAAGGCCTGGAACCCTGAGCCTCCCAGCGTGTCCTGGGAGAGACACCTGGTAGTTACTGTTTTCTCCACGGTGACTGGCCGACTGCAGACCCTCAGGCCAAGACCCCCTGTAGCTGGGCCCCACTCAGCACTGCTGATGGTGCTGCCAGCACTGCAGGGCCTCCACACCTGCCAGTTGGCACTGGGCACTGCATGTGTGTGAGCCCCCACCTGCCCCCATTTACCTGATTGTCATCAGTACTTGTTATTTGTGATTGGCATTTGCCACTCACTGGTAGCTTGTCAGCGTTCAAATATTTGTCATAGATTATTAGCACATGTGCGTGGGTTGCTGCTGGGCCTGAGGGTCTGAGAATCACACCGTCGACTCATCTTGTGTTCAGACTGTGCGAGATTCATGCCGGGAGGCTGTCAGGCTGCTCTGTCCTGTCACGTGCCCCATCACTGTTCATTTCTGGAGCCCTGTCCTACTTCTTGGCACAAGGTGCCCCACCCTTGCTCCTCTTGGCCTCTGACCCCACCTTGGAACCAGCCATTTCTCTGAGGGCACCTTTTGGCGGGGAATGTTTTCATAGACCAAGGTCTGGTGCAGAATGTGCTCACTGCTATTGGTAGGTCTGTTCCTAAGCCGTTCCTGTGGACGCAGGCAGGCAGGACAGGTGTAGGAGAAATGGTGCGTGCTGACACGTCCAGTCCCACCTGTGTGTGGGCCTGTTTGCCTCTTCCCCGTCCACCTGTCCCGGCTCCCACAATGAGATCCTGACCCCAGCAATAGCAATGTGTTTGCTCAGCAGGGTAACAAGCTTTGGAATTGCCTTGCCACACGACTGCAGAAACAAACCCACGGAACAGAGCTGGGGGTTTGCATCCTTCACTCCGGTGCCCACGACCGGAGGTTCATGGTCACATGCTGCCCTTGGGTTAGTCCCCCTTGACTGTGGGTGTGCTTTTCATTTAACTGGCTCTTGGGTTCATGCTTTCGGTTTGCTTTCAGTCCCAGGGTCTGACTTACTCTTTCCGGTCAGTCGATTGAGGCCGAAGTCTGCACAGGGGAGTCCCTCCCTCCCTTTCTCGTCACCAGTGCCCTGGTCTGGGTCGTACTTCTTTCTCTGAAGATAAGCAAATGCCTCCCTTTCTTACACCCAGGGTGGAATTCCACCTATGCTCTTCTGCAGCATCTGCAATCACTTCGCCTGTCCCTGCAGAGCTCTTGTGATTGGGACATATGGCCTGTGTTATGTGGGCTGCCAATTCTTCAGTTTCGTGTGGGGGCATTTAGATGGTTGCCACTATTTTCAAACTTCAGATGATCCTGCAGCGACTAACGGTAGGCATTTGTGCTTTCATACGGATCAAAGGGCATCTTCAGGGTAAGTTCCTAGTGCTGGGGTGCTGGGTGGGTGCTTCAGGGTCAGTGCCTGTTAGCTTGGCTCAGTCCTGCCAGATTCCTCTTCACAGGGTGGCCTGGGGCTGAAAGTCAACTTGCCAGCCTAGGGGGTGAGCAGTGGTGTCTCACAATAGTTGTACTCTTCCTTCCCTGGGGGCGAGGTTGGTACCTTCTCACAGCTTCAAGGGCTCTCTGTTCTGTGAATTGACTGCTCACATCTCTTGTCCAATCTCCTTTGGATACTTGGTCGTTTTCCTCTCACGTTCTAAAAATTCTTTAATTAGGCCCAGCCAGCATGGCTCAGCGGCTGAGCATCAACCTATGCTCCAGGAGCAGATATATCCCAATTTTATTTTTTAAAAATATGTTATTATTGATTTTAGAGAAAAAGAGGGAGAGGGAGAGAGACAGAAACGTCAATGATGAGTCATTGATCGGCTGCCTCCTGCACGCCCCCTGCTGGAGAGCGAGCCTGAAACCTGGGCATCTGCCCTGACCGGGAATGTAACTGGGATCTCCTGGATTGTAGGTTGATGCTCAACCTCTGAGCCATGCTGGCCGGGCATCCCTCCTGATGTTAAACAGCCACATTGGGGTGGGACCAGCCCATTGTGCAGCTCTGCCATTACTACCAGGCTTGGTGTGGCTTCTTCAGTTCCCTACTTTGTAGGACCTTCCATTCAGCCAGACTTCAGGCGATTCTCAGTGACAGTGGTTCTACAGGTCAGTCAAAATTCTGAGATGGTTGTGGGAGGATGTGAGTACTGGGGTTTCCCTATGCCACCATCTAGACTGGAAGTCTACCATGGTGTCTTTTGTTGTTAATCCTTACCTGAGGATATTTTTCCTTTTTTTTTTTTAGAGAGTGTGGAAGGGAGGGGGAATGGGGAGAGTAAGAGAAACATCGATGTGAGAGACAGATTGGTTGCCTCCCATACCCGACCGGGGCAGGGGACGAACGTGCAACCCAGGTACGTGCCCTTGACCAGGAATCAAACCCGCAGCCCTTCACTGCATGGGCTGATGCTCTAACCACTGAACCACAGCAGCCATGGCTACTCTGGTATCTTTAAGTGGTCCCTTTCCCTTCCTCTTGCTGGAAGCATGAGGGGACTTGTCTCTGCCATTTGCTGTGGGGACCTGCTCATGCTCCTGGAGGAAAATCGTGCCATAGGGTGGGGCCTGTATGACTGGGTCTCCCTGGAGTATTTAACTCTCAGCAGAGTTCATGCTGACCCTCCGGAAATTCACCACCTATGGTTTAGGGAACCTGGGGCACAGGTTCCCCTGGTGGTTTCTGCCCATGACTCTGCTCCAGGAAGCCATGATGACTTGTGTTCACCTGTCTCTCCAGTCTTGATAGCAGGGGTTTGCCATGTCCTCCTGTCTCTTACAGATCCCAGAAAGAGTGGCTGATGTTTCAGTTTGTCCTGCTTTTCACCTGTTAGGATGGAGAGGTGACTTGAAAGTTTCTTACTGAGGACCCCAAACCAGAAGTCAGTAATTGTTTTTTAAATGTATCAGTCTCTTAAATATGCAGAAAACAAAAAGTGGAGTTACAAAAGCACTGTTACAGTAAGACTAGCTTTTATAATTGCCCCTGTATTTACATTTTCTGAACACTTTATTTCTTCACACGTCTTCTCGTGTCTTTCCATTGGACCCTGCAGGACTCGCCTGAGCGTTTCTGGGAGGAGCAGGTCTAGTGGTCACAAACTCCTTAGCTTTTGCTCACCTGGGAATGTCTTAATTTATCCCTGACTTTTGAAGGAAAGTTTTGCTAGATATGATTTTTGGTTGACAAAGTATTTGCCCACTGTCTCCTGGTCACCAAGATTTGTGATGAGAAATCTGCTGATCATTTTATGATTCCTTGTATGTGATTTAATCACTTCTTTTGATGCTTTCCAGATTCAGTTGTCTTTTGACAATTTGGTTATATAATGTGTCCCAATGTGGGGTTGTTTGTGTTTTTTTCAGTCCATCTTAATGTTCATTCAGCTTCTTGGATGTTTTTATTAATGTATTTTATTTTTGGTCATTATCTGTTCACAGTGTCTCTGCCCCTTTCTTTCTCTTCTCTTTATGGAACTCCCACAATGCGTACATTGGTTTGCTTCCTAATGTCCCACAGGTCCCTTATGCTCCTTTTCCTTTCCTTTCATCTTCATTACTTCTGTTTCTCAGACTCAATAATTTCAGTTATCCTATCTTGAAGTTTGCCATTCTTTCTGTTTGATTCTGTCTTTGAATCCCTCTAGTGAATTTTCCATTTCAGTTATTCTTTTCACCTTGAAATATCTTTCTGGTTTCTTTTCAGGTTTTCTTTTGTTATTGATATTTTCATTTTGTTTACACATCATTTTCTTGATTTCCAGCATATCTTCCTTTAGATCTTTAAGCACTTACCTGGTTTTTAATCCTCACCCGAAGATATGTTATTTGGTGTTTTTTATTGATTCTAGAGAGAGGGGGAGGGAGGAGAGATCAAGAAACATCGATTTCCTCCTGCATGCACACCTATCATGGATCGAACCTGCAAACTATTGGTGCACGGGGCAATGCTCCAACAGCTGAAACACACTGGCCAGCAATCTTTAATTACCTTTAAGACAGTTGCTTTAAAGTCTTTCAGTAGATCTGCCATCAGGTCTTTTTCAGGATCAGTTCCTCTTGATTTATTTTTTCTTTGAATGGGCCATGCTTTACTGTTTCTTTGTATACCTTCAGATTATGTGTTGAAAATGGACATTTAAATCTAGGGATGTGATAACTCTGCAAATCAGATTCTTCCCCCTCCCCACAGTTTTCTGATTTTTGTTAGTATTTTTTATACTGTTATTGTAGGCCATCTCTGTGCCAAGATCAGCCAGAGGCATAAACTTAAATGTCTTATGTCATTTTTGTGCCTTACCTTGGGTACTGTAGACAGCACACAAAGGAAACCAAAGGCAAACAAGCAGCAAGTTTAACTATGCCATGGGTGCAGTGGGCCTAGCCGAGATGATCAGCTCCAAGGGGCATGGCTTGTGTTCACTCTAACAAGGCTCTGGGCCAGCATAAAGGGGGAATAATGGGACAGACTGCCAGGTACTCTGTACTGACCTGCTTTAGGGGGAATCCTCAGATGTCACCATTCAAATAGAACCTAGAGACAAGCAGGGCTGCAGGTTGGCAAGGGAACATAGCACTCTACCGACAACTCCTCAACTCTGGGAGTCCTGTGAAAGCTGCCACCTCCTCTGCAACCCAAAGATGACTGGACCAGGGCTGCCCGGGCACCTCCATAGGCTGGTGCAAGTCTGCTGGGGGCAGCACCAAACTGGTACAGGGACTAGGAGGCATCACACTGAAGCCAGTCCCAGTTTGTGCAGGGGATGGACAGGGAAGAGCAGAGTTCTGGCAGAGAATGGGCTGGCCTAGTCCTTGGCCACATTGCTGTTCCACAGCTCACTGTCCTTACGCAATGGACCCTCCCCTACTGTGGAAACCTAAGTTGAACCCTTGAAGTGTGAATACAGAGTAAGAAAGTGGGTCAATGCCTGTCTCTGACATGAGCTTGGGAAATGCCACATGGCACTGAGCACACACACAGCCTCGTGTGGCCCACAGAACCCTGAGGGTCAGGGGGCCCCAGCTTGTGACTGGTAAACTGGAGGCAGAGCAGTTTAGAGACCTGAAAAACTCAAAGCATCAGCCCAGTACCAGGTGTATGGACCATTCAAGGAAACATTTCCCAGTTAAGTTCAGGTGGGTGCCCAGTGAGAGCCCAGGTCCTCCAGCCAGAAGGCCACCCACGGCCTTGCCCTGCCAAATCTTGTGAGGAAGGGCTACTACCAGCCCCAGATAACAGGCTAATGGACTCTCCCTTCAGGAAAGTCATGAGCCCAACACTAGATCTCCATGACATCTACTCAGGCCTTTTGGACTCAATTCCTGGACCTCAGTAGACTCAGCACAGGGATGACTAATGATAGCCTGGATTCCAAACTGGGGAAGTCTTTTTTTTATTTTATATATATATATATATATATCTTCATTGATTTCAGAGAGAGGAAGGGAGAGGGAGAGAAAGAGTTGAAACATCAGTGATGAGAGAGCCATTCATGGGCTGCCTCCTGCATGCCCCCTGCTGGGGATCGAGCCTGCAACCCGGGCATGTGCCCTGACTGGGAATCGAACCTTGATCTCCTGGACCCTAGGTCAATGCTCAACCACTGAGCTGCGCCCGGCGGGCCCAAACTGGGGAAGTCTTTACAGGTAGTATCGCCTTAAGCACACAATTGTAGGACTCCTCATATATGTCATGGGAAAACCATGTCAGCATGATTCACTAATGTGTCCCTGATGAGTGCTCCCTGGGCCTTGAAAACAGAGGCTGGTCTCGGGAATGTGCACAGCAATCTAGGGGACAGGCTACATGACAAAGACAACAGCCAGGCTGCCTTCAGGCTCTTCTGTTCAGGCACCACACGTGGCACAGCACTCACTCTGAACACAAGTCAACACCATCTCAGAAACGCTTTTGTAAGAACGACATCATCACCTCTCTTGTGTCCTACCCGGAGCTAAGGTGAAAATCCAATGGCTGCATGACTGTGGTTTCCATGTATATTGGACCCCAAAGAGGATGGCTATTTTATCATCCTAAGAAGAAAGAGCCAGTGTTCTCTAACAGTAGAAAATTGCAAATAAAAAGTTTAATTTCAGAAACTGAGTTCCCCGTTTATAAATACACTAAAACATAGTCAATGCAAAGTGAGATTAATAATAGGTACAGTATTTTGATGAGACAACAACTTTTCTAAAAGGTCACAGGCAATGAGTGACTTGTTTCACCCAGCATACTTAATTGGTGTGAAATTAAAAATGCACCACTTTCTAGATGTTGTAGCAAAAACTCTGAAGACATATTACTGTTAAAAGAATCTGACAACTGACACCACTTCATCCTGATGTCCCTGGGACTCTAAAATACCCGTGATGGCTGAGTCTTTTGTAATATAAAAAAATCTAAACACCTAAGGCTATTCTTATGACTCCTTCCCTGTTAATAAGCCACTTCTTCTAAAAGGAATTTCATACGTGATTTGACCAAATGGAAGCAATACACACATTTCAAAAGACGGCTTCAAGTGTAGAGACACTAAGTCAGAGGCGTGGAGGTTCAATCACCAGAACTGCTGTAAACATGTTGTCCACTGGCTGGACAACAGGCAGCAAGGAGCGCTTTATAAATAGGACATCTCCCAGTTAACTGACCATGTGAAACCTCAAGACAAAAACAGAACATGGGGAAGTTCTTCTTACCAACCACCATGTGACTGATATTCCATGAAACATCTAAGTTTAGTTTTGTCTTCAAATGCCACTCTCTGTCGTAGTGAACAGTATCATCCAGAACATTCTCTGCACTCCTCACATATGTTAGAGCTGCAGATAAAAACTGCTCAGTCAGGATGGCTTCTACTCCACCTCCTATTTACAGATTTCATTTGACAGCCACAAAGGCTGTTCTGTTATAATTCAAGCAATTTTTGACTAAAATACAGTACCTGATTTGTTGTTTTTACATAATATAATAAAAAGCCTAAAGAATAAAATTGTTTACATCTACTCTGTCACTCTAGAATAACAAATTACTAACCCCAGCTTTTATCATCTTGACAGTATGTTTATTAAAGCTGGGGACAGTGAAACAAGGAAGGGATTAGAATAGAAGCAACCAGAGAGGGAATAGATGGCGCTGCTTTGGCTCACTGGGAAATCACAGAAAGGTGTTCTTGGAGACAGGTTCAGGGCATCAGTTGGGACTAGATGCCACTGCGCACTGCTCCCCTGGTTACGTCTCATGGGATTCCTTAGAGTTTAGGATATGCACACCTGAGAAGGAGAAAGAAGAAAGGGGACAGGCTTGGGAGTGCTCCCAGGACAAGGGCCAGGACAACCCACAGCTTTTAAAAAACTTTACAGTTGTGGACTAAAACCTAATCATCGTATTGTACAATTGACAAGTCAAGCTTGCTCTAGTGGCTTCATAAAAAACACAGTGGTATCTGGCCTGAAGGACTAGGAGTAAGGCACATGTAGACATTATGGTGAGACTGGAAAGGAACTCAGCCTGGACCTGAGAGTGCCTGGTATGATGTCCTCCTTGGCCCCAACTGGTGCCAGCCACCGGCCATGACAACCAGCTGGTGCCTAATGAGCAACAACATCTTTAGCTTGGTAGCTCCATTGTGATTTCAATACTGAAAGTATATTAAGGGAAGATTCACTTTCAAAAAGATAAGTTTTTCAAAATGTTCCATCATCAGCCTGGACTGGCCAAAGCTACCGTTCTCAGTGGGTGTGCTAAGCAGCCTTTCCAAAGGGACGATACTCGGGGGACAGCCCAAAAACCTGACAGCCAAGGCTGAGAGGCTCGGCCAGGCAGACTTCTTTAGGTTCCAGTAGGTGAGTGGGTCACAGCTGTGTTCAAGCACCTCCTCCTCCAGGTAGGAAAGCACCATGGCCTCAGGCACCTTCGCCTTTTCTCTTGGGTCTTTCTTTTTGATCTTGGCCATGAGAGACCACAAGCTGTCATCCCCACTGGAGTCTCTCGATGGGGAGCCTGGATCACACCCATTGGAGACAGGTGTGTCCTCTGAGGTAGAATTCAGCATTTCTAGTTCCCTGATTAAATCCTGCTTGTACTGCTCTGCCTCCTCCTCAGAGAACAGGGAGGCTTTGTAACGAGGGTCCAACAGTGTAGCAAAGATGTACCTGGGGTCATGGAGGGTGGCGGAGAGACGGCTCACCATGGCTTCCTTCAGAGACTTCAGCATGGTGTCGATGCCCATGGTCTCCTCAAACAGCATCTCGATTTTCCTGTTCAGGATGTGGATCATGGGGATGACCTGGCTGAGGGTGGACATGTGGCTGCTCATCTCCCGACGTGCAGCATCAAAGGGCTTCAGCGCGTGACACACAGACTGCATGACCTCCCACTGGTCACAGCTGATCAGTTCTCTGAAATTACACTCAATGGACATCTCGTTAATTGCTCTCTTCTGTTCAATGAGCCGTTCGAGCATATGAAAGGACGTGTTCCATTTGGACGGAACGTCCTGAATAAGATGGTGTGGTGGTAATTCATACTCCCTCTGCAGCTCTGCCAATTTCTCCTTTGCTTCGTGTGAGCGAAGCACCCTCTCACACAACTTCCGAGCAATGCTAAGTAAATTCTGGACCATTCTCTGGCTTTTAATGGCCTCACTGACAATGAGATTCACTGTGTGACTGAAGCACTGCACACAGGAGTGCTCCCCTTCATTCAGCGTCTTTCCTATGCTGGGATTGTCGGTCACGGTAATGCCAACCTGAAGGCCAGTGGATGTCACCCAGGCCTCCCACCAACATTCCAGCTGCTTCTGAATGCTGTTGCCGCTATAGTCACAGTCAATCTGTGACACGTCTAACAGTGCTGAGCAGTGGTGGTCCTCACAGTGCAGCCAGGCCGATGACTCAAAGGTGACCCAGTGAGCAGTGAGTGTCAGGTACTCTCGGGTCTGGTTACTCATCCATATTCCAGATGTGAAGTGGACCACACCACTCTCAGCCTCCTTAAGGTGTGACATAATGATCTGTTTCACATTTTCGTACATCCCGGGGATAGCTGTCCTGGAAAAGTAGGAAGGGGAGGGCAAAGAGTACTGAGGTTTCAAGTATTCGAGCAGCCTGTTAAAGCCAACATTGTCTACAAAAGAATATGGCTGAAGGTCAAGTGCAATCATTTCAGCTATGAGACTCGTTATCTTTTTGGCAACTGGATGAGAATCGTAAAACTTCTCATTAGTGTCATCAAAGGAGGAGGCTCTTGACAATCCTGCACTCAGGGGCACACGGACTCCTGCAGAAGAGGGTAGCGTGGTCGTGGGGACGTCGGTCTTGAGCACACTGCTGTGGAACCTCTGTAAATGCCTCAGAAGACAGCTGGTGCCCAGGTTGGTTGGCTTCTTCCCCCTGCTTATTGTCCGGCCACAGTGCAAGCACACGACTTTAGTGGGGTCCGCAGAGCAGACAGAAAAATGATTCCACAGCTTGGAGGTCTTTTTACTGTGAGCGGGAAATAGAACGGGGCCGCTTTTTGTGACCACTGTTGGCAAGTCAGTTACCTTGGAGGAGGAACCTGCTGTGGACGCCAAGGTGGTGTATGGAGGATTTGCCAAACTAGCCCCCAGGAAGCCCCTCTGGTTCCCAACGACTTCTGGGTGGCGTCTGTAGAGATGTCTCATCAAACAGCTGGTCCCGACATCACCCTTCTTCCCCCGACTGATGACACAGCCGCAGTGTCTGCACACAGCCTTCAGGCTGTCCATGGGGGCTAGTGAAAAGTGATGCCAAACCTCCGACTTCAGTCTCTTCATCACCTTTTTATTCTGCTGGAATATAGCACCAGGCTCCACCAGGTGAGGGCTCGACTCATCACCCTGCTGCTTCTCAGGAGAGGACACCAGGGAGGCCTCGCCAAAATCATCAGAGGACAGCACAGCATCTTCCATCAGAACATCCCCAGGGTTCAGACGTGCCTGCAGGGTCTCGGATGGTTGGTGTGGGGAGGAGGATTCCAAGGGGGACTCTTGGACCGCCTTCTCTGGTGATGAGGACACACAGCCTGGACCTCTCTCGGGAGGTGGGAGTGCGTGCAGCAGGGTGGGGGAGGTAGAGCAGGGGGGAGGCATGGTTGCACCCCCGCTCTTCTCCTGCAGCACAATGGCACGGTGTGCTCGCCACATGTGCCTGATGAGGCAGCTGGTACCCAGGTCCTTCCCGTTCTTCCCTCTGCTGAACTCACTCATGCAGTGAATGCACACGGCCTTGGAGCTGTCCAGAGGGGACAGGTAGAAGTGCTTCCAGACAGCGGACCACCTTCGGGACCCAGAGGTGCTCTTTGGAAGAGGAAGGCTCTTCTCTGGCCCGTTCTCTGCAGTGTCATCATACTGGGGAGTAGGGAGGGGAGCGGGTGGCCCCACCAGGACTTCTTCCCGGCTGTACTTCTCAGAGATGGACAAGTCAGAGGAGACCTCTTCAGAAGACACGACAGACACAGATTCCTCCGTCACTTGCTCAGGAGATGGGATCTTGGAGGCCATTTTCTGGACAAGTTTGATGGGTGACAGTATGGTGCCCAGGTCTCCAACAGATGAGGGCTGTGGTGGGAGCAGCAGTGCAGGGGAGGAGAGGGAGGCCAAGGCGGACACACTGCTCTCTTCCTGGATAAGCACTGTGGGGTGCGCCCTCCTCACATGACGCATGAGGCAGCTTGTGCTCAGATCCTTCTCGTTTTTGCCACGGCTGAACTCCTTCATGCAGTACACACACACTGCCTTTGTGCTGTCCTGTGGAGATATGAAGAAATGTTTCCAGGCTGGGGACTTCTTCCTGGAGCTCATGTTGCGGCTGGACAGGAGGCTCTGCGTCACAGCCTCCATGGCGACGTCGTACAGTGTGCTGCTGTACTGCGAGAACAGGGCCCCATAGTCGTCCTCATGGTCGGGGGGCAAACACTTCCCTGGGGGCTTGCAGCTGTAGCTCACTTCTCTGATCTCTGCCTGTTCATCACCACTGTCAGCTACCTTCCTGTCCTCCTGTTCAATTTTAAAGTCCATTCTTTCCAAGCTGTGATTTGGAATTCCATCCTCTTTCTCTTCTGTTTTAAAATTTATTTCATCAGAAACTAAATCACCGTCCCCTTTGGGGTGGGTTTCCTGGTTATCCTCCATGACTCACCATCACTGCTCTGGCTGTGTCATCATGTTGATCTCTCAGGTTGGTAAAATATAATCCAAATGCTCATTTGTGCCCCCAAATGTACATTATCTTCAGGGTTTTCAAAATAATTTTATCTTTCGGGATGTTTATGAATATGGCTAATCGCAAATGTTACTGGAAAACAGAAGATGTAACTCAGGAGCACATCGTCTCAGGGTGCAGACCTCTGCTCTCTAGGAGTGGTAACTTCACGTTGTGTAGACTTGCTTGTTGCCCTGGAAACAGGATTGCTACCATCATGATGGTCCTTCTGCATTGCCTACAAAAGATGAAATCAGGTCAAGCACTTAACTGAATTATACATTTCAAACCTGTAGTGCCAGGGACATATCAGCCTCAATATGCATAGAAGAAAATTCCGTAGTGGTAAAATAAAATAGAAAAGCTGGTTCCTTGACTTTTTTTACAATCCGCTTACATAATGAAAATACCCCAAAACCGGAAAATAAGGAACAAATAAAGATAGGAATTTAAATGTAAACGGTCTACTAATAAAGGGATGGAGGAACACAGAAAAACCCTGCAACAGTATACAGAGGTTGGTTTGGGCTAGGGTTGAGGCCTCACCCACCAAGCAGTGTACTGGAGGCACCTGCAGCTGCTATAATCAGCAAAGCTGAACTCCCTGCAATCAATTTCATTCGCTTTTGCTATCAGAAAGCACACACATTTTAGGAACTAAAAAGCCTGCAGCTAACCTCTGAAAGAACCAATTCACAGACTAAACACTGAATGTCTTACAGACAGTGAGGTCGCGGCTTAAAACCCATCCAATGTGTTAAGTCTATGAGTTCATATCAAAATAAAATCAGCTGGTCACTTTGGGAGGATGATAGAAAAATGGTTATTTTGAAACCTGACAAAGAGAAAGGATTAAACTCTGATCTTCAGTGTGCTACAGGAGCATTAGCGCTCAATAACCAAACAGTAGGTCAGGGCAGGTTTCTCTTCCTGGAGGCCCAGCTCATACACGAGGCAGCCTTAGGAACTCAGCCAGAACTTCCCATTTCACAGCTTCTCGTGGAGGAACGCATGCAGGCCTGTGCTTCACTGCTGCCAACACCAAAAAGAGACGACCCCCCACCTGTGCCCCCTGATGGAACACCACCACACCCCCATGCAGGGGACTCACCAGAGCTCAGACCTGAATTTGAACAAGCCTTTGGACCAACTACTGACTTGCGGGGAACCAAGGACACAGGAACATGTCGCACCCACCAGAGGGCCACAATCAGCAAATCTAGACTGAGGCACATGGGCCCACCCACAGGGCCTCCTCCACAAATAATGCCCATGGAGACAGGCGAGATGGTAAGAGACTAACGTGTCACAGAACCAGGCAACACTTTCCTACGTGGAGGTGCACAATTCACTCGTGAAACTGTGAAGAAAAGTGAGAGCAACTGTCATAAAAGTGAGGTCAGCAGTTAGTTTGGTCAGGAAGGAGGGAGGGAGAGTTGACTGGGACAGGACACGTGGCAGGATTCTGGAGAGCTGACAGAATTTTCTTTCTTGACCCAAGAATGGTTATGAAAATGTCCACCTTATAATAACTCCTTAAGCTATACAATTGTTTTTGCAGTTTCTGTATCTGTGTTGTACTTCAAAATAAAGCTGGGTAGCTCGGCTGGTTGGAGCGTCATCCTGATGCACCAAGGCTGGGGATTTGATCCCTGGTCAGGGCACATACAGGAATCAATCAGTGAATGCACAGATCGGTGGCACACAAAAAAACGATGTTTCTCATTCTTTCTCTAAAACCAATAAAGAAAAATTTTATTTATATATATATAAAGCTTTTTAAAAGCCCTCATGAAACTACATTAAGGAGGGCATGATGGTGCCAGAGGCTAATGGACCGAAGCACAGACCAGAGCGTCCAGGAACTGCCGGCACACAGGGCTGCAGGCACCAGGGCTTTCATGCCTGAGATACTGCAGAGCAGGAAGGAGGGTCTTTTAAGTAAATGGTGCCAGGACAATCAGATCTCCCTATGGAACAAATGACACCTGTTGACCCTGTAGCTCATGCAATCCCCCAAGCCAACTCCAGGTAGATGGTCCACTAAAGGCAAAAGAATAAAGAATACAGGAAACAATCCTTATAACCGTGATTTAGAGCAAAATAGGACTAATCATTGAGGGAAGATGGGTAAATCTGTCCACATTAAAATTAAGAAACTTAAAAAAAAATAAAATATGTTCTCTAAGAAACACTAATAAGTGATTAAAAAACCCACAAGTTTCAGAGTAGAAGACTTAAAAAAAAGAGTAAGAATCCTGAACAAGCACTTCATAAAAGAGGCCAATAAGTGTATGGAAACGTGCTTCTACCTCATTAAAAATCAAGGAAACACAAATTAAAGCCACAGCACTGTACAGCCTGTAAAATGGCTAAACACATGCATGCCCACACGCACATGAGCACGTGCATGCATTCCTGACGATGCAGGGTGCTGGTGAAGGTTTGCAGGAGGAAGGGGTAACGAGCCTGAAGAAGCATTCGCGACGACCTTGGGAAACAGAACCCTACACATGGGATCACCGTGTCCATCCCAGGAACAAGCCTGGCATAAATGCTTGTATACAGGCAGCAAAAGACAAGCACAAACATTCACGGCTGTGTTCAGTGGCCAAAACCCACCTACTGACTCCAGATATGTAAGCAATGGGCAATCACAAACCAGTAAAAATGAACAAGCTACCCTTATATGCAACAACAGGACAATGGGCAAAAGAAACTAGACTCCAGCACACAGGGCACGGCCCCAGGGGCAGAAGCCAGGAGATGGGTCAACTTTGAGAAGGGGGAGGAATGGGAGATCACAGGGTGACATCACCTTTCTCACCAGGTGACAATTCACTGAGATGTGCATCCTCTGCACGCGTTGAGGCGTTGGGCACAGTCACGCAAGCCCAGGAGCACCCCAGCAGGAGGGGGCCTCACTGCGTACCAGAAGGCTGGGCAGGACCACACGGGGCGTACACGCACCCATACATGAACACGTGTCTGACAGGGGACAGTAATTATGAAAGAATTCCACTTTTATTTTACATATTTCTCTACTGCTTGACTATTTTTGCACATATTATTTTATATTTAATAAACAGTAATGTATTTCTATTTTAGGACCAACGCTATCACTCGCTCTAGCAATCTACTACTAAACAAAATCATGTTTTTCTATTTCAGCACCAATTAAAAAGGAAAAAGCATGCTGGCTTTCGTTTTCAACCAAGAAAGAATTAAGTCCCTGTGGCATTCTGGTGATTTTACGTATATGTGGAGAACAGTTAGGTTCTGCCCCTACCCAAAGTGCTGAAGAGGAACCTCTGGCCTTGAAGGATGAGGGTCCCTATTTACAGTGCATTCCACGGTTCTGATTCTCCAACAAACAAAATTAGTTTAAAATAAAATCAATCAGCATGAACATAAAACAGGGCAACCAATGACAATCAGAATCTTTCCAGAACAAATCTAGTCACTGCTGCTTGCAACCCTGACCTCCCAGGACAGGAGAGAATCTGTCTCTTTACAGCTGGAGGCCACTCTGATGCCACAAACTACAGCAATTAAAAAAAACACTGTTACACTCATACTAGTTGTAGTTGTGAGCACGGCAATCCTAAATGATGACTAGAATCTGCAGGAGGATGAGGGGTACAAAGGAAGCAACCAAAACCAAAAAGTTCTGGAATTTGTTTTACTTTTTTAGTTTCAAAGACAAAAACACCTAAGAGTAAAGGTAGCTAACTGGAGGATCCTTTCCATAGGCCAGAGAAAATAAAATGTATAGAATACTCTTCACTTCAGATGTGTGTTCTGACTTGTTCGACAACCTACTGTTATTTTTTGCTTAAAGAAGTAAAGAAGCTGTCTCCCAAACTACTATGACACAGAAGTGAGCATGGGGGGGGGGGATGAATTTCATGGGCGGGGCTTCGTTCTCAGCCAGGCAGTGCTTGATCAGAGCTCACCAACACAACGAGCACCTTTCATTTAATGATCTCAAATGCTTTGACTACTAAATATATGCAATTTAGTAAGGTCCATTTTTCCATTTTTCATTCAAATGGAAGCACACTACATAAAAACTACACCAAGATACCAGGTCTCACCGGGTCAGACTGGCAAAGATCCACAAGCTTGACATCCTTTGTGAGGCTGTGAAGAGTGCTGACAAGGGCCCACTGGGACCACACCCACACGGAGGGCCTTACATTTACCATGCACTCAGCAATCCAAGGCTAGAAACAGACCTGACCATGGTCCTCACCAAGTAAAAAACATCTGCCCAGGATTAGTCCTGGCGGCATTCCACAGCCAAAGGTTGAAAAACCACTCCAACACCATCTCTACAGACTGACACATTCACAGGCATGTTGAACAAAGAAGCAGGACACACAAGTGTAAATGTTACCAGCAACCTGTTATGAAAGACAGGAGGGAAAGAAAGGACAGCACAGGTGTGTGCAGGCCTATTTTTGCAGGATGAAGCGGAAATAAAAATGGCTACCTATAAAAAGTGGAGACTGGGATGGGCGTTAGATTCCTGATCACATCTCCTGTAATTTTGACTTTGAGCCATGTAATTATTTTGTACATAAATATAAAACTTTAAAAATTCCAAATTCAAACCAAATAAACCTAATTGTATATCAAACAGGGAACATAAGCACAAACAAAAAAATATTCATCAAAGGCTTTAAAACATGGTATTTCATTTCATCCTAAGCAGGACAAGGGGACTGAACAACATGGGTTTGAACAGTGCAGGTCCACTTATACGTGGATTTTTTTCAATAATTACCTTTACTACTGTTTCGGATCTGTAGTTAGGAGTCCCCGGATGCAGAGAGCAATTGTATATGTTGTTCTATGCCATTTTATAAAGGGGAACTGAGCATCTGCAGGGGGTCCTGAAACCAATCTCTTGCGGATACCAAGGGCTAACTAAATTCTTGGGGAATCCAACAGTATATATATATATATAGATTTTCAACTGCATGGGGACTAGAGCCCCTAACCCCTGTATTGTTCAGGGTCAACTGTATAAATTAAGGACAAAAAGAATTTAAAAACAAAAACACTAAGTAGTTTCATTAGTAGTAGTAACATAGGATTGTAAGCTAGCAATCTATTATATGTATATTTTAGCATAAAACAAGCAATTATGCCAGTGGCATTAAGAATCAAGATTTTCAGGATAGCCCAGTGTTGCTCAGTGGTTAGAGCACTGGCCTGAGAACCAAAAGGTTGTGGGTTCAATTTCAGTCCAAGGGCATGTACCTAGATTGCAGGTTTGATCCCTGGCCCGTCTGGGCACCTGCGGGAGGTAACCAATTGATGTGTCTCTCTCTCACACAGATGTTTCTCTTTCTCTCCTCTCTTCTTCCCTTCCACTTGCTAAAACAAAAATAAACAACAAAAAAAACCATGGGAAAAAATATCCTTGGGTAAGGATTAAAAAAAAAAAAAAGATTTACAGGACAGAAAAAAGATACAAATTTTAAAAATCAAAGAAGTTACGTAAAACCATGTAATTTTAAATTTGTACTGAAAATATGAATATGAATTCAGGATATTTAAAAGTACGTTTCCTAGCTCTGTCCACCAGAGAGGTGCTCACAGCAGGTACTATAGATGAACACTGTGAACACATAGGACACCTAGCTCTTGGTTTCTAAGCACCTTTCTGCCCTAAAACAGAATAAAGCTCCTTGGAGAAATGGCATCCTGCAGATGACAGAAAGGAAGTGTTCCAGGTGATGAGTGAGAAGGGCTCCCAACTCATCACAGTTATAACCAATACAGGACATGGACTGTGTCCTTTGAAACTTTGCAGATTCACAGAATATCTCTAACATGCTCTAGAGCTTTTCCTGAGAAACTGTAAATCCACAAGCAGATATAATCTAGGGACTGCAGTTGGCCCATTCCTCATGGACATCACAACAGAAACCCTGAGCAGTCAAACTCCTAAGCAGCTTCCTCTCCCAAGACAACTTTGCTAGTAACTGAAATTAATTCATAATTGAAATCTGGCTGATTCATAGCACTTAAAAGCCCCCCCCAAAACTCTTACTAAATCCTTTCTAGTCTCCTAATTTTATCAGTTATTGAGAAAACATCAAAAATTAATATTTTTATATAAGAAGTCACAAGGACTTCTTTATTCCCTTGCTTTATTTTGCAAACTGGCGTCATCAAAGTCTAAACTGGAATTTTTAAAACCATGCACTTGGTCTGATCACAGTTAACTCCAAAACGACTTCCCTGTTTCACCAGCAGGAGAAGCTCCCCCTGAAGCCGCGGCTCCGCAGGCCCTTGTCCCCGGGGTGCGGTGTCTGCTGAGTGTCGCCCGGTACGGGGACGGCGCGGGCGGCTGCTCTTAATCCTCCCCGGAGGACGCTTTTCCCGCTGCCGCTCAGAGGGCAGGGGAGAGAAGCGACGTGACGGACACACACGAATGGTTTCCTCCCAGGGCCAGGGCCAGAACCTGCAACCCAGGCACACGCCCTGCACCGGAATCGAGCCGGAGACGCTGTGGTCCGCGGCCAGGCGCCCGACCCACCCACGTCACCGGCCTGGGCACCTTTTTATTAACTGAAGGCGAACGGTCAGGCCCAGAGGCACAACGACAACCCAACAGCTTCAGGAGCCGGAGCTATAACGGCCCGTCCCCTCCGCCTCCCGCGACGCCCAAGCAGGGCCCGGGCGCCCGTCCTGCAGCGCCGGTGGGAACGGAAGGCGTCCGCAGCAAAGGCCCGGAAACACCGCACGGCGCGGGCGGCGGGCGCCGCGGGGAGACCCGGTGCGCACCTGTCTCGGCCGCGGGAGCCGCCCGGCCGCCCGGCCCGCGGCGCCACCGGGCACCGCTCCTCCCGGGCGACTTCCGTCCGCTCCGGCCCCGCGCCCGCCGCGCAGACCCCGCCGCCCGCCCGTCACCGCGGCGGCGCCCCTGCGAGGGCGCCCTCCGCGCCCCGGGCCGCGCAACTTTCACCACTTCAGGTGTTTCGTCCACAAACCCCGCTGCCCGGAAGACGCGCCCCGGGGCGACCGGCCGGCCGGGCATCCGCTCGCCAGCTGTCAGCGGGGCCGGGGCCGGCGAGCGCTGCAGGCACCGCGGCCCAGTCGGCGGCCCGGGCGGGGTCCAGGCCCCCGGAGGCCGCGTCCGCCCGGCCCCTGCCCGGCCCCTGCCCGGCGCAGACAGGTCCGCGGGGGCCCGTCCCGGGGTCCGCCCCCCTGACCCCCAGCCCCGTCCCCGCCCCGCCCCGGGCCCGGTCCGGCTCGGCCCCGACGGCGCCACGACGGCCGCGCCGGGCGCGAGCTCGCGGCTGAGGCGGAGCCGACTCCGTCCGCGCACTCACCGCGGGCCCGGGCTCGGGCGGCGGGCTCCCGCGCGGCTGCGGACCACGGACGCGCTCCCATTCATTGGCCGCGGCTTTGTCTGCCCCCGCGGCCCGCCCGCCGCCGCTCCCCACTGGCCGCCCGCCCGCAGAGCCGCCGGACACCGCCTCCCTCCCAGGGTCCCGCGCTGCGCGGGGCGGGGCCTGAGTGCGCAGGCGCAGTCCCCCTGGTCCGCCCACTCCCGGAACCTGCGGGCTAGGTGTAGCCGGCGCCGCAGGCGTGAGCGCCCTGGGCAGACTGCGCAGGCGCCGACGTCGCGCGCCGACTCCGCCCCCTGGCCGCTCCCGACCCACCAACCGAAAGGCTGGTTCGCAGCCCAACCCCGCCGGGGCCGGTGGGAACCACCGCGCAGGCGCAGTCCCCAGGCTTCGGCACCGAGCCCGCGGGACGCGAAGCCCACCTGCGGGCGGCCTGCCCCGCGTGCCCCCGGCCGCGTGACGCAGCGCCCGGAGCCCGGCTCCCCGGAAAGGGCCGGGTGCCCGCCTCCTGCGCAGGCGCCCCGGAGGCGCTCCAGCCACGTGCCGGGGGCGCTGAAGCCCTTAACTGCGAGGCGACTGGGCGCTCCGGGCGCGGCCTCGTCCCCGGCGGAACGGGGTCAGACAACGCCCTGGGCCCGGGGAAAGAGCCCCGCCCTGCGCGGCCAGCGCCCGGCGGCCTCGGGGTGGCGGCCGGGGCTTCCGAGCAGCCCCTCGGGCAGGGGCCCAGCGGCCGCAGGTGCTGACCACATGGACCCCAGCCCTCCTCCCGCATCCGCAAGAAATCTGGACGCGCAGCGCAGTTTCCTAGAGCAGTGTCCGCGCGGGCCAAGTACACGCCACAGACCGCATCTGGACCAGAGGCTGCGCTTGGCGCCCCGTTTGGACTACGGCTCATTTTCTAAGGACAGGAGACGCCTGTGTTCTCATCACGAGCGCCAGGCAATGACCAGGAGGTCGCTGCCCCGACGGTCGCTGCCCCGGTTCTGTGAGTTCAGGAGCCCCTTCTGCCCAGCGCCCTCCGCGGCTCTGGTCCCCGCCCCCCCACAGCCTCCGCGCCCCCCTCCTCCTCGGCAGCACCCCCTGGCCCGCTCATGGGTCCAGCCTCGGGTGCCCGACTTCCACGACTAGCCAGCCAGGCAGGAACTTAGCACCTTCTCATTCCCTGAACAATTTACTTATTTCCATAACTCAAAGGCAGAGTTTTGTTCTAAAAATTCTTCAATTAGGGTTTTCACCATTACAAAGTACGATGCAAGTGATTTCTCCATGTCTTTTGACTCTGCAGAAATGTTCTCAACTTGCGGTTTTCATGTTTATGAGTCTTCTTCCCCCATCATACTTGGCAGGTTTCCCGTGCAGTTCAGCGTCGTTTCATCTCCGTACTTCTGTAGCTTCTTTCTCACGTGTAGACCTCTCATTGTTTGGATGTTTTTTGTTTTTTTTTGTACAATGTGAGGGTGGGGCTAATTTTATCTTCTCCACATGGCTGTGTATTTACTAAAGGTCTGTCTTTGCCTTGGAGATTTGAAATCACAAACTGAACTTCTGCATCAAGATTACAAATAAAGGCAATTACAAATAAAGCTACAATGTGCATATAAGAGTCCAGTTCCTGTGGGTAAATACCGAGCCTGATTGCTGATCATATGGTGCGTGTGTGTAGTTTTGTAAGAAACAGGCAAACTATCCTCCAGAGTAGCTGTACCACGTTGGGTTCCCACCAGCAGTGACTAAACGTTCCTGGGCTCCACCTCCTCACCAGTGTCTGGCGTTGTCCATGTTGGCTCTAGTCTCTTCAGTCTTTGTTTTCTGCCTTGTCATTTTATCTGGATAGCCAGAGAAGATGCACCAGGTGAAAGGAGCTGCTGTTAATATGCCTTAATGAGGCGGTGGTGAGGTGTGGGGAGGGGAGTGTTCTGCGGTCCCCCGATCAGGCTCAGTCTTTAGTGAAGTCTGTGCCTCTGTGTTCTTACCCCATGGCTGGAGGGAGCTGGAGTTGGGTAGTTCTCTTTTCCAGTCAGTCGGGCCCTGGTATGGTAGTTTCTCCTGAGTGTGGGCCTTGTTAACAACAGTACTCTGGTGTCTTTTAATGGCCCCTTTCCCTTCCTCTTGCTGGAAGCATGAGGGGACTTGTCTCTGCCATTTGCTGTGGGAACCTGCTCATGCTCCTAGAGGAAAATCGTGCCATAGGGTGGGGCCTGTATGACTGGGTCTCCCTGGAGTATTTAACTCTCAGCAGAGTTCATGCTGACCCTCCAGAAATTCACCATCTATGGTTTAGAGAACCTGGGGCACAGGTTCCCCTGGCGGTTTCTGCCCATGACTCTCTGCTCCAGGAAGCCATGATGACTTGTGTTCACCTGTCTCTCCAGTCTTGATAGCAGGGGTTTGCCATGTCCTCCTGTCTCTTACAGATCCCAGAAAGAGTGGCTGATGTTTCAGTTTGTCCTGCTTTTCACTTGTTAGGATGGAGAGGTGACTTGAAAGTTTCTTACTGAGGACCCCAAACCAGAAGTCAGTAATTGTTTTTTAAATGTATCAGTCTCTTAAATATGCAGAAAACAAAACGTGGAGTTACAAAAGCAGTTACAGTAAGACTAGCTTTTATAATTGCCCCTGTATTTACATTTTCTGAACACTTTATTTCTTCACACATCTTCTCGTGTCTTTCCACTTGACCCTGCAGGACTCGCCTGAGTGTTTCTGGAAGGAGCAGGTCTAGTGGTTGCAAACTCCTTAGCTTTTGCTCACCTGGGAATGTCTTAATTTATCTCCCACTTTTGAAGGAAAGTTTTGCTAGATATGAGATTCTCGGTTGACTCTTCTTTTAGTACTTTTGAAGTATTTGCCTAGTATATTCTGATCTCCAAGGTTTGTAGCAAGAAATCTGCTGATTATTTTCTGATACCTTGTACAAGACCAGTCACTTCTCTTGATGCTTCCCAGATTGTCTTTGGACAATTTTGATTATATAATGTGGAGCTTTTTGAGTTCATCTTACTTGATGTTCATTGAGCTTCTGGGTCTTAAAAAAAAACAACCCAAAATGGTTTATTGATTTCAGAGAGATAAAGGGGGGGGGAGAGATAGAAACAGCAATGAGAGTAATCAATAGGCTGCCTCCTGCATGCCCCCTACTGGGGATCAAGCCCGAAACTTGAGCATATGCCCTGACAGGTAATTGAAGTTAGACCTTCTGGTTCATGAGCCTATGCTCAAGCACTGAGCCACACCAGACAGGCATGGGATATTTTTATTAATGTATTTCATCAAATTTGGTAAGTTATTCATCATTATCTGTTCACATATTCTCTGCCACTTTCATTTCCCTTCTCCTTCTGGGAATCCCACAATGTGTATGTTGGCTTGCTTCTTGATGTCCCACAGGTCCCTTAGGCTCTGTTCACTTTGCAGTAATCATTTTTATTTGTCTTTCAGACTCAGTAATTTCAATTGTCGATATTCAAGCTGATTCTTTTTTCTGCTTGATCCTGCTATTGAATCCCTCTAGTGAAATTTTAATTTCAGTTATTCTTTTCACCTCCAAATTTCTTTTTGCTCTTAGGTTTCTGTTATTGTTGATATTTTAATTTTGTTTGAAAATTTTCTAAATTTCTCCACATCTTCCTTTAGTTCTTTAAGCATCTTTAAGATACTTGTTTTTAAGTCCTTGTCTGGTAGATCCACCACCAGGTTGTTTTTCAAGAACAGTTCTTGTTCATTTTTTTTTTTCTTTTAATGGGCCATATTTTCCTGATTCTTTGTATGCTTTGGGATTATTTGTTGAAATTGTACATTTGAATCTAGTAATGTGATAACCCTCCAAATGAGATTCTTCCCCCTCCCCAGAGTTTGCTTTTTTGTTAGAATTTTTAGTTATTGTAGGCAATCTCTGCCTGAGGCATAAACTTAGTATCTTCTTATGTCTTTTCTGTGTCTTTCCTTGGTTATATCAATCACTTTCTATTTTCCCAATATATGCACCAGTTAGTTTTGACTGTCTGTGTCCTGAAAGAGGACAAGGGATAAATATAGGTGGGGGATAGAAGTTAGGGGAAAGGTGCTGACACCATAAATCCCCTGGAAACCACTTCAGTGGTGGAGGGGAAACAATATGGCTGTCTACCTTGTCTGCAGCTCTGCAATCAGAATCAGCAATTAGCACAAATCCCTGGCATTTGGAGGGCATGGCCCGTTTGCCCAGCCCTGGCTCACACACACAGTGTGCAAGCTACTCCAGGAAAACATGCACAACTGCCTGGCTGGGTGTAGGGGATCGGAGCTTCTACTCTGCTAGAACTCAGCAACCCAGGGGAGAGGCTACATGGCAAAGACAACAGCCAAGTTGCCTACAGACTCTTCAGTTAGGGCACCACACATGGTACAGCACTCACTCTGAATATAAGTCAGCACCATCTCAGAAAGGCTGTTGTAAGAAGCACATCACCTCTCCCATATCCTACCTGGAGCTAAGGTGAAAATCCAATGGCTACATGAATGTGGTTTTCATATATATTGGACCCCAAAGAGGATGGCTATTTTATCAACCTAAGAAGAAAGAGCCAGTGTCTTCTAACAGTGGAAAATTGCAAATAAAAAGTTTAATTTTAGAAACTGAGTTCCCCATTTATAAATACACTAAAACATAGTCAATGCAAAGTGAGATTAATAATAGGTACAGTATTTTGATGAGACAACAACTTTTCTAAAAGGTCACAGGCAATGAGTGACTTGTTTCACCCAGCATACTTAATTGGTGTGAAATTAAAAATGCACCACTTTCTAGATGTTGTAGCAAAAACTCTGAAGACATATTACTGTTAAAAGAATCTGACAACTGACACCACTTCATCCTGATGTCCCTGGGACTCTAAAATACCCGTGATGGCTGAGTCTTTTGTAATATAAAAAAATCTAAACACCTAAGGCTATTCTTATGACTCCTTCCCTGTTAATAAGCCACTTCTTCTAAAAGGAATTTCATACGTGATTTGACCAAATGGAAGCAATACACACATTTCAAAAGACGGCTTCAAGTGTAGAGACACTAAGTCAGAGGCGTGGAGGTTCAATCACCAGAACTGCTGTAAACATCTCATGCTGTCCACTGGCTGGACAATAGGCAGCAAGGAGCGCTTTATAAATAGCCAGGACATCTCCCAGTTAACTGACCACGTGAAACCTCAAGACAAAAACAGAACATGGGGAAGTTCTTCTTACCAACCACCATGTGACTGATATTCCATGAAACATCTAAGTTTAGTTTTGTCTTCAAATGCCACTCTCTGTCGTAGTGAACAGTATCGTCCAGAACATTCTCTGCACTCCTCACATATGTTAGAGCTGCAGATAAAAACTGCTCAGTCAGGATGGCTTCTACTCCACCTACTATTTACAGATTTCATTTGATAGCCACAAAGGCTGTTCTGTTATAATTCAAGCAATTTTTGACTAAAATACAGTACCTGATTTGTTGTTTTTACGTAATATAATAAAAAGCCTAAAGAATAAAATTGTTTACATCTACTCTGTCACTCTAGTAAAACAAATTACTAAACCCCAGCTTTTAAAAATCTTTACATTTATGGATGAAAACCTAATCACCGTATTGTGTAATTGACAAGACAAACTCGCTCTAGTGGCTTTGTAAAAAATACACCATGGTACCTGGCCTGAAGGACTAGGAGTAAGGCACATGTAGACATTATAGTGAGACTGGAAAGGGCCTCAGCGTGGACCTGAGAGTGCCTCATCTTATGTTCTCCTTGGCCCCAACTGGTGCCAGTCACCAGCCGTGAGAAACTGCTGGTGCCTAATGAGCAACAACATCTTTAGCTTGGTAGCTCCATTGTGATTTCAATACTGAAAGTATATTAAGGGAAGATTCACTTTCAAAAAGATAAGTTTTTCAAAATGTTCCATCATCAGCCTGGACTGGCCAAAGCTACCGTTCTCAGTGGGTGTGCTGAACAGCCTTTCAGAAGGGACGATACTCGGGGGACAGCCCAAAAACCTGACAGCCAAGGCTGAGAGGCTCGGCCAGGCAGACTTCTTTAGGTTCCAGTAGGTGAGTGGGTCACAGCTGTGTTCAAGCACCTCCTCCTCCAGGTAGGAAAGCACCATGGCCTCAGGCACCTTCGCCTTTTCTCTTGGGTCTTTCTTTTTGATCTTGGCCATGAGAGACCACAAGCTGTCATCCCCACTGGAGTCTCTCGATGGGGAGCCTGGATCACACCCATTGGAGACAGGTGTGTCCTCTGAGGTAGAATTCAGCATTTCTAGTTCCCTGATTAAATCCTGCTTGTACTGCTCTGCCTCCTCCTCAGAGAACAGGGAGGCTTTGTAACGAGGGTCCAACAGTGTAGCAAAGATGTACCTGGGGTCATGGAGGGTGGCGGAGAGACGGCTCACCATGGCTTCCTTCAGAGACTTCAGCATGGTGTCGATGCCCATGGTCTCCTCAAACAGCATCTCGATTTTCCTGTTCAGGATGTGGATCATGGGGATGACCTGGCTGAGGGTGGACATGTGGCTGCTCATCTCCCGACTTGCAGCATCAAAGGGCTTCAGCGCGTGACACACAGACTGCATGACCTCCCACTGGTCACAGCTGATCAGTTCTCTGAAATTACACTCAATGGACATCTCGTTAATTGCTCTCTTCTGTTCAATGAGCCGTTCGAGCATATGAAAGGACGTGTTCCATTTGGACGGAACGTCCTGAATAAGATGGTGTGGTGGTAATTCATACTCCCTCTGCAGCTCTGCCAATTTCTCCTTTGCTTCGTGTGAGCGAAGCACCCTCTCACACAACTTCCGAGCAATGCTAAGTAAATTCTGGACCATTCTCTGGCTTTTAATGGCCTCACTGACAATGAGATTCACTGTGTGACTGAAGCACTGCACACAGGAGTGCTCCCCTTCATTCAGCGTCTTTCCTATGCTGGGATTGTCGGTCACGGTAATGCCAACCTGAAGGCCAGTGGATGTCACCCAGGCCTCCCACCAACATTCCAGCTGCTTCTGAATGCTGTTGCCGCTATAGTCACAGTCAATCTGTGACACGTCTAACAGTGCTGAGCAGTGGTGGTCCTCACAGTGAGGCCGGACTGAAGACTCAAAGGTGACCCAGTGAGCAGTAAGTGTCAGGTACTCTCGGGTCTGGTTACTCATCCATATTCCAGACGTGAAGTGGACCACACCACTCTCAGCCTCCTTAAGGTGTGACATAATGATCTGTTTCACATTTTCATACATCCCGGGAATAGCTGTCCTGGAAAAGTAGGAAGGGGAGGGCAAAGAGTACTGAGGTTTCAAGTATTCGAGCAGCCTGTTAAAGCCAACATTGTCTACAAAAGAATATGGCTGAAGGTCAAGTGCAATCATTTCAGCTATGAGACTCGTTATCTTTTTGGCAACTGGATGAGAATCGTAAAACTTCTCATTAGTGTCATCAAAGGAGGAGGCTCTTGACAATCCTGCACTCAGGGGCACACGGACTCCTGCAGAAGAGGGTAGCGTGGTCGTGGGGACGTCGGTCTTGAGCACACTGCTGTGGAACCTCTGTAAATGCCTCAGAAGACAGCTGGTGCCCAGGTTGGTTGGCTTCTTCCCCCTGCTTATTGTCCGGCCACAGTGCAAGCACACGACTTTAGTGGGGTCCGCAGAGCAGACAGAAAAATGATTCCACAGCTTGGAGGTCTTTTTACTGTGAGCGGGAAATAGAACGGGGCTGCTTTTTGTGACCACTGTTGGCAAGTCAGTTACCTTGGAGGAGGAACCTGCTGTGGACGCCAAGGTGGTGTATGGAGGATTTGCCAAACTAGCCCCCAGGAAGCCCCTCTGGTTCCCAATGACTTCTGGGTGGCGTCTGTAGAGATGTCTCATCAAACAGCTGGTCCCGACATCACCCTTCTTCCCCCGACTGATGACACAGCCGCAGTGTCTGCACACAGCCTTCAGGCTGTCCATGGGGGCTAGTGAAAAGTGATGCCAAACCTCCGACTTCAGTCTCTTCATCACCTTTTTATTCTGCTGAAATATAGCACCAGGCTCCACCAGGTGAGGGCTCGACTCATCACCCTGCTGCTTCTCAGGAGAGGACACCAGGGAGGCCTCGCCAAAATCATCAGAAGACAGCACAGCATCTTCCATCAGCACATCCCCAGGGTTCAGACGTGCCTGCAGGGTCTCGGATGGTTGGTGTGGGGAGGAGGATTCCAAGGGGGACTCTTGGACCGCCTTCCCTGGTGATGAGGACACACAGCCTGGACCTCTCTCGGGAGGTGGGAGTGCGTGCAGCAGGGTGGGGGAGGTAGAGCAGGGGGGAGGCATGGTTGCACCCCCGCTCTTCTCCTGCAGCACAATGGCACGGTGTGCTCGCCACATGTGCCTGATGAGGCAGCTGGTACCCAGGTCCTTCCCGTTCTTCCCTCTGCTGAACTCACTCATGCAGTGAATGCACACGGCCTTGGAGCTGTCCAGAGGGGACAGGTAGAAGTGCTTCCAGACAGCGGACCACCTTCGGGACCCAGAGGTGCTCTTTGGAAGAGGAAGGCTCTTCTCTGGCCCGTTCTCTGCAGTGTCATCATACTGGGGAGTAGGGAGGGGAGCGGGTGGCCCCACCAGGACTTCTTCCTGGTTGTACTTCTCAGAGATGGACAAGTCAGAGGAGACCTCTTCAGAAGACACGACAGACACACATTCCTCCGTCACTTGCTCAGGAGATGGGATCTTGGAGGCCATTTTCTGGACAAGTTTGATGGGTGACAGTATGGTGCCCAGGTCTCCAACAGATGAGGGCTGTGGTGGGAGCAGCAGTGCAGGGGAGGAGAGGGAGGCCAAGGCGGACACACTGCCCTCTTCCTGGATAAGCACTGTGGGGTGCGCCCTCCTCACATGACGCATGAGGCAGCTTGTGCTCAGATCCTTCTCGTTTTTGCCACGGCTGAACTCCTTCATGCAGTACACACACACTGCCTTCGTGTTGTCCCGAGGGGAGATGAAGAAATGTTTCCAGGCTGGGGACTTCTTCCTGGAGCTCATGTTGCGGCTGGACAGGAGGCTCTGCGTCACAGCCTCCATGGCGACGTCGTACAGCGTGCTGCTGTACTGCGAGAACAGGGCCCCATAGTCGTCCTCATGGTCGGGGGGCAAACACTTCCCTGGGGGCTTGCAGCTGTAGCTCACTTCTCTGATCTCTGCCTGTTCATCACCACTGTCAGCTACCTTCCTGTCCTCCTGTTCAATTTTAAAGTCCACTCTTTCCAAGCTGTGATTTGGAATTCCATCCTCTTTCTCTTCTGTTTTAAAATTTATTTCATCAGAAACTAAATCACCGTCCCCTTTGGGGTGGGTTTCCTGGTTATCCTCCATGACTCACCATCACTGCTCTGGCTGTGTCATC
Source organism: Miniopterus schreibersii (assembly GCF_964146895.1). Classification (NCBI taxonomy): domain Eukaryota; kingdom Metazoa; phylum Chordata; class Mammalia; order Chiroptera; family Miniopteridae; genus Miniopterus; species Miniopterus schreibersii. The sequence continues at coordinate 187,182,226 of NC_138102.1, read as the reverse complement.
ATGTTGATCTCTCAGGTTGGTAAAATATAATCCAAATGCTCATTTGTGCCCCCAAATGTACATTATCTTCAGGGTTTTCAAAATAATTTTATCTTTCGGGATGTTTATGAATATGGCTAATTGCAAATGTTACTGGAAAACAGAAGATGTAACTCAGGAGCACATCGTCTCAGGGTGCAGACCTCTGCTCTCTAGGAGTGGTAACTTCACGTTGTGTAGACTTGCTTGTTGCCCTGGAAACAGGATTGCTACCATCATGATGGTCCTTCTGCATTGCCTACAAAAGATGAAATCAGGTCAAGCACTTAACTGAATTATACATTTCAAACCTGTAGTGCCAGGGACATATCAGCCTCAATATGCATAGAAGAAAATTCCATAGTGATAAAATAAAATAGAAAACCTGGTTCCTTGACTTCTTTTACAATCCACTTACATAATGAAAATACCCCAAAACCGGAAAATAAGGAACAAATAAAGATAGGAATTTAAATGCAAATGGTCTATTAATAAAGGGATGGAGGAACACAGAAAAACCCTGCAACAGTATACAGAGGTTGGTTTGGGCTAGGGTTGAGGCCTCACCCACCAAGCAGTGTACTGGAGGCACCTGCAGCTGCTATAATCAGCAAAGCTGAACTCCCTGCAATCAATTTCATTCGCTTTTGCTATCAGAAAGCGCACACATTTTAGGAACTAAAAAGCCTGCAGCTAACCTCTGAAAGAACTAATTCACAGACTAAACACTGAATGTCTTACAGACAGTGAGGTCCCTGCATGCAAGAATGGAGGACAGTCCTGAGAGCCGAGCAGCGTACGGGTGCAGGGAACACTGTCTTGAAGAACTAAGATCTCCATCAGGTTGAACTGTAAATACTATGACATGCGATGTTCTGAAGGCATATTGGAGTCGACTGAATACATGGAACAGACATGGGCAGCAACATGGCCGAGCTTAGCTGTAAAGCGCGAAGAGGTAAAGAAGGAGTGGAGCAGTTTTGAAAAAGAAGTATAAAAAGGAACAAAAAACCCATCCTTGGCAATTTGATAATACAGATACCAGGAAGAGCATGCTTACCATAATAAAACAAGACTCTACATAACCTACAAAAAACATACTTTTTTTTTTGTAAACACCAATCAGGCGTTTAATATAAATACAACCAGAAGAGAAAGACTCTAATATACACATAAGCGAAATCTGGAATGCCAGTTGTTGGGGACAAAAGGCTGATTTCTGACCTGTTGGCTCAGCTAGCCTCTAAATAAAATCCATTGCAGAGGAGAAATCAAGAAAATGGGAAGGAAAGGCTCCTGTTCAGCTGTGGGAGCAGAGAATGGCCACGGAAGACCAGGGTCAGGGCTGGGTGTGGGCTGGAAAGGGGAGAGCTGGGTCCCTCACCACAATTCAGCCGATCCAGAGCTGCCCCAGATGTGCAGTGGCCCTGCCCTGCTGGGACGCTGAGCAACGCCGAGAGCAGGGTCAGGCTTCCCTGAAGCAGATGGTGACTCCCCAGGGCAGCTGGGCTGGGGTCTGACACAGGCTCTACCTATGGGTTCAGGCTGCCCACCCAGAGGATGGGCATGGGCTTAACCCCACCACCTGCCTCAGCCCCAACAGATGGCAGGACGCTGGCCACACACTCACTGAGTGCTTCCAGCAGCCATGTAGGCACAGCATCCTTGCCACCTCAAGCCCATCTGCTGAAGAGCATTGGATGCCCAGAGATGAAAACCTGGTGCCAGGAGCAGCGCCAGCCAGCAGGGCCTGTGAACAAACACATGTGAGGAACACTGGACTGCCCACTTCATTTGCTCGCAGAGCAGCTGCAGCGCAGTGGAGCCCCGTGGGACTGTAGCTTGTCCCAAATGTTGATAGCAGCTGTTTATGTATAGAAGCATGACACAAATGTTTGAGTGTGTGTATATGTTTGTCCAATTCTACAATTTATTATATGTCAATTATACTCAATGCGAAATAATATGAAATATATATATATATATATGTCTCTGTCCCCAGTTCCTGGTAATATTTGGAGTTTGACCCAGGTTCCTGACACAGAGCTCCTGAAAGAGAGAAGGATGTCTTATCCTAATGAGGTGACTCTAGGTGGCTCCTAAATGGGGACTCAGTACTAGAAAGACCAAGCAATGACTATAAACTGGGAACTACAGCCCTACACCTTCCCCCATCCTCCCGAGAGGGAGAGATGGGCTGGAAATTAATTTAACAACTGGTCATGACTACATGTTCAAACCTCCATAGAAATCCCAAAAGTACAGGGTTTGTGGAACTTCTAGGTTGGTGGACACAATAAACAAAAAAGGATTAAGGTGGCCCGGCCTGCATGGCTCAGTGGTTGAGCGTCGACCTAGGATCCAGGCGATCGGGGTTAGATTCCCGGTCAGGGCACATGCCTGGGTAGCAGGCTCGATCCCCATGACTCTCTCATCATTGATGTTTCTCTCTCTCTCCCTCTCCTTTCCTCTCTCTGAAATCAATAAAGATATATTTTTTAAAAATTAAAAAAAAAGAAGGTGAAATCCCTCATAAAGATATGAGAAAAAAATAATAAAGAAAATATAAACATCTCTATAGATAATGAAAGCACACAAGGAAACCATAGCTTCAAATTAACACACTGTATGCGGGAAACGTATTTATACGTTTTACGTTGACTGGTAGTAGAGCACGCGATAAAAACTACCCACAAACATTAAATAAAAAGTATACCTGACTTCAAAAGAAGCTAATGATATTAAAAAAAATACAAAGGCCTGGCCAGTGTGGCTCAGTGGTTGAGCATTGCCCTATAATCCGGGAGATCAGGGTTCAGTTCCCAGTCAGGGCACATGCCCGGGTTGCGTGCTTGATCCCCAGTAGGGGGCGTACAGGAGGCAGCCGATCAATGACTCTCTCATCGTTGATGTTTAAAAAAATAATAATAATACAAAAGTGACATAAGTCAGGATAGAAAAACACTGAAATGAGGTTATGGATTCTAGAAAGATATTAGAAATAAAGTAAAATAATTTAAGAATAAAGACTAAGTTATAAGCAACATAAGGACAAATATACTCCACAGATGACTGCTTAAGATAAAGAGACTTTTTTTAATGAACCAGAAGTAAAGGGATGGAAAGAGTCAAGAGAAACTGAACAATTTAAAAGACAATTTGCTAGACTGAAGTATAGTCTAGCAAAATTATTGGACCTAAAGAAAACGAAGTGCCAATCAGGCAAAAAATAAAGTCAGTTATAGGGGAAAGAACATAAAATGTCCCGAGTTTGACAGCAATGTTTTATGCTAGAAAACTGAATTACATATCTAAGATATCCAAGGGGAGAAAAAGTGAGCAAGGATTTTATATGCAGTCAATTTGCCTTTCAAGTGTGAGGGACACAGAGAAACTATTACCATCGTGCAAAAGTGAGTAAAGTTTTTTCCATGCATCCTTCCCAAGAGTCTACTAGAGAACAAACCCCAACTGAAGTCTAGAGAATCTGTGACATCAGGACTTGGTGTGTACACTGAGTGTCTATGTATCTGAACTAAGACTGAGTGAGGGTTCAAGGGACAGGAGGAAGTCGCAATGGCTATGTACACTACCAAGTAACGGATGGGAGGACATGGGAAGTCTGATGCAAAAAGTATTTTCACCGCCCTCTGTTAACAACACAGGTGGTACTGGTACTGCAACTGCTATTCTGAGACTGTGCCGCGAGGGGTAAGGCAAATGAGTAGTGATAGTCTAGTATCTCATCTCCTCTGCCCTTGAGAATCAGGATTCTCAGCATAAGAAAGGACAGACATGAGATTCCAAAGGTCCAATAAACATCCTGTAGTCAGTGAACAGGTATAAACCCTAGATCACTGCAAACACCTGGAAACAGTGACCACCCAGCAGCAATGAGCATCCCTAACATCTAGGTGGAGGATTTGAAACACTGTTGCCCATTGAAAAAGACCAGAGCTCCTTGCCCGCATGAGTTCCTCCTGGCTGGGGAGAGCACAGGTCAGCCTGGGACACAGTGGCGCACCAGAGAGCAAGGAGCCGCTGAGAGCGTATTCGAGTTCTGTCAAAGGGTCCAGGACCCACCTTGTAAAGGCTCCCACTGTCCAAAAATGAGGAAATTTGAACATAAAATAGGCTCATAATCACATTAAAACCCATCCAATGTGTTAAGTCTATGAGTTCATATCAAAATAAAATCAGCTGGTCACTTTGGGAGGATGATAGAAAAATGGTTATTTTGAAACCTGACAAAGAGAAAGGATTAAACTCTGATCTTCAGTGTGCTACAGGAGCATTAGCACTCAATAACCAAACAGTAGGTCAGGGCAGGTTTCTCTTCCTGGAGGCCCAGCTCATACATGAGGCAGCCTCAGGAACTCAGCCAGAACTTCCCATTTCACAGCTTCTCATGGAGGAACGCATGCAGGCCTGTGCTTCACTGCTGCCAACACCAAAAAGAGACGACCCCCCACCTGTGCCCCCTGATGGAACACCACCATACCTCCATGCAGGGGACTCACCAGAGCTCAGACCTGAATCTGAACAAGCCTTTAGACCAACTACTGACTTGCGGGGAACCAAGGACACAGGAACATGTCGCACCCACCAGAGGGCCACAATCCGCAAATCTAGACTGAGGCACATGGGCCCACCCACAGGGCCTCCTCCACAAATAATGCCCATGGAGGTAGGCGAGATGGTAAGAGACTAATGTGTCACAGAACCAGGCAACACTTTCCTACGTGGAGGAGTACAATTCACTCGTGAAACTGTGAAGAAAAGTGAGAGTAACTTCCATAAAAGTGAGGTCAGCAGTTACTTTGGTCAGGAAGAAGGGAGGGAGAGTTGATTGGGACAGGTCACGTGGCAGGATTCTGGGGAGCTGACAGAATTTTCTTTCCTTTTCTATTATCCTCAGTGAGGATATGGTTAGTGAGTTAGAGGGCAAGGCAGAGAGAGACAGAGAGAAACCACAGACCAAAGAATATTCATCAAGGGCTTTAAAACATGATACTTTAACTATTCATCCTAAGCAGGACACAGGTGACTCTGAACAATATGGGTTTGAACTGTGCAGGTCCACTTATACATGGATTTTTAAATTAATTACCTGTACTACTGTTTTGGACGTGTAGTTGGGAGTCCCTGGATGCAGAGAGCTACTGTATGTGTTGTTCTATGCCATTTTATACAGGGGACCTGAGCATCTGCAGGGGGTTCTGGAATTGCTTCCAGGATCCCTGTGGATACCAAGGGCCAACTAAGTTTTTGGGGAATCCAACTGTATACATGGATTTTCAACTGCATGGGGATCAATGCTCCTAGTACTTCTATTCTTCAGTATCAATTGTATAAATTAAGGACAAAACTTAAAAACAAAAATACCTTAAACTTTGCTAAGTAGTTTCATTAGTAGTAGTAACATAGGACTGCAAGTTAGCAATCTATTATATTTTAGCATAAAACAAGTAATTACGCCAGTGGCATTAAGAATCAAGATTTTCAGGATAGTGAAAATATAAAAATTTTAAAAATCAAATTAAGTAAACCCATATAATTTTAAATTTGTACTGAAAATGTCAGTATGAATTCATGATGTTTTAAAAATGTTTCCTAGCCTGGCCAGCATGCTCAGTGGTTGAGCATTGACCTATGATCTGTCTCAAAGCAAGAAATGCCAACAGGAACCACTGTTCACCTGAGACGGAGACCCAAGGCCCAGAGGCAAAGAACGCTGCTGGGTCAGACTTCAGAGACCCAGACCCAGGGCCACTTCTAGGAGATGTGGTCAGGGCTGTAATAAGGAGGGAGCCCTCCACACAGTACAGCTCCTGATGCTGCCCCCTCGGCCTCAAGTAGGTGAGCTGACCACGGGTCAGGCTCGGGGAACAGCGGCCTCAGATGAAAACTCCCAGTTCACACCTGCAGATGTAGTGTATCAGACAGAGCAAGCACAGGGCCACACGGCTGGATCCAGGAGCCACCACACAGAGGGCAGCCAGTAGGCCAGCGGGACACCCCAACCCAGGCCAGCCCAGGCTGGAACCAGCCGTGCCTGTGGTAGAGACTTTGCTGGAAAAGGGCCTTCCCTGAAGGAGATGGGAAACCAGGCAGAGCAGGTACCTTAGGGGCACGAGGAGCTGGGCAGGGGGCTTTACCGGCAGGACACAGGGTCAGGAAGGTAGCCAGGCCTGAGGCTGCGGACCTTAAGTGCTAGAGGCTCTCTGTGACTTGTTATGCAGCCAGATTCAGTAAAACACAAAACATGAATAGGAAAAATGGATCTGACAGCTCATGGCCTCACATCTTGAGATTTAAGTCGTGCCCTAAAAAATCCAAGAGCCATTAGAAGATTGACAGTTGCCAACTCTGAAACTATGTTTTGTGCAGAGAAGCTCAGGAGGAAACCGAAAGCAGGCGAGGGAGAGTGGACAGGCCTCTACCCAACACAGGAGGCTCCTAGTACGTGCCGCCAGGGGGCCCACGGTCACTCATCGCTCTGGTCCCGTCACATGGCAATCATCACACCAAAGGAGAAGGAAACCAGACTGAAAAATCGACAAGTACAAAGTAAAGAGAAGGACCACACTGACCACGATCACTGCTCTTCACGCATCAACAGCTCCATTTCCCCGACTGGTTGGTCACACTCCGAAAGCTACGCGGAACAGGGGTCTGAAACACAGATACACACAGTCATCCCTTGGTGTCCATGAGGGATGGGTTCCAGGACCCACCTCGGACACTAAAATCCAAGCATGCTCATGTCCTTTATATAAAGGGCGTAATACACGCCTAGCCAGGCGTGGCTCAGCAGTTGAGCATCGACCTAGGATCCAGGAGGTCACGGTTCGATTCCCAGGCTGGCACATGCCCAGGTTGCAGGCTTGATCCCCAGTCAAGGGTGTGCAGAAGGCAGCCAATCAATGACGACTCTCTCATCATTGATGTTTCTAACTCTCTCTCTCCGTCTCCCTTCCTCTCTCTGAAGTCAATAAAGATATATTTAAAAAAAAAAAATAAAATAAAATAAAGGGTGTAGTACAGCTGACTCCACCCCTCCCCAGAGAGTAAAAAAAATCACATATAACTTTTGACTCCCCCCAAATTAACTGCTAGTAGCCTACTGTTGACCTTACTCGTAATATAAAAAGTCCACTAACACATACTTTAACCACATATGTATACGTAGTGCTCTTACAATAGGGATAAGAAAATGTTAAGAAAATCATAAGGGGAAAAAACTGCATTTACAGTATTTACTGGAAAAAAATCCACATATAATTAGACCCACACGGTTCCAAGCCCTGTTGTTCATAAGTCATCCGCCTGTAAACTTTAAATCATGGCTAGATTCCTTATTAAACTTAACACAATGTAAACAGCAGTTACACTGTATTGTTCAGCGAATGACGACAAGGAAAAAGGTCTGTATGTGTTCAGTAGAAACAACATGCAGCATCATAGGCTGGAGTACAGAGTATACATCATCAAGACTGTAACTTTTTTCCTAATATTTTCTTTCAACCTGCCCTTGGATGTGGAACCCCCAGGTACAGAGGACCAACGTACTTCCTGCACTAAGTAATCACTGCACAGCAGCTGCTTCGCACACAGAGTTCAGTACACAACCCTAATAATTTACTTAAAAATCTTTCTCCAGCCCTGGCTAGAGTGGCTCAGTGGTTAGAGCATCGGCCCACACACAGAAGGGTCACGGGTTCAATCCCTGGTCAAGGGCACCTACTTGGGTTGCAGGTTCCACCCCTAGGCCCAGTCTGGGTGCGTGTGGGAGTCAGCCAATAGATGTGTCTTTCTTATATTGGTGTTTCTCTCGCTCTTCCCCCAATCCCCTTACTCCCTTTCACTCTCCCTAAAATTCAATGGAAAAAATATCCTTGGGTAAGGATTAACAAAAACAAAAAAATCTTTCTCCAAGGTATTAAGAATATTTTTTGCACAGCTTGAGTTGCTTACAAACCTCCTCATGTGCATTAAAGAACAGAGCAAAAAGTTCATATCCAACAACATCAGGAATTAACGAGAACAAGTGTGGGGGGATGGGGAAGGGCTGTCAAATAATCACCTGTTAAATGGATTAAAGTCTGAGCTTTCTTCCAATATAGGACATGAACTGTGTCCTTTGAAACTTTGAAGATTCACAGAATATCTTCAACATGCCCTAGAGCTTTTCCTGAGAAATTGCAAATCGACAAGCAGATATAATCTAGGGACTGCAGTTGGCCCATTCCTCATGGACATCACAACAGAAACCCTGAGCAGTCAAACTCCTAAGCAGCTTCCTCTCCCAAGACAACTTTGCTAGTAACTGAAATTAATTCATAATTAAAATCTGGCTGATTCATAGCACTTAGAAACCCCCCCAAAACTATTACTAAATCCTCTCTAGTCTCCTAATTTTATCACTGGCATTGAGAAAACATCAAAAACTAGTATTTCTAGCCCTGGTTCAAGTGGTTCAGTGGTTAGAGCATCAGTCCGAGCACTGAAGGGTGGTGGGTTCAGTTCTGGTCCAAGGCATATACCTGGGGGTTTCAGGTAGGATCCTTGGCCCGGGTCTGGGCCTGTGCGGGGGAGGCAATGAGTTGATGTCTCTCTCTCACATCAATGTTTCTCTTTCTCTCCCCCTCCCTTCCTTCCTCTCACTCTCTCTAAAAATCAATGGAATGGAAAAAATATCCCCGGGTGAGGACTGACAAAAAATAAATTAAAAAAAATTAATATTTCTATATAAGAAGTCACAAGGATGCCCTTGCTTTATTTTGCACACTGGCCTCATCAAAGTCTAAACTGGAATTTTTAAAACCATGCACTTGGTCTGATCACAGTTAACTCCAAAACGACTTCCCTGTTTCACCAGCAGGAGAAGCTCCCCCTGAAGCCGCGGCTCCGCAGGCCCTTGTCCCCGGGGTGCGGTGTCTGCTGAGTGTCGCCCGGTACGGGGACGGCGCGGGCTGCTGCTCTTAATCCTCCCCGGAGGACGCTTTTCCCGCTGCCGCTCAGAGGGCAGGGGAGAGAAGCGACGTGACGGACACACACGAATGGTTTCCTCCCAGGGCCAGGGCCAGAACCTGCAACCCAGGCACACGCCCTGCACCGGAATCGAGCCGGAGACGCTGTGGTCCGCGGCCAGGCGCCCGACCCACCCACGTCACCGGCCTGGGCACCTTTTTATTAACTGAAGGCGAACGGTCAGGCCCAGAGGCACAACGACAACCCAACAGCTTCAGGAGCCGGAGCTATAACGGCCCGTCCCCTCCGCCTCCCGCGACGCCCAAGCAGGGCCCGGGCGCCCGTCCTGCAGCGCCGGTGGGAACGGAAGGCGTCCGCAGCAAAGGCCCGGAAACACCGCACGGCGCGGGCGGCGGGCGCCGCGGGGAGACCCGGTGCGCACCTGTCTCGGCCGCGGGAGCCGCCCGGCCGCCCGGCCCGCGGCGCCACCGGGCACCGCTCCTCCCGGGCGACTTCCGTCCGCTCCGGCCCCGCGCCCGCCGCGCAGACCCCGCCGCCCGCCCGTCACCGCGGCGGCGCCCCTGCGAGGGCGCCCTCCGCGCCCCGGGCCGCGCAACTTTCACCACTTCAGGTGTTTCGTCCACAAACCCCGCTGCCCGGAAGACGCGCCCCGGGGCGACCGGCCGGCCGGGCATCCGCTCGCCAGCTGTCAGCGGGGCCGGGGCCGGCGAGCGCTGCAGGCACCGCGGCCCAGTCGGCGGCCCGGGCGGGGTCCAGGCCCCCGGAGGCCGCGTCCGCCCGGCCCCTGCCCGGCCCCTGCCCGGCGCAGACAGGTCCGCGGGGGCCCGTCCCGGGGTCCGCCCCCCTGACCCCCAGCCCCGTCCCCGCCCCGCCCCGGGCCCGGTCCGGCTCGGCCCCGACGGCGCCACGACGGCCGCGCCGGGCGCGAGCTCGCGGCTGAGGCGGAGCCGACTCCGTCCGCGCACTCACCGCGGGCCCGGGCTCGGGCGGCGGGCTCCCGCGCGGCTGCGGACCACGGACGCGCTCCCATTCATTGGCCGCGGCTTTGTCTGCCCCCGCGGCCCGCCCGCCGCCGCCGCCCGCCGCCCGCCTGCCTCCGACGCCGCGGGACGCTGCCCCCTCCCAGGGCCTCGCGCAGCGCGGGGCGGGGCCGGGGCGGGCCCGGGGCGGGGCCTGAGTGCGCAGGCGCACTAGCCATGGGCCCGCCTCGCTCGGGGCCCCGCAGGGCGAGGAGCTCCCGCTGCGCGGCGGGGAGGGCCCGGGGCCGACTGCGCAGGCGCAGACCCGCGCTCCAGCCCCACCCCGGCTCCTATCCCGACTGAACCCCCGGGAGAGACCCGCCCCGGCCCCGCCCCGGCCGGCGGATCCGCCACGCAAGCGCAGTCGCACGCCTCAGCCTCAGCCCGGGAGACCCAGCCCTGCGGGGTGTTGGGCGCTAGGCTCGCCGGCAGGTGCGCGCGGGTGCGCCAGCCGCTGCGGGTTTGCGTGGTCCTGGCGGTGGGCCCCGCACCTGAGCCTGCGGGACGCGAAGCCCACCTGCGGGCGGCCTGCCCCGCGTGCCCCCGGCCGCGTGACGCAGCGCCCGGAGCCCGGCTCCCCGGAAAGGGCCGGGTGCCCGCCTCCTGCGCAGGCGCCCCGGAGGCGCTCCAGCCACGTGCCGGGGGCGCTGAAGCCCTTAACTGCGAGGCGACCGGGCGCTCCGGGCGCGGCCTCGTCCCCGGCGGAACGGGGTCAGACAACGCCCTGGGCCCGGGGAAAGAGCCCCGCCCTGCGCGGCCAGCGCCCGGCGGCCTCGGGGTGGCGGCCGGGGCTTCCGAGCAGCCCCTCGGGCAGGGGCCCAGCGGCCGCAGGTGCTGACCACATGGACCCCAGCCCTCCTCCCGCATCCGCAAGAAATCTGGACGCGCAGCGCAGTTTCCTAGAGCAGTGTCCGCGCGGGCCAAGTACACGCCACAGACCGCATCTGGACCAGAGGCTGCGCTTGGCGCCCCGTTTGGACTACGGCTCATTTTCTAAGGACAGGAGACGCCTGTGTTCTCATCACGAGCGCCAGGCAATGACCAGGAGGTCGCTGCCCCGACGGTCGCTGCCCCGGTTCTGTGAGTTCAGGAGCCCCTTCTGCCCAGCGCCCTCCGCGGCTCTGGTCCCCGCCCCCCCACAGCCTCCGCGCCCCCCTCCTCCTCGGCAGCACCCCCTGGCCCGCTCATGGGTCCAGCCTCGGGTGCCCGACTTCCACGACTAGCCAGCCAGGCAGGAACTTAGCACCTTCTCATTCCCTGAACAATTTACTTATTTCCATAACTCAAAGGCAGAGTTTTGTTTTGTTCTCATCGATGCCCGCCCCCCCCCAGGGCTGCCTGGCACGCAGCAATGCTGGATGCCCGCTGTATTGCTCGTCCCTCACCTGTTTCTGTGTGCCCCCCAGGGAAGACTGTTTTCTCCTTCGTAAGTGCATGGGGAACAATCAAAATAAGAAGACTATTTCGTGACCTGTGAAAATTACATCAACTTAAAATGATCTAGCGCCCATTCCCCTAACATGGCCTGGTCCACAGAAACCCCCACGGATGCTCGATGCCCACTGGCTGCGTGCTGCTGGAGGCCGTGTCCGGAGGGGAGTGGGGCGGGGCAAGCAGACGCCGTGGCTGGCCTTCCAGGGGCTGAGGCCCCCAGCGTGGCGTTGGGCACTGACACCAAGTGAACCCAAGCACTCCCCACTCTTTTATCCCCCCATCTGGTACCAAGTCCCACCCGGGTATCAGCCCCCAGCCAGTATCCTCCCACCCAGGTATCTCCATCCCTGCCCCCTGCCCTCAAGCCCCCTGTGGTGGGGGGGCCTGGAGTGGAGGCTTTAGCTGCCCCAGGACCAGCAAAGAGGAAGTGCCCTTCAGCTTCCCCTTTGAACCGTTTTCACTGTCACTTTGCGGTGTGAGAGGCAGAACTGCAGTCTCCTGTTGTAGACCTGCAAGGTGTCCCGCTCTTTTTCTCCGGGGGCTCATGCCTCCAGTGGCTCTCCTTCCTGGGGGACACAGCTACAAAGGCCTTAATCAGGGTGGAGTTGGGCAATCAGATGCCAGGGCTGGCCTCCCAGGGGCCCTGCAGGGCCCCAGGGAGGGGTTGCACTTAACCAACTCGGGGAAGCTTTCTACCCCAGCAAGGATCACGTTGAAAAAAATTAGGTGTTTTCATACAATCGTTTCCAGGTTTTATATACAAGCCAGTAGATTAAAAAAAAAAAAAAAGATTTTACTCTGTGTACTCTTTTCTAATCTGTTTTCTCTTAAAATACCTACCTGTGTCCGGGCCAATCATGGATGCACAGTGTGGCTCTGTTGGCTGCCTGGTGCTGCACAGCACAGGTGGGCACACAGCTCTGGGAAAGAGTGCCAGCTGTGTCCGGCTCTCTATCATAGACAGTTCTCTGAGAAGATTGACTACTCCTATGCCTTTGCAGACCTTTCTGGTTATTTCCTCAGAAATAATTCCTAGCAGTGGAATTTTTTTAATTGAAAATTTTATGGAGGTGATAATAGAATCACATGTAATTCTAAGAACTAACACAGAAGGTGCCCTTGTGCGTATTGGCTAGTTTCCCCAGAGGTAACATTTTGTAAAATAGTACATCACAACCAGGACATTGACGCTGATACAGTCAAGATGGGGAAGACAGGTGGAGAGAAGTTGGGACACGAAGGCCAGGCGCTCAGTATCTGGCGTGTTAAATTTGAGACGTCTACTAGACATCCCAGAGGAGATGCTACGGAGGCTGCTAGATATAGGAGCTGTCAAAGCATAATTTTCAAAAAAGTTAAAAATATGACTCTACAGCTCTAAAGTAAGTATCTGTGAAAGATTTATTTAAATCATTCATGAGGAAGCCAGCGTGATGGTGAGGCTGCTTCAACAGATTGGCGAGACAGGGAAGTATCTAGTGGGTGAAAAAAGCTTGCTTGAGAAAACTTGCTAATTTAGATGAAAAACAGGTCAGTGTTCTACGGGGCCATAAAACTGCAACCTCTCCTAACTGTAATCTTTCCTACAGACAGAAATAATTTCTATCATTTACTACTGGGCAAAATTCATTTGCACTGCTTTCAGAGAAGAATCATTTTACCAAGCCATTGTTTTCTACAAGTCTGCCCTCCCTGAGTTACATAAAAAAGAACACCTCCACAATCAATAGTAAATAAGTTAAATCGCACACCCCATTGAATCAGAAAAGTTCCTCGGCAGGTCTGCTAGACAACTGACTCAGCCGTCCACTCAAAGGACCCACAGCCATCTTCCTGCCTTTTCATGTTTTGGAAAAACTTTTTCAGCCTCCCAGTCCCTTACCCATGATGATAATCTCCAAAGGTTATTCTTGAGCACAGAAAGCTGGTCGCATTGTGTCTGGACCTGATTCATCCACACAGGTGCTGTAAGAAGTGCTAATTAACACGCTCAAGCCTCCCGGTTGGGCCAGCACATCTAAGCCACATGGCGTTACTCAACACACAAGCCGGAAATTCAACTTCTGTCTGGAGATGTCATCATAAGGAATGTAGGACTGGGCCTCTATTACGCCTGAGATTTTAACTTCTCTTATTTGCTCTTCCTAGGTTACAAACCGAACCAAACCAATGTTCCTCGGGTTCACCTGTGAGCGTAGGTATATTTCTGTCTTCTCGAGGACTGTGGTGTCTGCCACAGTTCCTGTCTTCCTTACTACTTGGAAGACTGAGAGCTGACCAGTGTGGACCTGAGGGCTGTGTGGACATTGGTTCAGCACAGATGCTACATCCCTTGTTCCGAAGCTGAATGTGCCATACAGAAAATCACATGAGATGTGTTCTCAAATACAACAGCAACATAAGGCCTTGGTTGCACAAGTGATTTGTCTAATTATATCCTGGTAAAAAGGGGGACTGGCTTTTATTAAAACTATGCAAATAACTAGGTTTCTCTTAAAAGTGAAGAGTCAATAAAAACTTTTTTCTTGAATTTTGAAGTGAGAAAATACCATTCAAAGAATGTTTTCCAGGAACTGACTTGAGACCGGTTCAATAAAGTGCACACCTTAAAGAAAAAAGTTTCACTTGTTCTGAAAGCGCAGCCTACTAAATTAAAGGTTAGAGATAGATTGAGAATTTCTGCCAGAATACAGAACATTAACAAATAACACCAGTGCCCTTCTTGCCTTTGTTGGCCCCAAGCTTTCAATAGCAGATTTAATGGTGTGGGGCTGGGGTGGGGGTGGGATGTCCCCAGAATTGAGCTTTTGGCTGGTGCATCTAATGGGCAGGAGGGTTGATGTGTCTGGGGACAAGTTTCTGGCTGGTATGGCCCCGACACACAGTGAGGACTGAGCCACTAGGTGAACGCATAGAGGTTTCTCACTGCTGAGCGTTACACAGGAAGGGGAAAGGACAGAACGAACCCTGCTGGGTTGGAATTGAAGCTCTCAGTATGAACTCAAGGTTTGTTATTAGGTATGGAAGAAGGTGGAGGGGTGTGTGTGCACTTACACACCTCTTCCCTAGCTCTCTCTGCTGAGTGTAAGTGGACTCACGCTTTACGGTCTTCTGCGAGCTGCCTCTCCCTTTCAGCGTTACTGAGATTTAGCATGCGGCTCAAAGCGTTGCAAGTCATTCCTTTTAGCCCTGTGTGCTACTCCATTGTATGGACACACCTCACTTTACTATCCATGACATTTAAGGTTTTCCCTCAATGTTTCTGCTAGTAAGAACAGTGCAGCTTTGAACATCGATGCGAATGTCCCCTGATGAACAAGTGCAGGTTTCTCTGGCCTACATCCAGGCATGGAATTTACCTAGGAATGTACATCAGATTAACTCTACAGTTGGGGATAGGCATGCACACTGTGGCAGCTTACATTTTCTCAGTGTGGCCGCAGCAACTTCTCCCAAACCTCACGCTCCTCTTTTTAAAAAAATCTATTTTACTGATTTTTTTAGAGACAGAGAGGAAGGGGGAGAGAGAGAGAAATATCAATGATGAGAGAGTCATTGATCAGCTGCCTCCTGCATGCTCCCTACTGGGGATCGAACCCACAACCTGGGCATGAACCCTGACCAGGAATCAGACGGCAATCTCCTGCTCCCTAGGCTGATGCTCAACTGCTGAGCCATGCCCAGCTGGGCTGCTGTGTGACTTCTGAGGTGACAGTATAAAAACTGGAAGCCCAGTGAGTCACCTTGCCAAAAAAAGTTAAAATAAGTGATACAGGTCCCACCTGGTTGTCTTGGGATTCTTGCTCTTGGAACCTGACCACCATCCCACGAGGAAATCCCCAAGGTCCACAGCCCATAGCCTGAACCAGCTTGCCAGCCACATGAGTGCACCATCTTGGACATGGCCCCTGCAGCCCCGGTGGAGATGGCACGGCATGGAGTCCACCAGCTGTGACTGCTGAATCCTGCTGACACAGCAGATCACCAGCAGAGGAAACGATTGCCGTTTGGAGCTATGAAGCCAACTCCATTTGGTAATGCCGTATTATTTACCAAGATAATTGCACTGCCCGACCTTCCGGCCAGGAGGGTTCAGTTGACCCATCTTCTTGCCATCGCTGGGTATTGCCAGACTTTAACATTTGTGCTCATTTGCTGTGGTTTCAGTTTGCATTCCTAAAATCACTCGTGAAGTTATTGGCCCTTTCCATGCTCTTCTCTGTAAGGAGCCCGATTTTGGGTTTTGCCCATCATTTTATTGGCTTGCCTTTTTCTACTGGACGGGAAAGGGTTCGTTATATATTCTGGATGCTCATCATTTGCAAGGTACATTTGCTGCGAATATCTTCTAACTTTTAGCCTTTTGTTCTTCTCTTTATCGTCTTTTGAGGAGCAAAAATTGTGATACACGTTTTCCATTCTTTTATTTGCAATCTCTGTCACATTCTTAGGTGCGTTTCTTTTTTTATTTTTTATCCTCGCTGGAGGATATTTTTCCCCTGCTTTTCAGAGAGAGTGGGGGAGAGAGAGAAACATCCATGTGAAAGCGACACAGCCATCGGCTGCCTCCTGCAGGCGCCCCGACCAGGGCCGGGACCTAGCCAGCAACCCAGGTGCATGCCCTTGGCTCGAATTGAACCCCGAACCCTTCAGTCTGATGCTCTAATGCTCTAACCACTGAGCCAAACCAGCCAGGGCTTAGGTGTGTTTCTTGTAAACAGTATATAACAGTATCTATATTCCAATTTGAGAGTCTCAGTCTTGATAGATGACTTTAATTCAATCGTGTCTCCCATGACGCAAACATCTGAATTCATTCCTATCTCCTCTTATGTTTCTTCTTTACTATGTGTTTATCTTTCCCTCCTTTCTGCTTTTGTTGGCACTTTTGGTTTTTCTTCATTTCAGTCCCCCCCCCCCCCCAGCTGTCCTGAAGTCTGTACATCCTGCTTCCATTTCTCTAGTGGAAACTTGGACACTTTAATACTTTAAGCCGTTTCCTGTAGATTCTGAAATCCTCTGACACCACCAGCGGCGCGGGTCACTTGTGCTTTGCCCCGCGCTCAGCTCCCCGCGATGCTCACCCCCAGGTCCCGTCTCACGCGCCGGGGCGTGTCTCGGTCATTTTCCAGACTTGGTGTGAGGTCGGCTTGCACGCTCACAGGCTGGGAAACGCGTCACCTGCCGCCTCACCTGAAGGCCAGTCTCACGGGTGCGGATTCCAGGCCCGCAGCCTGGAGGCTGGTCCCCGGCGCGGTCAGCCCGAGTCACCGGCTTCGCTCCCCGGGGTCCTGAGCTCCGCGCTGCGCCCCTGGGCTCCCGGAACGTCGCCTGCGGGTGTTTTTCGGCTCCTGGGGCAAAGGCCCGCGCTGGGCGAGGCCCCCGCCTGCCCGCCCGGCTCCGCGGGGGGTCCCCGTCCTCCCCGCTGGTCTGCACCCCGCCGCCGGGGACGCGGGTGCCGGCGCCCCGGGGGCCGGGAAAGCGGCGTCTTTGGCGCGGACGCTCCTGCCGCTGCGGGGTCCGGGGGCGCTGCAGGGGCGCCGGGCTCGAGGCGGGGCCTTGCTCGGGGCTGACCCCTGGGTGCTGGTGGCTGCGGTCCTGCGCCGCCCTCAGCTCACGCACCGGGTGGGTGGAGCACGAGGGCTGGTCCGCTGGACCGTGGGGCTCCGTCCCAGCTCAGGACACCGGGTGGCGTCAGGCCGGGGGGAGGGGGTGGGGGGTGGAAGGGGGATAGGGGAGGGGGCGGGGGAGGGGGGCGCCCCAGCAGGGCTCCCGCCTGCTCACGTGGGCTAAGCTCTGACCTGCTCAGAAGACCCAGGGTCTGCCTTCGGGGTGGGTGGGGGCCCCCCCTCTTCCCGGGCATGGGTGGGGGCCCCCCCTCTTCCCGAGCAGCCTCCCGGGCCCCCGCTGGCCCCTGTCCCCAGGCTGGGTGCGGGCGCCCAGGTCCTCTGAGGGAGCCGAGGCGCCGCCCGGGGGCGCCCTCCCCGTCGGGCGCCTTCCTCCGCAGCCCGGCCCAGGAGCCCCACTCCAGGGCCCCCGCTTCTGCCCAGCCCCGCACCCGCTTCCCAGGGCTCCTCCCCGCTGGGGCCCCTCGGGCGCCCCCTCCGCCCAGCGCCCCTCGGGCCCGCTCCGCTCCTTTCGCCCGCCCGACGCCCCGAGGCCCCCGGGCCTGGTGTCCGCCGCCCCCCGCGGCCCCGGCCCCGCGGCCCCGGCCCCGCCCCGCCCCCGACGCTGCGTCACGCGGCGGGCGGGGCACGTCTCGCACGCAGCGCGCCGGGCGGAGCGCTCGCCGCATTGTTTCCTTCGCTGGGGAGCGAGCGAGCCGGCCCGGGCGTCCGCGCAGCCCCGAGCCCGCCCCGCGCCCCGCTCCCGCCTCCCGCCGCCGGCCGGGCCCCGGGCCTCCGCGGCCGCCCCGGCCCCGCCGCCCGCCGCCCGGAGCCCGCGGTC
The DNA here is from genome assembly GCF_964146895.1 of Miniopterus schreibersii. NCBI lineage: Eukaryota > Metazoa > Chordata > Mammalia > Chiroptera > Miniopteridae > Miniopterus > Miniopterus schreibersii. Next base: position 187,164,314 of record NC_138102.1, on the reverse strand, counting down.
AGGAGCCCGCCGCCAGGAGCCCGGCCCAGAGCGGCGGCGCCCGGCCTGCGCGGCCGTTGGCGGAGGAGCCGCGGGCGCCATTAGCGCCGCCTCGGCCGCGCCGGCCCCCGCGCCCGCCCGCCGGGCTCCCGCGGCCCCGAAGGTGAGTGGGCGGGGGCCAGGCCGGGTCGCCGCTGCCGCCGCCGCCGCCTCGCGGGCCCCCGGCGCCCGGTGCGGAGCCGCCGCCATGTTTGAGGCCGCGGCGGCGGCGCATTGTCCGCGGGCGGCGGGCGGGGGCCGGAGGGAGGCCGGGCGGCCGGGCGCGGGGCGCGGGGCGGGGCGGCGGCGAGGCCCGGCTGCGGGGAGGCCGGCCCGCCGGAGTCTGGGCCTCGGGGCCGGGGCGTCGGGGGCGCCGGAGGCCGGGCTGAGGGGCGGGGGCCGGGTGGCCCGGGGCGGCGGGGGCCGCGCTGTCGAGGAGGCCGGGCCGTAGGCGCGAGGCCCGGGCGGCGGGGAGGCCGGGGCGGCGGGGGCGCGCTGGTTCCGGGCTCGTTCCGGGCCCGCCCGCCGCGCTGGCCTCGGGCTCGGGCGGCGCAGGGCCGGCCTCTGCGGGGCGGGACCCGCGCGAGAGCTGGCGGTGCCGGCCGGGCGCCCTGGTCGCGCCCGCGGGTCGCGTTATGTAACAGACACGCTGGTACGTTCCTCCGGGGCCGGGGCCTGCCCGTGGGCCCGACGCTGAAGGTTTCCTCCGAGACCCGGGAGGCCGGGGAGGCGGTGGACACAAGGTCAGGCCGCCGGCGGCGCAGGGAGGCGTCCCTCCCGCTTCCGGGCGCTGCTGGCAGTAACCTCGGCGGAGTGGACTTGTGCCCCGGCTCTCCCGGGCCCTCCTTTGCAGCAGGAACTGTACTGAGGCCCCGTGAGCAGAAAGCGCAGCTGCTGTGAGCTCGCAGTGAGTTGTGACCAACGTCTAACGCCCAGGAAGCCGCCGCCACCCTGTCGCGAAGGGCCCTCTCCTCCCGCAGACCTCACCCCCGCCTGATCCCCGCGCGGAACGGTTATGGGCTTAGGGGTGCTGTTGGCTCCCCGGGCCCGCACCTGCCCCACCGGGCACGGGCCTGAGCGCCAGGTGCTCACAGCCGGAAGGTGTGCAAGGTGTGCGCTGCTGGTGCTCACACCGCACCGCCCCGGAGCAGCGGCTCCGGGAGGTTAAGTGACCTGTCCAAAGCCAGGCAGGAAACGGCTGGCTGACAACGTGAACTGACCGTTAGTCTTCCCCTCTTGAGGCCCACATGGCTTTTCTGGATGCGTGGAACAGGATTATTTCTGGAGAGGCTGGCAACTTGTCCTTGCTGATCCCTTTCCCCTGGAAATGCTTGTTCCTGTACAGAAGCACCCAGGGTGGGTGGAGCCTGAGGGCCCCATACGGGGCTGCCGGTGTGTTGATGGGGCAGGCAAGGTGGTGGAGTACTACCGGGCAGTGCTGCTGAACACCTCCTTGCCCCTCCCGAGCTGCCTTGACCATTCAGTGTAGGTGAAGTTCTTGTGGGAAGTGGCCAGATAGAGCTTCAGCACCCATTGGCACAGTGTGGGTTTTGAGGGCTGGTTATAGTTAGAGCTACTTGGTACTTTGCTGTAGAGGAGAAAATTACATGTTTGCTCTTAATCTGATGAGTAAGCAACTGTTGCTCCTGCCCCACCTCAGTAGTGTGACGTGAGCCGGTTCCATTAGGGTCCTCTCTGAGCAGGTGGTGGCACTGACACCTGGGGGACACACCCAGCTCCCCTCAGAAGGGATTACAGGTCCAGGGCTGGTTGGGCGGTGCCTTTGTTGACCACTCCCCAGGAATTGAGGGCTGGGTTCCTGGTTCACGTGAAGGCCCCTGAGTGCTGGTGAGTCGCGGTTTGGCTGACCATGGGATTTGCCATGCTTCACTTTTTAAGGAATTCCTGTCAAAGTGTGGACTTCTGTTTGACAAAAGAAAAAAAGAAAACCACACTCAGAAGGGCTTGGCTTAAAAAGTGCGTTTAGGGGCTGCTGGGACTTCCTTTCAGGACTTACGAAGTGAAGCCCGTTCTTTGAGGACTTTTCCCAAAGACCAGCTAGGTGGCTGTGAGGCTGTGGTTCAGGCTCCCACAGGCGCTTGATACTGGGCTGCCACCATGGCTGGCTACTTGCAGCTGTGGGCCTTGGGCTCCAACCTAGAATGTTTATAAGCCAGTCTCAAGTATTATTTTGCTTTTTGTTTGGAGGGCGGAGTCTCAGATCCTAGAGAGGTCCTTGTTGTCAGTTCCTAAGGTGACAGACACTGTTTGGCGGGCAGTGATCCAGCGTCAGAGTCAGGGGGCTTCACATGAAAACAGACTTAGTGACACAGTGCAGGCTGAAAAGAGCAAATTGTGAATCTCTGGCCAAGATTTCAGGTGCCTGAGCCATTTCCGGCAAACCCATAGTGGGGTTCTGCAGGCAGTGCGGGGTTCACCGTGGAGGGAGAGCAGAGATGTGTCTCTGGCACGGTGTATGTGTCTAGGTGGGTGTACTTGGGAAGGAGTGGGGCCTGGCCTGGCATTTTGGTCAATCCAACAGCTAAGAAGTGCCCCTGAGGGGAAGGGGCAGGCTGAATGGCCCATGGGGGGTTTCCATGGTGGTCACTGCTGAGGCCCTGCAGAAGCTGGGTTGGGGCCTCCTGGGGGTGAAGACTGTCTCCCTAGATTAGTATGGGACTCTCCTTTTGGTTCTTGGTGTGGTTGGTGGCCCTGTGCCTCAACACGGGTGTGGAGGACATGTTCATAGAGAGGAAGGACGACAGCTGTGGTGATCAGTGAGGCCTCTGGCCTCCAGCACGAGTGCTGCCAGAATGGTGCACTGGGGCTCCAGGGCACTCTCCTGGGAAGGAGAGTGGTTCCTGGGGTACGTTGATCTGGAGCAGGGAGCCACTGGGCACCCTTGCCTCATGATCACAACCTCCATACTTGCTGGAGTCTAACCTGTGTGGGGGCTCCTCTAGGCTCCTCTGGGCTCAGGGCTCGGACACTTGCTCTTGAGGGATGTTCCGATCATCTCAGTGGCCTCTATGCTTGATCTAGGAAGGTGGCTGGCGAGCAGTGGGAATCACAGAGGATACTGGAGGCGAGGCGGTGGGGGGCTTGTTGCTGTACATGCCTCTCGAGGGTGCTCCTTGCTGACTGGTCCTAGGAGTCCCTGGTGAGGCATGGGCTGTTGAAATACGATCATGAGTCTTGGGATGAGTGATTTAGAAACCTCAAAGTTACGTTAGCTGAGAGTTTTGATTTAGCGTGAGTGGGTTAGCTAGCTCTGCCCAAGTGTGCCTGGCGGTTTTCTCCAGTTAATTTCACCTCTGCCTCTGTTTCAGGGAGTCAGTACCAAATGAGGAGGAAAGGACGATGTCATCGAGGCGCTACAGCGAGGCACCCTTCCTCCCCGTGCAGTACTAAGCACTCCCCGACGCGAGAAACCCTGACCTACGCACAAGCTCAGAGGATGGTGGAGATAGAAATTGAGGGGCGCCTGCACAGGATCAGTATTTTTGATCCACTGGAGATCATATTAGAAGATGACCTCACTGCTCAAGAAATGAGTGAATGTAACAGCAATAAAGAAAATAGTGAGAGGCCACCCGTGTGCTTAAGAACTAAGCGTCACAAAAACAACCGAGTGAAAAAGAAGAATGAGGCCCTTCCCAGCACCCATGGCACGCCAGCCTCGGCCAGCGCACTTCCGGAGCCCAAGGTGCGGATTGTGGAGTACAGCCCCCCATCCGCCCCCAGGAGACCCCCCTTGTACTACAAGTTCGTGGAGAAGTCAGCCGAGGAGCTGGACAATGAGGTGGAGTATGACATGGATGAGGAGGACTACGCCTGGCTAGAGATCGTCAACGAGAAGCGCAAGGGCGACTGTGTGGCGGCTGTGTCACAGAGCGTGTTTGAATTCTTGATGGACCGCTTCGAGAAGGAGTCCTACTGCGAGAATCAGAAGCAGGGGGAGCAGCAGTCCCTGATCGACGAGGATGCCGTGTGCTGCATTTGCATGGATGGTGAGTGCCAGAACAGCAACGTGATCCTCTTCTGCGACATGTGCAACCTGGCCGTGCACCAGGAGTGCTATGGGGTGCCCTACATCCCTGAGGGCCAGTGGCTGTGCCGGCATTGCCTGCAGTCCCGGGCCCGACCCGCCGACTGCGTGCTGTGCCCCAACAAGGGAGGTGCCTTCAAAAAGACAGATGACGACCGCTGGGGCCACGTGGTGTGTGCCCTGTGGATCCCAGAGGTCGGCTTTGCCAACACGGTGTTCATTGAGCCCATCGATGGTGTGAGGAACATCCCTCCCGCCCGGTGGAAGCTGACGTGCTACCTCTGCAAGCAGAAGGGTGTGGGCGCCTGCATCCAGTGCCACAAGGCCAACTGCTACACAGCCTTCCATGTGACTTGTGCCCAGAAGGCTGGCCTCTATATGAAAATGGAACCCGTGAAAGAACTGACGGGGGGCGCCACGACCTTCTCTGTCAGAAAGACCGCTTACTGTGACGTGCACACGCCCCCGGGCTGTATCCGGAGGCCTCTGAACATTTATGGGGATGTTGAAATGAAAAATGGTGTGTGTCGAAAAGACAGTTCAGTCAAAACGGTCAGGTCCACGTCCAAGGTCAGGAAGAAAGCAAAAAAGGTGAAGAAAACGCTGAGCGAGCCCTGTGCGGCCCTGCCACCCGTGTGCGCTCCGTATATCCCCCCCCAGAGGTAAGCATGTGCGGGTGTGGGGGCCAGGATGAGCCTAGAATGGGAGCGCCAGGGAGGGACCCTGCAGGGCTGTGGTAGAGCATCCTTGTGCCTTCTGTTTATGAAGCTTCCTGGTGGTCCCCTAAAATGCGGCCTCATTCATTCACTACGTTGTGGGAGCATGAATGTTGCAAAGACTTGAGTCTATTAGACCTGAAAGGATGTATGTTTTCTTAATGCCCGCACAGTCCATGGGGTAAGCTAGGTGCTGGTGGTGTGACTGTGGCTACACTGACTGCAGTAACTGGTCTGGGGCCCTGTAGTGCCCAGGTGTGGTAGCCCTCTCTGTCCTAATAAAATGCTCTTCCTCACCTTTCTTCCCCACCAAAATTTGGGAAACCTTGTAGGATTTTTCTAAGTAGTTTGTTGGAAAGTGAAGCATCGTGGCTGAGGAGGAAGACACTGGGGTGGAGATCAGAGTGGGGTGAAGGTTGCTATGGGGAGGGAGAGCTGGCCACTTTCCTGTTGTGTGACAGTGTTTTTGGTTTTCCTGACTGTTTCCTTCATGATGGGAACATTGCCTGGCCAGTGTAGGGCTCTCTGACCTAGAGTGGTCCATGGTGGGGCCCGGGTTCTGCTGGCACCTGCTGTGGGCAGGTCCCGCCATGCTCTTGCCCGTGTTTTAGGGCCGGTCCTCATCCAGTTGTGTCCACTCCTGTGCCTGAATTTTTCTGCCTTTTAGCCTTCTCCTCTTGTTACAGACTTCCTCTTTTTATTCCATTATCTTTCAAAATGCTCTTGTTCAGAACATGAGGTAAGCGACTTGACTTTCACATCAGAGCCATTGAGTGCCCTGTGAGTCTGGGAGAGCAAATGTCCCCACTCCAACACTTCCTTGAGCTTTGAGGAAGTGGTACACTTTCTTTGAAATAGGGCACAGGGCTTTTCAGCATTTGGTTAAGGAAGTAAAGCATTGAGCTGGTGAAGTCAAGATGCAAATGGATGTCTGCTCAGGAGACAAGACTATCTTGTTGTCCGCAAGTCACATATAAATAAAATTGCATTTATCTTACAGATCAAGTGGATAATAGACTACCGGGATATTTTTGTGGTTAAGTAAGAATTACCTTCAGTATGTTGAATGTTAGCTTTTCGTATTGTTTTCCTGTGTGTCAGTGATGTAAAATATTTCATGCCCATCAACACGTGATGAAAAGGTATAGTTTGGTTTTAATATATCACGATTTTCATCACGCTGTCTAGTTAGGTTGTAAGCGTAGTGGGATCTGCCCCTTAGAACACTGGTTTTGTCCTGAGAGGAGCAAGCAGTTACTTTGTGTTAAGAGTGAGAAGTGTGACTTTTTCCCCCCAAAATGAAATATTTTGCTTTTACAAAGTAGTGCGTCTAATTTCAGAATCAGTAAGCTCGAACAGTGAAAAAGAATGTGCCCATAATCTCTTCCACCCAGAGGAAACCACTCAGAACCATTAAGGTATCTCTGTCTTTTCTTTTTCCCCCCCAAAATATGTCTTTATTGATTTCAGAGACGAAGGGAGAGAGGGAGAGGGAGATAGAAACATCGATGAGCATCATTGACTGGCTGCCTCCTGCCTGCCCCCTACTGGGGATCGAGGCCGAAACCTGGGCCTGTGCCCTGACCGGCAATTGAACTATGACCTCCTGGATCCTAGGTCGATGCTCAACTGCTGAACCACGCTGGCCGGGCAAGACATCTCTTGCAGATCAGTCAACCTGACTTTTATTAACTTTTTGTTGTTGTTAATCCCTCTCCGAGGGTATTTTTTCCATTGATTTTTTTTTTATAGAGAGAGGAAGGGAGTGGGGAGAAACAGAGAGAGACACTGATGTGAGAGAGACACATAGATTGGTTTCCTCCCACACATGCCCCACCCAGAGCTGGGGATGGAACCTACAACCCTTCTGTGCGGATCGATGCTCTAACAGCTTAGCCACATTGGCCAGGGCAGTCATTTGTTCAGCTGCCTCCTGCACGACCCTCCCCCCCCCCCCCCCCCCCATCAAGCCTGCATCTGGGCACGTGCCCTTACTGGGAATCAAACCGTGACCTTCTGGTTCATAGGTTGATGCTTAACCACTGAGCCAAGTGCGCAAGTCAACCTGACTTAAAAAACCGTTTCACTTGGATTTCTGAGTCAAAAAGTGTAGGATTTGTATCAAGAGCTTCTGTTTAAGTGCCCTAAAAATTTCAGCTTTACTGAAATTGAAACAAGACAAACCAGAAGTCTAAAGGGTTCCCTTCCCTGTGTCCAGCCCCTTGTGAGTACCTGCTCCAGGTGGGCAGGGACACTGCTGTGCTGTGGGGCTGCAGGACCTTTGCAGGAGGAAGCATTTTCAGTTGGAAAATGCATGCACTTGAGCATCTAAGATGCCCAGGCCTGCATAAGATGAAAACATGCTTTGGACCTAAGTATTTCAAAGCAGGTAATGGAGCTAAACCATGTATTAAAGGTGTAGTCTGGCCCGTGTTCTGTTTTTTTCTTTTCCTAATTTAGGAATTATCTGTTACTACAATTTGGAGTAGAGATAAAGGATGTACCTGGACAAGTGTTTGTGTCCACAGGCTTTGCTGTCCGGGTTGCCAGGATACTCTGGGGAGCCCTAACGTTTTGGGTCACCTTACCACTTTGGAAGCTCTCCCTGCTGCTCTTTCCTTGGCAGTGGCTGGCATTGGATCACCCCTTGGGTTGTCAGGGCAGGTGCTGGGAGACCAAGGCATTAACCTCGGGTGTGTGAAGGATGCCCCAGGGGAGTGTGGATTGGGGTAAAGCTGGGTGCACGCTGTGTGCAGGGGGAAGCTGGGCACTCTCCACAGCCTTTGGTGCGGGACTGTCTAGGGCAGCAGCTACGATGGCTGGCGCTCTGGGGCAGAGCTCTGGAGCAGGGGCTGGAAGAGGGACAGCAGCTGCTGGAAGAGGGACCGGGACCCATCCAGCATCATTTTGAGGGTCTCAGAAGAGGAAGGATCTCCCTTATTCCACTCAGAGGGGAAAGGCGGCTCTGAGAAGGAAGGGGGAGGACTGGCAGGAACTGTAAGTGCTTTGTAATTTGAGTGGTTTAAACATTAAGTTTTCAAGTAAAGAAGATAACCAAGACTGATTCTAAGTTAGTGTTTTTTTTCCTTTTTTTTCTTTTTTAAATATGTCTTTATTGATTTCAGAGAGAGGAAGGGAGAGGGAGAGATAGAAAATCAGTGATGAGAGAGTTATTGTGATCGGCTGCCTCCTGCAGGGTCCCTGGGATCGAGTATATAACCTTGGGCACGTGCCCTGACCAGGAATCAAACTGAAGTCTCCTGGATCCTAGGTTGCTGCTCAGCTGCTCAGCCGCGCCGGCTGGGCATAGTCTGTTCTTGAAAAGAGAAGATTAACTTTTTTAACATTATTTAGCATTTTTAAGTCATAAGGTTGCTTTTTCTTTAAGTAGGAAATTCTGGACTAAAGACATGGGTGTATTGTGAGGCTCTGTCTACCCATTTCAGAACTCCGGCTGGTGGTGTCAGGCTGGAGGGCCTGGCCACTCCTGTGGCCAGGAACAGTGGTGCTGGAACATGCTCGAGAGGTGGGGTGGCTCGAATCTGGTGGACATTTGGCCGTCCTGGGACTTCTGCCTGTCAGGGTCTGGCCTGCAGTGTGGCCAGCAGTACCCGGGCTTTTTAAGTTACTCCTGAGTAGTTGTCCCAGTATCTCCAGTTGTGCCCATCTGTGTACCTACTTTCATTAAAATAAAAATTGTTTTCCAATACAGAAACAACTTATTTAAAACTGGGAAAGATATGACGTCAAGTCTAAAGAGGAGAGAAAATTTCCTCCCCTTTTTTGCTCTTCTGAAAAAACAAAACAAAACAAAAAAACAACCCCAAAACCCAAAACACACACATACACAAAAAAACGCAACCCAAAACTCCCCCAAAACAACACAAAAGGAGAACGTCTTGGTGAGTGCGGTCCCAGCTCTTCTGCTGGGGGCTATGCTTGCTTCCCATTGCCGCTCCTCGGGTTGGATGCTGCTCTGGTTCTGCATCCACTCGATGCTCATTCATGGGGAGGGGACAGGTCAGGGGAATGACTTGAGTTGGAGCCTCCTGGTTCCCTCGGCCTAATTGACCAGTTCTCCCCAATTTTCCCCAAAGCAACAGATTTGCTAAGTATCTCTGGTTGCACTTTGGGGCCTCATGAAATGAGAGCTTGATGTGCTCTGTGGTCTGGACTCCAGCCTGGTCCCCTTGGCCACTGGGTCACTTACATGGATGTTAAGTCATTGCAGATGCTGCGAAAGAAGGTGTTGCTTGAGTTACTGGTGAGGATGGAGGCTCTAGTCAACAGCTCTGTGTCCTCGAGGACGCTGCTGGTGGGTGTCTTGACTGTCTGGACACCAGTTGAGGACAAACGGGAGAACCAGCACCTGGTGGCCACTGGATGGGGAATTTTACACCTGTTGACTGTAATAGTAAGGGTGGGATTTGAGTTTTGTATGTACTTTTTTCATGCTTTTGGCAGTTAATTTTACTACATTTTATAAAAGTTGGACTGGGGACACAGGAGACATGCTGCCTCGGCCTTTTCAGGTGGAAGCCCTTCTCTGGACGCCCCACAGCAGCAGGGCTGTTTGTGTGCTCCTGTGGATGCCTGTGGTGGGCAGTCATGGAGGCCTACTGGCCGGGGGTGGCAGCTCTCCCCAGGGTCCCCAGTGTCCTTTATATTGGCTACTTGGAAAGCAGCACTAAAAACCAAACTGAAAAGTAAAAAGTGCAGGTTGTATGGACACACAGGACTTGTGTTTCTGTTACTGTCAGACCACTGTGTGCTGGTGACTGAGGAGCGGGCAGGCGGAGAGTCCTCTGGTGAGTGTTGGTCCTGAGTGCTGTCTTTTTTTTTTTTTAACATATCTTTATTGATTTCAGAGAGAGGAAGGGAGAGGGATGGAGAGAGAGAAAAACATCAATGATGAGAGTCATTGATTGGCTGCCTCCTGCACAGCCCCCTTAGTGGGGATCCAGCCTGCAATCTGGACATGTGCCCTGACCGGGAATCGACCTGTGATCTCCTGCATCCTAGGTCGATGCTCAAGCACTGAGCCACCCTGGCAACGCCTGAGTGTTGTCTTAAATGATCTAATTCTCTCACTCCTATGACTTCATTACTTTCCTCAGTTTTATTTTATTAAAAATTAAAAAAAAAAAATCTTTATTGATTTCAGAGAGAGGAAAGGAGAGGGGGAGAGAGAGAGAGAAACATCGATGAGAGAGGCATTGATCGGCTGCAGCCCACAACCTGGGCATCTGCCCTGACCGGGAATCGAACCCCGATCGCCTGGATCCTAGGTCAATGCTCAACCACTGAGCCATGCCCGGTTGGGCTTATTAAAATTTTGTATTCACGTACTGATCTTTAGTGAGAGAGAGGAATGGGGGCTGGAGAGAAATACGGGGGATTGAACCTGCAACCTTGGCATATCAGGATGACGTTCTGAGCTACTCAGGGCCACTTTCCTTGGTTTTAATTGGGGGGTGGAATGGAGACACGACTGGGTATCTCATTGCGAGTCTGTCCCAGTCCAGCCTGAAAGAGTGTCCTCTAGTAAGGCAGGACATAGGACATCTGTTGAGCAGGTTTGTTTTGGTCGGAGACCCAAAGTGAGTGAAAATAAAATAGTTCTGGGAAAGAAATCTGGGTGCTTAAAGTGTGTGTGTCTCACCACTGTGTCAGTGTGCTCTTCGGGTGTATTTGACCCTTATGAGAGGTTCCTGTATTGAACTAAAATTAGTGTTTCTGAGTGCAGTGCTGTGGGCTGTGATCCATGGCCATCAGCCATTTAGACACCTTGGCCCAGGCCCTGCTTGGCCCCAACCGCCCTTAGGTCCCCTCCTCCTGGGGTTCCTGCTTGGTGGTCTCCTCTGCCGGGACCACCTTGGTGTCAACCACACTCAAAACATCTGCTGTGCTCCCTGTCTCACTGGGCCTGGTCCCCTCTCCAAGCATCCCCTGCACTTAGAGCAGACTCTCAGTCCACAGGAGAAACTCTCCAGCCTAGCGGGGTTTTGCCATTTCTGTTTATGTTCTCTGTATCTACAGGACAGTCAGGACCTGGTCTGGTTCATTCTCTGTATCTACAGGACAGTCAGGACCTGGTCTGGTTCATTCTCTGTATCTACAGGACAGTCAGGACCTGGTCTGGTTCATTCTCTGTATCTACAGGACAGTTAGGACCTGGTCTGGTCAGCCTCCTTTGGTCTGGACATTTCCACAGCTGCTCAGCATCTTCTGAGATGTTCCTTTTTTGTTTGTTTGTTTCTTTGATTTTTGTTAATCCTCACGTGAGCTGCTTTTTTTCTTTTTTAAGAGAGTTGAAGCGGGGAGGGGGGAGGGAGAGAAACATGGATGTGAGAGAGACACATTGATAGGCAGGTACATGCCCTTGACCAGGAATCAAACCTGTGACCCCCACGGTGAGCAGGCCAATGCTCTAACTGCTGAGCCACACTGGCCAGGGCTGAGATGTCCTGTTTTTAAAGAAGACAGCCCTTCCCCTTTAGTAGAGCTGGCCTCTCTCGGGTTTGTCTGGTGTTCTCATTGCTAATGAACGTATGCCCAGGTACCATGTAGGTGCCATGCATTCTCCCATCTGGACACAGTGATATTCCCTACTTCTTGGTGACTAAGGTGTTACCAGTGTCTTGGACTATTTCTGCTTTTGTTTCCTCTGGTGTCTGATCTGATGTCTTGTGTCCACGTGCCCCCCCCCCCCCCCACACTCCTCTTCACCACCTAGAAGTTGAGTCTGTTCTTGCCTGGGTCATCTTCCCTATGAGGGCTAGAAATGAGTGTCCACCTCAGCCCTCCCTCCAGTTTTCCTTTCAGCAGATCCTTCGCTTCTCCTGATGTTGGTCAGGAGGTGCTAGTTTTCAGAGGGGCCCACCCCAGCAGGACCACAGAGTGAGGCTCAGATGTGCTGGGCAAGGTTGGGGCTGCTACAGGGAGGTGAGTATCTGGTGGGATTTCTAATAAAATTGGGCTCTGCCCAGTTCCTGACTTTGGAAATCTCAGCTCTTGGTTAGTGAGCCAAGGGAAGACCCCCTGCTGCAGGCCGCCACCTTGGTGCGACTGGGTGATGGCGTGCCCTTGCCAGGGGCATGGACGTGTGCACCCCAGGGATCTCAGAGCTCTATCCTCCTTGCGTCTGGAGCCTCAAGGTTTTCCCTCACTTAGGTACACAGCACGTTGAGCCAGCCTTTCTCCTCTGAGGGATGCTCTGGATATAACCCATCAAAGTAATTTTGAAAAGCAGTGTTGCACCTTCCACGTGTTCGAGTTGAAATCCAGTATTTTTCACCCTACACAGTGGAAAGGTATAATTTCGAGACTGTTGAAAGTTTGCACGTATCAAAAGGTGCGTCACTTCGGACACAGCTCTGTTTGCCAGGCATCCTCCGCTCAGGCTGACTGCTGACCAGCTGCTGTCCAGATGCTAGCCTGTCACTCGCTGGACTTGAGTGTTGAGGCTTCTTCCTGGCCGGGTTGTAATTGTACACACACAAGTAGAACCAGAGCAGCTGCTTAACCACAGGTGACCTGGAGTTGGGGTGCATCTTAGTGAAACAGGCTTCCAGGTCCCCGGACTTTCTGCACTGAGATGGGGTCTCTCAGTTCCGTTCCTGGTGTTTGTTACCATAGACATGAGTGCTGGAAACCTCGGTCACGTGTAGGTAGGTTGTATAAAAGCAGCTTTGTTGTAGCAGTGATGTACTTAGTTTTGAAAATGCCCTTCCAAGTTATATACCAAAATCACAAATTGATGTTTTATCAGCTGACCTGCAGTTTCTCCAGAAGCTAAAAGTGGACAGCTCCTGCCTTTGAGTCCACCACTGTCTCCTGGTGGGTCTCCGCGGGCTTCGGGCTTTTCCACCACAACTACCATGCACCTGTCACTTAGGCCTGTGTACCTTTCATTGGGAGGCATCTTGCTCATAAGGTATCTTCAGAATGGCTTGAGAAAATCAAACTTTCAATCCTTTCAATATACCCTTGCCAAATACCACATTTAAAAAAAGTTTAAAGTAGGGTACAAAATCAGTGTAAAAGCCATAGCTTAGTGAATGGGCTATAGGGCAGACATGCTGGTTACCACCATCCACCTGAGAAGGACCTGGCCAGCCCCCAGCCCCTCAGGGACCCTTTCCCATCCTGCTTACCCCTTTCCGAACACCAGGGTTTACTGTGCCTTTAAAAACATGAGTCCTTGAAGTCTCTCCTTTAATGGCCCCTCTTGGGCTCTTATTGGAGTTTATGGAGGGGGCTGGCTCCCTATCCTGTCTCCGTCCCTGCCCCTCCGCTGAGCATTTCCCCAGTTGGTTTCCCACATTCTTTTGCCCTCTGCTTGCTGAGTGGTGGTTGGGTTGGGGCGATGGGTGCAGATGGATGTGGTGGCTACCTTTAGTGTTGGCACCGCTGCTCTCGGGACCTGCTCTGTCCTTCCGGGAGCACATGGTGGGTGTCTGCCCAGTGCTGCTTTGGCACTCAGCGCCCCCCCGCTCCTTTGTGACTCTGCTGCTCATGAGGTAGACTATTCGGTGCAGTCGCTCAGTGAGCACTTTAGAACAGTTCTGAATGTATTTTCACCGAAGCTTTGTTGCTCACCCCTGTGGCTGTTGATAGCTCAGAAGTCCTCATTCTAGAGGAGACGGTAGCTTGTTTTATGAGACAGAATCTACTTGTAAGCATGTTGCCAAACAGCACTTCGTTGAACCTTGAAATTGTTAAAAGATACTTTTATCTACATTGCTTCATTTGACCATGGAAATGTCCCAGTGTATGTGTGTTAGAATGGTGGTTTGGGTGGACAGAGATGGGGCACTGTATGTGCTAAGATTTATGCACTCACCGCACCTGTGTGATGCCTTAGGCAAAAACAAAACCCCACCCCAAACAGCACCTGTGAGGTGCCCAGCACCAGCCCCGCCACAGCCCCATGTGTGGGGGCTGCATACAGAGCCTGGGCGCCCAGTGCACCTCCTGTCGTCGCTTGTTGCTGAGGTGTGTGACCAGGTGTCCTTCAGTGTGCAGGCCTGTGGCCCCTTGGTCAAGGGCAGGCTGTGGACACACTTGGGTTCCGGGTCTGCCTATGGAGGCGGAGGCTCTTGGCACCTTCTTGGGGCTTGATACATGACAGGGCCACTTCTGTAAAGCCCCCACGGTCAGGTCCCTCCAAAGGATTCGAGCCGTGTCCTGCCACAGGAGGTGGTCTAGGGTCCAGGAGGAGGGCAGCTGTGGGCGATTCATGCCCTTCAGAACTCAGCCCGGAGGCCAGCCAGGAGCAGCGCGGTTTGGACAGTCTGAGAAATGCACCAGAGCCGCCGTCTTTCAGGGCAGGAGCATCATGGCCTGGACATGGTTGAGCTGGGGGTCCTCTTACAATTTTGTTTTTTGGTTATTTTGTAAAACTTTTGATTTGCATTCTTCAAAAAGTTCGGTCTTAAAATTCCTTGATTTTTGTCCTGACGTTTTGATTGTGGTGCACAATGAGGAATGTCTTCTTGTTGCATTTTTTGTTGTTCTGTTTTTAGTTTAGATTGAACTTAGGTTACCTTTCAGTGTCCTTGTGAAGCAAATTGATGAGTTGCTCTTTGTTTCATCAGGAGGGTGATAACTAGTGAAAGGGGAGCTTTCTGGGAACCCGAAGGGTCATTAAATGGTCATCCTCCCACCCACCCCCACCCTCCGGCCATTTTACAAAGCCCTTGCATTTTATAGTTCACAAAATGAAGTAGTCGCAGGAGAATGGAAAACGCCCAGTGTCCTTCCAGTGAGTAGTAGCCCCTTTGTCTCCAGCCCGGCCCTGGCTGCTGCTTCTACCTTGAGTTGTCTTTCCCATCTCTTCTCCTCTGAGGTGACCGAGTGTGACTGGTGCCCCGCATATGCCCACCCTTCCTGGGAGGCAGCTGTTCTGAGGGATCCATTGCCACTGTGCTGTAGCCGGCGGAGCATCCCAGACGCTGCTCATAGCCTGCGTGATGGGGAGAGCACCACAGGGAAGGAGTTTTGGGACAGGCAGAACTTTGTGTCAGCATGTTTTCTTCTAGGATTTAGTGTGGGGGATGTGAGTGGTGAAAGTGGAGGAGGCTGTGGACAGCAGGAGAAGGTGGACTGTGTTTCAGCAGAACCAGGGGCAGCAGGATGGAGCATTGATGCGCCATGATGAGGGAGGAACACGTGTGAACACGTGTGGTTTTTTAAAAGCAGCACTGTCGTTTCCAGTTTCCATGATGAAAACATGTTAATGTACTGCTTTCAAGCTAAACTCTGAGTTTTTCGTGTTTTAGATTAAATAGGATTGCGAATCAGGTGGCCATTCAGCGGAAGAAGCAGTTTGTTGAGAGAGCCCACAGCTACTGGCTACTCAAAAGGCTCTCTAGGAATGGCGCTCCCCTGCTGAGGCGACTCCAGTCCAGCCTGCAGTCCCAAAGAAGCACGCAGCAGGTACGTGCCCTCGAACACCTCTCGGTGTGTCTCGTCCTCCTGACTGCTGAGCAGACGTAGCAGCCCCCAGGAGCCAGCGCCTGCCTCTCAGGTTCCAGGCCTCTCGTCTGCGGAGCCCAGTGTTGCCTGATCCTAGAAGCCAGTGAGGACCTACACATGTCCCGGGCTGCTGGCTGTGGGTTGCGCAGGTGACTTTCATCGGTTCATGCCCCCCAGTGGTCCTGCATTTGGCTTCTGCTTCCTTCCCCCACTCTGCACACGTCGGGAATCTCTGGGGAAGGGAAAGCTGTGGCTGTGCTGGCTACGAGTGGTGGGGTCCCAGGGAGGCAGTGGCAGCAGGTGAGGCCCGGGACCTATGGGTATGGGTCAGAGCTGGACTAGGTGTTTGTGTTTTGGAAACGTTGTGCACGAGTGATGTATTAAAAGTGCCTTTCTCTGCAGGCTGGGTTAGTTAGTGTTGACCACAGTGGAGAGGGCAGGAAGCAAGAGCTGAGATGAGAGAGGGAACAGGTTTGGTTTTTATAGGAATTTTTTCTTCATTTTTTATAGTTTTCATTTATTTTTTGTTTATCGTCACCTGAGGATATTATTTCCCTTGACTTTTAGAAAGTGGAGGGGGAGAGAGAGTCTCTCTCTCTCTCTCTCTCTCTCTCTCTCTCTGATTGGTTGCTTCTCACATGAGCCCCACCTGGGGCTAAGCATCAAACCTGCAACCCAGGCACGTGCCCTTGACCAGGAATTGAACCCGTGACCCTTTGGTGCACAGGCTGAAGCTCTAACCAGCGAGCTGCTCTGGCTGGGCGGATTTTGCTTTGTAAAAGAACAGAACCAGTGCTTGCTCCGGCAGCATACATACTGAGGTTGGAATGATAGAGGTTAGCATGGCCCCTGCTCGAGAACAGCACGCAGATTTGTGAAGCACTCTGTAAAAAAAACAGAAACCAAACAAGCTCTTACTTTTAGTACTTAATTTGGATCTATAGAGCCATCTGATACTGTAAAGCAGTTCCAAAAATATGGATTTAGAAAGTCAGAAGTTGGCTATATAACAGTTTGAAAACAACGGTCATTTGCTCATTGCCCCAGTTCTTGGCTGGCGTTGTCCACTTGCTCTGTGCTCCGTGGTTGGCCTCTGGGTGTGGCCACCTCCTTGGGTTGAGAGGCTGAGAGGACTCTGCGGAAAGTGGAGTCTAGTCAGTTCCCTTGCTGCTCCCTCTGTCCTGGGCACACAGAAGGACTACCCTCTGACGAGCTGGAGTTGGATCCTGTGTGGCTTCTGTACCACCACTGTCTAAATGGTTCCGTTGCTCTGTCCCTTTTGCTGCCGAGGTGCTAGGTGCTGAGCAAGGCCAAGGGAGTGCTGCTAGACACAGCAGGACGTGGTTCTCTGGGTGGGCAGGGATAGGGCTCTGGATCTGGCAGGTGGCTGGTTTGGGGGGGGTTCTCTGGTGGGGAGTATCTTGGGCCTTTGGCGGCCAGTGCTGTGTTCTCTGGTTGGGCAACACTCCCTGGTGGGCTGTTCTGGCTTTAAAGTTGGTCCCACTGAGCAAGAACCCCGTCCCTCCAGTGTCACCACCCTCCACCATGCCTGCCACTGAGGACAGGCCTAGACAGATGTTTTTAGTTGTTGGCGAATCAGCATCTTGCTACGTCTTGAGGTGTCACTTTTCATCTCTGTGCCATCCCTTCTTAGTCACAGTGTGTCCTGAGCTGAGTGTGTCCCTCTCTACCTCGTTGCCCTGGCCTGGACATTGACGTCATTCTTAGGGAATCCGTCCTGTTAACGTTTCTGAATTCTGTGGTGACAAAACAGGTAATTTACGTATTAACACATTGAAATGCTCAGTTTTTTAAAATTTGGATTTTAATGTCTTTTTTTCGTATTTTCTAAAAACCAAAGAGAAACTGTTAAGATTCTGGGCCTCTACAAGATGGGATGTGCCCCCTGACCCTTCTCTGCCTCAGGGCTTGAGGGGTGTGCTTCTTGGACCCCGCTGCCCTTTTGAGGGTGTGGTGATTGAGCCTCTCTCCTCTCAGTGGTTCAGGGCTGGGTGTGGGTGTCCGGAGGGATCTGAATGGCAGCCGTGCAGTGTGCCAGTACACGTGGTCTCAAGTGTGGTGAGGGATGGAGTGTGTGGCAGGTTCAGGCCTCTGTGTCTGTGTAGACGGGCATTGCCTGCCTTGTCTGGGTTCAGGGTCCAGCACACTGACAGCGGCTCCCTTAACCCAAGGTCTTGGCTACCTTGGGCACACACATTGATGAGTCCGGGCTTTGTGAGCATCCTGACGTGCTGCTGGCCTGCTGAGTGGTCAGCTGCCTGCTCCATCTGCCACTGGGATGGCTGACAGCTTTGGACACATTCCTTGTTTCTCCTTGTGCCCGCTTGTGGGCCCCGGAGGCCTGGGCGCATGCGTAGCCTGCACTCACTGAGCCGAGTCTGGACCTCGAGTCTACCCTCAACCTTTGTTTTTTTTTAAAAAAATATGTCTTTATTGATTTCAGAGAGAGGAAGGAAGATGGAGAGAAAGAAACGTCAATGATGAGAGAGTCATTGATCGGCTGCCTCCTGCATGCCCCCGACTGGGGTTTGAGCCCACAACCTGGGCACGTGCCCTGACTGGAAATTGAACCATGATCTCCTGGATCCTAGGTCGATGCTCAAGCGCTGAGCCACGCTGGCCGGACATACCCTCAACTTTTGTGTCTGATCTGGGATCTTGCCTTTGTTGGTGATGCCTGCTTAGCTGACGTGCTGCATGTTCATCCCTCTACTTTGGGAATGGAGTTTGTGTTCCCGTCAGGGCTATGCCAGGACTCACGTCCATGGGACTCCTGGCTGGAGCTGGCGTGTCCTTAGTATGTGCTGACGAAATGTGGAGCAGGAGTTTGGGACCAGAGCCTGCAAGGCCTCCAGTGTGAGAGAAGGGGCTCTGGGAGCAATGAAATGAGGTGTGTGTTGTGGGGGATCAGGACACTGAGGTAGGGTGATGCAGAGAAATGGGAGAACTAGAGGATGCAGACCCAGGGCACTCGTCTGTCATAGAGCCATGGATGAACCATGGGGATTGCACACATGGGCCTGCTGAGAGACGCCAGGACTGGGCAGGGGCACGGAGTACACAGCTCAGCTCATGTGGTCTGTTGGGGCAGTGGTGGTTGGACCAGGTTTGGGGGCATGGAAGTGGGAGGAGGGGCAGGGAGGGAGGAAGGTGAGGACCTGTCCACACTGAGAGGCTTTCTCTTGGGGGAGGCTGTGAACACCTGCCTGTGTCTCAGGAGGCATTGATGACACATGGTGAGAAATCAGTTATCTTAGATTTGCCTCCTGTCACACAGGTAAGTTTGTAAGGACAAGAAGACAGAAACAAATGTGGGCTCTCACAGGAAAGTCACAGATATGGGTCCATACCAGTCGGCTTGGTCAGTGTGGAGCCCTGGAGTGTGCCGCGGTTTGCGGCAGGGTGTTCCTAACATGGCTGTGGAGCGTGCTCCCGGCCTGTGTGGGCTGCTGCCCAGACGTGGGTGGGTACTTTGTGGGAAGGACAGGAGCGGTGGTGGAAGGGTTGCTCCAAAACCACTTTTAAGGGTTGATTTTTTTGGGGGGTTCCAGAGCAGTAATGTTACACACTGAAGGCTGGTGTGATCTTAATGTTTTTTGAAGCTTTAAAAATACTTGCTGTCAGAGCTTACTTTGATTCATCTGTTTGTGTTTCTGGATGTCTTCCGAGCTGGGCCCTGGAAGAGGTCAGGTGCAGCCTTTTTCTCCTGTGTCTGACCTCCGTGGAGGAGGTGAGGGCGTGGACAGACAGACAGGACCAGCTATTCTGAGGGTAAATGAGGCGCCTCAGGTGGCTGGGCGCTCCTGGGGCCCCTGCACTGCAAGCCGTGCTGCTACAGGATGGTGCCTCCTCGTGGTCTCTCCGGAGCCCGCCAAGGCCTGGTCTGGCCTTCACCCTCCTGGAGTTCAAGGCATCAGGTTCAGCAGCAGGAGCCAGCCCCCCCAGAACCTACTTCAGGGGCTTGGACCCCACTGCCCCTTGGAGTCTTCTACCATATAGTGCCTGGGACTTGGGGGGATGTGTTGGGCATTCACCCTGTGGAGCCGGTCTGCCCTATCCGCCAGCTGGTCCTCGTGGAGGGGCCTGGCTGTCGCCCCAGCAGTGGGCATCCTTGTTCATCGAGGGGAAGTTGGCTCGGTTTCAAGTATGGTCTTTTAAAATCCTCTTTAGGTAGCTTTTTGGTACGAGAAACAACCACTTCTGGCTCACTTTGGGGTCTTCCAGGATTGGTTCTACATGAAAATAAAGACCACTCAGGAGCTGGGTCAGAAAACTTGGGCCCTTTGGTTAGGTGAGGCCTCCACATGCATCTTGGTCCTCCAGCCAGGGCAGTGAGCACAAGCGCACAGGCACCACCTGCGGTTACCATCCTGGTACCCGATGCTTTCAGATACTCTTCGGGAACTTGGTTTTCGAAATCCACCTCTTTATGCATTTGCCGGCCTGTTTATACCACTGACATTACTAGGGACTCCTGATGCCTGAGATTTTTTTTTGAACTAAATTTATTGATTTTTTTTTTTTGAGAGAAACATAGATTTGCTGCTCCACTTAATGATGCATTTGTTGGTTGATTTTCTATTTTTTAAAATGTATCTTTTATTGATTTCAGAGAGAGGAAAGGAAAGGGAGAGAGAGAGAGAGAAACATCTATGATGAAAGAGTCATTGATCGGCTGCCTCCTGCACGTCCCCGACTGGGGATCGAGCCCATAACCTGGGCATGTGCCCTGACCAGGAATCGAACCCCAATAGCCAGGTCAACAAGCCACGCCTGGCCGAGCATTGGTTGATTCTTGTATGTGCCCTGACTGTGGATCAAACCCACAACCTTGGCACATCAGCACGATGCTCTAACCAATGGACCTGTCTGGACAGGGCGATGCATGAGAATTTTAAAGAACACGGAGTTATCCCGGTTGGTTGGTTGGTTGGTTGATTGATTCTGAGGCCACGTTTCTTGGTCCCCTGAACCTAGGTCCATGGCTGGAGCATCCATACCTGGTCTCACTCCCTCCTGTGCCTCTGTGTGTCCCTTACTGCAGCTCTTATTAGAAAGTAGTGTCTACTCTCCAGGCAGAGCTCTCCCCTTCCTCTGCCAGGTGTTCAGACTGGGAGTAAGGCAGCTGGATGTCAAGGGCGGGGGCCTCGGGTTGGGGGCCACTCCTGTGTCAGCCCTGTCTGGGTGGAGTGGGCAGAGCTGTCCAGAGAGAGAAAAGAGGGTTTGACAAGTGTATGCTCTGGAAACATGGTGAATGGCTGGCTGAGGCTGTAGGTGAGTGTGTCCCAGGAGTGGGAAGGGGAGCAGTCTGAGGTGAGACCTTTCCTTGGTCCAGGGAGACATGCACATAAAGTTGGAATAGGATCGGGGTGTCCTGGGCTGCTGTGATCAGAACTTGCAACAGGGACAGATTTGAGTATCTTAGTGGAGTGTGGTTTCAGCAGCTTCGTTGGCTGTGCTGGGTCTGTCCTGGGGGTTGTGGTTGGGCAGAGGGTGGGCCTTCAGCAGACAGGACATGAGGAATGGGCCCAGTTCTGGGCATGTGGACTTTGTGGTTCGGTGTCACTAGCGGGCAGTCGAAGGTGGGCCCAGGAGTGGAATTGAGGATGGGCAGCTGCTGTGGGAGTGAACAGTGATCCCCTCGGGCCTGCACACACCCTGAGGGACAGGAAAGGTAGTGTGCAGAAGTGAATGGGAGGTAGCTGTGTGGAGCCTGGAGAGGAGGGTGAGGTAGGACACGAGGTTGACATGCTGGGGCCAGCCTGGGGCAGGGCTGGTCGGGTGCTGCATCGGCAGGGACATGGAGCATCTGTGGTTTTCATTTTCTGCACTGGGGTGGTCCTGTTGGGCTGTCGGGGGCTTCCGCCATGGTCAGGACCACGTGTCAGCTTGGTTGGAAGTGCATCAGGCGGGCCTTGTGCATCCTGGCACCACAGCCCTAAGCCCCCCCCCCCTTTGTTACCCCATCTGCTCTCCTACCACCTCTGTTTCTTTGACTTCTCAGTACAACATTCTCAGGGTTGAAACATAGAATGGAAACAGGTAAACGGCATGTCCAGAGCACAGACCCACCTGTATGGGCTTAGCTGGCAGCCAGGATTGCCAGCCTGGGTGTTTTCTGTATTTTGTTTCTTCCCCAGGCTGCTGCCTTATTCTCAGGGTCCAGGAGGTGGGAGCCCCACCCCATCCTGAGGTCAAGGAGAGTGGCTGCTCCCGTCACAGGCCCTTTTGCTTTTTCGGTCCTGAGAAGGCCTCTTGCCCTCCACCTGTGGGACCCTGGTGCGCGCTGCGGGGTGGAGCCTGCACCCTGCTCAGCCCCACTGCTGCCCCTGTGCTCTCTGGGGCCTGTGGGGAGGGCTGGGCTTCTGCTGCCGCCGTGGGTGCCTAAGGCCGACTTTCAGCTTTTTGATTTGTTTTCACAGCGAGAGAACGACGAGGAGATTCAGGCCGCCAAAGAGAAGCTGAAGTACTGGCAGCGGCTGCGGCACGACCTGGAGCGCGCACGCCTGCTGATCGAGCTCCTGCGCAAGCGCGAGAAGCTCAAGCGGGAGCAGGTGAGGCCCCGCGTGGGGTGTGGGCTTCGCAGGGTGTGGGTGGGCTTTTTAGGCCTGCTCAGCCGTCCTCGCACCCGGGTGGTAGGCAGCCCTGTGGAGGGGTGACACTGAGGCCCTGAAGGATGCCTGGGAGGGGTGGGGGCAGCGTGGCTTCCAGTACAGTGGTTGGGATACATGGGGCCCGGCAAGGTGGGGGCCAGGGAAGCACCCACTGGGTGTTTGCGGGGAGCCATGTGTGGCGTGCCTTGACCTAGGCCGCCAGGGGTTGGGAACTTGTATTGGCTGTGGACCGTGGGACAGTGCTGAGCAGTCATGGGACAGGGAGTGGATGTGTGCAGACAGGGTTGCCTCATGGTGTCAGTGCTGAGCACAGGTGTTCTCCAGGTGAAGGTGGAGCAGATGGCACTGGAGCTGCGGCTGACCCCGCTCACGGTGCTGCTGCGTTCCGTCCTGGACCAGCTGCAGGACAAGGACCCGGCTCGCATATTCGCCCAGCCGGTGAGCCTGAAGGAGGTGGGTGTGCACACGGACCGCGCGCCCTGCTCCCCTTAGCACACGCCGACCAGGTAGACACATGATCGCTTGTTTTCCTCAGTTCTCAATTTTATCTAACCTATTCCTTAAGTTATAAAAGTGGTACATCCCATTGTAAAATATTAGAAATGAGGTGGGTTACAGTTCTCGCTTAGAAAGAACCTCAGCAGTTGGGGAGGGTCTCCCCAGCCAGGTTCAGCAGTTACTCTGGTTTTAATGAAGGGAGCTTGGGTCAGCAGCACCCGTGGGATGTGGGTGTAAGCTCGGTGTGTCTCAGTGCTGCCACTTGTTAGTGTGAGAGTCATTTGTGCTGTGTGTGCATGTGTGTGCGTGTGACTCCGTGTGTGGCGTGTGTGCCAGCTCTCTAGAATGAAAACGAGTCCTTTCTGTGTGCTGTTGCTCCTCTTGCATCAGGTGCCAGACTACTTGGACCACATTAAACAGCCCATGGACTTTGCCACGATGAGGAAGCGGTTAGAGGCTCAAGGGTACAGAAGCCTCCCTGAGTTTGAGGAGGACTTTGACCTCATTGTGGACAACTGCATGAGGTACAACGCCAAGGACACGGTGTTCTACAGAGCCGCGGTGAGGCTGCGCGACCAGGGTGGTGTCGTCCTGAGGCAGGCCCGGCGCCAAGTGGACAGCATTGGATTCGAGGAGGCCTCAGGGGTGCACCTGCCGGAGCGGCCTGCTGCGGCCCCTCGGCGGCCTTTCTCCTGGGAGGATGGTAAGCGCGGGCCCCGGGCACAGGAGTGCAGGGGAGGGCGATTCTCCCGCAGGCTCTGCGTCAGCTCCACCCGACAGGACTGGAGTGCGGACCACATGTGATTTACGTTCTCTAGGGGCCTGGTGAAGAAAAGGGGGGGAGAAGGCAGAGTTTATTTCAGTAGCATACCTCTAACCCAGCACACCTGAAGTATTGTGAACTTAACGTGGTCAACATAAAAGTCACCGGGCATAGTTTTCATTGGTTTTATTTTTTTCTTTGCCACCTGAGGTGTGTTTTAGCCTCAGCCCCTCTGTTCAGACCAGCCACGTTGCAGGTGCCCACTTGAGAGAGATGCATGATGTGCCGCATGTGGGGCAGCCCAGGTCTACCTGGTGTAGCCCAGGAAGCAGTTCAGTTGGGGGCTTGGACCCAGGGTGGGTCTCTGTCTCCCGAGGATACTGTTAGCTGTGTGTAAAGTGAACAGAAGCAAGCACACGAACTTCAGCTGCCTTTCCGTTTACCCTTCACTCCTGGTTTGCGTGCTGCAGAAAGGGCCTCAGGACTCCGGCTGCCACTTTTGAGCATGGGCACATGCCTCCCTTACACGTCAGAGCTGTCTGCACTTGTTCTGTTCTTGGAGGTTGGGCTGCCCTCCCGCCACCACGCCCTGGCCACCACACCCTGGCTACCACCAGACTTCCTGGAGCAGGAAGGGGCGTGGGGGCCTCAGTGTTGGGCGTTTCAGAAAATGGCTGTGTGAGTTGCTGTGAAGTTGCCTCAGTAAATTAGGATGAGAAGTCCTAATTTATTTCTTCCTCAGTATTAGGGTAGGGTCATAGGTGAGCTGGTGCACCAAGTGTCTCCTGCCAGATTTGCATGGGCACCAAGTGTCCACCTTCTGTGCCGAGGTCTATGGGTTGTGGTGCAGGCGGGGAGCTGTCCCTGCTCTGCTTAAAGAATCTGCAGATAAACCAAGGCGTTTTTCTTTGGAGCTTCAGATGACATGATCTTTGTTTATGTGACTGTTTCTGAGGTTGTATTGCCTATGAAGTTTTGTTAAGAGTGATGATAGGGATTCCAGCCTGGCCCTTGTGTTTCAGGCATCTTATCTACTTCCCTGTGCTAATGTCTCCTTTACTAGGTGCTTCTAAGGGCGCATCTGTGCTGGGGGAGGAGCTTTCACTTGTTGCATAGCCCTGCTTGTCTGTTTCCTCCCGCTTCCTCTCCTCTGCCCCACCCTGTCTCAGGTAGCTCTAAAGAGTAGTTCTTTTTTTAGTGGCCTCTCACTAAGGTAATTTGTGCTTCAATAATTTTGGTTTTTTGCTGAGATTGAAACTGCTAGGGATTTTTCTGGTAAATGTGCCTGAAGTTCACAATTATCTGTGAATTGTGCAGCCCAGTTATAATCAAGCTGCACAACCACTTGGGTCTGGCCACCGAGCCCAGAGTTGGTTGTTGTGCACAAACAACCCTAACCTGGGCACTGGCATGAGTTTGCTCAGGGCTCTGTGCCGGCCTCCCCTTCACGGGAGGGCATCCTGTGTCTGCCTCCTGCCCCATGTGCCTCCTCCGTATGAAAAGCACGTCTCCCTGTGGCAGCAACCTGTCCTGGGTTTAGCACATGAATGGAGGGGCCGGGCACGTGGCTGAGCAAGGGGTCGTGGCCAAGGGCAGTTTGCGAGGTGGTGGAGGTGGTAGGGTTTTCTTATCTTGGAAGGCAGCACAACATTTGATGACTAATGGACGTATGTTCTTTGACTTCAGTGGACAGGATACTGAACCCGGCCAACAGGGCCCACATGGTCCTGGAGGACCAGCTGAGGGAGCTGCTAGACAAACTGGACCTGACATGCTCCATGAAGTCCAGCGGGTCAAGGAGCAAGCGGGCCAAGTTACTGAAAAAGGAGATTGCTCTCATTCGAAACAAGCTGAGCCAGCAGCACAGCCAGGCCCCGCCCGCGGAGTCAGGTACTGGAGGCTTTGAAGAGGAAGGTGCTCAGCTGGGGCAGGAGACGGGGGAGGAAGGTAAGCACAGCGCCGTCCCAGTGTCGGTCTTCCCGAGGCCTCGGATCACCTGACTGACCCCCTGCCATCCACTGGGCGTTTTATTCCCTTACAGTCATGCCATCAGTGCTGTTTTGGCACCTAAATAGTACTAAGTTTAAGGCACAGGGTAAGATTATTTCTTAGCTGGGTCCTGAAAAGCTATTTAAAAAGGACGCTTAGATCTTGTACAGCCATCCAAGTGCTTGAAGAGGAGAGATGGCCGTGTGGCAGGACCAATGGCCTTGTCTTCTGTGTGCACCAGCAGGGAGAGCCATTTACTGTGCATGAGATGATCAGGGGTGGCTTTAAAGTACCCTCCCCACATGCTCCTCTCTGAGGTCTGGAAGGGTGGGATGGTAATGTGGGCACCGGTCACTGGAGCGCAGGCAGTGGGGCCAGAGCCACCTCTGTCAGGGCTGGCCAACCCCTGAGCTGCCCGAGGAACCCCACAGACAGCAACGTCTCAGCACTCTCATACTTCATGTGTGGAACATGGAAGGCGGCTTGCCTTGATCCTAGTTGGCGTGTATCTGGGAGCAGAGCAGGGCAGCAGACATGTTTCTGTGGACCAGAAATATACAGTGGAGCATAATGTGCCCACCAATAGGAAAGCTGGGGACCCCCAGCTTGGAACATGCAGATGGAACGTGCGGGGTAGGTTGTGTGCGGGCGGTGAACTCAGGTGGGAGCGTCAGTGGTTTGAGCAGGTGGAAGCTGCTAGGAAACCCTTTCCCTCTTTTTTTCCCTCTTCTAATTTTAGAGTAAGCACACTTCAGGGACACGCAAGAGAAAGTGGAGTAAGACTCCCCACCGTAGCCGGCAGTATGTGGTTTATGGTCTTTCTGAGTTTTTAAAAACAACACATACACATTGTTCTGCCATTTGCTGCTTTAACAGAGCCTTGGCCTGCTCTAGGTGGCCTGCGTGTCCTGGTCCCAACCATGCGGCGTGTCCCGTGTGGTGCGCTGTGGTCTGCCAGCCCCCCGAGAAAGTGCTAGCTGTGACCTCTGAGTTTCACGGTTCTCATGGGTCACGGCTCCCATGTCCTGTTGCAGTAGGACGGGAGCCCTTGAGTGTCTCCGAGGAAGCGACCTCCTGTGCATGCAGCTGACAAGCGGGTGTGCCGCATTTTTCTCATTTTATGCCTGGTTTTCAGTTTTCTGATTTGTCAGTTTAGGTTACCGTAGCAAGGTGCAGGCTCTAACGCATTTCCTTTGGATGTGTAAATTATAGTCGGCTCTAGAACAGAGAAGAAGCTTCAGTTTTCCACACTCCCTGCCTGGAGGGTTTGGTTCTTGGGTACACTTGCTCACAAGGACCTTTGGCAGCCAGGCGTATCTGGAGTCCCAGGCTGCCCCACTTTTGTGCCTAGTGGGTCCTTGGAGTCCAAGGTGGCCCCACATTGTTAGGCCTGCTGCACCCCTGGGGAATGAGTGCCCTGAGATATCGCAGGATCTGTAGGCTAGGGGTCAGTGTGGGATACCCACTGTCCTCTGAGCCAGTCCCCTTCTCGTTGCCCAAGCTGTCGCTATGGCCATGGCATTGTGTTTCTCTTGTGGGAAAATGACTCTGTGTATATTTGTCCTGAAGAGTGTGAATTAGGGGGAGAGCTTGTCAACACATTGAATCACTGTCAGAATAGCTGATCTGAGCACTTTCTCTTCCCCAGCTGTCCGGGTCTTCTCACTGCAGAGTGTTGTGTGACCCTCCTTGTGCCTTTGTCAAGGGCTTCCTCCTCGGGTCTGCACCGGAGGAGTGGTAGGCAGTCTCACCTGCCAGGCTGGAGCCCCCGTTAGGCCTGGTGCCTGGGAAGGCCACCTTTGCCACTTTGTGGCACTGGGGTTGTTTTAAAGGAAGCACACAAACTGGGATCTGAGATGAATGACTGCAAGGAGTTGCCTGTAGTGTGGGCCCGTGTTAAAAATAACCAAATACACAGAAAAAGCATTTCACTTTCAGCTGATGGGAAGGGAGATGGAGAGGAGAAAGCAGCCTGAAGTCCAGTGAGGGGGGTGGTGCCCACCATAAAGAGCAGGGACCTCCAGATGGAGCGGGTGAGTTATGTTTAATTCCATAAATGTTGGTGAAGATAGCCAAAATCAGCCGTTTATGTTACTGCAGAAATGTGAACTTAGGAGACTTGAGATTCTTGGCACAAAAACCAAGGGTTTTCTAAAACAGTCTTCTAAACAAGGACTCAATATTATCACACCTAAAACAGTAGTAATTCCTTAATATCTTGTGTGTAATTTAACATTTATGTGGTTACCATTCTAAGAACAGGGAAGTAATGGGTGGGTGTCAGGCCCACTGAGCCGCCCTTGTCTGAAGGAAGGGAGTTCTCTTGGGCTCGGGGTCCCCAGAGACCTTCCTCTGATTGAGTCCCTGAAGGTGAGACAGCAGGCCCGTCCCTATCAAGCACTCTCCGCAGTTTGGGGCCAGTGCTTCAGCGGCTGTGTGGTTGCCTCAGCTCCTAGTCTGTGTCTGTGGTCCAGTTTGGGGCTGTTTTTCCGAGGTGACTGTGGATCTGGGTGAGGCTCAGTTAGAGCTAGAGGTGGCACATCACAGAACCCATGTCACCTGGGAGTCCTTCGTGCAGTCAGCATTAGAGGCCTGTCTTTGCTTCCACATGGAGTTTGGTTTCAGTTGACTGCCTGGGTGTAGGCAGCTTTGGGAGAAGAGGGAGCTGTGGGTTGGCAGGGAGAGGATTTCCTCTCCAAGCCTCCGAATGGGGCTTTTTCCCTCAGTTTTGGAGTTGAGATCACGTTTTGAGCCCTACCATGCTGTTTTAGGACTGAGCCATCCCCTTGACTGGAGGCTCCTGGGGGCCTGCTTGTTCTGTGCAGCCGGCGGGATGCCCTGTGCCGGATTCTGCTTTATGACATCCACTGGTGAGGGCGAGGACCCTGTCGTGTGTGAGGACGCCCACATGGTGTGCAGTGCGTGGGCGGTAGGGTGGGGGTGGTGACACCATCTGCACTGGGTTGGGAATGGCCGAGCATCACTGGTGTTCCCAAGCCTTTCATGGCTTTGCTATGGAAGCATTTTGATAGGTGTAGTTGGCGACCAGGTGTGTGAAGTGTTGTCCAGCATGTGTGAGCTTGACTGGCAGCTGGGTGGGTCCGGAGAACAGCTGCTTCAGATTAGGCATCCTAGAGCAAGGTCTTGTGGCTGTCTTGCAGTCATGATATGTTTCAGTGAGTGGAATTTTGGATGCTGATTTTTATATTTACAAATTCAAGTTGCATAGAGTATATTCTAGAAGTTCATTGAGCTTTAAGTTCCCACACGGTTAAGTTATATATAGTTGTTTGCAGGCAATGACTTCTTAAAAGAACTTTCTTTCTTGTATGTTAGCATCCAGTGAGGTTTCCACCATAAGGTCATGCAGGGCACCCGCTCTGTTGCTGGCCGGGCCGGGCTGGGCTGGGCTGACAGGCGAGGTGGTGCAGCCAAGGTTCACCAGGCACATGAGATTTTATGGACCCACACCAGGTCCTTCATCCGCCTGCTCCCTTAATGCCTTGGATATCTTTCTG
The DNA here is from genome assembly GCF_964146895.1 of Miniopterus schreibersii. Classification (NCBI taxonomy): domain Eukaryota; kingdom Metazoa; phylum Chordata; class Mammalia; order Chiroptera; family Miniopteridae; genus Miniopterus; species Miniopterus schreibersii. Next base: position 187,135,650 of record NC_138102.1, on the reverse strand, counting down.
TGACTGGCCGTGGTGGTGGTCTCTCAGTGACTGCAGAATAGGGACAGTGGGTGAGCAAGTGTGGCTGGAAGGAAGGGTCAGAACACCCTTCTGGTGAGGTCCCCTTTGCGTCTGGTGTGGGGCTCCTGTGAGGGCAGGAGAAGCCCATGTAGACAGTGTGAGAGGTGTGAGAGGGTGTGGACCATAGTGGTCCCCCTGTGTCTGAGGCCAGGGACACGGGCACGTGTTGGCTGCTGCCCTGCAGGACTGGGTGGGCCCTGGGGCCAAGGTTGGCCTTGGAGTAGGGGATGGGCTGGGGTGGCTGGTGCAGGGCCTGGCTGTGCGCTAGGAGAAGCCAGCAGGGAGGAGCAGCCACAAAGGGGCAGGTGGGGCTCCGCAGGACCACCTGGCCAGGACCGGGGCGAACCTCTGCAGGTGCCCTGATAAGCACTTCTCGTGTAATGGGCAGAACGAGTGCTTGATGTGAGGGCTTGAGGTACAGGCCAGAGGGAGGACGAAGAGGCAGGAGGCTGGCTGAGGATCTGCTGGAGGAGAGGATGGCTGCCGCCGAGCTCCCGAGGTGTGCTGTTCGCAGAAGGCCTTCAGCAGGACTCCATGTGCCCTCATGGTCTATCTGTCAGTGTCTCCTGTGTTTTGGAAATAGTTTCTTACATTTGTTAGTGACTTTAAGCAATGGTACGAAGAATTTTCACCAGCCGACATGTCAGTGTGACCTGTGATTCAGCATCCCACTCGCAGATGTCCCAGTGTCCAGGTCGGGTGTGCGTGCGCCCGCCACACAGCCTGATGCACGAGGGGAGTGTGTCCTGTGGCAGCTTTTTGTAGAGCCCCTCCCCTCGGTATTTGAGTCACCCGGGAGGTCGGTGCTCCCAGAAGCTTGGAGAGGCACCTGAGAGCATAAGGCCTGAGCCTGGTTGTTTCTGAGAGGTGGCAGAGTCCCCAAAGTCGGGAGTTCTCCAGCCTGGGCTGTGAGGGTGACGTGGACCCTCATGTGGTGCAGCTTTTCATTTTCAGAATGAACTTGGGGTTAAAGTGTTAACTTTATATCTTTCTAGTCGTTTGAAGGACTGCAGTTTTAATATAATAAATCTGTACCTAGATAACAAAAGTAAATACCACTTAGGGTCATTTAAATAGTTACTCTTGGCTGTAGGTCAAATGGCCTGTGGGACGGTGCTCATCGCAGTGGGTGTGACCTCGCATGGTGGCTGCTTGTCCCTGTGGGTCGGTCCTGCAGAGCCGCCTCCAGGGCTGAGGGCCAGAGCTCGGCTCCGGGTAGTTTGTTAGAAAATTTTAAAAGCCTGGGTTAAAATAGTCTTGTTCCAAAGATTGTATTTATTTTTAAAGTCAAGTTAAAAAAAGAAATTACATTGTAGCATTTTCAGAACATGGCGTAGAAGCCAGTGTGTCCTGAGAACTGCGGGGTTCTCCTTTCCCTAAAAGTTGTCCACAGCCTCAGCACTGCCTGCTTTGGGCATCGACTCAGGAGACCCTGGTCAGCAGTGAGGTGTGTATTTGCTTCTGTGAGCTGAGCTCTGGCCCAGGCCAGGACGGTGTGGGGACGCCCGGCTAGACCCTTAGTTATGTGAACAGTTTCTCCTCCTCAAGGTAAGTGAATTGTTGATTGTAGGAATCGTCACGCACTCGAACGATGTGTTTAATGTTGGCGAATGTGAAGTCATCTTTCCCAGCTGTTCCCGGAGAGGCCAGGGCGCCAGGCACCTCAGCCTGTGGGGTTAGGGAGACACCAATGTGACCGACGGCCCCACTGCCCCCAGACAGTTGTGTGTGATGCTTTGTTTCCTTAATTGAATTAGTGTTTTGGTGGACTTCACATTTATAGTAAGTTTTATAATAGATTTTATAACTACCAGTTTTCAAAAATCACTTTATTTATAATTTTTTCAGGAGATAAATCTCCCCCTAAACTTGAACCATCAGATGCATTACCTCTTCCTTCAAACTCGGAGACTAATTCAGAACCACCAACCCTCAAACCAGTAGAACTCAACCCAGAGCAGAGTAAACTATTCAAAAGAGTCACATTTGATAATGAATCACATAGCACTTGCACTCAGAGCGCACTGGTAACCGGACACCCTGCAGAGCCCACCCTCGCCTGCAGTGGCGATGAGCCGGCGGCGGCCTCCGCGGGGGCGGAGCCAGCAAGCGATGTAAACAGACGCACTTCTGTTCTCTTCTGCAAATCGAAAAGTGTAAGCCCCCCAAAGTCTGCCAAGAACACTGAAACCCAGCCAACTTCTCCTCAGCTAGGGACCAAAACCTTTTTGTCTGTAGTCCTTCCGAGGTTGGAGACTCTTCTGCAGCCAAGAAAAAGGTCGCGGAGCACCTGCGGCGACTCTGAGGTGGAAGAGGGGTCCCCAGGAAAGCGCCTGGACACAGGTAAATGCCTTGGCGCCCTCACTGCGCCCTTCCCTTCTCCTCTGGGTTCTGAGGGCACAGTCGTCAGGAGTGCCATCCAGCTGTGGTGTGTCAGTTCACTCTCCACAGTTTTCTGAATTTCCAGATGAGAAGACAGATGGTACATTTTTTTCTTTGAAAAGCCCTAACGTGTAGGTCTGAGGGGCGCTCTTGAGGGGTGGCCACTGGCCACTGTCGGCCTGGCTTGGGTGGTCCTGCTTGTTCTCCCTCTGAGTTTGTACACCAGGAGGGGCTCCAGAGGGGCTCCTTCTGCAGGTGGTATGTGTGCAGGCACCCTGATGGCCTGGGACAGGCTGAGTCTGGCTCATGGAGCCCACTGGAGGACGCTTGTCTGGTGGTGCCGAGGGGCTGGAAGTCTGCAGCATGTCGGGTGTCCCTCCTGAGGACAGGACGGTGTGGGCCCTGGGAAAGGCTTGTCCTTGGGCTTCACGGGCTTCACACAGCACTGAGCCCGCTGATTAAAGGACCTCCTGATACGCTGTCACTGTTCCGTGTGGCCCTGTGAATATAGGAATTATCATGTCCTGCTAAAGCAACACTTGCAAATGTCTCTCCTTTACTAGCAAGCTTTATAACTTAAGTTAGTTCAGTTAACTAAGCGAGAAGTTTCCACAGGTGCCTTTGGCCAACAGCGCTTTCCTGGGATTCCAGCGCTGAGCTGGAAGGAGGCGCCTGAGCTCTCCTGCAGCCTGTGTCTCAGCCTAGAACTAAAGTGGAAGTGTGTTTGTCACTGATAGTGGTGCGACTGTGGTCATCTGCATCCCTTGGACTCTTGTCTTGGACTGAAGCCTGGTGTGTGTTTCTCATTGATCCATCTGTTGCATCCAGACGAGAAGTGTACTCTCTTCTGGCCACCCTGCTGTCAGGGCACTTTTCTCAGTTGGCCGGGGGGTGTGAGGCTGGGTGAGCAGCAAGCAAGTGTGCCTCCTGGAGCCTCCAGGGCAGGGTCCAGTGGAGGGTGGAGGGCCATCCCCTCCTGCACACTTCCATCCCGTGGCCGAGGCATCCACGTGGAGGAGACACTCCAGCAGGTGTCTACTGTGGGTGTGAGTCCTGCACTTCGACAGACAGTTCATTCTTCTTGTTGCCAAAGTAGTTTCTTGTAAATTTCATTTTAACATGTAGGGAACTTTTACACATGCAGTTAATTTTATAGAAATTCTCTACCCACATCCCTTATTATTTTGATATGTTAATATCAAGTTGGAGTTCTTTAATAATTTGTTAAAACCATTGAGTGTCTAAGTAATGTAGAGTCCCTTCAATGTTTTGTAGGATGCAGGTAAAGGTAGAGATAGCGCTCACTTCAGCGCTGGGGAATTTCCCTTTACTGTGCTGTGGCCTTTCTTAGGAAATGTCGTGAAGCTTGTTTTCCAAGTGTTCTGGGAAGTCCTCGAAGTTAGCAGTCGCAGGGGAGTCCATGTGTTGTGTATTTACTTGGCAGTAGCTCAGGGTCCTGGCCGATGGCTCCCTGGTCTGGGCACCCACCCCACGCCACATCCTCTGACTGCCCTTTCTGCAGCACACTTGCAGGGCACTGTTGGTCAAGCAATACTGAAAAGCTGGTGTCCCAGAAGTGGCCAGCCAGGCCCTGCGGTGGCCCTCGCCTGACCCTTTGGGTCCTGTTGGAGCCAGTACCACCCTGTGGGCCTCCAATTATTGGGTGAGGTTCCACCAGCCTGGCAGTCCTGGTGTCCAGGGGGCTCTTGCACTTGCTCACCAGATGTCCCTTGTAGGAAGTAACATACCCCTCCAGCCTTTCCCCATCTGAGTGGAAGGTTTCACACGTGGTGACCTTGGGCCTTGAAGGAGTGTCTGTGCCCTGTGGTCCTGACTGAAACGCAGGTCTCTGCTTTCTTATTTCAGAGTGGCAGTAAGTCAGTGGACGCACAATGAGGCCTCATGCTCCTGTAGTAGCTCCGGGGCAGAGCGCCGGCCGATGTTGCCACCCTTCCACTTCTGGCCTCGCTCACTTGGGTCTGTGGCTCTGCACACCTGGACCTCTTGCTCCGAGCTTGCAGCCTTCGCAGGCTGGATGTGAAATAGTCTGGGCCTCCGATCGCCCATACATTCATCCGCGTGCTCTGCCTGCCTTGTAGGGAGCTCTCTGGGTCCCACTGCACACTGCAGGATTTCCAAATTAGAGTAAACACTGATGTGTTCCTTTTGAGACACCAGCCCCGTGGGCTCCATCAAAAGCAGCGTGTCAGGCCCTGTGGGAGGGCTAGCACACCTGCCTCTGCTCCTGTCACGCCTGCAGAGCTGCAGTTGGCTAGCTTCTTTCTTCTCTTAACTTATTTCCAGCAATGAACCACAGGCCAGAACTTCGGTGCCACTTGTCTCTGCTGAGACTCCTGCTGCGTGATTCCCGCTGTGTGTGCGTGCATGTGTGTGTGTGTGTGTGTGAGGGGCAGAGGGGGAGAGAGGGACTCTTTCACGTCTTTGGCTGTTCGGGGCACCCACTGGTCTGTTCATGTCTTCAGTCAGACTAAATGGCTTTTTCGCTGTTTTCCAGGTTCTCATTTTAACTGCTAACATGCTGGGTAGTACACTCTTGGGATCCTAATTACTTTCTCTTACTCAACTTGGATTGGAGTTCTGCTGAGGGGTCATTTTGGAACGCAGAGAGCTTGCTGCACCCTTGCATTTCACTTAATTCTCTGGATGATATTGGAAGCATCAGTCCAGCCACCCTCCAAAAACACTAACACCAGCACATGGAGGAGACCTGTCCCCTCTAAGTCAGATCCAGGCGCCCCAGGAGGAACTGCCTGGTGCACAGGCTCAGCTGGCAGGGGCGCTGCCTCGGCCATCCCTGTGGACTTAGTGGTGGCTCAGATCTCCTCTCACATACACAGAGGACTCACTGGATAGATTCTGGTCACGCTCTCAGCACGCGCAGGACCGGGCCTCACACGACCCACGTACTCCACACGGCACAGCTGGAAGATCCTTGGCTGTTAGCATTTGTGTCTCTGTGTCCTGACCTCCCTCCCTCTTCACTTCCTTTCCTTCTTTCCCTCCTGGCCAGGCTGTCCCTGAGGGTTGTTGAGCAGGGGAAGCTGTGTGTCTTCACCACAGCCAGCGCCACTGCAGGGAGCACAGCCTTGCCTGCGAGACGGAGGCCTCTGTGCCTGGTGCTCTGTGCTTCCCAACACGTGGCGTCTTTGTGGAGCTGGTCTAGGCACAAACAGGGCGGTGTTCTGATGTTTTTATTGAAAGGTTGACACATGCACATGAAATGCACTTCTCTCACCAATAGTAAAAATAAAAGTATGTGAACAAGATGGTGGGCTCACCCCCTGCTCTGGGAGGCTGCGTGTGGTTGTCGTGCCTGCTGGCCTCTGAAGCTGGTCCCATGTTTGACCCCATGTCGTGTTTGGGGGAGCTGCGTGGCAGCCCAGGTGGAGCACTTATGTTTGCACCACGTGGCCCGGGGTGGATGGCGGTGACCGCAGCCCACTCTTTGCTTTTCCGCTCACCGGCTGCCACCCAGAAGGTACTTCAAGGACCAGTGAGGGCGTGTTGGGTGTGGACCTCACTGTCACACGGGGGGGGGGGGGGCTTTGCGCCGCTGGCCGTGAAGACCAGACGGAAGGCCCAGCCTCAGTGAACTTTTTCTGAAGAGGCCCCTCAGCCACCCCATGGGGCCCCTCTTCCGCACACCGCCTGGGTATGCCTGGGAAGGCCTAGAGGGGGTGGGAGAGCCTGGCCAGGGTGCCTCTTGGCTTGGTCAGGTCTTTGGGGCAGAGGAAGGTTTCTCTTTGCTTTGTCTCCTGTGAGCCCTGGGGGACCCGGGCCCGGATGTTCTGGGGAGGTACAGCTTAGGTGCTAGAGAACATTGGCCTGTTTCGAGGGCCACCCTGTCTTGTCCTCATAGCACGTTGACTGGCTTTCAGCCTTCAGAGTGCTCCTCATGCTGAGGTAGTTGCTGAGATGGCTCCGCTGCACATGTGGCTGGGTGCTTGGGGCTGAGGGCGCCTGCTGCTGGGGTGGCCTTCAGCCCACCTCCACAGACCTCCAGGACCTACCCCACTGAGCGTTGTTTCATGTCCTCGCAGGGTCTCCAAGGCAGTACCTCACGGGCTCCGTGAGCTGCCGGTGGCAGGAAGGGTTTGCATAGGGAGCCCGTGAGGGAGAGGGACAGTGACAGGTGCTTGGTGATATTTCACAGGTAACAGGTAACCTGTGTGCGGGCTGCTCGTCCCCTGCTGAGTGTCCTTAAAGGTGGGAGGGAGGCCTGCTCCTTGTCATCTCTGAGGTGAGGCCTCCCCACTGCTCAGCCTTTTGCCCTTAGTGTCCCCTGGGTGCCTGGCTTTAGGTCGCTCTGTTCTTGGGGGATCCAGTTGTCCCGGGCAGTGAATCCCGTGCCCTCCTGGGAAGTAACTTCCTCCCTGGAGGACCCTGAGGTGGAGGTGTGGCCGTTCCTCTGCTCTTCTGTTTCCCAGGGGAGTGGGCTCGAGTCGGGCCTTTCACGTAAGGGGGGCTCACTGCCTTTTCAACATGGTTTGGTAGCTGCTTACAAATGTGAGATTACAAAAGGAAGTAACAGCCTGATAGTCTGCAGTTACTGCTTATAAATATGAGTTAGTTTTAAAGTTAAAAGTACTAAGATTTTTTTTTTAATTCTCATCTGAGGATATTTTTTCCATTGTTTTTTCAGAGAGAGAAAGAATCGATGTGAGAGAGACAGATCAATTGGTTGCCTCCCACATGCTCCCTGACCGGGGCTGGTGATCGAGCCTGCAACCCAGCTACGTGCCCTTGGCCAGAATCAAACCCGGGACCCTTCAGTCTGCGGGCCAACGCTCTAACCACTTAGTAGCTACACTGGCCAGGGCAAAAGTACTGAGATTTTCTTACAGCCAGTGGTAACACCTCCAACAGAGGTGGAGCAGATGTCTGATGGATTTACTGAGGAAACAAGAGCTGTAGTCTGCTCAGGGAGCCACAGGACTCACTCTCTGCACTTTTAATTCTTAGCTGCCATTGAGGTTTATTCATCTCCTTTAAAAAGCAAGTCATATTTATTGAGAAATAGAGAAAAAATGCAGGGACACCTTGGACTGTGGATTAGGCTCCAGACCACAATAAAACAGATTTCGCAATAAAGTGAGTCACATGAACACTGGTGTCCCAGTGCGTATAAAAGTTATGTTTACACTACACTGTAGTCTGTTAAGTTTTTGATAGCATTATGTCTAAAGTAAAGAATGTGTATACCTTAATTTTAAAAAATTTATTGAAAGAAAATGCTAGCCCTCATCTGAGCAAGCGCAGTCCTGTTGCCGGTGCAGGGCCTTGCCTTGGTGTTGATGGCGGCGAGCTGACAAGGGTGGTCTGAAGTGGGGGTAGCCTGGCAGTTCCTTAAAGGGAGACATTGGAGGTTTTGTGCCAAGTGACTCTTCCTCATGAACGGTTTCCCTGCAGCATTTTACCCACAGGACTTTGAGAATTACAGCCACTCCTCAGGCCCTGCCCCTGCTCTGCCAGCCAAGTTTGTGACACTCTAAGTCCTTTGTTGTCGCTTCTTCACAGCATCCTCACCAGAGTGCGTCCATCCCTACAAACCCCCGCCCTTCTCTGCCCATCCACAAGCACCTCCCCTCCACAAATCCGGTCAGGAGTTGGCAGCAGTTCAGTCCCATCCTCAGGCCCCGCCACCAACTCCAGTTCTCTCGCTGTCTCCACCACATGCAGTCACTTCCTCACTGACGTCGTGAGCCCTCCAAGGCAGCCGTGAGGGCTGGAACTCTCGTATTCCAGACTCCTGTGAATGTTGCTCTGTCGACCTCTTCCCAGGAATCACTAATGTTCTTAGTGGCGTCTGGAATGGTGAAGTCCTTTCCTTTCTTTAAATAGGTATTTATTGATTTCAGAGAGAGGAAGGGAGAGGGAGAGAGAGAAACATCAATGACGAGGGTCATTGATCAGCTGCCTCCTGCTTGCTCCCTACTGGGGATCGAGCCCACACCTGGGCATGTGCCCTGAAGAACCACCATCTCCTGGATCATAGGTCGGTGCTCAGCCGCTGAGCTGTGCCAGCCGAGCAGTGAAACCCTTTAGGTTTACTGCCCTGATCCATTGGAGGAATCACCACAGCAGCTCTAGCTTCCAAAATGTAGTATTTCTTTAGTAATAAGACTCGAATGTCTAAATTAGTGTTTGACCCAAGACCTACAGAAAGGCATGAAAACAACATTCATCTCATCATCCATCTCCATCTGTGCTCTTGGGTGACCAGATGCATTGTCAGTGAGCAGTAAAATTTGGAAAGAATCCCTTTTTCTGAGCGGTAGGTCTCAACAGTCGGCTTAAATTACTCAGCGAGCTGTGTTGCACACAGGTGTGCTGTCACCAGGCTTTGTTGTCCATTCACAGATCCAGGCAGAGCAGATTCAGCATCATTCTTAAGGGCCCAGGATTTTCTAAGTGGTCGGTGAGCACTGGCTTCAACTTAGAGTCACAGCTGCATGAGCCCCTAGCAAGAGCCTGCCTGTCCTGTGGGGCCAGGCCCTGACTTCTCCTCTCAGCTGTGGAAGTCCTGGATGGCGTCTTCTCCCAGCAGGAGGCTGGTTCGTCTCTACTGAGGCTCTTGAAGAGCCTGCTGTCGAGTGTAGCCTCCTTCAGGAACCATCTTAGTGGATCTTCTGGGTAACCTGCTGCAGCTTCTGGCTCAGCACTTGCTGCCTCACCTGCCCTTCTCTGTCATGGAGATGGCGTCTCTCCTTCAGCTTCATGAACCGAGCTCCACCAGCTTCAGGCTTTTCTTCTGCAGCCTCCTCACCTCTCAGCTTTCACAGAGCTGAAGAGTGAGGGCCTTGCTCTGGATGAGGCTTTGGCTTCAGGGAGTGTTGTGGCTGGTGTGATCTTCCATCCAGACCAATAAAACTCTCCACATCAGCAAGAAGGTCGTTTCTCTTTCTCATCACTTGTGTGCTCACTGGAGCAGCACTTTCAATTTCCTTCAGGAACGTTTCCTTGGCATCACAGTTGGGCTGTTTGGTGCAAGAGGCCTGGCTTTCAGCTTATCTCGGCTTTGGACATGCCTTCCTCACCACGCTAATCATGTGTAGCTTTTGATTGAAAGTGAGGGACGAGCAACCCTTCCTTTCCCTTCAACACTTGGAGGCCATTATAGGATATTAGTTCTAATTTCAGCCTTGTTGTGTCTCAGGGAGTAGGGAGGCCCAAGGAGAGGGAGAGAGACGGGGGACGGTTGGTGGAGCAGTGAGAACACGCAGCATTTGTTAGTTAAGTTCGCCGTCTTATATGAGTGCAGTTTATGGGGCCCCAGATAATTACAGTAGTGACTTTAAAAGTCACTGATCACAGATCACCATGACGACGTGATGACAGTGATGAGCACAGGCTGGTGGGAAATGGTGCTGATAGGCTTGCTGGATGCTGGTTTGCACGGACCTGCAGTTTGTACACGGGTTGTGCAAGTGAGGGGTCTGCACCAGTGTCCTCCAGGCCTGAGGTGGTAGCAGGGGATGTGGCCACTGTGCTGTTTTGTTCACACAATCAGGCTCTTTGGGAGGAAGGTTTCGAGGTTGACCTGGACAAGAGCACGTCTCGAGGACAGAGGTGCTGCGACTGCCTGGTGAGCACCGGCTCCCTGGGCGTGGCGCCGGCTTAGCCTTCGGCTCCCCCTACGAGGTTAGCCAGGAATCTGTGTTCTTTTAAAGTGTTTCAAAGTGATTTTGAGGTTCTTGTCAATACTTGTCTTTTGAAAAAGGGTTTTTCTCAAACTTAGACTTTTGTTCCCATGTGAAGCTCCACTGTGGAAGCCACTCTTGGGCATCTTGCTCCACGGCCAGGGCCCTGCCTGGCCTGGCCTCCAAGGGGCCTGGGGCAGGCATGACTTGTCCCCAGGTGCACCAGATGCACCCGCGTGCGGTTCCCTCCGTCTGGGAACAAACAGCTGGTGCCCTTTCTCTGCCTTCGTGGAGCCTGTTGAACACCTGACTTTCTAGGAAGAGCACCTCTGGAGACCAGTGTTCTCTGAACCAGTTTGATCTGAATTTGTGATGCTTTGCTAACCTTTGTTTCATTGCACAAGGACTGTCTCCTGTGTGGTGCTTGGGGGTTTGGGGTAACAACCAAGATGCTGTCAGGCCGCTTAGACGAGAGGAGATTCTGGTTCAGGGGGACTCGCGCTCGGAGCCGCTGGCCCTGGCAGTGGGACTCAGGCGCCTCGTGTCTGTTGCAGGCCTCACCAACGGCTTTGGGGGCTTGAGGAGCGAGCAGGAGCTGGGTGTCGTCCCCGGGAGGAAAGCTACGCCCCGGCGACGCTGCGCCTCCGAGTCCAGCATCTCCTCCAGCAGCAGCCCACTGTGCGACGCCAGGTGGGCCCAGCCCCCGCCCTGTGGGTGGTTTCCTGTCACGTTAACCTGTTTATAGAGCTTACCCAGGGAAGTGGAAGTGCCGCTGCCTGGACACACGACGGTGAACTTGTGCCTTGTCTTCTCCTCCCGCGTCTGGCCTTTAGTGACGCAGCAGCAGCAGCGCAGCCCTGGCCGCCTCCCATGCGCAGCCCACCCTGCCTGCTCCCTTGTGGGCTGAGGTGGGGCTTGACTCTGGGGCCCGCTAGGTGCTGACGGGCTCTGCTTTCCCCGCAGTTTCAGTGCTCCCAAGTGTGGCCGTGGCAAGCCTGCCCTGGTGCGCAGGCACACCCTGGAGGACCGCAGCGAGCTGATTTCCTGCATCGAGAACGGCAACTATGCCAAGGCGGCCAGGATTGCAGCTGGTGAGTGCACACCCAGGCCCCTCTCGGTGTCTGGCCAGGACTCCCAGAAGGCAGAACGTCAGGTGTCCACCGTGGACGCTGCGTCTGCCTTCTGCCTTAGGGCGCACTTGGTGTGCCCTGACCTCCCTCCTCGAAAGTGCTGGCTGCCGCTCACGGAGTGAGGTGGGTATGCTGAGCCACAGGCAGGCCTGCAGGCTGGGTCTGCGCAGCACCCCTGGGTGCCGTGGGGGAAGCCATGCTTTTGTCCTGCATGTTGTCATTTGGTGTGGAGCCTCAGTTCCACATGCTCCTGGTCGTCAGACACCGTGGAGGCTGCCCAATGCTTGTTTAGGCTCAGGTGTGATTTGCAGCCTGCTGTGAGACTATAGGTGTGTGTACACGTGTGTGTGTGCCCCCAGCTTCCAGCTTCTAGAGGAGGCCGGGACAGGTGCACGGTGACCTTCCTCTTTGGGGTGGGGTTGCTGCATGGGGACCACATGCATCCTGCTGGGGTGGCCTCACGCGTGCCGGGTGCTCTGCATCCTTCAGTTGACTCACTTCTGTTCCTTCTTCCTCCAGAAGTGGGTCAGAACAGCATGTGGATCTCAACAGATGCTGCGGCCTCCGCGCTCGAGCCTCTGAAGGTGGTGTGGGCCAAGTGTAGCGGCTACCCCTCCTACCCCGCCCTGGTGAGCCCAGACACGTGGGCGTGGGGGTCGGTGCTGCTGCCCTGGGGGCCCCCAGGTCCAGAGCTGTCCCACCAGCATTGTGGGGCAGGTGTCCTGTGAGCTGCTGCCGAGAGACCCACGTGCAGGGTGTCGGGGCCAGGAGAGGAGTCCTTCAAAGCTCACCTCCCGCTGGGGCCCAAGACGTCCTGCCAGGGAGCAGGGCCAGCGCTCAGATGTGACTGCTTGTATCCTCCTTCGGCAGATCATTGACCCTAAGATGCCGCGAGTGCCTGGCCACCACAACGGGGTCACCATCCCGGCCCCGCCGCTGGACGTGCTGAAGATTGGCGAGCACATGCAGACCAAGGCCGACGAGAAGCTGTTCCTCGTTCTCTTCTTCGACAACAAGAGGAGCTGGTGAGTGGCGGGGGCCTGCGGGGGCGTGTTTGCGATGCTGATGCTGGGAGCTGCTCAGGCCTCACGGGACAGCACTTGCAGAACTTCGGCCAGGTCTCCGCTCCATCAGCTTTGTCTCCCTCTTGCTTGGGTGCAGCATCTCCATTTCTTACCTTTGTGGTCCACCTGTACTCACTGCCCTCAGATGGGCCCCCAGCCCTGGTGCTCTGCCAGGAGACACCCCGACCGTGCTCCTCTTGAGTGCAGGTGTGTGCTGGTTGGCTGTACACGGGTGTGGCTGACCCCACAGCACTGCTCGGGGTGAAAGCTCACTGCTGATGGCAGCTTCCAGGCGATGTCAGCAGAGATTCTCTGATCCTCAGAGCCACAGTCCCTCTGTGCCGAGGCTGCTTGGTGTGCAGGGGCCATGCGGCCTTTAAGAGGGCAAAACAGCTGCTTTCAGTGTGTTTGGTGTGGCGCCCGCCAGGGGGTCGGGGGTGCAGGGCCTTCCTGGACCTGGCAGGGCTGTCTCGGGGGCACCCGCCAGCATCGGCACGGTTGGCAGGATTGGGTTTGTGTGTTGAGCTGGTGGCCCTTGGTGATCACTTAGGAAAGACACGGGAGGCTGTCGGGGCCTCCAGGACACAGTGGCCTTTAGGGAATCTTGGAGGAGAGGAGGTGACCACCTGGTTTTCCTGCCTCCCTGAGCCGCCACCCTCCAGAGGTTCAGTGGGAGGGGAGGATTGTGTCCCTGCCCCTCAGCCCCCAAGCTAACCAGGCCAACAGCTTAGGGGCCCCTGCTCTGGGGTTTTCCCGAGGAGGCTCCTGCCTGCCCTCTGCCCCTCAGCACGCGTGTCTCCAAAGGGCCTGAGTTGTCGGATGTGAGGTGAAGCCTTGTGCACTGCGTGTGTGGGCAATTCTCACTGTTGCCGTCTCTCTTCTTTTAAAAAGGCAGTGGCTCCCTAAGTCCAAGATGGTTCCCCTTGGCATCGATGAGACGATAGACAAGTTAAAAATGATGGAGGGGAGGAACTCCAGCATCCGGAAGGCCGTGAGGATCGCCTTTGACCGAGCCATGAACCACCTGAGCCGCGTGCACGGGGAGCCGGCCAGCGACCTCAGCGACATCGACTGAGGGGCCGCCTCCGCCTTGTCCATATGTTGATAAGCTGTACATGTTTGTATATTGTTCAAAACCTAACTTATTGTGGTTTTTAGCTCTACTTCTTTAATTCTTTTTCCCCGGGGAGGGGGGAGGTTTTATTTCCAAGTTTTCTATGAAACCACCCCTGCCTCGGCGCTCTGAGAACGGCAGGGCCCATCTTCCCAGCGGCCGCCCGTCGTGGTCACACCGGAGGGCGCCGCTGCATCACTTTCTTTGATCCATAGCTTTTTTTAAAAGAGACTTTTGAATGTTTAATAATTTTGTAAATCATACTCTTTACGCAAGTACCCGTTATTTAATAAGGTGGGATGTAAATTTACAATGACAAATGTGTATTTTAAGAAAGAAAATGACATATTTTGAGTGGTACTTTGTGGAAAGAGGTAGAGAGTAAATTTCTGCCGTGTACATCACCTGCAAATCACCAAAAACACTCCGCCGCCCCGTGCGGGCCGGGCGGGCGCTTCCTCTGGGTGTCGCCGTCCTGTCCCTGGTCGTCCTTGCCCACCCGCCAGCCTCCCGGCCGCCCCAGCCACCCACGGGGTGCCCCCAGCGGATTATTTATTGTAGAAAGTATATTCACTTGCTTTATAATGAAGAATAAATTGCAGAAGTATATTGATGAGCATTTTATACAGGCACATACACCTCCGACCGCTGCGGAGCGGGCGCGGTGCTGTACAGACTGGCTGTGTCTTCGGTTTTGTAACTCGTACTGTTTACAGTGAGGGGCTTTCTGTACCTTGTTCGACTTAGGACCCTTTGGTAGCAATAGAAACTTTGGATACATTTTGTATGGTACCTGTGATGTACATAGAACTAGTCTTTTATTTTATTTTTAAGAGGTAAAGCATTATGTTAGGGGAAAGGTAGGGTGGGTTTCCAAAACTGCATTTTTTTATATTAAAAAATAAAGTCGAGATTTGGACGGTGTGGCCATTTCATTCCTACGTCCCCGGAGTGCTGGTCGGCGGGCGTCCGGAGGCTGGCCGGGGTCCCGTGTCCCGTGGCCTGTCCCCACGGCTCAGCTCACCCAGGACGCGACATGCCTTCATCTTAACGTTCATGGGATGGCATTATTTATTACTTTAGCTGATCATATTTTTATTCTAAACTAGTAGTTTGAAATTTTTAAGTGTTTTTTTCCTTTTCCGTCTCCGTTGTTTGTAATGTCTCCACAGAAACTTGAAAATAAATGTCTGCCTCTGATAGTTCTGTCCCATGTCTGACAGACACTTTCTACCTGCTGTTGTCCATCTCAGAAGACCTGTTGTGGGTGAGCTGAGGCTGTTCTCAGAGAAGGGCCCACCCTGAGCCCAGAGCTGGGGCAGGTGCGCCCTCCACAGGCTGTGGGAAGGTGCTGTCACACCTGAGCTGAGTGGGGTGGTGATGTTTGGAGCTCTTCGGTGGCATCAGCTGCAGCTGAATCTTGCATCTCAGTGTGTCAGGCCTGGGCTGGGCTACAGGGGCTGGCCTGGGTGTCTCGGCTGTAGGAGAGCAGGAAGGTGTCTGGGTGGAGTCTGTTGTCCTGGGAGACTGTAGACCACCAGGGCGGCACTTTGCTCTAACCCAGCTTGTCTCCTTTTGTGTCTGACCCACGTTCAGGCCGATTGGAAGCGTTTAGTGGATACTGTGGATTTCTGTCCCTTGCAGGGTGGTCGAAAGTGCTCACGCCTACCTTTGGCTCTGGATGGTGGGCAGTGTCGGGCGACCCAGCCCTCACCTGGGTTCCAGGCTCTGGATGGGGCTGGGCAGGGGGTGGCGTGGGTTGTCTTGGGACTGCTGTTTGTTGGAGGGGCAGACCCTGGAGGTCTGGGTCAGTGCACTGCAGGGGTGTCCTGGAGGTGCTGGAGGCCTGTGCCCAGCAGAGGCAGTGGGGCCTTTAGGAAGGAGGAGCCTGGGTGCACTCAGGGTGGGGGGCCCACCCTGGGAGGCTGCAGTCACTGGAGGGAGTGGGACCCCTGTGGGCTCATGGTGTTGCTGCCCCCTCCCTCAGGGCTGCAGGAGCAGAGCCAAGCTCTGTCATAATCCAAAGGCTCATTTTAAAAATTCATTTCAGTAAAAAGAAACTCGATGTGCAATGTGGTCAAAACACTTGATTACGGCCGAGCTACAAGGCTCAGTGTGGGCACAGTGTCCCTGTTGTCTGCTGGTTTACACACAGGATGTATTTAAAAATAAATGCTTTGCTGTCCTGGAGAGGGTGTTTTATTTGGTCTTAAAAAGTGATGTACACCAAGATATTGAAAATTAAAAATTCATCAGCGCTTTGGGGCTCCGTCTGTGGCCCACAAGACATGGGGGGGTTTGTCCACGTTGAGGGGCTGACCTTGGGTCTTTTCTTTAGAGACCACAGGCTCCCCAGGGAGATGCGTGGGTGGCGGAGTGCACCAGCCACCTTGGAGGGCCAGTGCTGGGCCCCATTTCCAGGGCAGCCACACCTGAAAGTGTCCTCTTCTGTGAACGCGTCTTGTGACATCTCGTTACAGCATTTTTCCTGCCATGAATGAAATTCCCTTCGGACCCAGCTCCAGTCCTGCAGAGGGACTCCCACCTGGAAGCCGAAGCCCCCAGACCCTCCAGACCCCACCTCTGCTCCCTCCACCTGCTGCCCAGAAGGGGATCCCCAGGGGGCGAGAGGGCTGAGGGCTGAGGTTTTGGGGCCTGAGTGTCTGCACCTGTGTCCAGGTCGGTGGGGACAGGACGCAGAGGTCCCAGCCAGAGAGGGTGGAGCCAGGCCTTACCGTGGTTCAACTAAGACAGCCCATGTTCCAAAGTGGCTGCTGTGGCTCCCCTCCCCTTGGCCCCCCCCCCCCCCCCCGCCCCGCCTCTGTGGCCTGTACCTGTGGCAGCTGTGGGGCTACCGTCGGGACTGACAACATCTGAGGCCAGGCTGGACTTCCAAGTGGGCCTTCAGCTCAGCAGAATTTTGGGTATTGTGTCCACCCGGAGGCTGAATTTCTGTTTGATGAATAGACAATAGTCATGAAAATACGTGTTTTTATTCTTAACCCACTGAGCGTTTATGCTCCAGTGACAATGTGGTGAGAATGTGCACTAATGAATGACCATGAGCTTGGTGGTGGTGGGCGATGCTGAGGGGCCTGGGCAGCTGCAGCCCTGTGTACCTCCAGGACATACCCCGAGCCCCAGCCGGCACCTGGGCCATGGGCAGCGGCCCCTTCGGCCTTTAATGACCCCGTGTTCCTGTAAACACGAGCTTTCTGTACCTAAGTCACTACACATGACCAGTAGGCTGCGGCCTGTGAGAGCTGAATGTCCCAGGTGAGCGGCACGTTTGTTCTAATTTACACAAAGCAGATGCTGCAACTTGACTGTGGCCCGAGTGAGGCCCTCCTCCCACATGGGTGTATCGATGCCTCTCGCTGGCCTCTGGCCAGTGTCAGCTGGTAGCCTGAGAAGGTGCCTCAGAGCCCGGTTGGCTCCACTGTGACTGTGCTGGGGAGGCAGGCCGCCCACCCTACCCCGTCTGGCGGGGCCGGTGGTCGCAGGAAGGGGAGGCCAAGGTGGGTGGTCAGAAATAGATGCAGCCTCGGGACACCTCTGGGAGTCGGGCTCCACCGCTGAGCTGACATGCCTCCCCTTGTCCCTGTTTGGGGCTGTCCCCAGTTCCTGCCCACATGTCTGGGAGTCGCATGCTGGCCACTTTGCGTGGCTCTCAGAATGAGGTGTGGAGGAAGCACTGTTTGCAGGTACTGGATGCCGAGAGTTCATGGCAAAGTCTTAGTGGCTGAGATTCGGGGCAACCTGGTGCAGGACTGGCCTCATTCCAGGCATCCTGCGCTATCACGGTCGTCACCTCTGCCTGCAGGTGCCTGCACTGCAGGAGTAATTGGAGAAAGGAGGAGCTCTTGGAGGTCGGATAGGACCACGGGGTGCAGGGGACATCCCTTCCAGAGACACAACACAGGCCATGTGCCAATAGCCCACCCGGCAGGCCCCTGTCAGATGCCCCCTGAGGATGTGGGGCCGAGACCCACAGACCACTGGCCCCAGACTAGTCCCAGTCTCGCTGGGTACAGAGGCCGGACCTCTGCACGGGAGCTCCACACACGTTCCGGGAGCTGGCCCTCTGAGTGGGTGGTCGGGCCCGTGTCCTGCCAGCCAGGCCCGCTGTGTGGCTTGGAGACGGAGGGGACCGGTGGGTGGGGCAGGATGGGGGACTCAGAAGTGGTGATGGGGGCCCTCCCCAGTTCTCTTTTGGGGGCCTGTGCACACAGCAGCCTGGCCTAGAGAAAGCAGGGGTGTGCGGCTCTCCCAGCCAGCACGGCCAGGCCCCCGGGACCAGCCCTCCCAGCTCCTGGCAATTTGAGAAATTGGATTGTGAGTGATGAGTTTCAGCCGATTACTCCTGATAGATTCCTGCGAGTTAATTGAAAATAAAATGCATGATCTTTTCTTTTAACGAGGAAAGACATATTTAGCTGGAACTAATCAGCATTGAGGCTGGAGAAACTGAGACCGTGGAGAAAAAAGTTTGAAGGCATTTGAAAAATATAATTCCCCCCCCCCCCCCAAACAATGTGTTATGATGCATTAGTACCCCGGCTTCAAGTGATTGCCGGGCTCGGCTGATGTTCAGAGCCATTACCCAGACTCAACACAATTCTTGATTCCATTGTCATCTCTTAATTAAATCACGTTATGGATGGTGTTTGCTGTCACACTCACACTGACTATCCCCAAGAAGTGGCCCAGGAGCCAGGAGCTGGAGCTGGGGGGGTCGCAGGGGCCAGGGAACCACGCACCATGGCCTTGTGGGGCCCCCACCGCCCCGCTGCCCACCCGTGCTCGCCACTCCTCTCACGGGGATGATCCTCACGCTCTCCACCCCATTTCCTCCCCAGAGGTCTCAGGAATGAGCCCCATTTGCAGCAGCTCTGGGTCTGTGGGTGTTGAGTGGCTGTGATATGGCCTCTTGGTGTTGGCCACGCTGTCCTCTGGACTCAGCTGCAAAGCTCCCCAGAGGCCATGGCACTGGAACCCTGGGCCCGGAGACCGTGCACGAGCTGCTGTTGGTTGTCCTTTGCTGTGAAACAGAAACCATGGAGGCAGCGGCCCAGGCTATACACATTAGTATCTCACGGTGTCTAAGGACCCTCAGGTCACACGTGGCCACGGTCAAGGTGGCAGCCAGGCGGTGGTCTCGTGGGGAGCTGGGCTGGGGAGGACTGGCCTCCGTGCTCACGTTGATGGCACGGCTCAGTTCCTTTGGTTGTAAGACTGTGGCTGCAGCTTCTTTCCAGGCCACCTCTGGCCCTGTGTGGGATGCTGAAGGGCTCCGAAGAGCGAGACCCGGGTGTCTCTCTCAAACCTGTCACCATAAGGGTCACCGTAAGAGAAGAGCCGGGCAGTGGGCAGGCCAGTGCCCGGCGTCGCTTCCATCACCTGAAGCGCTTTCTGGATCATGTCCTGACATAAATACTCCTCTCTGGAGATCAGAGACTGAACATCCATCTCAAACACACTCAGGTCGTAGCAGTCGTAGCCGCTGTAGGGCACGTTTCTCCCGACATGCTTGTTGTTTAAGAAGTAGTCCCGTTTTCGGGGCAGAACTTGAGGGGGCCCAGTGCCCGCCAGCTGAACCAGCAGGTCCAGAGCCGACCCCACCTCCACCAGCGGACAGCAAGGGGCTGCTTCGAGCTGCCCCACAAGCTCCTCCAGACGGTCAGCCTCGGGGCCCAGGCCCCCCACTCTCAAGTCAAAGGACAGCATGAGGATCTTGTTTTTCACCGGGAGTCTTGAGAGGTCAGGCTGCAGCTTGGGAGTCTCGTCTTGGAAAAGGTTTGTGAAGAGGGCATTGTAGGCCACCCTCTTGAGGCTCTGCTTCGCCCGCCTGCGGCTCAGGCTGCGCTGGCCCAGGAGAGCCTTGGCAGGGGGCAGGAGGGCCTCGCACAGGTCGTCGAACAGCTGGGTGATGCTGGCCATGCCCGCGCCGCTCAGCTCCCTCGGGCCCGACGGCCGGGGGCGGGTCCCACGGGGCTGATGGGCAGGCGGCCTCCTTCAGTGTGGCTGCTTTGTTCCCTCGACAACTCGGCAAGATGGGGTCCCCTGTGATGTATCACATGCACCTATCACTCTTACCCTGTTCTCTTGGTTACAGGCCAGTCACAGGTCCCACCCACCACCAGGGGGAGGGCACCACAGAAAGGTGTGGATGCCAGGATGTGGGTCATGGGACCTCCCCAGCCTGTGTCTGCCACGCCCTTCAGGTGAGACTCACCAGGTGGTCTGAGCCCCACAGCCCTGGTTCCACGTGCACCCCGGGGAAGGATAGGTCCAAGGCACCCCTTGCTGGGTTGGCCAAACTGTCCAACCTCGCCTCTCCCCACCAAACCTCTGGGCCTTGGTTCTTCCTATGGCCTCTCCCTGGAATGCCCTCCCCTTCTTTGGCAAATGGCGATGTGTATGTGTCTAACAACAGAGCGTAGAAATACATGAGGCAGAACCTGGTAGGCTGCCAGGCAAAGCAGACAAGCCCTCTGCTACAGTTCATGGCTGCAGCCCCTCTGTTAGTAGTGACAGACCCAGAAGGAGAGAGTGATAAAGACACAGTTGAACTCAACAGTCAACTGGATGGAGTGGACATCTACAGATGCCTCCGTCCAGCAACAGCAGAACCATATGCTTCTCAAGCTCACGAACAGTCACTGAGACAGATCACATTCTGGGCCATAAACACTCCTGAACGAATTTAAAACAATGGAATCATACAAAGCCTGCTCTCAGACACAATGGGAGTAAACCAGAAACCCACAAGAGAAACAACCAGAAAGTCCCCAAATATTTGGGGAACAAACAGCACATAGGCAAAGAAAAGTCTTAAAAGAAATTAAAAAATATTTTGGCCCGGCTGGGCGTGGCTCAGCGGTTGAGCATCAACCTAGGATCCAGGAGATCAGGGTTCGATTCCCGGTCGGGGCACATGCCTGGGCTGCAGGCTAGGCAGCTGATCAATGACTCTCTCATCATTGATGTTTCTATCTCTCTCTCTCCCCCTCCTTTCCTCTCTCTGAAATCAATAAAGATATGTTAAAAAAAAAATAAAATATTTTGAACTAAGTGAAATGTTAGGCTCATCATATCCACAGTAAGCAGAAGGGAAAACAAAAGAAGTCCATGAAACTGGAAATGGGAAACAATAGAGAAAATCAATGAAAGTAAAAGCTATTGATCTTTAAAAAGATCAATGTAATGGATAAACCTCCAGCCAGGCTAATAAGAAAAAGAGAGGGGCAAAAATTACTATTATCAAAAAGATGAGCCATCACTACAGAGCCCATGGATATTAAAAAGATGATGAAGGGATATTATAAACTCTATGCCACAAAGTTGCAAAATTTAGATAAAATGAGCCAATTTCTTGAGCGACACAACCTATCAAAATCACCCGAGGAGAAAAACAGTCCGAATAGGCCTGTATCTATCAAAGACATTGAATCAATCATCAATAACCTTCCAAACCAGAGAGACCAGGGCCCAGATGACTTGACTGAAAGATTCTACCAAACATTTAAGGGAAATTGTACCAATTCCATACAATCTGTTCCAGAGAATGGAAGCAGAGGGAACATTTCGTAACTGGTTCTATGAGGCCACATTCCCCCGGCAGCAAGACAAATGCATGAACAGAAAAGACCACTGCAGACCAGCATTTCTCATGGACACAGAAGCGAAAATCCCCAACTAAACAGTAGCAGCTGAAATCCAACAATGTACAGAAAGAACACACCAGGACGCGACGAGGTGGGATTTATCCCAGGAATGCAAGGCTGGTTCAACCTCCAGTATCAGCCAGTGGAACCCATCACTCCAACAGGCTACAAAAGAAAGCCCACGTGGGGTAATATCATACAAATACCGACAGTGATGGTGTCTGCAGGTGCAGAAAATGCTCTCTCATAGCTGAGAAGCACCCTATGGCACAGAATGCTACTGTTTTTCGTCCGTTCATTACTTTGGGGTTGTCTCCAGTTTTTGCCATGCCCACATACAGGTCTCATTCTCTCTGGCCAGTACCCAGGACGGGGGTGGCAGAGGGTGGGGCAAGCGTGTGTTTGACTTTGCGGCAAATGCCAGTCTGTCCCCCGAGCAATGTCAGAGACACCGAGCAGCCTCACCTTGTCATCGCTTGATGTTTTCTACTTTTTGAAGAAGTAATGGCTCCAGACTTTCCCCATTCCATGAAAAGTATAAACCCACATATCTAACAAGCTCAACAATTTCCAAGCACGTGAAGAAAAATCACACCAAGGAAAATTCGGAGGCTACAGAGAAATTCTCCAAGGGAGATTTGAGGGTGGCCTGAGGCTGCCTTCCCGAGGCTCAGACCCTCTGTCCGGCTGATCAGAAGTATGGCCCCTTCTTGGGGGAGCCAGGGAGGGCAGGGAAGATCCCCAAGCTGGAGGGTCCTGGGGTGACAAGCTGTCTGGGATGGTTCTCTTCCTGTGAGGGCCACCAGGCTTGTTGTTGCCTCTGGGTGGTGTCCAGGCCAATCCTGCCCCCACCTGCTTGTCTCTCTGAATATCCAATCGTCCACCACCCAGAATCCAGACAGCCGCTGGCTCTAACCTCATTCCAGCCTCTGAGCTGCCCTCATATGAGTCACTCTCGGCTCCACACCTCCTGGGGCCTGGGGACGGCTCCGGGTGCAAGCTGCCATTAGAAATTAAGACCCAATTAGTGGTCCACGTCCAGCTTTGTAACAGCAGCGATTTCAATTTCTCAGTTACTGCCAGTGATCACAGGTTGGTAGCCTGTCTGTGGAAACCTAAGTCAGTGCCTTTAGTATATGATTGTTTTCAAATGATCCGTCCTGAGAACAGGTCTGTGGGAGCCGAGGGGCTCAGTTTCTGGGTTCACTGTTCAGCGGGGGCTTGCGGGAGAGGGGCTCCTCAGATCCTGCTGGGGGCACGGTGACGGCAGGGCTTGGGCCTTGTGGGATGTCTCTGCCTGGCTGGGAGGGGGTGGCAGGGGCTCCCTCCTCCCTCTTTGCCCCTGGCCCCTTGGGGTCTCCAGGGTCCCTGCCCCGGGGGGCCTCCTCTGGTCTGCTTGGCCTTCAGAAGCCACTGCCAGAGAATTCCCAGTCTAGTCTCACCTCTCCAGCCGGTCAGGCCCTCTGTCCCCAGCTGCTCCCAGGGCGCCAGGAGAGCCAGGGACTCCGCGAGGACAGCCGTCTGAGGTCGCTCCTGCGGCCTCCATCTGCCTCCTGCAGACACCGCGTGCAGTGGGCGGCCGGTGAGCAGGCGTCCCCCTGGGATCTGGGACTGTGGTCTGGTCTGAGTGCTCGGGCCCATCCCCGTCAGCGGTGGGTTTTGCCAGAACACATCCTAACATTGCTCCGGGTCTATTTAAGGAGGATTTTCTTAATTGCGAGGCCTATGCAGCAACTTTTACTAACAGAAACAAATTTTGTTTAAAAGCAAGAAAGGGCATCAAAAGGTATGCAGGATCTTGAATTTATCTAAAGTAGCTGATCTGAACATAAAGGGGAGAAGAAAGTTGGGGTCACTCGGCAGGGAAGACGGAGTTTCTGGGGCAGAGGCTCGCTTTGCCGGGAGACCCTCCTCCGCCCCCGGGTCCCCACAGCTTGGTCTGACCTGATGTCACCTGACCAGAGATCGCAGATTCGCTTTCCTGCAGGGCCCCTCAGGGGCCACAGCCTCCCCTGGGGCCTGGGGAGGGACGGGACCCTGAGACTGTCTAGCGTGGCCCTGCCCTTGTCCTGTGCTTGGGCCTTGCTGGGACCCGGGCCATTCAGAGGCGGCTTACAGGGTTTGAGGTCCAGTAGGAGGTGGGGGTGCAGGGACAGATCCAATACCCTCTCTCCTCCAGCCTCTTTGCCTGGGGGTCTCCCAGAGCCCTCCCCAGGTTCCCAGGGTCTCTCATTTCATACCCAGTGCCTGAGTCTGGGGGGCCTCTATTCCCAGGGGGACAGCAGGAAGCCAAGGGAAGGGTGGGGTGGGCTGCAGGCGGAGCCTCCCGGGCCCTTCGGGAAAGCGTTTCAGGTTGCGGGTGTTTCCTGCAGCGTCGAGGAGCTGGCCTGGCCGGCAGGGAGGGCCTGTGCCTGGGTATCTGCACCCCCTGCCGAGTTCTTTCCCAGCCGCTGGCATCGCCCCCACACGGCCACCAGATGGCAGGCATGCTCTTTGCTGGCCGAGTTCACGCCAAGGTGCCCGGCCTCAGACCAAGGCTGATTTCTGTGAATCCAAAGTTTGGGAGAAAAACATAAAATATTCAACAGGAAAAGTTTAAGTAATAATTTTGGGCAGAAGCGAGACATGTCCTTGGATTTTGAAAGGGTGCCGATTATTAATTAATAGCTTGGTAAAGAACAGGACCTGGGGGCTGAGACTCTGGGCTGGGGGTGCAGGTCGGGGGTTGGGGCAACTCTTTCCCTTCTCACAGGTTCCATGGAGGTCTTGACACCCAAGCTGGGCATGTTCTGGGTTTTCTTTCTGATCTGGAGCCCCCCAGGGGGGGAGGGGATGCTGTGGAATCAGATACTCCCCCCCACCCATCCGTGGGCCAGTGGGCATGGCCCGGCCTCCAGGGTGGGGTGGTGCAGGCTGATGGTGTCCGCGTCTGCTGAGACCCTGTGGGTGGTTGGGGGACACTGGGGGTGGGTGGGTGAAGTCCAGCCCCCTCCCTTCCCGCAGGGAGCCCAGCCTGGGGGTGCAGGGCCTGGAGTGTGGAAGACAGAGCCCCATGTCTCTGGGGGCCTGTGGAGGAGTGGATGCAGCGTCCTGGATCCGAGCTCGGGTGAAGCTGCCCGGCCAGCCAGAGTGCCTGCTGGGGTCCTCTCGTCCCTCAACCCCTGCTTCCCGGCTCCCTGAGAGCCCCCCCAATTCCCTAGAGCAACCTCAGAGCCCACATCAGGGGAGTGGATCACTGATCGGGACTGATTCACACTCATCTTTCCCCAGACTGTGGCCCTGAGGGCGGGGCCAAGCTGGGGATGTCCCCCCCGCATCCAGCTGGGGCCTGGGGTACAGAATCACTGCAGCAAACAGCCCCAGGCATGGGGGTCCTGGTGATGCCTGGGGAGGGAGCACAGAAGCTGGTGTGGGCTGGGGACAGACAGAGCTGCATGGGAGGGGCTCACGGTGGTGTGGGGGGGCAGCCAGCATCCTGGAGGCCGGAGGGGGCCTGAGAAGTTGGCTCTTTCCACATTCCAGTACCCGAGTCCCGCCCAGTGTTGTCAGGGATGGAGTCAGGGTCTGTGTGACGGCTGATGACAGCTTGGTGGCTGAGAGTCCAGGAATACAGTGAGTCCTAGGGGAGGGGGCACAGCTCTGATGCCAGGATTGTGCCTCCAGGCAGCGTTCTGGGTGCTTCATGGGTTCTCTCTCGCCACAGCCAAAGTGCCTCTAGTACAAATAGATGTCAGTCATTTACACCATAGTGTGAATTTATGCTGGTAGGCTTCTATTTTCCTTAAAATGTTAATGAAATATTTCAGTTATACAGAAAGTAGAGAACATTAGATAATAGAAACTGACGTGCCCACCGCCCAGATGATCAATGGTAACGCTCTGGGCCTCTGCGTTGGCTTGCCCCGTGTTTCACTTTAATGAGTAAGTGTTGGCGGCAAAGCCGCAGCCCCATCGTTCCCTCTGCGTTTCCACTCGTCTGACGCGGCCTGTCACTCCCACGCGTGCGGACGTGTCCTCCGAAGGCTGACATTTAGCCGCGGACAGTGCGTAATGTTCTGTGTGCTGTAACAATCTGCACAAATGGGAGCATATTGTAGGATCCCTTTCTCACCTTTGCCCACTCAGCGCCACGTCCTGGATTCATTCACGTTGATGAATGTGTCTTCAGCTTTTCATTTCGGTGCTGCCCGGGGAGTATGAGCCGTGGGTATCGATCCTCTGACCCCGAGGGACGTGTCTGCGTCTCTGTCTCGATAACAGTGTTAAATGACGCGACAGCTTAAAAATGGGAACTATAATAAAGTCTCCTCGCGGTCCCTGGGAGGCAGGGGCAGGCGGGCGCGTTGACGGGATTTAGCTTCGGCCCAGAGCCGAGAGGCGGCGCCGAGGCCCGAGGCCCGCGGACGCCTCGCAGGCGCGACCTTTCCCAGCCTGCCCAAGTGATCGTCAGTACGGGGCTGCATTTCCAATTATGGCCATATTTGCAATTAGTTTGGAAACAAATGTCTTATTACTCTTTTTTTTAAGTTAAAATTCTCTGCTAATTACAAACCATAATTTTAAAGACTGAAGGGCAGAAGCTGGGAGGCGCGGCCTGTCTCTCTGACTCGTGCACATACGTTGCCGACTGGTCATTCGCCTGGAGATGAGGCCCTGCATGTGTGTGAACTGTATGTCCTCCCCCCCTCTCTGTCTCTCCCTCTGTCTCTGTCTGTCTCTGTCAATCTCCGTGTATCCACTTCTGTTCATGGACCATTTTATTTTACTGGCGTGGACTCTGAGGCCCAGAGAGGTTAAGTGACTCACTCTGGGTCACACAGTGAGGATCTGGGGCAGCAGGGGGGCTACTGGCAGGGGGAGGTGTCCTCTGTGTGCAGGTCTCCCCCTTAGCCCATAAATGACACCGAATGTCACTTGAGCTGGGTGCTGGGGCTCAGGGGGTGGGGGCAGGGGAAGCTTTCCTGTCAACTAATGAGGGAGGGGCTGATAGCCCAGGGGGAGGACAGGTCCGCTCCACCGGTTCTGGGGGCCTCGGGGCCTCCAGGCTCTGCTGCCTGGGCACTGGGAGTGACGGCTGCCCTGTCAGTGTCCTGGGAGCTGTGACCCACGGGCCCCGCCCTGCACCAGCCCTGCACCAGCCCCCCCCAGGTGGAACACGGACCCTGGGAGCCTTAAAAATCCCTCCAGAATTTGAGGCGGAGAAATTTGTCAACATGCAGCTTCTTTTTACAAAACAAGAGATTTGCTCTAAATGATATTTGCAGCTGAATGCGAACTGAGTTTCCAGATCCGAAATCTGTGATCGTTTGGAAGCCGACTTCCATTTGGCCTCGCCCGGCGTTTTATGAAAGTCAAGATTGCGAACACATTTCCTTATATTTCCGTTTGGGGAGAGGATATGAATAACCAGGCTCGGTCGAAGCTGTGAGCCGATACACACAGCTGCAAGCTACTCCCTGCGACACTGGCGGGAACCTGGCCCCAGCGTCAGGACTGGCTTCACGGATCAGCAAGTGTGGCCTTGGGGGAGGTCACAGCGGCCTGGACAGGAACCCGAGGTCATCCAGCAGGGCCTGGGGAGGTCCACATGCTGCACAGGGAGAGCCCACCCGCCTTTGTGGCCTAACTTGGGTGGAAGTCTGCCAGCTGGGAAGTCACAGAGCTGACGGGGAGCTCACTCCTGCACATCGACACCCGGTCTATGTCTGGGAAGGTCTGTGTTTCAGAAAAATGATTTATTTCATTGAACCGCAGCCAGCAAGG
The DNA here is from genome assembly GCF_964146895.1 of Miniopterus schreibersii. Lineage (NCBI taxonomy): Eukaryota > Metazoa > Chordata > Mammalia > Chiroptera > Miniopteridae > Miniopterus > Miniopterus schreibersii. Next base: position 187,108,809 of record NC_138102.1, on the reverse strand, counting down.
CTGCCCAGCACCACTGGCTTTTCCTTCCCCTGCCAGACCCAAGGCCGCCGTCCTGTGCTCCTCGCTGCTGTCTCTCTCAAGGACGCTCATTGTTCATCCATCCGCGGTCCTTCTCTCCATGAGGTTGGAACCTCCGGCTCGTGCGCCACAGCTGGCTTCTCTGTCCAGTTGGGCACTGCCCCTGGCCGGAGCTGCAGGGCTCGGCTGGCTCGAGCCTCGCGGGCGCCTCACCTGAGTGGGAAAGAAGCCAGCGGCCTGGGGGTTTGCTGGTAATTCAGTGGCAGTGGGTGGAGACAGCCGAGTCCCCCAGTCTCTGGACAGGGCCTGGCCCCAAATCCCCCTGGTCCCTCTGGTCCCTGAGAACCAGGGGCTGTGTGGGATCTCAGCCCGTGTGATGGGGCCACCTGAGCCCCACTGTCTCCAGGTCCACTTTCCCTGCTGGCAGCACATCGGGCACCTGAGTCTATGGCTAACTGTTCCCCCTGCCCTGCCGGCTGCCCCCACGCAGCCTGAATGGGCTGGTCGGGACCTCGGCCAGCACCCCTCCTGCGGGAATCGTGAGTTCTGGGTGGGGGACTGGTTGCCGATTCTCACGTGTGGGGTCTCCTGCCCACCCTGCTCCCTCGCAAGCCCTCAAGCTGGCCACCTCCTCCCGGGGGTCCCCAGAGGCTGGCCCCTCTCCTCAGGCGCTCGGCCGCCCTCAGCCAGTCACTGCGACTTAGTCTTTGCCGTGAGACCATCAGCTGGAGGGGGGACGAGAGGGGTCCCACCATGGGGGTCAGGATGGGCCCCCAGCCTTTGGGGGAGACCCTGGCCCAGACAGGGGAGCGTGAATAGAACTTATCAGGATGTTATAACATGTGACAATAGCAAACAAACGGGTCCCATTTATGTAACATGTTAAGCAAGAACACAGAACAGGATTCGTAAGGAATTCGGTAAATTTTAAGCTCCCTCCCTGGTGAAACCAGTTTTCAGGATAAGCTCAGAGGGAGTCCTTGCAGCTGGACAGAGGGGACGCCGGCTCCTGCAGGGGCTGCCGGGCGGGAGGTGCCCGCGGGCGGTCAGCGGCCGGCCAGGAGGGGAAGGCTGAGCGCTCGCCTCCCGCGTCTCCCTCATCTCGCCTTCACCACCCGAGAACTGAGTCCACCATCGTTCCTTCCCAAGCCAGGGGGTCCGGCCTTGGGACCCAGCCCCCAGCCCGACACGTAAGGGACGGAGGCAGAACCAGAGGCCACATCAGCGGCGTTCACAGAAGACGGGACCCAGACGGCCACGGAGTCGGCGGAAAACCCGCTGGACGCGCACGGCCGGGAGACGGAGGCCGAGGAAGCTTCAGAGCGACTGAGCCCCAGGCTCCGCCCGGCACTGCCAGGGGCCCCCACCTGCCGCAAGCGCCTTGCACCCGTCCTGGGAAACCGGACCGGCGGGCAGGCGTCGGTCGGCCTCTCCACCCGCGTTCTCATTAACATGTTTTCTCCTCTCTCTTTTGTCCTCAAGCCCAGGGTTAAACACACAAATTAAACATGGTTATTGACATTTAATATAAAAGCCCTCACCTGTGAAGCTGAAATAAATACTGTGGGTTAATTGAGCACACATCCCTGCGAAAGGCTCCCGTGAGGAGCGCGTCCGCGGTAATGATCTGGTTAGCGAGACACGGGGGCACCGAATGCAGGGGAGGGCCCGGGCCCACGGAGCGCGAGCGGGAGCCCAGCCGCCGAGTGGGTTACTGGTCGCCCGTCGGAAACAAGGGATCACTTATCTCCGCAGCACCAGAGCTAACTTCTCCTTTCGGGGCCTGAGGGGTGCCGCTGGGCAGACCACAGAGCCACGTGGGACACGGCGTGTCCTCCGTGGGGAGACGTGTCCTCCGTGGGGAGACGTGTCCTCTGTGGGGAGACGTGTCCTCCGTGGGGAGACGTGTCCTCCGTGGGGAGACGTGTCCTCTGTGGGGAGACGTGTCCTCCGTGGGGAGACGTGTCCATGGATCAGCTGGTTAAAAGCGGAAGGCCCTCGAGTTAAGCAAACGGGGCTTTTAGAGCGTAGACTCGGTGCCTGTCTTCACAGGCTTGGCCTTGAAATGTGTCTGGACAGCGGCTTCCCCTACGTGTCCGGCTCCCCCAGCCAGCTGCCCGCATAGCCTCGGGGCTGGAGGCTGGTTGGGGGGGTGCCTGTCCCCCAGCAGGTCTGGTCAGACAGGCTGGGGAGAGGATAGCGGCGGCCAGGGGTCAGAGCCACACGCCCAGGCAGACGGGTGGCATGGACAACCTGGGGCAAGGTCCCCCAGGATCCACGACCTTTGTGCCCCCGCTTTCCAGCTCCCCCCAGAAGCGACGGCCTCTATCTTCCTCTCTTTAATCTGGGCCAGACTGGTGACCTGCTTTGGCCAGCAGACTACAGCCCAGGGACAAGCACTGAGGACGGGTCTCAGGAGGCCCTGCACACGCGTGCTGTCCCCGAGCCCGCCCTGCCCGCCGGGGGAGCAGTCGTCCTGGTCACGGCCATCCTAGACCAGCCACAGCCAGCCGCCCCCCACACGCGGCTGCAGGGCTGAGGGTCCCCACTCCCACTGACCTCAGACGCTGAGCGAACCCAGCTGAGACCCGGACACCTGTGGGCACGTCTGTTGCTTGGAGACGCTGAGCGTGGGGTGTTCGCGATGGGCAGCAGCTAGTGGGCACGGTCGCCCGCTGGGAGTGGCTCGCAGAGAGGGGCCAGGTCAGGCTGATGGCAGAAATCTCCAGTTCACCGGGAGGAAGAAAGGGAGAGCGAGGGCAGGGGAGAGCCGTGGGGGTCGCCGCGCTGGGCTCCTGGCGGGCGCTGGGCCCCGGGGTGCAGACCTGCAAGGCCGAGGAGGATGGGACCCTCTAGCGCTCGAGAAGCAGCAAGATCCCTTCCGCGCGCTCCCTGGGGCTGGGGGGCTGGACATTTAATTTTATCTCTGGAAAAAAGTACAGGCTCTTCAGAACGATTTATTTAAAAGGTCACCAAAATGTAGAAGCTATTTTTAATCCTATCTTATGACTAATTTGGATCAAATAAGAGGAACCGGCGAACGCTTGTCGACACCCCGTGGGGTTTTCATTTGCGATACCTGCAAACCTTGAAATCCCAATTCGTGTCCAACAGGCTTTCCAGGTGTCGTCCTGGGCCTGAGACAGCTTGTCACGCTTTGTTCCGTTTTAGTAAATTACACACTCGGTCGCCGGGGCGTCAGCCAGTCCATCTCCTAATCAAATTGCCAACCGGGGAGGCAGGCCCGGGGAGACGGTGTTTCCAGGGCCCTGGTCTTACCGGAGGGCTCACCAGACACGCCTTGGGCACCGTAGCCAGGACCCCAGGGATGGCGACGTGGCTGGTGGGTGGGTGGATTTTGAGACTGTTTTCCAGACGTCCCCAGCTGCCCAGTGACCCAGTGACACCTGCCCTTCCCTCTCCCAGACTGACTGTGACTCCCGGCTTGGGCAGGACAGACGCCCTCCAGGCTGGATTTTAGGGGACACGCGAGTGCCCCCGAGGGGAGAAGCTGCGTGGCCCCTCCCTGCCACTGCCGGGGCCTGGCCTCCGTGTGGGACGCTGCGGTCTGCAGGGAGGGCTGCTTTCCCCAGGGAGTGTGGGGCGCGGGGCTGGGGGGCAAGCCCGTTAGTGCCCCAGTCCCGCCCCCGACAGCCAGGAGCCCGGGAGCAGCTCCTGTAGGTGGTTCAGGAGACGGGTCGTCCCGGCTGCCAGGCGGGGCGTTTGGGGCCCGGGAGGGAGAAGAGGCCGGGTCCTGCGGTGCGAGCAGGTGCACTGTCAGTGTCCAGGGCTCTCCTGGGAGCCACCACCACCGCTGGGCAGAAATATGGAAAATTCCATTATTTCCGCAAAGAAAGGAGATCGATTTTTTGTGGCTTCCAGAGATGCTCCTGATTGAGTTTGCTGCCCTGAGCTTCCAGCAGATGCCGCTCAGAAACCTTGTCCAGTTTTTAGCTAATTTCCCTTTTTTTTTGGTGGGAGAACAGGGGTCTCGTTTTAATCAGATTTCAGGGGGCAGCAGGGACGTGCCCCCCCACTGTCTCCGCCCTGTCCCCCACCATCCCCGCCCCGTCTCCGTCCCACACCGACACCCCCAGGCAATCAGATCCACTTGCCCTCCCATCCAGGGCAGGTGACTCACCGCTGTGACTGTCCCCAAGGCTGCTAAGGGCAACGTCCCTCCTTCGCTCCGGGGCCCTGGGGATGCAGCCCAGGCAGGGGCCCCACGGCAGGCGCTGGGGGGTCTCGCTCTGGCTGGGAGGCGGCGGTCAGGACAGTGGCCTCGGCTGCTGGGGACAGTCTCAGCACCCTGGTGACCATGGCTGGCCCCTTGTGCAGGCTAAGAGTTGAGTAACAAAGCGGCCCCCAAACTTAGTGACTTCGAACAGCAGCCACAGGCCGGGGCTGCCTGCTCTGAGTTCCTTCGGCTTTCGCTGGACAGCCAGCCTCTGGGGACGGCCCTGCTCAGGTGTCCTCCCTCATCCCTTTGGGGCCTGAGCAGTGAGGACTGCGGTTAGCGCCACACGGCCTCCCAGCCCGTCCGACAGGTGGCCCCGAGCCTCCAGAGGAGCTGCTGCAGGGATGGGACCGGCTACCCACCGGTGCCCTCCCTCATGGGCACAGCACACGCTGGGTATAGACACCTTATTGTTAGAAGGACCTTTATTCTACTGAGACCAAGGCATCATTCCCTATAACTATGACCTTTGGTTCACGACTTGCCTTAACATACACGAATGATAAATGGGACCACGGCCCCCTTCCCATGCTCCAACCCTCTCCCACCCCGTGGGGAGACGATGAAGGCCATCGGTAAGCGGACTGTGAGGCCTCGGAGCCCGGCCGGCTCCTCATGCAGGAAAACAGCGAGCAGGTTTGATCTCCTACAGCTTTCGTGAATACGCACCCCCTCCCTCCCGGCCCCCCATTCCCTTTTCCTGTTTTCCGTTCTCTATAAAACCTGTGTGACCAGTCTGGATGGGACTTAGCAGTTCAACCTCACCGGTGGCCGTGGGTGTGGCAGTAAACGTCACCGGTCGGCCACCACTGGTGTGCACGTAAGTCCTAATAAACCCACGACTTTCACAGCCGGTCCTCCGGTTGTTTCTCTGGAACCCAAGAACAATATGCCATGGTTTTCTGGGACCTCAGCACTTGGTGTAACATACACAGTCCTAATGTATACACTCAGCGGGTCCTCACTTGGCCAAGAATTAGCCCCTGAGGGACCTGAAGACCGGACTGGGTGATTTTCACGATGAAGGCATAGAATGACTACGCTAATTAAGGAGAGACGGGGTGGGGGGAGGTGGAGCAGCGGAGAAGGGTGGCAGCTCTGGCAGGGCCCTGGGGGCCAGCAAACCGCAGAGGGGCTTGGACCTCTAGACAAGCAAAAAAGAGTTCAGCGGGCCGTCCCTGCTCTCCCCGCGTCTCCCACCCTGGCGTCCCGGGCATCGGAAACCGAGCGCTGGGCTAGATGTTAGGGAACTTAGATCTGGCCCTGGCCCATCTTCACTTGGGAAGATGATTTAAGCTCCTTCTAACACAGTTTCCTCACCTGTACAACTGGACTAATTACACCCGGCTTTCCACCGTCTAGGACCGTTATGAATCAGACGGACTAATGCACACGAGCTGCAGGGATAAAGGGCTGTTGGCATAAATATCAGGGGGAAATCGAATGAGGCCAGCGGGCGGCGTCAATGTTGAGATCCTGGTTGTGATACTGAACCACAGTCCTGCAAGGTGTTGCCACTGGGGAAAACTGGGGGCGGGGGAGGACGGGTAAACAGGATCTCTCTCTTATTTCTTTTCTTTTTTACTTTTTTAAATACTCACCTGAAGACATGTTTATTGAATTGAGAGCGAGAGAAAGAGAGAGAGAAACATCAACGTCAGAGAGAAACATGGGTCAGCTGCCTCCTGCACGCACCCCTACTGGGGGTTGAACTCACCACCTTGCGGTGTTTGGGATGGTGCTCCCGGCGGGCTGGGGCTATTACTTCTTAAACTGCACAAAAACCTACAATTACCTCACAATAAAAAGTCAAGCAAGAGAACCCAACCTGGATGGTTTGACTAGTGAGCTCCACCAAACTTTAAAGCAGCAGTTAAGTGTCCACCCTGGACAGGGTCAGGGGATACGAGAAGAGCCGTAGCCGCCCTCGCGGCTGGAGAGATCTGGGGTAAACGACACAGGATCAGGCGAATAAAATAATAAAGGGGAAGACTAGAAACGCACAGGCCCGTTTCCCTGATAAGCACAAACACAGAGAGTCCTAAATACAGTATCTCCCGTCGGTTCCCACAGGTGATACAAAATAGCGCGTCGGGACGGTTCAGCCCCGGGCCGGGCACCGGCACCACTCAGCGCAGCCGGCAGGGGGCGCCCGCGCGCAGCCGCCTCGGTCTCCGCCACCCCGGGGACCCGCGGGGCGCTCATGCCTCACGAAGGATCCACGGTGCTTTATTTACAGACGCCGTGCGTGTACCTGTTCGTCCTCAACCCCGCCTTGCGGTCAGAGCACCACCCGCGGCTTTCGAAGGTCTCCCGCGGACCCAGGGAAAAGGCGGGTGGTGGTTCCTGAAGCCGGTGGCGCTGCGCCCCGAGAGCCCCGTGGGGGGCCTCAGACCACGTCGCGGCGGCCCCCGGCCCGCGGAGGCCCCGGGGCGGCGAAGGGGCTGACCCAGGCCAGGGAGGCGGGGCGGCCCAGGACGTCCTGCAGGTTGGCCCAGGCGGCCGCGCCGCGCGTCCTGTCGGCGCAGATGGAGTACACCTGCAGGGCGAGCGTCAGCGCCCCGAAGAAGAAGCCCTTCAGGCCCACGAGCAGCAGGAAGAGGAGCGAGCCGCGCGGCGCCACGGTGCTGCGCAGGTCCCACTGGCCGCGCGCGCGGGCGCGCAGGGCGGGCGCGCCCAGCAGCAGCAGCAGGTGCAGCCCGGCCAGCGCCGCGTAGAGCGCGAACAGCACGAAGTACTTCTGGTTGTCCTCGCCCACGCAGTTGTTGACCCAGGGGCAGTGGTGGTCCATCCCGCGGATGCAGCGCCCGCACGCGAGGCAGTGGCGCGCGCGGGGCGGCTGGACGGCGCCGCAGAGGGCGCAGCGGGGGCCGCGGGGCGCGCCCGGGCCGGGCTCTGCGCCCACGGGCAGGGCGCCCGGGTCGGTGAGCATGGTCCGCAGGTGCGCCGCCAGCGCCAGGAAGGCCAGCAGGTGGAAGAGCGCGCCGTGGGCCACGCCGTAGGCCGCGTCGCGCGCCGGGAGCAGCAGGTCGCGCAGCAGCAGCGCCGACGCGCTCAGCACCAGCAGCCACGTGGTCGCGGCGCACGCGAAGCCCAGGACGTCGCACACGCACCACATGAAGCGCGGGGGCGCCGGGGCCTTGGGCGTGGGCATCGCGCGAGGGCCACGCGGGGCCGGCCGGGGTCCTCCGCGTCCCGCGCCCCGCCGCCCGCGCACCGTCTGGGGGCCCCCGCGCCGGGTTCTAGAACGCGCCCCGCAGCCGGGGGTTTGTGAGCGCAGAAAGGGGAGCGCCCCTCCCCGGGGACCCTTCCCAACGGGGGCCCCTCCCCTCGGGGCGGGCCGGGCGCCTCCTTCAGGACGTTGCAGGGGGGGCGAGGAAAGGCGGGCGCTGGGCGCGGCGGGGGCCTGAGCGGCCAGGCCCCTGGGGAGGGCCCCGGGCGACAGTGTCCTGGTGCTTTTCAGGGCCGGGCAGGGGCCCCGGGGGAGACACGGTGCCGCCGGGACCAGGGGACAGCGGACGGGAAAGGAGACCGTGGGCTGGGGAGCATTTTAAAGTCCCCAAGTCTTGGCTGGGCCCGACGTGGCCACAGCGTCCTCGGACTGACCGGCGGGAGGCGGCCACACTGGCCGGTTAAGGGACATACAGCGTCCGGCCCCTGGAACCGAGGTGTGTGGGTGGTGGGTGGGCGTGGGCTGGGCAGGGGCTGCGGACCCTCCAGGGGGCCACACCCGGGGCTCGGGTGTCAGCAACGGCTCAGGGGTGACCAGCCGTCCCCTGGTCAGCTGCAGTCCTCTCCTCTCCACCCAGTGACCCCCCTCCAGGTTGCTGATTCCCGGGACTCACGGCGCAGCCTCACCTCCGCCGTTGACCATGGGCCCCGGGGCGCGGGGTGGGCCCAGGACACCAGGTGAGAGCCCGGGAGGCCCTGCGGGGGCCCCTCAGCTGCCCTCACCTCGTCCGGGCCTCATAGCTGTGAGGTCGCTGTGGCCGGGGCGTCGCTTTGATGTGCCCCCGGCTGCCCAGGTGCCAGCCACAGGCCCTGGCAGGAATCCCCCCGCTTCTCACTCCCGCCCGGGGTGGGTGTCCTCCCTGCACAGCCCCCAGGACTGTGGGCGTGACGATTGACCGTCCCAACCCCTGTCCCTGTGACCATCTCCATCCCACGGCCCTGCTTTATTTTGTGTGGTTTTTGGTTAATCCCCTCCCCCGAGGATATTTTTCCCATTGATTTTTAGAGAGAGTGGAAAGGGGGGGGGGAGAAAGACCCCGATGCGAGACACACGTTGATGGGTTGCCTCCCGCGGGACCCAGGCCGGGGATGACCCTGCGACCCAGGCCCTTGACGGGGAATTGAACCCAGGACCCTTTGGTGCACAGGCTGGGGCTCTGACCACTGGGAACACCACCCGGGGCCGGCCCCTCTGCTTTTTGCAGCCGTGTCGGGCGCCCGGCTGTGTGGTAGCTGTGCCGTCCCACCCGCTGGCTCAGCCGACCTCGGGGAGCGTAACCCACCGTGGGCGGCGACAGGGCCGAGGGGAAGTTTCTCACAGCAGGTTCTCGGTCGTCGCCAGGCTGAGGGCCCTTCATCCACTCACACGCTTACCGGTGATTTAATTTTCACCGAGGTCACGTTTTCCATTCCCCGCACTTGCCGTCGCCATTGACCCACCGCGTGGAGACGGACTTCCTTTCCTTGGTCCCGGGGGGGGTCCCTCGGCGTCCCTCTGCCTCGCCGTGACTGCCGCTGAGCTGGCCCTGAGCTCGCCGCGAAGGTGAAGCGGTGGAGCGACATCCTGAAGGAAGCCCGCCCGCTCTGGTGGGAGGTCTGCGGGGCAAGGCCATGGGGGTGGCAGCCCCCCATGGTGCCTCTGGGTGTCGGAGGCACGGGGAGCCCCTGGGTGACACAGATTCAGAGCCTCAGCCCCCCCGTCTCTCTCACAAGCTCATCTGAAAGGGATTTCGACAAGTGATATTGTTTGTTAAGAAGTCGCATTCGTGCCCGGGTCAGCGTAGAGCGTGGACCCATGAACCAGGCGAGGGAGGTTTGGTTCAGGTCGGGGCACAGGCCCGGGTTGCGGCTCGATGCCCAGCTGGGGGGTGCAGGAGGCAGCCGATCAGCGACTCTCATCACTGACGTTTCTCTCTCCCTCTCCCTCTCTGAAATCAATAAAGACATTAAAAAACAAAGTCACATTCGCAAGGGGGTTGATGGAAATCGTGTGCATGTGTGAGCGCCCGGCTAGGACCTTGTGAGTGTGGTCGGAGGTCAGTATTTCTGATAAAGCTCCTGCTTCTGATCCCCCCCCCCAAGCATCCATCACTCAGAGGTACCTTCTCCTTTATAAAGCACCCCTGATTATTCCGAGGAACTTGTGCCTCTCCCGGCCTCTAAATCCCTTGTTTCTCTCGCCTGTGAAATGCTTTTGTTCTGCTCTGTGGCGTCTGCTTGTCCTGCCCCGTTCAGCCAGGTCGGTGAGGGCCAGGCCGGGCCTGAGGAAGCGGGAGTGACGCTGACTCCGTCAGGTGGACCTAGGACGCCGGCTAGGTGGGCGCCACCCTGCTCCCCGAGAGTCCCCTGGAGCCTCCGTGACAAGTCATCGCAGACAGGGAGGCTCAGGACAGCAGAGGTCCATTCTCTCCCGGTTCTGGAGCCAGGAGCCCAAAGTCAAGGTGTGGCAGGGCTGCACTCCCTCCAAGGCTCTGGGAAGATCCTCCCGCCTCTCCCAGCCTCTGCTCACCTGCAGGGCGCTCATCCCTGGGCTTGTGGCCGTGTCGCCCCCGCCTCTGCCTCTGTCATCACCGGCTGTCTCTCTGTGTCCCCTGGGCTTCCTGTTACAGGGACACCTGCCCTTGGATGTAGGCCCACCCTAAGTCCAGGGTGACCTCACCTCCAGATGCTGAACTAATTACACCTGCAAGGACCCTGTTTCCAAATAAGGCCACATTCTTTGTTTTCTTTTCCTGAGGATATTTTTTTCCACTGATTTTTAGAGAGAGTGGGAGGGATGGAGAGAGGGGGAGAGAGAGAGACACACACACACATCGATTGGTCGCCTCCTGCACCTGCCCCAACCAGGGCCAGGGATCAAACCTGCAACTGAGATATTGGCCCATGACTGGGAATCGTCGAACCCGTGATTCTTTGGTGGGCAGGTCGAAGCTCTAACCGCTGAGCCACACCCGCCAGGGCCAGGCCACATTCTGAGGGTCCAGGTGGGCAAGGATTTTGGGGGGACCTTTTCAACCCCCCACCCTCCTCAACCCCCACCTTCCGGAGGGTGGAGGGACTCGGGTTGCTGAGAGGCTGTGACATCCATCCTGTGTCTGCCCCGCAGCCTGGGTCCGAATGTCCATGGGCCCTGAGCCCGGGTGCTCACCCGCCTTGTCTTCATTAAAACAGTCACAAGCAGAGCCCGGGGCCCACCTCTCCCTGGCTGCAGACTCAGCAGGCTGTGCTGTTGGCTGCAGGGGACTCTCAGCCTCTTCACTGTTTCACGCTTCGTTTCCCCGGAGCCTCCGGGGGGGCCGCCTGGCGGGACTGAGCGTGAAGCTGCGGCTCCAGCCACCCTCCTTGGAGACCCTGGCTGCCCGGAAGGCGCCTTTGTCACAGAATTCCCACAGCACCCTCCACGAGGGCTGCCGATGCGCAAACCCCGCTCAGTCCCCTGCCAGCCCACCGTGTCCCACGGCCGCTGTCTCCCACGATCACCGCCTCGGCTGGGGGGCTGCAAGCTGCTGATGCCCTGGGCTCTGGTTTTTTTTTTTTTAAAATGTGTTTTTATTTATTTCAGAGAGAGGAAGGGAGAGGGAGAGAGAGAGAGGAACATCAATGATGAGAGTCATTGACCGGCTCCCTCCTGCACGCCCCCTGCTGGCGATTGAGCCGCAACCCGGGCCTGTGCCCTGACCCGGAACTGAACCCTGACCTCCTGGATCCTAGGTCGATGCTCAACCGTTGAGCTACACCGGCCAGGCCCCTGTTTTTAATCTGGAAAGCGCATCTCACCGTAGCCCACAAGGCTGCTTCTCAGGTGTCCCCAGGCTGGGTGGAATCTCAGGGGGCACCTCCTGGGGCCCAGACTGTTCCGACACCTTTAAAGTGCCTGCAGGAATTCCTGTTTCCCGAGGATGGGCCCTTGGCAGGAAAGGGGCTGGGCTTCTGAAGACAGTCCCTCTGTGCTGGCTGCAGTACAGACGCCTTCCTGGAATTTCCTGCCCCAAACTGTTTTAACTTGGGGTTCACACTGACGACTCATATCCAGCTCAGGGCACTGCACTGGCCAGGGGTGCGGGGGAATTGAGACTTGAATTAGTTGGGGAAGGTTGACGAGCCAGCGCCTCCTAGTTACTGCATTTCGGGGTCTGCAACCTTGTCAGGTGTTGGTGAGGCCTGTGGGCATGGACCAGGGCAGCCTGGACAGTGCCTGCCTCCGGCTTCCTGCCTGAGGCCTGGGGAAAGGATGAGACCTCGGGCAGACTGAGGCTTTGCGTCCTGGTCTGCTCCTGGGGGAGGTCCCTGTGACCACATGGCTGACTGCAGGCGCGCATACGTGTGCACATGCATGCATACACACCACATACCACACAGGCACATAGCTGCACATGTACCATACACACACACATACAGGCATGCACAGGGCATGCACACGCAGGCATGCACCCACACAGACATGCACCCACAGACATGTACACACACAAGCATGCACACACAGGCATGCACACACACAGACATGCACACACACATGCATGCACACATAAGCATGCACACACACAGGCATGCACACACACAGACATGCACACACACATGCATGCACACACACAGACATGCACACACACATAGACATGCACACACACAGGCATGCACACACAGGCATGCACACACATGCATGCACACATAGGCATGCACACACACAGGCATGCACACACATGCATGCACACACACACAGAGGCATACACGATGCAGCCTTCAAACAGACGTTTTGGGAGAAAGAATGTGTTTCCACAGGACTCGGGGAGCACATTACAACCACTGTTCTGAGCCGAGACCGCCAGCTGAATTCGACGGCTGAGTACGTTTTGAATTATCTCAAGGACTGAACAACCGCAGAACCACTTAAAGCAGAGACTGAAGAGACGTTTGGACCCAGGGCAGGGCTGGGGGTTTAGAGGGTCGGGGTGTTGGATCTGCCACGTGGCTGCTCCCTCAGCTCGTCTCAGCTTCAGTCCCTTGAACTCTGGGCCAGAGGTTTTATGCCGGGTACAGGCGGGCGCGGAGGATGCCAGAGAAGTAAGACGATCTTCCCGCCCCCACCAGCGCGGGCACACCCCACAGGTATTCGCCAGGTGACCTGCGAGTGTGGCAGGTGCTGTGCTGCCGTCTGGAGGCAGAGGACGGGGGGGGGGGACAGGTGCTGGCCTCTGAGCCTCTCCTTCCTTCCATGACTCTCTCGCTGCTGTCGCCTGGTACCCGCACCGCCCTCCCATTCCACCCATCGGCTCTTCCTCGGGGCCCAGGCTGGCCGAGTGGGGGGGTTCTTTAGCCTCAGTTCTCTCTGCCAGGCTACTCATCCTGCCCCCAAGCTCCTGGAGGGGCCCTTGGGGCTCTGGACGGGACGCGAGTCCCCATCTGCCGACCCTGCTGGCCCTGTGGTCCGACTGGCTCCTGTGTACTGCAGGCCTCGCCCATCCCCGGCCGGCCTGCCCACAGCCCTGACCCAGTGGGCACACTGTGGGACGCAGGCCAACTCCTGCCACCGCCTGAAGGAGGCGGCAGGTGGGCAAGCCGGGAGGGCTCTCAGGTGGAGGCGGCTCCTGGGCCCCGTCCTCAGGCTGGTGTCTGCCATCGGAGCCGAGGAGGCAGGTGCTCTTTGCTGGCTGCCGAGCTGCTGAAACCCCGAGGCAGCCAGCCAGGGTCACGTGCCCAGAGAAAGCGGCCCTTCCGATCAGAAAAATCACCGGGGGGTAGCGGAGGCGGAACGAAATGGGATCTGACGGACGGCTCCGTATTTCTGGCCCTTTTCCCTGCTGGTTGCTAATTGCAGCAGAGCCCAGAGCGGCGGAGACGCAGGCGGCTCCCCTGGCCGCGAGGAGGGCGTCGGAGGCAGAGCAGCAGGCGCTGCTGCGTTCTTTCCGGATCACTGGCTGCCCCGTCTCCCGCGCTAACGGGCGGGCGCCGCCGAGTCGAGTTCAATGCATCACGGTTTAATCAGACGTGGCAGCTGTCGGGCGCCCGGTCCCGGGGACAGCTTGCAGCCGAAATGATCTGATCCATCCAAGATATCTTCAGGCTGCCCGTGGGCACCGGGGCGAGCCTGCCTCCAACGGCAAAGCCCGATTCCAGGCTCCCCGCCCTGTGGGCCTGACGGGCTCAAAGCCTGGACGCCGGGGGCTGGGACCCCTGGGAGACAGACAGTTTGTGCGGCCTCAGAGGAGATGAGGCCGTGGCCTCTGCCGAACTCACCCACATCAAAGGAGAAATTGGCACGCGGTGTGGGGGTTCACACGGGGAGGGCCTGCGCAGGGCACGGCTGAGGGAGCTGCAGATCTGATCGGCCACGTGTACCAGGCACCAGCCGCCCCGGGCCCAGGATGGACGTGGCCATCGCGGAGCTTAGAGTCGGGGAGGGGGACAGGGCATGTCGAGGGCCGGCCTCCGAGGGGGGACGCTGCTCCCAGCGAGGCTGCAGGCTGCTGCCCAGGGAGGGCCTGTGTGGGCAGCCGGGAGGTGGAGGCCCAGGCTGGGCAAGGGCAGTGGGTTGGAGTGGGGGTGGGGATCTGCAGCAGGCAGCCCGGCCTGGCTGTGGGCAGGGCGCCAGGTGTGGAACCCGCTCCCTGGCCCGCTCCGCCTCCGGGGGCACCGGGGAAGCTATAAGGTCAGGTTTGAGGGTTAGGAGGCCTCCTGACCTGGGAGTAGACAGGAGGTGCGGGGAGGGGCGATGGTGACAGGGATGGCCACCAGCACTTCCTGCTGTGGTTTTTGTTTTGTTTTGTTTTTTGTTTTTATGATTTCAGCAAGAGACCACAGCCGGGGTTCCTTCCTCCTGCAGCCTCTTCCTGCCAGTGCCTCACTCAGGTCTTGGGGTGCAACCCCCTGTGGGTCACAGGCCCACAGAGTGACCGCCTGGCTCCCAGACTTGAGTCTTCATGGCGCCCCGTCCCCACTCCTCCCACTCACATTCTTCTCAAGTCCTCAGGCTGAGTGAGGTCCAGGGGTGAAGGCGGGCACAGCAGGGCACGGGGTGGGGGTGGCAGGGCCTGGGAGGCATCCCCACGGCACAGAAGTGAGAGTCTGCTGGGGCGAGGACCTGAGCCAGGTACCAACTTGGAGGCTGAGCCCGGCTGTCACAGGCTGCCCCAGGTTGTCCCACGAGACTCAGCCGGGGCAGGTGGGGCTGGGCAGGTAGGGATTGAGCTTGCCCACTTCCCCAGGAGCTCGGTGCCGCCCAGTGTGCTCCGGCTGGTGCCATCCGCTTAAAGTGGCTTCTGGAGCTTTCCTGTGCACTTGGTGGGCCCTTTTTGTAGCCTGAGGCCCTGGGGGAAGGGCTCGATCTGGAGACAAACTTCTGGGAGGAGACACCTGTCCAAAGGAGGAGGGAGCCAGAGGGGACAGAGCCACAGCTTCCACCCTGCTGGGGTCCCAGGTGTGAAACCCGCCCTGCGAGGTCTCAGGAACCTTTCTTTCCAGCACCTCCTCATGCAGACAGAACTGCCTCCTGTACTGGTGAGGTCACAGCAGCGGCAGGTTGCACCCCACAGGGGCTGCCCTGAGGCTCAGCAAATGATGACGGAGGTGTCAGGGCCCGTGGGCAAGGTGCATCCGAGGCCAACAGGGTCCTAATGAGGGCGGGCGCTGGATCTTGTTTGCTGCGCTGCCCTGAAGGAGTTTGTTTTTTGAAACATAAGCAGCAGGGTGAACATGACATACTGGGCTGGGCTTGAAACAAACCCTGAAAACTGCAGCCTCCTCTGAGCAGGTCTGACTGGGGTCTTCGGGGCTGGGCTGTGCGGCACCCTGGCTGTGGGTGGGGGGTGAGCCATCGCCAAGGTCGAGGGGGAGAGACTCCCACCCAGCCTCCCTCTGCTGTCCCGAGAGGGGTTCACCTCTTCACTGAGCCGCAGTTCAAAGCCTCGTTACAGACCCGAGCGGCGGGGGGGCAGCTTGTGGTGGGGGGAGTGGCATTCCCCATTCCCTGCCTTTTTGGGGCCAGTCTTTCTTTGGCCACCTCCAAACTGATGTCAGTGGTACCTAGTGGATTTCTGTTTGGGTTATTGTAGTCACCAGTTTTATAATTTCATCTTTTATACTTTCCATTTGTCTATGAAGATTTACTGTCTGTTTATTCATTGATATAATATTTTCCTGTATTTCTTTATATATATTTTATTTTTTATCTTTTGGCGATATCTTTATTTTTTGAACATACTTATAACAGTTGCCTTGATGTCTTTTTTCTGCTAAATCTAGTATTTGGGTCCACGTGGAGTCAATTTATATCAACTGCCTTTTTTTCCTGATTGTGGGTCAGAATTTCCTGTTACTTTACATGTCTAACAACAAGTAAAAACCAGACATTGTAGATGATACATTTGGGAGACTCTGGATTTCTTTGTGTTCTTCTGGGAATTACTTTGCCCTTCCTGTCCCAGTAGATGGTTCATGTTTCTGGATCAACTCTGCAAATCCTGTTTCCCTATGCTTCTCAGCAGTTTCTGTCCCTGCTCTTTTTTTTTTAATGTGGTGTTTAAAAAATATATATATATATATATATATATATATATATATATTTATTGATTTCATAGAGAGGAAGGGAGAGAGAGAGAGAGATTGAAACATCAATAATGAGAGAGTCATTGATCGGTTGCCTCCTGCATGCCCCCCACTGAGGATCGAACCAGCTCCCTAGGGATGTGCCCTGACCAGGAATCGAACAGTAACCTCCTGGTTCATAGGTCAAAGCTCAACCACTGAGCCACAGCGCCCAGAACCTGCCTCCCATGCCTGCTTTACCAGCCTGTCTCCCTGAGGGTCTCCTCGGCGCCTTTAGAATTAGGTGGTCAGCCTTATCTCTAACCACTGGCCTACACTGGCCAGGGACCCAACATCATGTTTTCATTTTGATGGGGTAAGTCCTTCCCCACTAATTTTCTCAATGTACTCTTACCTATTTTCATATTTTTTCAGATTCAAATTCATTCCTGGTGAAACTACCTTAGAGTGAAGGCATGAACGTCTTCGGTATGATTCCCAGGGGTTCCTCCTGCATCACGAGCTGATGGATTCCCCGTGAGTCAGGGGAATGCCCCTGGGCCTCGGGGGCCGTGGCTTCTCCCTGGGTGGGGTGGGGGATCTGGTTCTGCTTTAAAGCAGCTCAGTAGGGAAACGACTGTTTGCAGGGGGATTTGTTTAATTTACCTTCGAGCCTGAGGTCCTGAGTCCATTTCCCATCACATTATCTAAGACGGCTCCGCGGATCCTCATTCTGGGATCAATTTTATCCTGGAGTGGCATCCACTTAACACCACGGGGCCCGTGCTTTTAGCTGAGTAAAGGTCAAACCATCAGACGTCTGGGCTGCAGCTCATCCATCACGCCGGCCGAGGGGGCGGCCGAGGAAAGGTTAATGGATGCGGAGGACTGGATTAATCTCCACAGGCGTGTAACGATGCCTCGGAGCAGGCGCCTCCGTTTTTATTCAGTTTAGTGGCCGGGCACTGGTGATTTTCAGTCCTAACTACTCCTTTTAGGACACTCGCCGGCCCGGGAAGCTGTCTCTCGGGGGTCAAGGCTGCCCTTGGCAGGAAACCTCTCTGATGATCTGCAGGAACAGAGAAAGTGCCCTGATGGAAGCAAAGATGATAAATTATCAGGTTACGGGTCTCCTTCCCAATAACTCTCAATAAACCGAGTGCATTTTAATTAGCTCCTGTCTTGTGGAAAGTGGGAGAAGGTGACAAGCCACCCTCTGGGTGCTCTCCTGGGACCCCAGGTCTTTGGTTCTACATGTCTGATTAGTTGCATGTATGGAGGGAGAGGACAGTGGTCCAGGATGTGGGCAGCCTGCACTGGCAGGGGAGGAGGGTGGGGAGGTTTCGGGGGACTGGAGGGACCACAGCCCAGGGACTCTGCTTCCTTTCCAGGCCACCCCACTCCTGGGAGTGTCACAGTCGCCGTGTCCAAGAGCGTGGGAACGGCAGATGGCACAAGTTGGTTGGCATGTCCTTGTGCCTGTCAAGGGACCAAGTGACTTCAGAGAAGCCTGCCCCCCACAGAACCCACAGTGCCGGGTGGTCTGCAGGGCCCCTCGAACCTGGGGGGTGGGCGGGTTTTGGATGACACCCCGCTCACGGAAACTGAGTCTCCTCTGAGACGAGTCTAGAGAGGACCGGGGGTCAGTGTAGGGCCTTCTCTCTTGGCCCCAAGCTCCTGACCCGGAAAACGGCCTTGGCCTCCTACCAGTCAGGGGTCATCCCTGGCATGGGGGCCACCCAGTCCCCTGGACACCGCGGTCAGTGAGGGCTGGGCCTCCAGGCCTGTGGTTTGTGTGAGGAGGGAGCTAAGTACCAGAAAGTCCTCTCCACTGACCCGAGCGGCCCGCGGGCCGAGCAGGACCCCTGACCACCCCGGGGCAGCGAGGCCGCGCACCCCGAGCAGGACCCCTGACCACCCTGGGGCAGTGAGGCCGCGCACCCGGAGCAGGACCCCTGACCACCCAGGGCAGCGAGGCCGCGCACCCCGAGGCAGGACCCCTGGGCACCCGGGGCAGTGGGGCCGCGCACCCCGAGCAGGACCGCTGACCACCCGGGGCAGCGAGGCCGCGCACCCCGAGCAGGACCCCTGACCACCCGGAGCAGCGAGGCCGCGCACCCCCAGCAGGACCCCTGACCACCCGGGGCAGCGAGGCCGCGCACCCCCAGCAGGACCCCTGACCACCCGGGGCAGCGAGCAGATGCCCCGCCCTGCCCGCGTTTTCAGCCCGGCCCCCCATCCCCGGGCCCGCCTCCGGCGTCTCCTCCGTGGCCACCAGCCCCGGGGTTGTGGCTCTTAGGGCCGCGTGGGCGAGGCCGCAGCTCCCCGCGCGGCGCGGGGCAGGAGGGGCCCGTCTCCCGTGGCCCGCGGGGCAGGAGGGCTGATGCGGGGCCACCTGAGCCGGGTCCGCCCGCCCGCCCGCTCCCGCAGCGCGCGCCCCGGGCCGCGGAGGCCGGACGCCCGCTCAGCACCTCGGTCCCGACGCCTGCGGGGCTGGTGGCCGTGGAAACGGTCCCCGCGGAGCTCGGCCTGCACGGCCTCCCGGGGGCGGGGCTTCACCTGCACCTCCCATGGGCGGGGCTTAGCCCTCACCACTTCCCGTGGGCGGGGCTTAGCGCTCACCACCTCCCGTGGGCGGGGCTTATCCCTCACCACTTCCCCGTGGGCGGGGCTTAGCCCTCACCACTTCCCCGTGGGCGGGGCTTAGCCCTCACCACTTCCCCGTGGGCGGGGCTTAGCGCTCACCACCTCCCGTGGGCGGGGCTTAGCCTCACCACTTCCCCCGTGGGCGGGGCTTAGCTCTCACCACTTCCCGTGGGCGTGGCTTAGCTCTCACCACCTCCCGTGGGCGGGGCTTAGCTCTCACCACCTCCCGTGGCGGGGCCTCACCGGCTCAGCTCCCGCAGGCTCCCCGCCCCCCGCGGCCCCCGCGGCTCTCCGGGTGCCCCGGCGGCGCCCTGCGCCTGGGGAACCTGCTCAAGGGCACCAACCTCCCTCCGCGCCCCGCCCGGGGTCCAGCGCGCTCAGGCTCTCCCCGCACGAGGTCTAACCACTCGGGCGGTGTTTCAGGGCGGCCCGCACGCTGCTCGCAGACGCACGTATGTCGCGCGTGGGGCTGAGAAGCGCGGCCGCGCTGCCTCCGTCTGCTGGAAGGAAACACTCGCAGCGTTTTCCTGCCCCCGCAGGCTGTGGGAGCCCCGCCCCGGGGCGTCATCGCCGCCTCGCCCCCAGCGCCTCACGCTCCCGTCCCGCCGCTGCGCGTGTGCGGCCCTGTCACCCGCGAGACCCACGGCAAGGCCCCCGGGACCGCGGTTCTCTCCCGGCGGCGCAGGGCCACGCACAGGGCCACGCACAGGGCCTGCGGGCTCCAGCTGACCGCGAGGAGGGCGCCCTGCGCTGCCCTGACCCCCTCCCAGCAGCGGGTGTTAAGCTCACCCTCAGCGTCCTGCTCTTTGGGAGACGCCTCCAGCCGCCAGGGGCTGTACTTCCCCGCACAGGTGACTCCCGGGCCTCTGGGTCCGAGGAGAAGGCGCGCAGGAAGGTCCCTCGGGCTGCACCAGGGTGTCAGCAACACGGGCAGCCAGCGGCCCTCAGGGGCTCCTCTCTGCCGCAGGCCGCTCTATATGTTCATACGGAGTGTGTCACTTCACTTCCTATTAGCCCGTCAGCACCCCACCCACCACTCACCCACCCACCCATCTATCCATCCATCACCTATCCATCCATCACCTATCCATCCATCCATCCATCCATCCATCCATCCATCCACCATCCATCCATCATCCATCCACCATCCATCCACCCATCCATCCATCCATCCATCCATCCATCATCCATCCACCATCCATCCACCATCCATCCACCATCCATCCATCCATCCATCCATCCATCCATCCATCCATCCATCCATCCATCATCCATCCACCATCCATCCACCATCCATCCATCCATCCATCCATCCACCCACCATCCATCCATCCATCCATCCATCATCCATCCACCATCCATCCATCCATCCATCCATCCATCCATCCATCATCCATCCACCATCCATCCACCCATCCATCCATCCATCCATCCATCCACCATCCATCCATCCACCCACCCATCCATCCATCATCCATCCATCCATCCATCCATCCACCATCCATCCATCCATCCACCATCCATCCATCCATCCATCCACCATCCATCCATCCATCCATCATCCATCCATCCATCCATCCACCATCCATCCATCCACCATCCATCCATCCATCCATCCACCATCCATCCATCCATCCACCCATCCATCCATCCATCCATCCATCCATCCATCCACCCATCCATCCATCCATCCACCATCCACCCATCACCCACCCATCTGTCCATCCACCATCCACCCACCATCCATCCATTCGTCCACAGCAAGGTCTGGGGTGAGAGGTGTGTCTGAAGGGCTTGGTATCTCTGGGAGTTGGGGTCCCCATGCAGCAGGCTGGGGCAGGGAGCTCAGAAGTGGGGACGGTCAGGGAGGGGAGTAAAGAGCTCAGACAGGACTTGTACCAGAGACTCCAGAAATTGGTGCGTACACCCCATTCTGGGTGGAGGCAGCGAAGATGGGGTGATGGGTGAGAGGGCTTGTCCCAGGCTCTCAGCAAAGGCCTGGCATCCTGGTGAAGCCATGACAGGGAGAGCGGCTCAGAATCTGCCTCCCCCCGAGGTCTGGGCCTCCGTCCCATGGTGCCTTGGGACCTGTGTGTCCCCTGCCTTGGGGGTCGTGGGGATTGACAGGGCCCAGCGAGGGCACAGAATGAAGAGGCTGCAGGTGGTTTCACCTGTTAGTTCCCAAGTGCAGGTTCTTCTGTGGTCCATGCAGCTCCATCCCCAAAGCCCTCAGAGCTCTGGGCAAAGTGGGGACACCGGACCTGGGTGAGCTTGTCCACCCCTGCACCCTGGAAGCCTCCCCTGGGGCAGCTCAGGTCCCCAGGGGGCTCAGGCACAGGTGGTCTGGCTGGAGGTGGGCCTGGCTGCGCCCTCTGCCCATCCAGCCTCAGGTCTGCAGAGAAGCGCTATGGGGCGCCACCTGCTGGCAGCTTGTCGCTCTGCACCCACTCACCTAGGCAAGGACGTCAGGTAAGAGGCCCTGTATACTTGGGACAGGGACAGGGTTCCTCGCCTCAGGCCACCTTCCTGACCTCAGTTACTTCCAGACTGGCTGAGACATCAGCGCCTGCGCTGGGGAGCGTGTCTTGGACGCTGCAGGAGCAGACAGACTGGATCTGAGGGCTTTTGGCAGAGGGAAATGAGAGAGGGAGCGGGGGAGAGGTCCGGGGGCAAGGGCAGGGCGGCTGGGCAGGCCCTGGGGAGGGGTCCTGGGGACTGGGGGGCAGGACACGACAGGATGGAGTAAGGGCATGAGGGGGGCTGATCGCCAGCCCTGAGCTGGAGCCTTGCCTGGACACCGCTCGATGGCAGAGGCTTAACTTAATTTAATAAGCTTTTCTCCTTGTCTTTAAATCCTATCAAAGGGATTGATTTCTCATTGTGAAATCCATGGGAAGAGCTGATCTGAATCTTTACCCTTCGACTGTCCTGGTCATGCACTGGCGGTGGCCACGCAGACTCCCAGACGGACGAGCCCGCCCACGGGCTGTGGTTCCCGTGTCGGCCACGGTTCAGACTCACGGCATGTTCTCTGCTTGGTGGCTGGTTTCCCTCCAAGGAAGGAATCGTGCCCTTAAAGAAAATGGTGTCCGCCCTGGCCCAGTGGCCCAGTGGTTGGAGTGCCGGCCAGTGCACCTGAGGGTCATGGGTTCGATTCCCAGTTAAGGGCAGGTACCTGGGTTGCGGGTTCCATATCGGGCCCCTGTCAGGTGAGTGCGGGAGGCGACCAGCCTATGCGTCTCTCACATGGGTGTTCCTCTCTCTCCCTCCCTCCCTTCCACTCTCTCTAAAAACCAATGGAAACAATATCCTCAGGTGAAGATTAACAAAAAGAAAATAGAGTCTGCAAAGACCTCCCCAAGCCCCACCCCCTCCTCATTGCTCAAGAGGCTCTGTGGGTGACCTTGCACTTGGGCAGGTGCCTCTGTGCCACTCAGGTGTCCTCCTGCTCCCCTGGCCCGGGCCCCTGTTCGCTGGCGGCCCTCCCCACCCGGGTCCCACCACAGCCCCACTGCCCACCCCCTGCCCGCCCCCCAGCTCAGCGCCTCAGCCTCATCCAATTTCACTGAGAATACAGCTCAATTTGAGCAAAGCCGTCGGCCAGGAATTCATACTTTCCCCATAAACCAGCGGCCCGGGCAGCTGTCAATGCGGCCGGAATGGAGGTGCCACTCAGATGTCAGGTCCACTTAGATGAAACTGTCTGATCAGAAAAGCATCGGGGGCTTAGGCGAGACGGCCAAGCAATTTCAAAATCATTTATCTCAGAAATTAATTCCGAGCAAAAGTTTACCCAGAGGGCTGCAGCTTAAAGTTTTGTTTTCAATTTCTTAAAACCCCAAAGCCTTGTTTTATGCCTGTGCCAGCAGCTGACCTCCAAGCAGGACCCTCCGTCTCCAGCCACCCTGGGCAATGCCTCCCTTTCCCTCCACGTCCCAGACGCTGGTGTCTCCCCAAGTCCCCTGCTCTTCCCTGAAGCCCTGTCACCTGCCTCCAATGGCCTGAGGACCTTGAAGACTTCTCTCCCTCCTGGGTCTCCACATGGGTCCCTTGCTGAGAGCCCCGCCTGGCTCCCCATCCTATGGGCCATGTCCACACCTTACCAGAGCATTCCTGCCCGCCCCCCAGCAATGCCTGTGCCTGATCCTTGACTGGCTCCCAGTGTCCTTGGTGACCACTTGGCCTCCGCCCCGCCTGAGCTGGCCCTTTGACTGCACACCCCGGGCAGGTGCAGGTGCAGAGGCTGGCCCTGGAACCAGGCTGCCACTAAAGAGCTGTGCGGCTTTGGGCCAGTCATGGACTCTCTGTGCTTTGTCTGCGTCAGTCATCACCGGGGTGGAGATACGGCGCCTGCTCATGGAGCTGAGGCAGGACCGCGTGTGTCAGCATTTACTGCTCGGAGCGTGGAGGGAACATGGTGAACACACACCTACTGACCCACCACGGGGGCCAGGATGGGTGCAGAGATGGGGAGGGTCCCGGAGCCCAGGCAGCGATCCCTGCTCACCTCGAGGTGGGGCCCTAGGGGGAGAGCGCTCCAGCTGCTGAGGAAAGGAAGGACCGCTGGCCCTGCAGAGGCCCCTGTGCCAGGGCGGGGCCGGGGAGTCTGCCCCCCTCCACTCCTGCAGGCCCAGAGTGAGTTATGAAGAGAAAATATGAGCTTGGCTTGTGAGCTTTGAGCAGCTCCGGTGGGGAATCGAGTTTCTTAATAAACAGGGAAATGAGAAAGTTTCAAACCACTAGAAATTCAAATAAATCCTCAGTAGGTAATATACTGAGCCATTTGGAAAAATGAAAGAGAATTTGCTCCCCAGGACTGATGCCGCCTGGCCTGACCTCTGATGTTTATTTTCGCCGTTTTATGGGGCCTGAGCCGAGTTCCTCGCCTATTGTGTTGACCCCTCCTACAGGGCCAGGCTCCGGGTAGGGGGTCAGGGCTACCAGGCTGGGGAGCAGGTCTCTCTGGAGCTCAACTGGTGAGTCCCCAGCAGGGTGAGGCTATTGGGGGAGGGAAGAGGGGGAAGTGGTCACCGTCTGGAGTCTGTGGGAACTAAAATGGGAGGGGTGGCCCTGGTTTCCCGGCCTGGGTGAGGGTGGCTCTGTGCCCCAGGCCGTGTCACCAAAGCTCCTCTTTCCTCCCCTCCATGTGGTTCATCCCAGGCAGAGCCCAGAAGAGTGGGAGCCATGGAACGCAGACCCCATGAGTTCTGCTCACAGACTTAGAGGGTCTTCCTCATGGGGCCATGTGAGGACATACCCAGACAGGGTGATGGTTCTCTAAGGGACCTGAGGGGTACAGGGCGCAGGAGCTGTGTGGCAAGAATATGGGCTGGACCTTGGAGTTCACCCCAAATGCTGGTGGGGGCTCCAAAATGTTGGGACTGGGTGATCAGGATGGGGGGGGTGGACACAGAGATGAGGGGCCAGCAAAGGAGACAGCTGAGCATGGCTGACTGTGACCCACCTGCACATATTCCACTCTCTACACCCAGCCTGCACTGTCTCCTGGAACCCTCACGGTGATGCCCGGAAGTCCATTTATTGTCCCCATTTAGAGACGTGGCACTGGGCTCAGAGATGTTGGTTGTCTGCCAAAGGTCACTCCTCTAACAGCCAAGTGAGGATCTGAATTTGGGTCTGTCTGACTCTTGGCCCTGAGCTTCCAACCACAGCCCAGCAAGACCATGAACAGAGGGCAGCCCAGAGTCCCATTTGTCACCTCACCCCAAATGTACACCTGCCTGGGATGCTTCCCATGGTCAGTATGCATCACTCTGTATTGCTTTGGAATCAACGAATGGATATGTGGATGGATGGGTGGATGGACTTTAAATGGATGAATAGATAAATGAATGTTTGAATGAATGGATGGAGGGATGGGAGGGTGGATGGAGGGATGGATGATGGAGGGATGGATGATGGAGGGATAGATGATGGATGGATGGATGGAGGGATGGATGGAGGGAAAGATGATGGATAGATGGAGGGAGGGATGATGGAGGGATGGAGGGATGGATGGATGGAGGGATGGAGGGATGGATGGAGGGATGGAGGGATGGATGGAAGGATGGATGAATGGAGGGATGGAGGGATGTATAATGGAGGGATGGATGGATGGAGGGATGGATGGAGGGATGGAGGGATGGAGGGATGTATAATGGAGGGATGGATGGATGGAGGGATGGATGGAGGGATGGAGGGATGGAGGGATGGAGGGATGGAGGGATGGAAGGATGGATGAATGGAGGGATGGATGGAGGGATGGATGGATGGAGGGATGGATGGAGGGATGGAGGGATGGAGGGATGGATGGATGGAGGGATGGATGGAGGGATGGAGGGATGGATAATGGAGGGATGGATGGATGGAGGGATGGATAGGTAGGTGGCTGGGTGGGTGGATGGATGGGGGGGTTGATGGATGTTTGGACGGGGGGTCGATGGGGAAATGCCTGAACAGTCTTCAGTGACCAGCATCTGACTCATCCTCGAAGACCCCAGAGCACTCTGTTTATGAGGCTATGTCATCTCCGTATCTGCAGTGATTTTACCAAAACAAAAGAGCAAACAAGATTTGCCATCAGATTTTGAAAAATTAACAGGAAAAAAGAGATTCCAGCCATCAGTCATCTCTCCCTTTTCTCAAATCTGAAGAAGTCTTTTCTGTGTCCTCACAGGCCCCACGTCCAGACCACATCCCAGATGCTGAGCCATTTCCCCCCTGTCTCCCCAGGGCCCCAGCTCAGCACCCTGCACGTGTTAGAGGCTCCGAGGACGCTTGGAGAAAGGAGCAGACGGGGGACAAATAAAGAGCAGAAGAAGCCGAGAGGCCAGGGACAGAAAGAGAGACGCCACCCACTGCCCGGTGCAGCATGTCCTGTCCCAGCCTCGGGCTCGGCCGGGTCACCTGCGGGGTGTGGGCTTCCTCAAGCAAAGGTCAGCCGTCTGCACGGCCTGGGACTGGGCCTCGGCCTCAGAGCTGCAACCCTCCAGGCCGGGGCTGTTCTCCCCGCCACTGGGAACAGCAGAACCTTGGGGACCCTGGGCCCTGGAGGGCTGTGTCCTCACAGAGAGCGCCAGGCACGTGTCCTCAGCGGCCACGAAACCAGACTCTGCGGAACGGGAAGCCCTGGTCTGATGAGGCTCTTTTCCTCCAGGCCTCCAGCCCATGTCCACCTTTCACCTGAGAATCTCCAGGGGTGGCGCCCCGTGTGCTCTTTCGCTTCAGCAAACAGCTCTGGGGTGCCTTTCGTGGCATCACGGGGACGGGCTCACGGGCGCCGTGGGGGCTGGAGCCGGCCCGCAGGCAGCCCGCCTCCCTGCAGAGGGCGCCAGCCGCCGCTGTTCCAGCCGCAGGACGGCGGTTCCCAGGGTCTGGGCGCTTCCCGCTGGGGACACTGTGTTTGGTCCAGGGATTTGGGAGCCTGACTTAACTCAGGCGCAGCAGGGAGTGGGCGCCGCTGGAACAGGACCGTCTGTGACCAGGTCCTCGGCGGGTTTTCGCTGTTTCCCATCCGATTGTCCTCTGAGTGATCCCGCCGGTCAGGGCCCCTCCCCGGCTGCACGGAGGCCCCGGGGCTGGTCCTCGGGCTGCCAGCCGGGGGTCTGCAGGACCCTCCCACACGCGCCGCTGCAGCCCTGAGCCCTGGGGTAGGGGCAGGGGACACGCCGCCGGGCCCACGAGGTGGCCGGGTCTGGAGGACGCCTGCGCTGACCCGGGACCCTCCCTGCTGCGGCTCAGGCCCGACCCCTGCCCGGTGGGGGAGGTTGGGCAGGACGTCCAGGGGGCAGGAGCCGGGTGTTCCCTGCCCAGGTCAGCGGGGCTCTGAGAGGCCCCACCCTCGGGTCAGGCTCTGCTGGAGGAGTTTTCCCCAGGGCAGGGCAGTTAACAGAACAGAGTCCTCTGCGCATTTCTGTGGTTTCTTCCCCTCCTGCCGTCCGTCTGCCCTGAAGGCCGGGCCTCTGTGCCGTCTGGGGCCCCCCTCCCAGAGCGTCCTCAGGGGTCTGAGGTGCTCCCAGGGGTCCCTCCTGCCAGGCCCGGCCTCAGTCCGCCTGGCCGTGGTGACGCTCAGAGCGCAGGCTCCGGGGACGGTGACGACGCCCAGCCAAGTGCTCGTTGCTGTGGGGAAACACCCTCTCTTCTCGGATCAATATTTACAACCTGGGCCATCAAGCTGCCATACGAGGGACATTTTCCACAGGCCAGACGGTGCCCACGGGCACAGCTCTCTGCCCGGCTGCCAAGAGCCTGCTGGACGTGACTCCCACACCGTCCCCAGGTGGCCCCAGGCTGTGAGCGCTGTCCCGTCTCTGCTTTTCCTCAGGACAGGGACCGAGCCCTGTGTTCGGCCGCGTCCCGACCTTTTCCATCTGTCAGCCGCGAGCCGAGACGCATGACTAATTTATGAACGGAATTAGAGGCGCGTATAAATAAATTATGCAACTCAATTTTTCTAAAAAGATGACGGGAGAATTAGTTGACGTTAGAAACGTGTGATTTTTATATTGTGATGACTTGTTTTTTTAAAGGTGATGCACTTTAAATAGCTCCACCAACCGTCTAATTAGCCACTTTGTTTACATCAAGTTCGGGCTTGGAAACGGGGGCTCCTCCTCCAGAATTAACGGGAGCGTGGAGAGGCCCTGAGCGGTCGTCTCTCAGGGGCAGTGCCTGCCTCAGGAGCGGCCTGACCGCCCACGCCGGGCACCCGCGTGGGGCTCCAGCCTGCTCCCCCTGAGTTTCCCCTCGCGGGAGGAATCCCTCACCCCCCGTGGCCGACCCGCCGGGGGCCTTCCCTCCCCTCGCCCGCTGGTGTGACGACCGGCCTCCCCCTGCGCTGCGGGGCTGTGGGCTCCCAGGTCTGGGCGCAGGTGAGAAGCTGTGCTTGGTAGATTCAAATCCGTGCATTTGCACCTGAGCCCCTGACGGGACCCCCACTGTCCTGGGTTCGGGGCACCAGGGTTCACGGAAGGGCAGCCCAGGGCACTGTTCCACGTGTGGCCTGCCCGTGGTCCTAGTCCACGGACGCTGCGAGCTGGACCTGAGCACGTGGCCAGGGCTGCCCCTCACCTGCCCCCCCCCCCCCCCCCCGGTTGCACCTGAGACCGCGGCCCCGTCCGTCCGCTCACCTTTGTCAGCTCAGCTGAGAGCCCTGACTGCTGGGTGAGTACCGGCTGGGGGGATGGGGGTCAGGCCGGCCCCCCAAAAAGCCTCCCCCCGCCCCAGCCCTCAGGGCCTTTCCTTCCCAGGGACCCCCCCACCCTGCACTCTGACCGTGAACCCAGCCACCACCTTAGGGGCCCAGCTGTGTCCCCAAATTCAAATGGCCAGGGCCAGCCCCTGGGAATGTGAGTGTGGAGATGGGGTGACTGTTACGTGAGGCTGCACCGGGCCCTGATCCAGTGTCACTGTGTCCTTTGCTGTGGGCCCGAGGGAAAGCCCCAGTCCCTGGTCACCGCAGACGTTAATGTTTTTGAACCTTAACTTGTAAGGGAATTTAATATTTAAACTTTGATTTCGCCTTAACTTTTCATGAGGGAGCGGGCTTACATTCAAGTCCGGGCGTCTCCGACTCTGTCTTTTTCTCACCCTCATTTTCAGGCCGTGATTTTACTGCAGAAGCTCCGTGAGCCGCACCCGGCCACGCTCTGGACGTGACTTGTGGGGCACGAGGAACCTGAAGTGAATTCTCACTGTTTGCATGGCCAGGAGCAGATCTGCTGGTGGAAGCCAGGGCCTTTGGGGCAAAGTGTGTCCTGCCCGCCAGGGGTCCAGGGCCCGGGCAGCAGGGGACGGGCAGGCTGGCCTCCCCTCAGGACCTGATGGCCACTCCGGGAGGGGAACAGGGAACCACGGGAGGGAGGGAGGGAGGGAGCTGAGTCCCATGGGGGTCACCCCACCCACCTGACATTCCCTTTTGTGGGCAGCCCCCGGGTGACCACCCCCGAGACCTCCGGTCAGTCTGTGGGGGGGCTGGACGTCTCTGAATGGAAAACGTGAGACCACAGAGTGGACACTCTTGCCCGGTCGGCCCTCTGTCTCCAGGAACGGCCTCCTGAGGACAAGAGCCCCCCTAACAGCCGAGCGTCAGCGGCTCTGGCGGGGCCTCCGCTGTCCTCTTCCCCACAGCCCGCCCCGACCCAGCCACAGTCGCTGGAGTTGGAGGCCTCAGAGGCAGCTCCAGGGGCTGGGTCAGCGCTGCGATGAGGCCATCGGGGCTGACGTCCAGGGTGTGGCCACAGGGAGCCTTGGTGTCCACCACTGGGGGTGACCGCTGGGGTATGAGCGTGGGGCCCTGGGATGCTGGTCATGGGTGGAGACAGTCCTGCTCCTGTGAGTCCCGGGGAGAAACTTGCACAGGATAAAATTAGCGTCTAAGCTGGGAACAAGGTATTTTTTTAAAAAATCCTCACCTGGGGATATTTTCCCATTGCTTTTAGAGAGAGTGGAAAGGAGGGAGGGAGGGAGGGAGGGAGGGAGGGAGGGAGAAACATCGATGGGCTGCCTCCCGAAAGCACCCGACCAGGGCCCAGGGTTGCACTTGCATCCCAGGTGCGTGCCCTTGGCAGGAATCGAACCCGTGACCCTTTGGTGCTCGGTCGACGCTCTAACCACTGGGCCACACCAGCCTGGGTGGCACGAGGTGTTTTTAATTAACAGCCGTCATCTTTGACTTTTCTTTACTTTAAAACACGCCTTTGTTATACAACTGAAAGGGAAAAAAAGCTCATTAAAGAGGGTTGGAAACATTGAAATACACAAAGCATAAAATTAAAAATAAATCACCTCAACTTGGCTGCCCAGAGACAGACGGTTCCTGTTAATTTTTTTGATGTATTTGCTGCCAAAGTTACATCTTTTCAAGATTGTTGTGGCGAGAACACGGGACTCCCGTCCCAGGCCTGCCCGGGTCCTTAAAAATAGAAGAGTCGATTCCTAATTAAGAGCTTTTCCCATCGTAAGTAATAAATTTTAGCCAGATGTGCGTGTGCGCTGTGCTGTCTCCCATTGTCTCCTTTTTTTGCGATTACTGACGCCGCGAATACAGATGAGTCTCGCTGACTCCTGAGCGGAGGGCAGGGGGTGGCGAGTTTCCTTTGCAGAACCAGTGGGGGGGCCAGGGAGCCCGGGAAGATGCCACGGCCCCGAGAGCACCTGTGGGCACCTTGTGGTGTCTGAAGGGCCCCATAGGGCCCCAGTAGGGACCCAGGGCACTGGGTGGGTCCTCCAGGAAAAGCCGATTGTCACTTAAGTCAGGGTCCCTCTCTGGAGCATGGGAGAGACCCCCCCCCCCCACGACGGGGCAGCTAGAGAGCCCGGCCAGCGCGCAGTTCCACAACCGCCCACGGCCTGTTCCCCGCCATGTGGCCACCCCAGGAGCCAGCCCACCTCGAGCCTTGGGGACAAGCCAGCGTGGGGGGCCCACCGGGCCGGGCAGCCCGTGGAGCCAACGGTGCTTCTCCAGCGTGTGACGCGAGAACCTTCCCGCCCAGGAGGGTGAGGGCGCGAGGCCCCCCCTTCTCTGGAGCCGCCCCAGGTCCAGGGACCTCAGCAGCAGCGTTAAGGGACCTGCAAACTCTCAAGCACCCTCATTCCCTCAAGCCAATGTCGCAGGCGCCAGGGCGACCCTGATGCGCGGGCCTCCTGGGGCGGGGCGGCTTGTCAATAGCGGAATCATTACAGACACGCCGACCTTGGCTGGTGTTACGGGCTCGGGGGCGACGGGGGCACAGCTGCCGTCAGCTCAGGGCACTGAGAGGGTTTGTGCCCCGGACAGGATCTGGGGCAGGACACACAGTCTCTCCCTGCGGGGACCTGAGAGGCTCCACCACGGAGGCCAGAGGCCCGGCTTGGAACTGAGCCGGCTGGTGGGTCACTGAGCACATGGAGGTGGTCAGTGCGTGTGCAGCCAAGGGTCAGCTGAGGGTCAGCCAAGGCGGGGTGACGGCAGGCGGCAAGGCGGGCAGTGCTGGGTGTGGGGTGTGGGTGTATGGGGGTGTGGGGGTGTGGGGGGTGGGTGGGGTGGGTCAGGCTCCTTGGGTCCTGCCTGTGGTCCAGACCACGTCCAGATGTGCTCCAGCTGCCCTAGGACCGGGTGACTGTCCATCCATGGGAGGGAGTTCAGTGCAATTCACTTGGTCAAAATGTGGCTGGGACAAGGCCATGACTCGTCCTCAGCAGCGGCGGGAGTGGCCCTCAGGTTGGAGGACCAGGGGACGTCTGTCCTGTTCCCATGGGGGACAGGTCAGGGCTGACAGCAGGTCCCCAAGCCCCGGTCTCCAGAGGCCCCTTTGCAGGAACCAGCGCCGGCTCTGTTGATCTGAACCTTAGACGCGTTGACAAGAAGGGAGAGTGTCCATCCCTCGGCTCCGATAAACCTGCTCAGGAGCCACTAATGGAGGCCCGGGGGTGAAACGGCCGGGAAAAGCGAACAAGGAAACGAAAAACTGCCCATCCGCACATCCTGCCCCAGCCCCACTCCCTCTGCTCGGAGAAGCACTGTAATAATTTATGAATCCACGAGAAAAACCCCCTCTGTGCGTTTCTTTTGCATAAACGCAAAGTGCGGGGAGCCCGGGAAGAAGCGGGTGCCCAGAGCAGGTCGGGTCCCTGGGGTGAGCCGCCTACTCTCCCCGGTGGCTGAGTCCAGAGCTGGGGTCCTCGGAAGAGAGCCTGGGGCCGTCGGGCCAGCACGGGGAGGCTGCAGGGCCCGAGGGAGCAGCTTCAGGAGGAGGGAATTTGGAGCACCCCTGGGTGGGCCCTGTTTGTGGAAGGTCCCAGGCTGGGAGTGCTGCGAAGGCGTTTAAGTCCCCACGCGCCTCTCAGGTGACGCCAAGGTGACTGGAGCATCTCCTCCCACCGGCCCCGGGGACCAGCCGCTGGTGCTATGTGTTGTTGTTTTTTGGGTTAATCCTCACCGGAGGGTATTTTTTCCATTGCTTCTCGGAGAGAGTGGAGGGGAGAGAGAGAAACATCGGTGTGGGAGAGACACGTGGACTGGCTGCCTCCTGCATGTGCCCTGACCGGGCCCGGGAATGAGTCTGCAACCGAGGTACGTGCCCTTGGCTGGAATCGAACCCGGGACCCTTCTGTCCGAGGGCTGATGCTCCAACCACTGACTAAACCAGCCAGGGCAGGGATGTGTTTTTACTGATTTTGAGAGAGAGAAAGAAACATCGATTGATTACCTCTGGTACTTGCCCCCCTGGGGACCAAACCTGAAACCTAGGTATGTGCCCCCAATGGGAATCGAACCTGAGACCCTCCCATGCACGAGACGACGCTCCGACCAACTGAGCCCCCCAGCCAGGGCCCCTGTCCACTCAGGGTGGAAGGACGTGGCCCCGAGACTGGGTGGGCTCCGTCGGAGGAGCAGCGCAGAGGGGCTCTGCAGACACGCACCTGCCCGCCAGGTGGAGCTGATGAAGCGTCATCGGTCCCGAGAAAGGCAGGGTCCCCTGGGTGCTCTGCGTCTTCTCATTAACAAGCGAGAGGGGCTTGAATCCCAAAGCCTCCTCAGCTCTGCGTTTGTCACAAGGCCCCAGGTGCCGCGTTTAGTCCTACAGCTGGTGCAGGGTGGGGAGCGCCGGGGGCGGGTCCTGCCTGGCCGACACCCGGGTGCCCGCGCACACACCGGGTCGCTGCGGCCCCAGAGCAGGCTGGCGGGAGCCTGGTCGTCGGCTCCTGCTGTGACCGACAGGCTCTGGACTTTCTCTTTGCCTCAGAATAAAGAGGAAGGAAACCCGCCAGCAGCTGTGTCCTCGGACGGCACCTCCGCCTCCAGCCTCCGCTTTCCCCGAGGCTGCGGGTTCTGCCAGTGACTCGGTGGGCTTTCGGTTCTGCTTGGGTTTCTTTTCCCGTTTGCCCCTGTCATCCCCCGAGACAGAGTGTCCCGTGCAGCCCAGGGAGCCTCGCTCAGGTTACTCAGTGACTGCGACCGAGACAAGGAAATGGGGCTCCTTGCAGACAGACCGCAGCCTTGGGGAGGCTCCTCCCGCAGGCCGGAGCCATTAAGCCCCCTGAGGCTGCCCACGGGCAGTGTTTTCAAGGGTTTTGTCCTGGGCGGGAGGAGTGAGCTGCGTCCGCAGGTGCTGGGGGTGTGGCCCAGGCCGGTCCCCCTGACAGCGGGGCCCGGGAGCAGGTGGCTCCGGGGCTTTCTCCAGGGCCCAGGCCCTGGTCCCCGTGGCTCGGGTCTCCCGGCCTGTAGTGCAGGCAGCCCCCTCACAGTCTTGAGGTGGCTGCAGGACTCCCATCCTAACGAAGACACCCTCCCGGCCTTGTTCCCCGATGTCTATTCAGATGGGTGGGAGTCGGCGCCCTCCCTTCTCACCTCGAGGCCCCGCCTTCCCTGCAGGTGACTGGGCGGGGTCCCCTGAGACCTGGCGCCTTCTCCCCCAGACACAGAGGGTGGGAGTCTGTGAGGAGGAGGGAGGCGGCTGGCGTGCTGGGTGCCTCAGGGTGAGCTGTGTCTGCAGAGGCTTGGGGGGCTCCACGAGTCACATTTCAATTTCGTAGACGAGCCCCCATTTCAGGTCTAAGAGGTGAAGTCCCTGGACAGTTAAGAAATAGTCCCCAACACGTAAACCTGGGGCGTGTCCCCAAGTCGCAGGCTCTCACATCGAACCCCGTCCTTCCTCCTGTCCTGGGTTCTTAGCACAGCAGACTCGCCGCTGGAACCTCATCTGACACACGTGCAGCTCTGCCTCGGTTTCCTCACCTGCGACTGCCAATGGCGCCTGCCCGCAGCTCTGGGCGGTCAGCACATCACCTCGTGTTATTTCCTTTATTCCGTGTCATTGTGTGGGACAAGGGGCAGGTCCTGGGGACCAGCCCGGAGCTCCCAGGCTTGGGTCCGACTGTGGGAGGTAGACCCAGGCCCCACACGCCCTCGGCTGTGGCCTGTCTGCTGGTCTCGTGTGAGGATCGAAGGGGGGCAGATGCTGGGCTCGAGGGGGCCGGGTGCTGAGCACCCTTGGGAGGCCTGCGCCCGCAGGACCCGAGGAGCTCACTCCCGTGGCATGGCCTCTGGGTAATAAAGTATGCAGGTCTCTGTGACATCTTCACATCTTACTTTTCCTCCCGAAGTTTGTGGCAAATACCTCGAGTTTCATGAAATATGCATTTAAATGTCTCTCCCAGCATGTTAATTAGATGGAGACACCGAATGTGAGGCGCGAAAGCATATTTACAATGCGCCTTGCTAATCACCGGTTGTTTCCAAGAAAATAATTATGTGAGGAAATGATAATATTTTGCTCTTACCACTGTGTCTACATGTTTTCAAAACTCCTGGTGCTGCTCACTTGGCATAGGATTGATTGTTCTGCTGGGTAGGACGAGTGCTTTCCACTGGTCAGAGGTGGTGTTCATCCAACACCTGGGGGCCAGGGTGACACTGACCACCCCTCCCAGGTCATGGGGAGCCCAGGTGACACTGACCACCCCTCCCAGGTCACGGGGAGCCCAGGTAACACTGACAGTCCCTCCCAGTCACCTCATCTTGTTTCCCAGCTGCCCCTGTGCAGGTCCTGGCTACTGGGGTGGACATTCACTCTGCTGCAGCTCCCCTGCCTCTGAGGATCAGAGCCCTGCTAGAGGCCATGACGAGAGGGTGACAAGAGCCCCACACTATGTCCTCAGCATGCAATGATTTTGTTAGGGGGACACAAAGTTGGGAGGGGCACTCAGACCTCCATCCTCAGAAGCTCATGGGGACCAGGCAGGGTCCCTGCCCCCTGAAGGCTCATTAGAGTCTGAGGGAGGTGTGGGGCTGGCTGCTCTTTGCCCAGAGTGGTGTCAGGCTCCCTGACTTTCCCCTGCACCCCGTGTCCATTCCTCCCGTCTCCCGAGTTCCCACTTGCCCCTGAGTCCAGCCTCTGTGACATCCCACCTGAAGCTGTCACATCCTCTCCCCACTCATGGGGCTGGTGCAGGAGAGCCTGGCCCACCCCGCGTGCTCCGGCCACATGGGCCTCATGGATCCTGACGGGGTCAGCAGCCCAAGGTGTCCTCTCTGTCACACCCACCATCACCTGGCGTGACTGCTGCTCAGGTGAAGGTGATTCCTGAACCCGGCCACCTGGCACCAGCTCCAGCACAGGCTGCACAGGGACCCAGCCTGCACCGAGGTGACAATCCAGATTAAGCAATTAACCCCGATGTCACCGAAATTATTAAGAGACTTTAGCAAAGTGAACTAATTTCCTCACAGGATGTCGAACTGAAATCAACTTTCATTCTCTTGAAAATGCCAAAATCGGAAATGTTAATGGGAATTATGCTCGATGTTTAACCCCCAGGCCCAGCTCCCTGTCAGTCCCAGCCCTGGGTGTGATTCGGTGGCCTGTGTGTGAGAATTGCTGAGCTGGCCTCCAGGGCCATGCGTGGACCTCGGGGAAGCGTGCAGGTCCAGCCACCATGTCCCCTTATCCTGCCTGGTCTCCAGGTGCCTGCGTTTCTGGGGCTGCATCTAGCTCTGTCACCCCCTTTGCTGCACCTCATCTGGACCTGGACTCGGAGCCTCTCCCTCTGTGCAGTCTGGCCAGCCACTCCCCACACACTAGGACAGACCTGGGGATTGTGCTATCCCTGAGACTCCCTGCCTGCCTATGCCATGCTGCTGTCAGATGGGGTGGTGCCCAGTTTCTGCACAACTCCGCTGCCCAGGTTGGAAAATGCACAGATGCCAATTTGCATCTTTATTTCAGCAAAGCCTATTTATTTGTCCATGTGCCTCCAGACAGCTGGCTGGAGAGTTCAGAAGTCCCACCACCTGCTGTGTGTCTGACTGGTGCCCACACTGCTGTGTGTGTCTGACTGGTGCCCACACTGCTGTGTGTGTCTGACTGGTGCCCACACTGACTTGGATGGGGTCATGGCCAGCATGGGCAGCTTGCAGGTGACCAGTGTGACAGGGGTGGTGGGAGCTCCTCACAGGACTGCATTTGCCTCTGAAGGAGAGAAATGGATGTGGGTGACAGCCCTGGGTCCTGCTCACACAGCCCCATGGAATCGGTCGGATCCTGTTAGCAGGTGTCGCAGTGGACCCAGAGCCTGGGTGAGAGTGAAGTTCCTCATGTGATACCTGAGGGGTCACCTGAATGTGGCCCTTGCACCTGACCCAACCGCCTCGCCTACCTGGCTGTCCACCACAGGCCCCGCTCCAGCCTCCCTCCCATCCTTCCCAGGGCTGACAGGGGTGGGTGGGTTCTGTCTGTGCTGATCCACCGGCTGCAGGGTTTCCCTGCTTAGAGGGTCAAGAGCAACATCACATGAGCTCGTATTGCCTCATCTTTGACCTCAGGAGCCTTTTTTTTTTTTTTTTTAAACTGAAACTTTAAATAATTTCTTAGTGCTTTAATCAAAGGCAAATCTAGACCATCAAATTTAAGTAAGGATCGCACATATGGACACTCACTGGCCTGGTTCCAATACGCTTGGAGGCCTAGTAGTGACCTGAGATGGACCCACCATCTGTGAATTTAATGATCACTTCCTGCCTCACCTTCCCAGACAGCCCCCCACCCTGGCACTGCTCCAGAGGACAAAGGGAGACCCTGGCCCAAACCTGTCACCTTGCCCAGAGGTCAGGTCTACCTGCCTGCCCTGGGTTCTGGGGCCTCAAACCTGTAGCTCTAGGTCTTCAGTGTCTAGGGAGGCACCTGGTACACAGTGGGCACCTGATAAGTCAGGGGGAGCCAGGGGAGTGAGACCTGTCTGCCTGACCCATCTCCACACCAATGTCTATTTCCAGCTCAGAAACCCTCCTTGTCTCACCTGAGAATCAGAGGAGGAAGCTGGAGGGGCCTGGGCCAAGTGCATGCCCTGTGTGCCACCTGCTCACATCGCTGAGTCGACGTCCCAGCCAGGTCTTCAGAATCTGGGATCACTAAGTGTTGAAGGAAACTGAGCTGAATTTAGTCATTGAGGGGGCTGGACTTTAGGAAGTGGGGTGGCCATCCCTGGATCAGAGTGGCACTCTCTGGATTAAGATGGTGGTCCCTGGATCAGGTGGCACTCTCTGGATTAGGATGGTGGTCCCTGGATCAGGGTGGCAGCCCCTGGATCAGAGATGGGGCCCACGAGCCCTGCGTCTGCCTGGTGAGTTTCATGGCTGCCTGTTCTCCTCCCATGCTGCTTGATGTGGTCTTTAAATGTCCTTGAAGAGCTGCCTTGTTTCACCAACCGAATTGTAAAGCCCCTCAGGCAGGGACTGTGCTTGTGTATTTTCCCCTTATGTCTGACAGGACAGGGCATGCACCCTGCTCTAGGGGGCTCCATAAAGCTGCGGGGCTGGGTGGAAGAAGTGCCAGGTGTAGGGGTCCTTGTGAGGGTGCTGCAATGCCAAGGGAGCTCCACAGAGGTGGCACTAGGGGCCAGGGTGACACACACTGGAGAGCTCGTTAGGCCCATGTGCTGGGCTTTGGCTCAGGTCCCTGGGTCCTGCAGGCCCAGTTTCTGGCTTTGGCACTGTGAGCTGGAGAACTGGGCAGTGAGACACCTGCAGCATGGACCTTTTGCTGGAGGAGCTCCTGGCTTCGTGGACTGCATGGGCTGTGGGCAGAGGCTCGAGGCAGAGTGTTCAGAGTGTAAATCCTTCCTGGTACTTAGCAATCATTCTACCAGTGTTTGCTGAATAAATTAATGGGCAGTCAGGGGAATGGTGTTTGCTGTAATTGGGGGAAAAGCTGGCAGGAGGCAAACTTGGCTTCTTTCATAATTTTAGCTACCAAAGACCCCTGCCCCCAGGCTTGAGGGACTTATCATGACAAAAGCTTTGCAACTGAGCTTACTGCACACCAGGTACCTCTTTAGCAGCAGGTTGTCCTGTTAATCCCCATTATTCTCCATCATGACCATGCCTGGGTGAGGCTAAGTGATGTGATGGGAGAGTGCGCCCAGCAAGGCCTCCCATATGAGGAGTTGTTGTTGCTATTATTGCCACATAGTGGCAAGGAAGAGGCTGCTGGCGAGGGCCTTGTGTGTGAAGATAATGATGATGGTGATGGGGTGCTGGTGATGATGGTGATGGAGGTCATGGTGATGGCAGTGATTGTGTGAGGGTGATTATAACGGTGATGATGGTGATGATGGTGATGATGATGGTGATGATGATGGTGATGATGGTGCTGAAGATGATGTTGATAGAGCTCACGATGGTGAAGGTGATGGTGATGATGGTGATGATGATGGTGATGAGGGTGATGATGATGGTGATGATGGTGCTGAAGATGATGTTGATAGAGATCATGATGGTGAAGGTGATGGTGATGATGAAGTTGATGGTGATGATGATGATGGTGATGATGATGGTGAAGGTGATGGTGATGATGGTGATGATGGTGATGATGGTGAAGGTGATGGTGATGGTGATGACAATGACAGTGATGAATGTGACAAGGGTGATGAAGATGCTGGTGATGGTGGTGGAATTCATGATGATGATGGAGATGGTGGTGATGAAGAGGTGATGGAGATCATGGTGGCAATGCTGATCATAATGATCATGATGATGGAGAAGATGGTGAAAATGATAATGATGGTGATATTGGTGATAGGAGAGATGATGATGATGATGGTGATGGCAGTGACCATGACAATGACAGACATGATGATGGCGATAATGAAAACTGGTGATGATCATAGTTAGGACAGAGCTGATGGTGGTGACATATGATGACAGTGATGCCAGGAGTGCATATTTTGGGCCATAGGAAACAGACAGATCTCCTTGAGGGACCTGGAGACCTGTAGGGGCCACAGAAGAGAGGCATAAATACATCACAAAACCAACAACAGTAATGGGCTCCCAATTCCACACGAATGAGACCCAGTAAATGTCAAATTCCATCTGTCTTCAGATTAGTCATTTTGGATACTGAGAAGGCACTTAGTTCCCCCACTGGATCCAGGCTCACCTTTAACAACTCCCTTCCCCATCATGGACCTGTTATCCCCCAAATGTCCTCTTCACTGAGCACAGAAGCAGAGCTCACTGTACAGCAGGCTGGTAACAGCAGGCAGGTAGCAGAAGGCAGGTAAGTGCCAACAGTGGGTCAGAACCTCGTCCTGGCCCAGCGCGAACCTGTCCTCGCCTATGTCCTCACTGCTGTGGTGGAGCTTCTGTAGCTAAAAGCGTGAACCTCTGCAGGGGAACTGGCTGTAGGAGGTACATCAACATTTATTTAAAGAGAAATGAAAACACCAGCACAGAGATTAAGTGCTTCCTGACTCCAGACGTCCTCCCCCGAGTCCCGGGGAGCGTAATGACGCTTGTACCAGTTTTGTAGCTTCTGTCAAGTACATCTATGAGAAACGCTATTTCCTAAGACTTTATAATGCGGCAATAAAATTTGCGCTCCAGGCGAAAATATCATGGATCAAGGTGTCAGCCCAGGAGCTAATAATGTGATAGCCTTTAATTCATGTGTCGAGACTTACACTGTAAATGGAAAATTAATACCAAGGCTGGCGTTTTCAGCAGCTGTGCATTTTTCTGTCCCCAAACCTGGTGTTATTGAAATGAAGAAATCTGAAAGTATGCTGGATGCCACTTCTGCCCTGATCGAGTGTTTCCTCTGTGGACCCTGGGCCCGCCACCCTTGGCGACATCTTCACTCTTGCCGGCCCTGTTCCAGCCCCGCTGACCTTCTTACAAGAAACAAATAGAAAACATAAACAACCCTCTAGCGTCGAAAGAAATGGAACTTTGAAAAATCAAAGAAACAAACAAAAAAAATCTACTCCCAAAGAAAAGTCCAATCCCAGATGGCTTTGCCGGGGAATTCCAGCAAATACTTAAGGGACAAATAACGTCAAAACACACGACCTCTTACAGAAAACCGAGGCAGAACACTTCCCGAGCCACCCTGAGGCCGGTATCCCACCAAGACCAAGACACTGGGCGTACTTAACAAGAAAAGCAAGCTGAGGCCAATGTCTCCATGGACACGGATCGGGATACTTTATGGGGTGGCGGCCACTCCATCCGACTCCAGCAATGGACAGACTCTGATCTGTGACCGAGAGGAGCTGACCCCAGGAGGAAGCTGCTCACGTCCTCAATCAACCCGCAGCGCACCCCGTTAACAGGACAAAGGGGAGAAAACACGATGACCCAGGTAGACGCGGATTTGACACAATTTGATGCCAATTCATGCTACAGGCTCCCAGAGGGTGGGCGTGGGAGAGAATTTTCTGAATCTTCTTTGAGTCTCTGTAGGATCATCGCGCCCAGGTCTTAGTGAATGAGAAACTCCGAGCAGGCTCCCTCCCAGGCCAGGGCCGGAGCCGGGTTGCTGCTTTCACTGCTGCCAGTCAACATCCGGCGGGAAGTTCCTGCCGGCACACAAGGCAGGAAAAGACTTAAAATGTGTGAGGTTGGCTGGCCAAGGTTGGGGTCCTGGGCACGTTAGAGGAGGCAGGACCATGGGGCGGGGCCTGGGCCGAGTGATTTTCCGGGGAGACAGCAGCTGCATTCAGGGGGGTGGTCTCCTCCCAGGTCTGCCTCTCATGAAAAAGGCACCACAAACCAACCAATGACCCCGACGACCAGGAGAGAGACTCCCCCCGACCCGGGCCGGGTCCCCCTTAACTCTGCGCCTGAGACTTAGACAAAATGAGCTGAGCTGGATGGGGTCCCATTTCCCTGCCTCCTGGATGAAGGCTACCTGTGCTGTGAGGACTGTCCTGAGAGGCCGGCACAGTGTGGGTGTGGCTGGTCCACCCTGCCCTGCGGGGTGCCACGCTGGGCTCCCCACGGTGGCCCTGCTGCACAGTGCTGTGCGGAGGGGAGGAAGGTGGGTGTCATTCTCACCCCGGCTTGTCCAGGCTTTGTGGTGGTCATCACTGAGAGGGTCCAAAGATGCCTCGGCCACCAGAAGGGGACTCTGCTCCTCACTCTGGCCTGGCTGGGGACCCACCCGTGACACCCCTTCCTGTGGGGCTTCGGCAGCCTCCAAGCCTGGCTTCTGACCCCTGCTGGGAGTCAGCCCGATCACTAGTGTCAAATTTCCCAAAGCAAAGTAGCTTAGTTGTCACTTTGCTTAATGACGTGTTCTTTTTTTAAAAAAATATGTTTTTATTGATTTCAGAGAGAGGAAGGGAGAGGGAGGGGGAGAGAGAAACATCAATGATGAGAGTCATTGATCGGCGGCCTCCGGTGCGCCCCCTGCTGGGGATCAAGGAACCTGCAACCCGGGCATATGCCCTGCCCTGGAGTCAAACCAGCGACCTCCTGGTTCATGGGTTGACGCTCAACCACTGAGCCACCCCGGCCGGGCATGACATGCCCTTTTCTGTGTTTCTGTCCTTGAGATGTTAATGATTTCTAGCTGGTCCTGGACAGATCCACCTTATTTTATTATTTCAAATAAGAGGAGCTCAAACGTCTGTCCTGCTCTCACGTGTTTGAGAACCTCGCTGGTCTCCTGTATCATGACAGTGGGCGTCCCTTCCACAGGTCCTTGGGGTGGAAGGTTTAGCACCTCTGGGTGTCACCACTCAGCCCGTCACACCAACAGATAGCTGTCTGTGCCCCTCACTGCCGTGGGCTCGGAGGTCCGGGCTCGGGTCCTCATCTGGGCGTTTGGGGAGGGTGCCGGCCTTGCCGGCTGTGGAGGGAGGCCCCGCGTGGAGCGGGGAGGCTCAGCCGCAGGCCCGTCAGGGGGCCTTGCTGACGGCACAGGTGAGGAGCGGGCCCAGCCTGCCCCTGCCCCTGCCGGCAGCCTCGGCCCAGAAATCCGTGTGAGGTTAATCGCTGGCTAAATTTCAACCAGCACTTTCCCTTTCAAATCTGAGTCAGTGCAGAACATTAATAAAAAATGCTCTTTTTTGTAGCAAAGCAGTGTGTCCCCGAGCGGGGAGCAGGGCTGAGCAGAGGCCTGTCTGTTCCTGCCTGTGATCAGCTCCCTCCTGAGCAGCCCCTCTTACGGGCTTTTAATTATTCACCGGCCGGGCCGTCCCTCCTCTTGGTTCTCAGATCCTCCGTCCCCGTGGGTCACAGGCCGCTGACAGTCCTCTTAATGCATTTCCAGTGCATCCTTGGGAGAAATCACTGAAGCCAGTGTTCTCTTTGTTGGAAGCTGGTCTATGGTAACAGGTGACTCCCCCTCCCGTCTCTGGGCGCAGCTCAGTGTGAGCCGCGTCCACCCAGGCCAGCAGTGCAGGCGGCACCCAGGGGCGGAGGCCCACAGCCCGGAACGGGACGGGGTCCTGCGGATGGCAGCCCGGATGTGACCGGGGCGCCTGGATCCAGGAGAGCCTGACTCTTCGCTTTCTGCCCTTTGCTCTATCGCCTGCTCACGTGTGGGGGCTCGGCCCGCCCGGTTGTGAACGAAGAATCGAGGCAGCTGAGTAGCAGGACCCGCAGCTTTGTGCCCAGAGACGGAGCAGGCCTGTGGCCAGCAGCAGGGACACCCCTGCAGGGCCACGCGCACCCTGGTCAGTGTGCCGGGCTCCTCCGGGACCTGCCAGGGGCACCTTGCACGGCCCTTCCCGCAGCACTTCATTTCACTAATGAAAGGTTTTCACAGGATAGAAAATCTTAACATGTGATGGCGTTTCCTCTGAGTGCATGCAGGTGTGGGCGCACATGCGTGTGGTGTGTGTTCCGGCGCATGCCCCGTGTGCATGCGAGAGTCCCTGCAGGCGTGAGGGGCCTCCTAGCGGAGGGGTCGCAGGTGCAGTGGATGAACACACAGAGGGCAGGTGCCCGTCGGGTTCAGATCTCAGCTCTGCCTCCTCCCGAGCCCGTGTCCGGCAGGGCAGCCCCTCTGGCCCCTCCGTGGTCTCACCCTTAACTGGGGAGTAAACAAGGTCACGATCTAGCGGCTGTGCGGGTGAGGGGCCTGGACACCTTGAGTCCCATGGGCTCTGTCTTGGGACCTCCTATTTCGAGGGCATCACCCCTGGGCCCAGGAGCTGCGCCCTGCAGCCTCCAGAGCTGTCCTTGGCCCAGGCCCCCAGGCCCCGAGACGACAAATACTCCAAGCACCAGAGGAGACAGCGAAGTCGCTCACTGTCCCCAGCAGTCACTCTGGGGCATCCACGTCGAAATAAAACTTTTTATGTATCTCAATAATTATATCAATAGATCTTAATCTGGGTGATTAAAACTCAACAAGACAGTCCCAGGGACACAACATAGCCCACAAACCGTCTTAACAGCCACAGTTGCTCCCTGGCAGGGAGGCGACCCCGGGGTGGGGGGTGGGCAGGGCTCCAGCCGGAGGCGGCCCCTTGGGGCTCTGGCCAGACGGGTGCCTGGCGGCGAGTTTCATTCCCGACTTCATTAGCCCTGCCCAACCCTTTCCTAAGGCGACACACCGCACACGTAGAAGAAACAGCCGGCAGCAAGGTCCAGCCTGCTCACGGCCCCGTGTGGCCTTGGATGGGCCGTGGACCCTCTCTGAGCTCCTGTAGCCCTGCCAGGACACCCCCCACCCCCACCCCTCCTAGGGCTCGAAAACATTTATTCACTCAAAGAGCAGGTCCTGCATGAAGGTCACGCGAACCTCTGGGAAGGTCGCTGGGGGAGGGGGCGTGAAGGGTGACCCAGGGCCTCGGGGCCTCAGCAGAGGCTGGGCGTCCTCTGATTTCAATGGGTGGAGCTCCACGCGGCGGCAGGAAGAGCGCGTGCTGGCCTTCCCCACGCGGGGTCACCACCCGCAGGGCTGGGGAAGGCGCCCAGGGTGGGGCGGGGGGGGGGCAGTAGGGACCAAGGGCGGGGCCCCCTGCTGCGTCCAGC
The DNA here is from genome assembly GCF_964146895.1 of Miniopterus schreibersii. Taxonomy (NCBI): domain Eukaryota; kingdom Metazoa; phylum Chordata; class Mammalia; order Chiroptera; family Miniopteridae; genus Miniopterus; species Miniopterus schreibersii. Next base: position 187,065,415 of record NC_138102.1, on the reverse strand, counting down.
TGACGCCTCTGCAGCCACGGTCCTGCGAACTCACCGCTGCTTCGTTCCCCACTGGAGACCATCACCGTCCAGCCTCACGTTGGGTTTGGGGGTGGCTTAGCCTGGACAAGAATCAGGCCCACGGGGGGCCCCAAGCAGCACTGGCCACAAGCCTAGGGGACCGACATGGTCCCAACTGTCTCAAGCATATGAGGCTGGAGCACGACCGTCTGGAAGGTCTCGGCCGTCCGGCTCCTCGCTCCGTGGGGCAGCCTGTGCTGGTGCCGGGCGAGGGGGTGGGCACAGGCCCGGGCGGGCGCGGCTTCCTTCACGTCTGCAGTCAGGCTCAGGTGAGGGTGGGGATCCGACCTGGACCCGGCCCCGGCCCCAAGCAGAGCGGGACTCGCGCCTGGCGACCAGGTGGGCTCCCCGCTGGGCTGGTGGTGGGTCCCGGAGGCGGGAGGCGGAGGGAAGCGGGTGCAGATGGAAGTGAGGCTGGGAAAGCCCGGGGTCCGTGGGCATCAGACCGGGCACCTCCCTCCTGCGTGGCCCCGGCTGCAGGTGAGATGCGGGGAGCAAACCTCCACACCCGCCCGCGGGGAGCCCTCGAGGCCGGCTGGCCCCCAATCTTGTTCTCATTCACTCCCCAAGGAACTCCGCACAATGATATTTTTGCTTTATTTACATCAAAATCACCAGATGTTGGCAAGTTAATATCATTTATTATATAAGATGTGATGACAATACAATTAGTATTTTTTAAACTGTAATTGTAAAATTGACCTTATTAAAATTCCACTTCCTCCATAATTAAAAAAAAAACTAATTACTTTTAGTAATTGGACCAGAAATGACATTTTCGGTTCATTAATATTCGGCAAATTGTTTGGAAGACGCTCTTGCTCGGCACCCTGTCAATCCGGGGGTTCCTGTTCACTCCGTCTGCAAAGGCCGCCTGGAAAGAATAGTTTGCATTTTAACAAGATGTGCATCCGCGACCGGCTTTTGTAAATAAAGTTTTAAATTGCTAATTAATTTGTGGGGACTATCTCTGCGACGCTCTCCAGGCGTGAAGGTGGCGGGGCCGGGGCCTGGATGGAGCTGGCCCCCGCCCACCGCCCGCCCACCGCCCGCCACCCCTTAGCGAGCAGAGCAGCCGGGTGAACGGGGACCGGTCGCGCTCGGCTGGGCCTGAATGCGGAGTCTAATTACTCGGCGCCAGGAGGCGGAGGCGAATCGAAGTCGCCGAGTGTGAACTAGTTTTGTAATTAACTGAGCTCAGCACAGAGGAGTTTTAAAGAATGAACGGCAGGCCGGCGAGGGCGCCATGGTGACCGAGTCCGGGCCTCCCCGAGGGTGGCAGAGGCTGGCACCGGGGGCAGGGGCGCCCTCTCCCCCAGGCAAGGTGGAGCTGGTCGGCGGGCTCCCACCCTGCTGCCCACGGGTCCGAGCACACCTGCGCCCGGGCTGAGCTCCCAGGCGTGGGAAGCGCCCTGCACCCCGGAGGAGGAATTCCTCCTGACCAGCAGCAGCAAGATACGGCCCGAGGCCCCCGAGGCCAGAACTGGTGCTCGGGTCAGCACCGGGCCAGGACAGTGCCCGTGGCACCAGCAGGTGGCCCGGGGCTCTGTGTGCCCTTCACAGGAGGAACCTGCGGGCACCTTAGAGACAGACCCACCTTTTCAGGGCAGATCAGAAGCTTGGGCCGCGTGGAGATGCCGCGATGTAACCTGACGCGGCTCCTACCTGGACTTGGAAGGTCATGGTCCCACCCCGTCCTCCTGCTGGTCCCGAGGGTGCCGCAGACCAGACAGGCTTCAGGGACGTTTATTCATGAGTCACTGGGCCACCGACAGGGGTGACAATGCAGAGCTGAGCCTTTTTTAAAACCCTCGCCAAGGGTATGTCTTTATTGATTTTTTAGAGACAGGGAGGGGGAGAGAGCGAGGGGCACACCCACGTGTGAGAGGAAAGCGTTGGCGGCGGCCTCCTGCGCGTGTCCCGGTGGGGACCCAGCCCGACAGCTCCGGCGGGTGGTCAGGGCTCCAGCCCCCTGGGCCACCCGTCGGGGGCAGAGCTGATGCTTCAAAGCTCGTTTTTGCCGAATTCCGAGGACGTCTAACGTCTATAACTGGCGTCAGGGGTCATGACCTAACAAGCAGCTCAGCGACCCCACCTGGCCGAGGAAGCGGCCTGACTCCGAGTCCCCACGGACCCCTCGCCCGTCAGCCCTGTCGGCAGATGACCCCGGCGCTGCGGGCGCAGCTCCTCTCCGCCCCTTGACCTCTGTCGCATGTCTGCCTGCAGGGCTCTAACGCTGTCTCGCGTGTTCTGCGTGGTTTTGAATGTTTCGGGCAGAATCTCACTGCGCTAACCGGAATCGCAGCCCCTAAGACCTGCTTGTATCGGAGGCTGCGATGCCCCCGTCCTCGGATGCTGCCTCCGGTCGCCCCGACGCGCTCCTGCTCCTCCGCATGCAGGGCCCCCTCGCCTGAATGCATCCACGTATCTATCTGTTGGTCCCGTGACTGGCGGACGCCTGACGTGTCCAGTTTGATGCTCCCGTGGCCGGGCCGCCTGTGGCTGCCCCGTGTGCGTGTCCCGTGCAGACTGGCGAGCGCTGGGCTCCAAGGTGAACCCAGGCGGGCAGCGGCCAGAACACGGCCACGCCCACGCCCGCTTGGCTCGCCCACGGCAGGTGATTCCAGCGGTCTGAACACGCCACGCTTGGAGACCAAGTTTCTTTTTTGGATCCGTTAATTCTCACCTGAGGATGTTTTTTCCATTGATTTTTTTATTTTTAATTTTTTTAAAATTAATTTATTTTTAAAATATATCTTTATTGATTTCAGAGAGAGGAAAGGAGAGGGAGAGACAGAGACAGAAACATCAATGATGAGAGTCACTGATCGAGCCCGCAACCCGGGCCTGTGCCCTGACCGGGAATCGAACCCTGATCGCCTGGATCCTAGGTCGACGCTTAACCGCTGAGCCACGCCCGGCCGGGCTTTTTTTTTTTTTTTTAATAGAAAGTAGAAGGGAGAGAGGAAGAGAGAGAGAGAGAAACATCCATGTGAGAGAGACGCATCCATTGGTTGCCTCCCGCACGAGCCCTGAATGGGTCCAGGGATAGAGCCTGCAACCCAGGTACAAGCCCTTGACCGGGAATCGAACCCATGACCCGGCAGCGCAGGCGCCGATGCTCTAACCGCAGATCCACACCGGCCAGGGCTGGGGCCCTCGTGTCTGACAGCGCTTCCGACTTGTCGTGAACTTGTTTCTGCTCTTAATGAAATGAGACTGAGCCTTTCTATGCCCTTATGATGTTCTTTACTTGCAAATGGAGTTATTTGGATTTTATTAGACCTAATCTGATTGTCTCTGCCTTTCTAACGAGCTCGCACCCCGCGCACTGCCTGCAACGTGATGTGTCTGCGCTTAGAGGTTCTCTCCTGTCGCGTCGGTTCCCTAATTTCCTGCTGTCACTTCCCTCCCCTTTCTTGTTTTTTTCGGCATCGACAATTCTTCCCTCTTCCATTTTTTTCTCTCTGGCAGTTCAGACCACGCGCACCAGTTTCTACAGTTCTAGTGACTCGCCTGTAAACGCTGTGAGTCTTACACTAAATTCACAAGTTTTAAAGTCAGTCAAGGCCCGTGATCGTCTCTACATATTACAGAGACCCCAGGACATTCTCAACATCTCTCTGACTTTTTAAAAAAAATACATTTCCTATTGATTTTAGAGAGAGAGGGAGAGAGAGGGAGAGAGAGATGGAAAGATCGATGAGAGAGAAACACCAATGGGCTGCCTCTTGCCCACCCCCCGTCCCCGGGGATCGAAGGGGGGACCTCTTGGCGCCGGATGACGCCCAGCCCACTGAGCCACACCGCCCGGGGCCTCTCCGCTGTCTGAAGCCCCAGTGACACGTGCGTCCTCACCGCGCGTCCCGGCTTCTGGGCCTCTTTCCCAGGCTGTTGGTCTTCTCTAGACGCACCTTTGAATCCTTTCCCTTACGTAACGTCGAGCTTATTAATTCCTTCTCCCCCGTCAGTGCTGTCTGCTCAGGAACTAGACCTGCCCACTGCGTTATTAATGCCAACACTCATGTCCTTCGCTTGGAGCAGCTGGATTTGTTCCACTTGAAAATCTGCTTGCTTGTCGCTCACCTTCATAAATCTCTGTTTCTTTATTCTTTCCTTTCTTTTTTTCTTGCCATGTCTTGCTCTTTGTGTCCTGTTCTCTGTGTGTTTTGTGATTTTCCTTCGCAGTGTCGTCTTTTCTCTAAAAGGCTGTGAGAGCTGAAGTCCAAGTTCCCCACCGATGACCTCAGGGCGAAGGCTGGCTGCAGGGCTGGGCCCGCCCTTCCTTCTTGCCTCCCCTTGGCTCGGGGATGGAAGCTTTTTTGGTCAGTTTGTTACCCTCGTAACTAGCTGGCTAATATTAACAACAGAAAAGGAGCACAGGGGAGGAGAGACGCTATAGGCATGGCCGTCTGGGCAGCTTCACCAGGAAGCTGCAACTTCACTCTCCCCAGGGAACCACCGGCCCATTCCCTGCAGACCACTAGGGGAAGAGGTCCAACAAAGGGGAGACGGGTGCATGCACAGTGAAGTTGGGGTGACTAGGGAAGGTGTCTGTCCTTCTAACCTGGAAACAAAGATAACTGGCTGGGGTGGGCAGAGCCACTGCAAGAGTGTGAAATCTTAGAAGGTTAAAAACCCCAGACAATGACACTCTCTCCCTTGTTTCCCTGGTTAAGCTCCTGGTTCCTCGCATTCACCCGTGTTCCTAGAAGCCTCATGGCCCACAGTCATGCAGACGCCACATGCAATGGACCGATGGACGGCAGAGGGGGAACACAAGCTAAGCGAGCCTGGTGCTGGACTGGACTCTGCAAACATGGAACAGAAGCTCTGGGCAGTGGCTGTAATCCCAGCTCTGTTGAGGACATGGCTGGGCTTCTTCCATGGCAGGACGCAGGGAGAGGGGACCTGGGACACTCAGGGGTTTCATTTCATGCAAACAAATGCCACTCATTGTCCCGCGCGAGTCTCAGATAATTCCTTTTCTTGTGACGTCTCAAGAAGCCCACTTCCACCAGCAACAGGTGGGACACAGAGAGCTCCCCACCGATAACAAGTTCACTGATGTGCTTCATAAGTTATAGAAAATCTTTTTTCTGGGATTTCTTTTTTTATTTTTTTTCCTTTTTAAATTTATCTTTATTGTTGAGAGCATCACAGGTATACCATTTTCCCCCACAACTGACTCCCTCCCCAGGCCCCCACCCTGTTACTGACTGTGTCCATGGGTCATGCATATATGCATATAACCTCCTTGGCCAATCTCCTCCCACCCTCCCCCACCCCTCCCTCCCCCCTCCGAAACATGACCGTCTACAGCATGCGTCAATGTCCCTGGATCCATTCAGTTCATCAGATTCGTTTGTTCATTAGCTTCTTCCCAAAGAAGACCCTTCAACTTTTCCTGTAGTGCTGGTCTGGTGGTGATGAACTCCTTTAGCTTTTTCTTATCTGTGAAGCTCTTTATTTGACCTTCAGTTCTAAATGATAGCTTTGCTGGGTAGAGCAATCTTGGTTGTAGTTCCATGTTTTTCATCACTTTGAATATTTCTTGCCACTCCCTTCTGGCCTGCAAGGTTTCTGTTGAGAAATCAGCTGACAGTCGTATGAGTGCTCCCTTGTAGGTAAGTAACTGCTTTTCTCTTGCTGCTTTTAAGATTCTCTCTTTGTCTTTAACCTTTGGCATTTTAATTCTCATGTGTCTTGCTGTGGGCCTCTTTGGGTTCCTCTTGTTTGGGACCCTCTGTGCTTCCTGGACTTATAAGTCTATTTCTTTCCCCACGTCAGGGAAATTTTCTGTAATTATTTTTTCAACTAGGTTTTCAATTCCTTGGTCTCTTTCTTCCCTTTCTGGCACCCAAATAATACGAATGTTGGGCCTCTTGAAGTTGTCCCAGAGGCTCCTTATGCTATTTTCATATTTCTGGATTCTTTTTGCTCTTCTGGTTGGGTGTTTTTTGTTTCCTCATGTCCCAAATTGCTGATTTGATTCTCAGCGTCCTCTACTCTACTGTTGATTCCATGTAAATTATTCTTCATTTCAGTTCATGTAGCCTTCATTTTAAATTGGTACTTTATTATCTTATCGATTTTCTCAGTTATTTCCCTAATAGTATGCTTAAACATCCTTATAACCAAAATTCTGAACTCTATCTGTTAGCTTGCTTGGATCTATTTCATTTTGTTCCTCTTCTAGAGATTTCTTCTGTTCTTTCCTTTGTGATATCTTTCTTTGCCTCCGCATTTTGGCTGCTTCCAGGTATTTGTTTCTATGTATTAGGTAGAGCTGCTTTGTCTCCTGGAGTTTGTAGAGTGGCTTTGTGTAGTAGGTGTCCTGTAGGGTCCAGTGGCTCAGCCTCCCCAGTCCCCTTGAGCTGGGCCTTCCAGGTGCTCCCCTGTGTGGGCTGTGTGCACTGTCCTGTTGTAGTTGAGCCTTGGTTGCTGTTGGCGTCACTGGGAGGAACTGACCCCCAGTCCAATCAGCTGTGAGGACCAGCTGCAACTACAGCCAGAGAGCTGCTGTGCTGGAGACACCCTTGTGGAGCAGGATTTACTTCAGTGGGGCTTTGGTGTTCACCAAGTGCACCCCTTGAGTGTGTCACTCGTGGATGTGGTAGGGTTGTAACCCAGCGTGGTCGAGTCTGACCACCAGGTGCACTGTCTCTGGGGCCTCCCAGGAGGTGCAAAGTCAGCCTGTGCCAGTGCCTTGCCCAGGGCCACCAGCATGAGCTACACAGCAAACCGTAGTTGGCTGCTCCTTGTGCTGGGCTTGGAGGTGCCCAGGAGAGGCCAAGCTATGAGCTAGTGCAGGCTGCCACTTGTGCCAGGCCTGGGGCCACTTATCAAGCCGTATGGGGCAGCTGCTGCTTGTTTGAGAGATTTTAGGAAAGTCCTAAGCATGAGGCTGGAGAGGCCACTTGCACAGAAAAGCCCCTGGAAATGGCCCGGATGAGCTGCAGGTGGGGAGGGGCGGGGCCTCCGGGAACCACGGGGCGGGGCCAAAGGTGAGGGTCAGGTGCTGGCGACTCAAACATGGCGCCCGCCTGCCGGCTGTGCGGGGAGGACTCGCCACAGGAGCCATGGCCTCCGCCAGCCCTTCTGCCTGGGAGGAAGCCGCCCTCCGCCTCTCGCCCGGATCTCAGGCAGGTCAGTTCCCCCCGAGTGTCCCGGGTCCTTTCAGGCTGCTGCCCGGCGCTGGGCTCAGAGGGAGCGTCCGAGTGAGTCTGTGCCGGGCCCTTTAGAGGAGCTGCTGGGCTCCCGCAGCCTCCGCGACCCTCAGGGACAGTCCCCGCTGGGTTCACAGCCCGGAGTTGTGGGGACGTCTCTTCCCGGCCTGGAGCCCTGGGCTGGGGGCCTGTGTGGGGCTGGGACCCCTCCCTCCTCCGGGAAACCTCTGCCACCCAGATTCCCTTCTGGGTTTCAACGGAGGCACTGGGTGTGGGCCCGGCCGCATCTCTAGGATTCAGCCCCGACCCGCCCGCGTCCCCGCCCCTCCTACCTTCTTGGTGCTTCTTCAGGTCCCTGGTTGTGGGGCTTCTGTTGAGCCAGGTGTCAGGAGGCTCTGAGTGATGGTGGTTCTGGGTTTTAGTTGTGATTCTGATGTGGGTGCGGAGGCGGTGGGTGCAGTTGTTACCTACGCGCCACTTTGTTTCTCTCCTGGGATTTCTTTTTTGGTCTTCAGGAGGTGATCCAGATATTCTCGCTGCCAGAATGAAATTCCAGAGCAGAGTTTGTTAAACTATAGTCACAAATGTAGGTCACGAAATCAATTTAGAGGGTTGTGACCAGTATTTTAAAATAGAACAGAATAAAATCGAGTGGAACAGAAAACATCAGAGTTCACGGACACGGTGAGTGTTCTGTCATCAGACTTTGAGCTCATGGATGTGCCCAAATGGACACATGTGGGTAGCTGGGTTCCGGGTGAAATGTGTGCTTTTCACTCTTGATTGTAATTATTTGTAATTATCTCTAGGTTAGAGCAGAGAGGTGCTTCTCAGAGTTTAGTGTGCTTGCCCCCCCCCCATTGATGTTAAAACGCAGACTCTGATGCTGCAGGACTGAGCTACGGCCTGAGACTCTGCATTTCTTTTTTTTCCCTAATTTTTTTAATGTTTTTTAGAGAGAGAGGAAGGGAGAGGGAGAGAGAGAGAGAAACATCGATGAGAGAGAAACATCCGCTGGCCTCCTCCTGCACGTCCCCGACTGGGGATCGAGCCCACAACTCCCCCATGTGCCCACCGGGAATCGAACTGGCGACCTCTTGGTGCCTGGGAAGGTGCCCAAGCAACTGAGCCACGCCGGCTGGGACGAGACTCTGCATTTCCGACAAGCCCCTCATGCTGCCGGTGCTGCTGGCATTAACCTTGAGCACACAGACCTGGCGCGTCTTGCTCTGCCCCTCCTTCCCTTGCAGCTGGTGCAGGACTGGGGGCGAGAATGCATTTTTAATCTCCATGTTCATCACTCCCAAAGCCTCCCATTCTTGGCTGCACAGAGCCAGCCCTGCAGCCAGACCAACTGGCCCCTCCATGGAGTCCAGTGTAAGAAGGATCGAGGTCGCCTGGACTCCCGCCCGCGCCGGTGCTTGCCAGCGACATCTCCCCTCCCAGGAACTCGTAAGACACGTGCGCCCCGGACTGCCCTTCCCAGCAGCCTTCCAGAGCAGCGGGTGTCATTTATCTTCATGCTCTCAGAGTTTTCTGGGCTGGAGACTTTTTTTTTTTTAATCTCCTGACAAGATGCACATAACAAATTTCCACAAGCCCGGCACCGAGGGCTGGTAAAAATGCCCAATAAATTCGGAATACACCTTCCGACGAGAACACCGTATGCAAATGCAGCGTAATTCCGATATTAACTGCTGTCCCTGAAACACTGTTCCAGGCTGAGCTGTTCGATTGCGGGTCCGCTGTGATCGCGGCTGTGTTTTCTGGCAGCCAAAGGCTGTAAAATACCACAGGCCTTGGCCGCCTCTGTTTTCCATCCTAAACGACTGGCCTTACTGTTTACATTTCAACGCATACTTCCTTTTGCTAAATCATGCAAATGAACAGCCGGGCTGGGCAGAGCCCTGGAACCCAGCACTGGGGATCGCTTTGCGAGCGATTTCTTTTTTATTTATCCCCAAACCCCTAACATTTGGACTGGCCTGGACTGTAATGCAGTCCTCTAGACCTCTGGCTTGTTTTTACGGGGCTTGTTCGAGCTGGTGAGGTTTCGGAGATTAGAGGGCAGGCTCCATCCACCCCAGCCAGGCCTCTGGTGCACGGAGCAAAGAGGTAACACCGAGGGTGAGGGGCAGGGAGGCTAAAGGGCCCGGCTTTTCTTTTCTTTAAACTTGAGAAATTGCCCAGAGCCTGGACCTACGCTCTTCTCACCGTCAGCCGCATCCCAGCCCGGCTGCCGCGGGCGCGTCCAGGTGCGAGCTGGCGGCACCCGGGCCCAGAGAGGGCCGGGCAGGGGCTCCGGGGCCGGGCTGGGCGCTCACCGCTGACCTGTGCTGACCAAGACCTTGTGTGTCTCTGTCCCTGCCTTTCCCCAGGCGGCTCCGGGTGGAGTTACGAGTAACCGTGAAGGCGCTCGATGGGTAAACGTCAGGACGGCCATGCAACAGTGGCCTCCTCGCAAATTCAGTGTCACCCGCAGGCCTTGCTCTGAGGGTTTCACCCGTGAAGGGCCTCCAGGTAAGTACCGAGCTCTTTGAGGATTAACGTTTCTCTTTGTGACTGTTCAGGGAGTGACACCAGGCCGAGGCCCGGAGCTGGGAGGCCGGGGGCCGTCTGGGTCGGTGCAGGTCCCGCAGGTCCCAGAGGTCCCGGCGCTGGGGGGGCCCCGGCAGAGCCCCCCAGGGCCTGGGGCAATGCTGCCTCCCCACACGCGTCCTCAGGGACCAGGAGGCAGTTTGATTGACTTCATCGCTTTTTGTTGTTGTTGGTAATTCTCACCTGAAAATATTGTTTCCATTGATTTTATTATTATTTTTTTAGAGAAAGTGGAGGGGGGGGGGAGAGAGAGAGAGAGAGAAACACTGATGTGAGAGAGACATCGATTAGTTGCCTCCCACATGCGCCCCGAAGATGGAACCTGCAAACTTTCTGGTACGTGGGTCGATGCTCGAACCACCGAGCCACGCGGGCCAGTTTCCCCTTCTGGCCCAGCTCTGCTCACATGGAGTAAGGGGGTGCTGGGCGCTGCCACCAGCCCCAGGCCTCCGGGGGACACACCACGCTTCTCACTTCCTGAGGCTGAAACCCCAAATCCCACATATAAGCTGCCCTGGGCCCCCCTCCTGCCACTGAGCAAGGACACCTGAGGAGGGGGGAAGGGGGGTCTTTTCCTAAAATGACCTCTAAGTTCCCAAACCACCTTTACAGAGGGGAAAAGAGAAGCCCCAGCAACGGGGTTTTAACTTTAATTCTTTAAAGAAAATGATTCTATATGAGTTTCATGATTTTACTTGACGCAGGTTTTTCAGCCAGAAAGCCAGGTCCCGCCTGAGATCAGTTTCAGCCACAGAGGGGACTGGGGTCCCCCTCAGGCGGCGCCGACTCCTCGGCCCGACGAGCTCGCTCGGCCCGCGGGCGGCGGGGCGGCCTCTCGGGGGTGAGCAGGTAGGGACGTGAGGGGGTCCGCGCCGGCGCGCAGGTCGGGTTTGTTAAAACGCGTTTGTGCCGTTTTAGCCGTAATCGAGCAAACCGTGCAGTTCATACTCTGTTTCTCTGGGTTAAGCAACCGACGGGCGCGAGCGGTCACTGGGGGATAACACGTCCGGCTGCTCGGCGGCCCCTGGTGCAGTTCACGGTATCTCCGGGGGCACTGTGGGCGCTGGGTGCTGTCACTCACAGTGGCTTCCGGGGGTCATGGCCTGGATCTCAGCCCAGATTGGCTCCCGACACGAACCCATCGCCAGGAGGGGTGCAGGTCCTCCTGCAAGCCCACTGGCAGCGAGTCTTGATGACAGGGCCCCCTTGGAGCTCGTGGTTGTGCAAAGGTAGCCCAGGGAGCTGGACGTCCAGCATGGGGACCCGGGGACTGAGCACCTAGTGGGGGGGGTGACTGTCCAGGTGGCTCTTAGCATCCTGAGCTCACACCTGGGAGCCACCTTGGAGGGACCCCCTGGGGTGCAGAGTGGGGAGGTTCTTCTTGGCCCTGTGGTGGGGTGTCACCAGGGTTGTCCCTGTTCCTGAGCTGATGGCCGGGAGGCTGTGATGCAACGGATGTGGCCAGCGTCCTTTAAATGACCAGTCCACGCTGTCCCCCCAGGCCCTCCATACAGAGTGACTTGTCACAAGCCTTCAGGAGCAAAGGGGACAGGGGTCAGGGCATTGGGAGGAGGGGAGGGACGCGGGGAGGGTCTTATCCCTGGCACCCTGTCCCCGTGGAGTGGTGAGCAGAGGACACCGGGTCGCGTCCTCTGAGAGGGGAACCAGGTCTGGGGGGGCTGCAAGGAGGTGCCACCTGCTCGGTCAGCAGGTGAGACTCTGTCCCCTCTCCCCCCCTGAGAGGCCCCTGATGAACTTGGGGGCATGTGGACCACAGCCTGAGAGGTCTTCTGGGAGGGACCCCATTCTGAGGGTTCCCAGAGTCATGGGGAGCAGAGGGCACCCTGGGAAATCCCATTCCTAGGGTCCCGCTGGGACGGGAGGGCCAGCTGGTCCTGGGGAGGCAGACGGTGACCACGGGGAGGGTCCTCATCTGGGACTTTGGGCCCAGCGGCCTTTAACTTAAAGCTCCCTGGCTGTGACCACAGAAAGTGCCCTCATTCACCTGAATAAACTCTAGATACGTAGAAAGTTCGCCAACTTCCCGCGTCTGAGAGGAAGCCCCGAGCTCAGGCTCACATCCTGGCAACGCCGAGACGTCGCTGGAGTCGGCTGCCACCTCGCGTGAGTTACAAACCCCGTAACTTTGTCTCACTGTTTAATGAAGTTGTAAATGTCAGGACCGATTTAGTGCCCGGAGCGAGGGTTCTTTCTGCTTTCTCAGGCGTCCGATTAAGAATTTATATTTCATTTAACTTCCTGTGTGTGGACTAGAAATAAAACATTTCTTTTGATTTCTTTACGACTAAAACGATAAAAAGTATTTTCCCCCGTGAGTTCTTTGGTGGGTGACAGAAGTGTCTGCGGGAAACTGGAGACAGTGCGTGTGGCGGCCGTGGCCTGTCGCGTGGATGGTGCGTCAGCCAGCGAGGCCGCAGGGCTGCTACGTAACAAACACCACCGCTGCTCTGTGACGCTCACGGCAGGCTTCACGCTTGCTCTGGGTGAGGGGCTTTGGGTGCCCTGAGGGCTGTTCCCTGGGCTAAGCTGGGCCTCATGACCAGCCTGGGGTGACCTAGGGTGGGGGACACAGCTGGTCTCCAGGGGTGACTGGGTGCTCAGCCTCTCCCCCTCCAGCCGGCCAGCCCCCGAGTGTCTGCAGGGAGGTGCCGGGTGGCCACAGACAACGCCCAGGGCTCACGCGTGGCCCTGAGGGTGGGGAGGGCACCAGAGCCACCGGGAAAAGGCAGAAGTGCTGCAGGGCTCTCAAAATGGACAGAAACAAAGAGAGATAATAATTGGAAACTCGGCCAAACATCGAAAAAGAGGAGAGGAAACAGGAGTTCAGAACGAGTCGGGTTGAAAGTAAATAAGTCAAAAGAAAGAAAATCAGGAGCATTAGCGAGGTCTTGATGGGAACAGAATCCACTGTCCTCCCGGTGACAGGGGGACAGGCTGATGCAGAAAACAAAGTCCCGCTCCGCCATCTGCAAGGAACACTTAGAATTAAGTGACACAGAAAGGCCCGGAATAAATGAAAGACAATTTTAACCCCGCACGAGGAGGAATTTAAGCTGAAACCCGATCAAGAGGAAAGGAGATCGTTATACGATGATAAATGGCCCAATTTGTAGGAAATTTAGCTGAATTGACGTAAAATGCTAAGCAGCAAACACACAACGTGAAGACAACTGGCCGCGCGGAGCAGCGTCTGCGAGAAAAGCCAGAACGACAGGAAGAAATGAAGCCACACGGGGGTCCCTCTCGGGATCTCACGGCTCTAGTAGGAAACAGGTTTAAAAATGCGGAGGCCGGAGTTACAGACGGCGCAACGTGATCCGCCTCTTCCAGTGGCAAAGCCACATTTCGTCACGTTGATCGAACACATAGAACGAAGGTAGCAGGTAGCCGCCCAGGAAACCTTCCAGCGTTTAAGAGGCAGGGAGGCAGCCCGGCCGGCGTGGCTCCGTGGTCGAGCGTCGACCTGGGACCCAGGAGGTCGGGGTTCGATTCTGGTCGGGGCTCATGCCCGGGGTGCGGGCTCAGTCCCCAGTCTGGGGGTGCAGGAGGCAGCCGGTCAGTGACCCTCATCACTGATGTTTCTCTCTCTCCCTTCCTCTCTCTGAAATCAATAAACACATATTTTTTAAAAAGTAGGGATATTGCAGGCGGCAAACTCTATTTAATTCGACATGAAGAAAATGGGCAGAAACCGGGAAACGTACGTCGACATAAGAAACGTCCAAACCCGGGAGAATTTTGATGAGTTTATTTGAGCCAAACGGTGGCCACCCTGCTGGGAAGCAAGGGGACCTTGAGCCCCTCTCGAGGGCTCCGGGGCTTTGTCCCTACAGCCCAACGGTCCCCCTTCCTCCTGCCCTCCGCCCACTGTCTGCTTCCTGGCTCTTCAGCCCTTCTCAGGGGATTGGCGTCTGTCTCCACCTCGGCCACATCTGTCCTCCCGGGACCTCGAGGACAGCGGCCTGCTGCCGCCGGCTGTCTCCCTGCCGCCCTGTGAGCTGCAGCCACCGACCGACTGACCGTCTGAGGAATCCGCCACCTCTCGCCTTCCCCCCACCCGCCTGGCTCTCTCCCAGGCCTCACCCCAGAACACAGACAAAATGAATCGTCCCCACCCAGAAATAATCCACCCCTGAGCGACCCGAGGGGCCGGAGCCCTTCCCGGACCCAGTGAGGATGCCGCCTCCCTCCTGCCCTGATTGCCCCTTTGTGCCCGGAAAGGGAGGGAGGTGAGCCGGTGACCAGGCCTGAGCCAGGCCTGAGTGCAGGGGGCTGGCCTCCCTCCCCACCGGGCGCGAGGACCGCCCGGGCACCCTGCAGACGGCCACCCGTCGCCCGAGTGTCTGCAGCTGTTCCCAGACGCTCCCTCCCATTCCTGCCTCTGGTCCAAGACCGGCCGCTCCCCACCTGAATTTTCATCACTTTCCCATAAACCACAAAGGTGAGAATCTGGTTTTGTTAAGCGCCTGCCTCTCCCGTGGGGGTTGACAGAGGCCGTTCAGGGCCCTGCTCCCGGGGTGCAGTCTCTCTCTGAACCTCTGCGGGACCCGGACGCCCGGAGATGCTCCCTCCGGGTCTCGGCAGGGTGCCCGGCGGGGGGAAAGCGGGCACCGGGGAAGCCCGAGGTGTGCGCGCCCCTCCCACGGGGGCGGCTGAGCTATTCCTGAGCTCCAGCCCTTCTGCAGGGACCTGGCTGATTAATAAGATCGGGTCCCGCTTTTCCTCTGATCATCTATTTTTTTTCCTGCATAAATTCTCTGAATGACATGTAGATAAATTCTTGAAATTATTAGTGTTGCACTTGAGACGGGATTTCATCATCTCACCTACTTAACTAATTTATTAGTTACAATTACAACTCGAAATGGTACCAGCTCCGGCGTAATCAAAAACCGCGTTTCAATTATTCATTGAGACTTTAATTAAAAAGCCCACTGAATTAATAAAAGCTTCGGGATGGATGTGATGGAAAAGACAGAAAGTTCTCAACAACTTTTCTCCGACTCGGGGATTAAGTTTCCTCCTGCGAATCCTCGCGGCCGCCCCTCGCTGGCCGGCGTGGACACAGGTGAGCGCGGCCGCGGGACACGGACGGGCAGGGAGGGACCCCCAGGGGACGGAGGTGGGCCCTGGGCAGGGCCTGTGGGCAGGTTTGAAATGTGCCCGGGAATCGGTCCCCAATCTGCATTTTCTTGCTTCTGGAGGAAAGAGGGGCAGCTTCCAACAGGCCCGGGAGCCGGCGTCCCAGAGGCCTGGGCGGGCGCTGACCTGGGCGCTGACCTGGGCGCTGACCTGGGTGCTGACTCTCAGGGCCCCGGGCCCTGAATTCCCTCCTCCCTCCTCAATATTTAGTTAAAGCATCGTCGGCACAGCAGCTCATCGGCCTCAGGGGCGCCGCGTGCGAGGCAACATCGATGGCCTGACGGGCTCAGCAGGAGGCATCGGCCGCCCCCTGCCCCGGGCGCAGCTGGGAGGACGGGGCTCCCTCCCCGGCTGCCCTTCGCACCCCCTGACTCACTCACTTTGCGGCTGGGAGTCTGCCCCTGTGCAGCCCTTCACCCTCCCTCCCAACCCCTGCCCCCGCCCCCCGCAGCCATCCCCTAGCTCTGTGTGTCTATGACTCTGCGTCACCTGTTTGTTCAGGTCCCACAGACGAGCCCGGGAAAGGTGCCGAGCGTCGCTGGTCGTTGGGGAAACGCGAGCCACAGCCACTGGGAGGCGTCACCAGGGCCCCCTCGGCCCCTCGGCCCCTGGGCACCTCCCGTCTTCCAGACGCTGAGCCTCGAGCTGGGCGAGGAAGGCAGTCGGAGGAAGAAACCCGTCCACGCTGACCCTGCCCAGCCCTCCCCGGTCCTGCCAGACCCTTCGTTGTCTTGGCCCAGGACTCGGCCGAGCCCCCGTCCGGTTCCCCAGCCTTCATTTACTTGACAACCGCATAAGAAGAGCTGAGCGCCGGGGCTTAGTCGGTGGCTTACGGAAGCGAGGAGGCCGAGCCTTTCCCCGGGGCCTTTGTACCGACGGGGAGGGAGCCTGGAAACACACACGCGTGCCCCCGGCTGCCCCGGCTCAGCCCCGAGAGCCTCGGCCTGCGCGCCAAGGGGTCTCGTGTTCGATTCCCGGTCAAGGGCGCAGAGCGTGTGGGGGAGGCAACCGGCCGACTGTCTCTCACATGCTGTTTCTCTCTTTCCCTCCCTTCCACTCTCTCTAAAAATCAATCAGTGGAAAATCCTCGCGTGAGGATTCACACAACAAAAAATACTGCAGGCCGGGAGCCGGGCAGGGCCCCTGGAAGTCGGGGACCCTCTGCCGCCCAGCCCCCCTTCCCGCGGACCTCACCCCAGGCCAGGCCTGCACAGAGGGGCCTCTCCCTCCGCTCATCTCTGCAGATAGATGTAGGGAAAGCGCGAGTCCCTCAGTCCCGGGGGTGTCAGTCCCCCCTGGAGGGGACGCGGGGCCCAGAGAGCGAGAGCGGGGCCTGGCGCGGCCTCCGTGGAAGGGGCCGAGGGGGAGCACGTCTGCACGGCCGAGGCTTTCCCGGGAGACCCCAGAAATGGAGGAACAAGGGCTTCGTGCAGGATCGGTCGGGCCCTGCCCAGCTCCTCGGCTGGTGCTGAGGCGTCTGCCGGTTAGTGATGCATCTCGCGCAGCAGCGGGGGGCTCGTCCGCTTAACGTCGGGGATTCCAGCACCGAAGCCAAAAGCCGTGTTCCATGATTTATTAATAAAACACAGGCAAGGGACGCGAGCGATCAAGCGGCATCTGCCGCCCGCAGGAGCAGGAAAGGGCGTCGCCCGGTTTCCACGCAGAAAAGTCAGTTCCGTGCCCGTCTCCTGGGGCTGGGTGGGGGTGGGTGGGGCCTCTGCGGAAGCCAGCGCCCGGGTTTGTTCTGTGTCCGTTGATGTCTTCCTGAGCCGCTGTGCGCCCTTCGTTCGGCTCCTGGGGTCCTCTTCACGGTTCAGTAAAGGGGGGTGTCGACGGGGCCAGGGCAGAGCGACAGTGAGACGCAGAAGGGCCCCCCCGGCGAGTCCCAGAGCCCCACACTGGAGAGTCTGACCTGTCCCTGGATCTCCCCCACACATTCTTTTTTTGTTGGTTCATCTCCTCCTGAGGATATATTTCCATTGTTATTTCAGAGGGTGGAAGGGAGGGCAGGTGGGGGAGAGAGGGGGAGAAACATCGAAGTGAGAGACCCATGGGCTGGTCGCCTCCCCTACACGCCCGGCTGGGGTGGGGAGCGAACCCGCAACCCAGGTACGTGCCTCGACCGGGATTAGAACCCGAGGCCCTTCAGTGCACGAGCTGGTGCTCTAACCACCGAACCGCGCCGGCCAGGGCTCCCCCATAATTCCTGGGTGCGGTTTTCTCTGCCTCTGCTGGGTCCCCCGGTAGGAACAGTCCCGGACGCTGGGAGCAGCTCACGTCATCGTGACGCGGCCACGATCGCCAGGAACAGCCTCCGACGAGGCAGGTGTCAGCACCAGGAGACACCGCCTCCCCGAGCGCCTTCCCCTCTCTTCTCGACGCCTACAGATTTCAGGTCCCCCCTGGACGACACACACACACAAGCTGTTTCTGAAATTCTTCAAATATTTGGAGACCTTTCTCACGTGTCCTCTATTTTTCCCCCCGAGCAGGGCAAACCCAGGCCCGTCAATGGTCTCCCCAAGAGTCGTGTGTCTCAGACACTGATATCCAGTCAGTCGTCCAGCAAACACAGCTGAGTCCCCGCAGGAGCCGAAGGGCCTCCAGGGAGCAGCAGCGGGGCCCCCGCCCCGTGACCCCCACCCCGGTGGGCACACCCTGCTCTGTGGGCTCCGAGCCACGGCCCACCTGGGATGGGCGGAATCTCCAACGGTGGCGGCAGGGTCCCAGCACCCAGTGCCCCCCCCCCCTTCAGGTTTTATTACGTGGCTGGAGCTCACCCGGGGCTCCTGCTTCCATCCCGTCGGCTGCCATCATTTTGCGGATTGCGGTCTTCATGCCGTTAAAGGTCTTTATCGATGTGAACGAATTAATGCGGAGACGCATCTCCAAGCCCTTCACGTCTCTTTCCAGCCTGGAGTCAGGAAGCGTGACCGGCAGGGAAAGAGGCTGCAGGCTCCATCTGGTCGTTTACAGAAGAGACAGCGGAGGTTCCGGGCGAGAAGCTCTTTTATTTATTCATCCATTCTGCTCGGTAATTTCACTTTTGCCGCAGATATCTCCTCTCCTTGTTATTTCCTGATGGTATAGCGCATTTTTATTGACTGATTGTGTTTCCTGACTCCCAGTTCTTTATATTCGGGGTGGACACCTCTGCGCAGCCTTAAGGCAGTTCATGAATTCATTCATTTAGTCAACAAATTATTTCAGCATTTTATTACGGAAGATCTCAAGGAGAAGAGAGAACCGCACTGTGAACGCCAACGTCTGCGCCACGCCAGTTAAAAAAAAGCATTGTGCCAACATGTGCTCATCTGTTTCTTCAAAGATTTTCTCAAATATTTTAAAGCATATTTCAGACATCATGTCACTTAACCCAAAATACTTGATTAGTACTTTTGCTTAAAAAGATACACACACATATACAATCTATAGCTATATCCATATCTGTCAATTTATCCATCCACACACCACCCACCCATCCACCCACTCACCCATCCATTATCTATCCATTGATCCGCCATCCATCCATCATCCATCCACCATCCGTTCACCATCCATCCATCCATCCATTCTTTCTTCCTTCCATCCATCCATCCATCCTTTCTTCCTTCCATCCATCCATCCTTCCATTCATCCTTCCTTCCATCCACCCACCATCCATCTATCCATCCATTATCTATACATCTGTCCATCCATCCATCCACCCATCCACCCATCCATCCACTATCCACCCACCATCCCTCCCCCCTCCCTCCCTCCCTCCCCCCCCTCCCTCCTTCCCTCCCTCCCTCCCTCCCTCCATCATCCATCCATCCATCCACCCATCATCCATCCATCCATCCATCCATCCCTCCATCATCCACCCACCATCCATCCATCCACCCATCATCCATCCATCCATCCATCCATCCATCCATCCATCCATCCATCCACTATCCACCCACCATCCCTCCCCCCCTCCCTCCCTCCCTCCCCCCCTCCCTCCCTCCCTCCCTCCCTCCCTCCCTCCCTCCCTCCCTCCATCATCCATCCATCCATCCACCCATCATCCATCCATCCATCCATCCATCCATCCATCCATCCATCCCTCCATCATCCACCCACCATCCATCCATCCACCCATCATCCATCCATCCATCCATCCATCCATCCATCCATCCATCCATCCTCCATTACAAAAAACCACAATGCCATGATCACATCTAACAAAGGTCACAGTAATCATGGATACTTTATAATTTCCAATCCATATTCACAACTTCTCTGCTGTCTGGTTTATTCTCTGAGTTTGGTGGTTAAATATTCCCAGGTTTTTATTTTCTACAGCTGTTCACCTTCCTTTACGGACCATTGATTTGTTGAAGGAACTGTGTCTTTCGATTAGCCCCTTGCATTTCGTGTGGGCTGCTGGACGGATCCGAGGCTCGGTCTCTTCGGTTTTCCATCCCTCACCAGTGAGCCGCTCTTCGCATCACATCAGGCGGGACGTGCACTTGCTGTCAGGATCGCAGGGTCAGCTGACGCCCGCTCCCCCGTCACCGCCTCACCTGATGGATGTGAAAAGCTGCCATGCACGGTTATTGAGTAGATCGATGATGTCACGAAGAATTGAAAAATGGTGATTTTCTCATTCGAACTTTCCTGTTGAGTAATGGCTGGGATTTTTCTATAAAGAAGCATTTTCTCTCATCAATTTTAAACTAAATATGCTGGTCCAAGCAGCCTCCCCTTTGGAGCGTCACTGTGAACATACATATTTTATGTTTGATGAGTTTCAATCAATCACGGTTATTATCCCTTCTGATATTCTCATTGCTCCATGTCAGGTTACTGAGAACTTCTCCCAACGGGTAGCTTTAGGTGGGAACTGAAAAGTTTTCATCATATTTAGAAAAAATGCCTGATATTTCTTCAAATATTTTTCTGTAACTCTTATATTAGACAGATGGATATTAGACCACGGCAGCTGAGGCTCTGTGAACTTTTTTAGTATTTCTTTTCTTTATGCTTTTCTTAAGACAATTGCTACTGTTATATTTTCAAGTTCAATTTTATGTGCTTCCGCTGTGTTCAATCTTCTCGTAAGTTCATCCGGTGTGTTAGTCACTGTAGATACTGTGTTTTTTAACACTGGTAATCTCATTTGTTTCTTCTTTATTGTTTCTATTTCTCTGTTCGGTATCACCACATGTTCTTTTAAATCCTTAATCACATTTATAAGGACTGTTTTAACCTTCCTTGCAAATCCGGGCATCTCTGTCACCTCAGGGTATTTTTTTATGGGTAGATTCTCCTCGGAGTTTTGGTGACACTTTCCCACGTGTTTACTAATTTCTGGTTGGACGTTTGGCATTGTGGCCGTTGTGTGGATGGGTGTTTGCTTTGTTGTCTTCCTTTGAAAGGTTTGAGTTTTGTTTTGGTGGCATTTATGTGGCTTTCAGGCTACATTGATCTTTTCAGACTCTCCCCCAAGCTCTGTCAGCGCAGGTCTAGGATGTTCTTTACTCTGAGGCCAGCTCAGCATTTCTGCTCAGGGGAGACTTTCCAGGGTTTATTCTGAAAACCCACATGTTCATCAAGTTCTCTGTGCTTGGCCCAGGGGAAGTGTGGACGCGTCGCAGCTCTGAGTGGATCCTTGGGTTTGTTCCGCTCGTAAATCCCTGCGAGCTCTGAGCATGACCTTGGGGAATTTTGCTTTCCGCCTGCAGACAGCACGGAGGAGACTCACGCAGGCTCCTGCAGCTGTCTCTCTGTGTGGGTGGCGTTCTGCCCCCGTGTTCCCACTGCCTCGCATGTGAGAGCACAGCCCCAGCTGGGGGAACCCTGCGCGCCACCTGCTGCCCCGCCCCCGGGAGCAGTGAAGGCGTCTCCAGGCAGAAGGCGGACGCGGCTTGACCCATCCACCCACTGATTCTCCTCCCCCAGGATTCCAGGCCTGGACGGCACGGCGGTCAGTGTCTGAGTCAATAGTTTCATACATTTCCTGGCTTCCTATTTGTTTCCTGTGGGAGGAAACAAGTCTAGTACCATGTCCATGGTCACGGTGGAAGAGGGAGTCCTACCAGCTGTGTGTTTGGGATTCTATGGCATAAAACATATGCAGAAACTATTGGGTAGATATTCAAAAGGAAATTTAAGTGAATAAATGATCCCTGGGAGATTGCAGCATCTCTTTTAATGATTGATATATAAAGTAGGCAAACGTGTTAAAAAATGGGTGTGCACACTCGTATTACTTAACTTTATTATTTATTTATTTAAATATGTTTTTATTCATTTTAGAGAGAGAAGAAGGGGAAAGAGAGAGAGAAACAATGATATGAGAGAGAAACACCAATCGTCTGCTTCCTGCACTGACCCCGCTGCCTGGGTATGTGCCCTGACCAGGAATTGAACCGGCCGCCTTTTGGTGCAGGAATGACCGTCAACCAACTGAGCCACACCAGCCAGGCTGTATTACTTAATGTTAATGAACAGGACCATTCTTTCTACAAATAGGACATTAGCTTTGGGTAAGATGCTGTTCCTGTAACCGGGGGCGTAACAGTGAAGCAGCAGGTACCAGGTCCTGAGCTCACAGTGCTGACTGTGCTGCAGGTGGGAGACACACGGGAGGAGACAAGTCAGGTCATAATGTAAGTGACACAGAGCCTCCCTTACGCAGCAATGACGCAGCCCATCTCCCAGGCTCCATGAAACGCTGGGGAAAAACAAACACTAAACGGGTTCAAAGAAAGTCTCGGTTCCATAGGGCAGATATTTTATGGGTCAGATTCTTCCCACACTGAGCTACAGCTTGTTATTAATGGGAAAAGTAAACGGGGAGAGATGTGTACCACTTGAAGTCTCCCCCACTCCACAGATACCTCATTTTCTTACTGATCAACTTAAAGAAAAGGGGTCATAATTCTAAATGATAGCCTATTTCGGAAGACTGCTGGAGGCAGAAAGACAACACAAACCACCTTCTGAGCCTTCAGTTCATGGGAGAAGGGAGGTCACGGCAAGGTCGGGCAGGGCTGCCTGCAGAGGGTCCCCCACCCCCGGGGCATCGGAACCGAGCCCACTGAGCTCTCAGCTCAGCTGTGCCCTGTGCTGTGAGGAACACAAGCACAGCGCCTCCAATGGTGGCACCCACAGGACCTTGATCCCAGAGCAGAGCAGGAGACATTCCCTTCTGCAGAGCAGCTTTGCCAGGTGCAGGAGTGGTCCCTTGTGGCCACACTTGGAATCGTGTGCCCCCAACCCCATGGTGGGTGTGGGGCCTGTTACGAGAGCCCAGTCTAAGTCCTGACACAGGGGCTCGCAGGGGCAGGTTCTCACGTCACGCAGCATTTTCTATCACACCGTGATGACAACATGGGGTCCCAGGGCTGACCCTTTGTGGGCAAACCCAGGCTCCAGAGAAACCCAAGGCTCTCATCCCTCAGGGTCCAAGGATGGAAAATGAAATTAGGTAAACCAATTATTCAACCCAAAAAGATGAAAACAGAGTAACAAAGTAAAAAAGAAATTAGGTTGCCTAGGTGAATTAAAGTGAAGGCAGAAAATTACCGATGAGATGTATTAAGTAGGTTTCATAAATACATTAAAGAACTTTCTTATAAAAGACTGATAAGATAGATAAATGTCCAGAAAATCTAATCAATGGAAAAATAAGACCAAGATGATGTGCATTTTATGGATTCTAAAGGGGCCATAGCTGAGTGGAGTAGGCGCTCAAAGGAGGCTCGTGAGATTGATGAAAACATGTCTCAGCATAGAATTCTCTGCACAACTGTACAGCAACAACTTTGAAATCTGCATGAAATGGTTGATAGACCAGGAAAACACAAATCTCCGATATTGACTCAAAAACAAATGTCCACACCACTTTGGTGAGAGCTTGGCCGAAGATAAGCTCACAAAAATCAATAGTTTTTATTTTACTAGAAATAAAATGCCTAGAGATAGAAATGAGGGAAGTATTTTCTTCTCAACATTGGCAGAAACTATAAAATGCATAGGAATTACCAAGCAAATGAAGACACAGGCCACGTGGAAGGGAAGAGAGTCTCACTAAAGGACTCAGAACAAGGCCTGAAGCAGGAAAGTCAGTCACCCCTGCAGGGGCTGCTCGACACCCAGACACTGGTCCTCTGAGACTTGATGCAGGAGCTTAATGCAGTTCCTGTTCATTTACCAGGCGCCTTATTTAATGATCTTAGAGTCTGTGCAAAAGAATAAATTCCCAAGAATAGTCAAGAAAACTCTGAAAAAGAATAATATTTGTAATATTGCCTGATGCAGAATGATAACTTATTTCCAAGCTCCTGTAATCAAATCAGCTTCGTGTAGCCCAGGAGTGAAAACACACACCAGAGGGGAATAGGGAATTGAGGAACAGAAGCTAATCTAGGGGATTAGATTTGTGGTATAGTGTTCTTCCAATTCAGGACAAAATACAGCTTATCCAACAGAGCTGCCAGTGTCGCATGGCCCATCTGGATGAGAGTGAAGCCAGACCCTATGTTACACAGGCAGAAACCTAAGTTCCAGAGGATTAAGGACTCACACAATGATGGTGATGGTGATGATGGTGATGAGGGCAATGATGATGATGATGGTGATGATGGTGATGAGGGCGATGATGATGATGATGGTGATGAGGGCGATGATGATGATGATGGTGATGAGGGCGATGATGATGGTGATGAGGGTGATGAGGGTGATGATGGTGATGATGGTGATGAGGGTGATGATGGTGATGATGGTGATGAGGGTGATGATGATGGTGATGAGGGTGATGATGGTGATGATGGTGATGATGATGGTGATGATGGTGATGAGGGTGATGATGATGATGATGGTGATGATGGTGATGCTGCTGCTGCTGCTGATGATGATGGTGATGATGGTGATGATGATGATGATGGTGATGATTATGGTGATGATGATGATGGTGATGATGATGATGGTGATGAGGGTGATGATGGTGATGATGGTGGTGATGATGGTGATGATGGTGATGATGGTGATGATAGTGATGATGGTGATGAGGGTGATGATGGTGATGATGATGGTGATGATGGTGATGAGGGTGACGATGATGATGATGGTGATGATGGTGATGCTGCTGCTGCTGCTGATGATGATGGTGATGATGGTGATGATGATGATGATGGTGATGATTATGGTGATGATGATGATGGTGATGAGGGTGATGATGGTGATGATGGTGGTGATGATGGTGATGATGGTGATGATGATGGTGATGATGGTGATGATGGTGATGATGGTGATGAGGGTGATGATGGTGATGATGGTGATGATGATGGTGATAATGGTTTTGATGATGATGATGGTGATGATGGTGGTGATGATTATGGTGATGATGATGATAGTGATGGTGATGATGGTGATGGTGATGATAGTGATAATGATGGTGATGATGATGATGGTGATGGTGATGATGGTGATGATGATGATGGTGATAATGGTTTTGATGATGATGATGGTGATGATGATGATGGTGATGAGGGTGATGATGGTGATGGTGGTGATGATGATGGTGATGATGGTGATGATGGTGATGATGATGGTGATGATGGTGATGATGGTGATGATGGTGATGAGGGTGATGAGGGTGATGATGGTGATGATGATGGTGATAATGGTTTTGATGATGATGATGGTGATGATGGTGGTGATGATTATGGTGATGATGATGATGGTGATGATGGTGATGGTGATGGTGATGATGGTGATGGTGATGATAGTGATGATAGTGATAATGATGGTGATGATGATGATGATGGTGATGATGGTGATGGTGATGATAATGGTTTTGATGATGATGATGGTGACACAATACCACCACCACAACACCCAGAAGCAAATCTTGGAGGTTTCATGTAAGATCTACAATGAGGGATGGGATGTGTGCAGAGGTTTATCCAGGATGGAGACCTGTCTCTTCCCTTCTATTGTAGAGCTGTAGGACAGGAGCCGGAGGTGGATAGTCACCTGGTTTATGTCTTAGGTGGAAGCTATAAGACAGAAGCCTGAGGTGGATGGTCACCTGGCCCCACATCTCCCAGACACCCTAGTAGGAGGGAAATGAAGTGAGGGTGTGACAATAGCAGCCCTGATGGCACGAAGTGGTATCAAGGTCAGGTTTCCCTTTCTTCCCACACTTCGGTGGGCCAGCCAGTCCTTCCCTTTTGATTACAATAGTGAATTCCAGTAATTTTCAAACAAGACACCCTGATTATTACACTGCTGATAAGAACTTTCCTGTGTAACAGGTTTTATTGCACAGTGGGAACAGTTTACTACACTGTCTGCAGGAAAATATATTTCCAGTTCCATCTACAGTTGTTTAGAGGGCATGACTCATTTGGTTTATAGGGGGAATTACACGGATTACTGTGGAATTACCTGCAGAGACAATATTTAAAAACAATGAAAAGCAAAGTGAGACCAGTAAGGGCTGCATTGGGAGTCTGGTTTACATGCATATTTATGACGATCTGCAGCTGGAACAGATTCCCACCCTCCCCGGTTCTCTGTGAGAATTTATTGCCATGTGTCAGAATCCACCGTCACAATCGACCCTGCCAGCCCGGTCACTGTCACTGTCATCACCCTGTGGCACAATAGGAGAGGACTGATTTTATTCATAGATTCATCTAAATTTAGAATTGGAAATAATTTATCTAGTTTCAGTGTGTAAATTGTGTTTATTTAAAAAGTTGCTGCCTCGCGGCCTTAAACATGCATAGCAAATGGTGTCGGGGACATTTCCTGATTTTTCAAAGCCAAAGCCAAAGCCAAAGCCTTTTAAATGTCTTCAGTGCTGCGTTTCACCCCATGTTTCAGGACTGCTGTCTGTGTGAAGCTTGTGGCCCCGTGGTCAGTCTGTTGGGGTGCATCTTCCTCCTCTTCAGCCCCCAGACCCTGCACGTGGCCAGGAGAGAGCACAGGCACTGGTGCCAGTGGAGAGAATAGAAATGCAGGGTTAGAGGTTTGAGACGTTATAGACAGAAATTAAACACTGTTTACAGCCCATCCTCTCTTCGGGGGTCCCCTTGGCCCCCCACACTCAGTCACACGGTGCCTTCTGTCCCCTTACTAGATATGGATACTAGGAAATATGTGAATTGCAAGTTGTCTCAAATGCTTAGGGAAATGCTAACTGAGGCGATCCATTCCTTGAGGAGGGACCTCCAAACTCTCTTGAACCCCCAATACAACTGGCTTCACAGCAGAACTCAAGCCAGTGGCTGAGCCGATGGGCCCGATGCCTGATAGTCACTCACTGTGCTGGCTGCCGCTGGCCATGCCCTGTGTGACCAAGCATCTTGCAATGAGGAGGCCCTAAGCTTTTGGTCCCTCCAAGAAGAATGCTGACTCTCCAAGGGACAGTTGAGGACGGGCCCTGAGGGGCGGAGCAGTGTGCAGAATGTGGGAGACCTGGGAAACAGTACCCTAAGCCAGCCCTCTCCAGTGCCCCCCAGGAGGGCAAGGTAACAGTTCTCAAACTGAAGCCCAATGATGTCATTGCCACTCCTGATGCTGGCCTGCGATGGGGATGACAACTGGGACCCTTCGCTCTTGGGCATGCTCACCTGCACGGGCCTCTGTCCCCACATCTGTGTGTCAGCCATGCTGAGCCGTCTGCCGTGCCCTGGGTAGACCACGGCAAAATCAGCGGGAAAAGCAAAGGCCACTGAGAAATGATTTTTGAAGAACTGGTCAGACTCTGAAAAAGAAAAACACATCTGAGCTTCAGACCAGAATGAAAATCAGTTCCAGAAGGAGCTGGAGAAGGCAGAGGAAGGAGGGATCCAGGAGACACTTAAAAGTGGAGGGGGCGTGGGGGCCCTGGGCCCATGGTAGGTTGTCCGTGGCTGTCCTTGGCGCTGGCACCGAGTTGTTCTTTGATGAGTCAGCTTGAATCCTGGATCAGACAACTGAGAATCAGGGGAAGGCTTCTCTCAGGAAGATCTTCCTAATGGTCTGATGAGCCCTCCGTGGCTGGAGGTGCTCGGGAAGACCAGCAAGACAAACAACCAATTAAAAAAAAATGGGGACAGTGTCTGAACAGACACAACTTAAAACAAGATGTACCCGTGTGAGATGAGCACACGGAAGGATGCGTGAGGTCACCGGTCACCAGGAGGAGGCACCATGGGACCACAGTGAGCCCCGCTGCATGGCGGTTAGAGGCACCCACGCTGGCGACGTGGAGCCACCACAGAGGGAGCGCACGTGGTCCCACCACACAGGAGGACTGACTCGTCTGAAGCTAAACCCACAGTTACCTTATAAACAGCAAACGAGTCTGAGGTAGTTACCCACCTGAGCTGAAAATTCATGTTCTCACTGAAACCTGCATGTGGGTGTTCACAGCAGCTTTATTCATAGTTGCCCCTAACTGAAAACAGCCAGGATGTCCTTCAGCAGGGGGCTGGATGAACGCCGTGGCCCTCGCGACAGTGGAAGACCTCTCAGCAGGTGAAGGGAAGAGCTACCGACCACACGACCACATGCTCAACCCTACATGCCTTTTGCTAAGTGACAGACCAGACCCACAGGCTGCATGCTGTGTGGTCCCATTTCTAGGACATTCCGGAAAAGACAAAACTACAGGAACGGAAAACATAGGTGGCGACCAGGGCTTGGGGGTGTGGGGGCCAGGCAGAAGATAATTTTGGGGTGATGGACTGCTCTGCATGTGATTGTGGTGGGTACATGAGTCTATGCATTTGTCAACACCCACAGACACAGTGAGCTTCACCTGACACTTATATAACCAACCAGAAGATGGGGACCTACAGATGAAGTCAATCTGGTGGTCTTGAACTTGGACTGTGGTCTTGAACATGGACAATGGTCTTGAACTTGGACGGAGGTCTTGAACGTGGATGATGGCCTTGAACGTGGGTGGTGGCCTTGAATGTGGAAGGTGGTCTGGAACGTGGATGGTGGCCTGGAACGTGGACGGTGGTCTTGAACGTGGATGATGGTCTTGAATGTGGGTGGTGGTTTTGAACATGGATGGTGGTCTGGAACGTGGGTGGTGGCCTTGAATGTGGAAGGTGGTCTGGAATGTGGATGGTGGCCTGGAACGTGGACGGTGGTCTTGAACGTGGACGGTGTAAACTTGCTGAAGGGAAAGGGGAGGAAAGGAACCATTGCAGTAACTCTGGAAACGACAAAGGCAAAGACAAAAGAACTGCGTGGGCGCTGGCTCCAGTGGTTAACTTTTAACGACTCTATATGTGCGCGAGGGCTGAACAAATGAGTAATAAATTGTAGGTAATGAGAATCAGATTCTCACTCAGAGGAGGCAGTTCCAGTGAAGGCAGGAGGAGGCCGAGAGGCACGGAATGTGCAGGTGGAAAAGTGACGGACGGGCGTGGCCAGCCGCTCGCCGCCTGGGGATGGACGGTGAAGACTCTGAGGCCACTGGGGCGGCGTTCCCTTCACCGGGGCCTTCGGAACCCAGGAGCGGTTACTCCTGCCAAGGGCAGCTGAGAGTCCGCCCGAGGGCACCAGGCTGGCCACGGTGACCCTCAAGATGCCAGCTCTGTGACCCCAGTGCCTTTCAGACAGCTGAGGGGCCATCGTTGGCTGGTCATGGGTGCAAACGGGGTGGGCTCCTGTCCTGCAGTCCCGGCACCTCTGTGCTGATGTTGGGATGTAAATGGAATGTTTTCCCCTTGGGATGAACCACCAGCCAACGCCATCTGTGCCGCCTGCAATTTCAGCCATAAATCCGGGTCGCATTTATTGGAGATTTGTTTTCGAGATGGCTAATTTTAGTCTCCAATTCCACCGCACACTAATTTCCCTGCTTCTTTCTTGCTGAGAAATCTGATATAACAGCCCCTCATAGAAAGGGTTTGGCAGGTTCCCAAGCCCGCAGCCTCGTTCCTTCACTTGGAGAAGCTGTATTTCTCTCCCTCCCCCGCCCTTCTGGTGGTGATGCTGCGAGAGTCCCAGGAAAAGCAGTGAAAATGCCGCTGTCCTTGTGGACGCAGAGGGGCTCGGCCTGCTCTGGGCCGAGGGGGTCCCCGAGCGGGTGGGGAGGGACGAGAGAGGGGCAGGACCTCCACTCCCACTGCAGCCACCACCTGCGGGCACTGCTTTGCACCGTGGAAACCGTTGGGAAAGTTGCCTTCGTGTTTCTGAAACAGCTGAATCGATGCCCAAGGTTGGCTGAGAGTCTAAATCTGATGACACCGGGCAGCACAGAGCAGCCGTCTTGTCCACAGGGGAGAGGTTCTGTGACGGAAGCTCCTTAAAGCGGCTCTTAGCCTTGAGCTCTGCGCAGACGGGGAAATTTTCCTTGGAGCAACCGCAACGTGCATCTTCCATCCTGTTTCCACAAACCACGGCTCCTCTGGGGAGCACGGCAAGCTGGAAAACGTCCAAACTGGAAAGGCAGCCTCCCCCGGGGGCTCTCCCAGGGCCAGTCGCCGCGGAGGCGCAGGTGCCCGGGGCGCCTCCCAGAGCTGAGCTTGGAAAACAGGCCGCGGGTGCTCCCGGGTGCCAGGCTATGCGACAGGCGATTGTCGGGGGAGGAGACCGGCCTCCGCCGCCCGTTAGGCTGAGGTAGATGCACCACGTTCCTGAGGGCACAGCCCCAGCTGGTGCCGTTTTATAGACAAGGTTGGGAGGTCACCTGGCTGCAGAGCCCAGAGCTGCACCGTGAGGGGCAGGTCTCTGTCCCCATTGTGCCGGGAGGACACGGCGCCAGGCACACAGCAGGCTTTACGCTACTTCCAGCAGGAGCGCCAACAGCAGTGCTTCCTGCTAAGTAAAGTCGCTGCGCCTATCGGTGGAGACGCTCAGGTGGCACTTTCTGTGTGAGGTAAGGACTCAGCCCCCCCACTCTCTTCCTTCTTCCCTCTGACTCCCCCTCCCTCCCCTTTCCCACCACCCACCTATCTGTCTGCCTGTCTGTCTGTGGCGGACATGGGGACGTAACAGAGGCCAGGCTCTAGCTGGGCCGATGACCTGCTGCAGGTGTCAGTGTCTCCGGCGCTTGTTTCTGGGGTGTCGGAGGGGAGGTATGAGAAACACGACCCCACCCGGCAGAGTTTGATTCAGAGTGTCACAACCAGCGAGGCTTTGTGTCCTGGAGCCAGGGGGATGGTCAGGGTGACCCCCGATGGGGGCAAAGCGAGACTTTCAAAGAGAGAGAGAAGGCAAATGACAGCAGAGCCGCCCATCCACAGCCTCGACCCAGGTCGTTAGGCCCAGAAAAAGGGGAGTTTATTCACAAGGAAACCGTGACCCCACAAACTACGTGTGCAAAGTGCCTGCTTCCCAGAGGTGGGCCAGCTGCGGCGGGGCCATCGCCTCAGGCAGGGACCCTGCCCAGTGTGGCCGCACTGACCTCCTCCTTGGTGTCTCAGGACCGAGGGAGGAAGTCCTGGCTGGCAGAGCAGCCTCACGCTCAGGCCGGACCTTGCTTGCGAGCCCACCCTGTCCTGGCTCCTGGCCAGCCCCCCAGATGTTAAAATTCCACAGCACTTGGCATCAGGCGTGGAAGGCCCTCCCCCGATGGCCCTCATTTTCTCAGCCTGTTGCAGTAGATGCGTATAACCCAAGCAGCACTCCCAGGAAACTAGGTACCTACAATTCCAAGTGGAAGTTTGACAGGTTTACTCCCAGTTACCAAAACGTACCCCAATATTGAAGAGTAACATCGTTCAAATGGATTCTGCATAATCCCTCCTACTGTCTCCTGCACTTGGCTCCAGAAACGCACATTTCTGGCCCTGGGTCAGCTCCAGGGGTCTTTCCCTGACCGGCTCCCAGCCCAGATCTACCAGGTGGATCAGAGGTGAGGCGGTCACACCATCCTCGCTGGGCAGCTGCAGACAGGAGACTCCCCTCTGTCCGCCATCTCTGCAGAAGGCAGCTCTGCCCTCCGTGGCCCGACCCTCATCCCAAGCCTACTGATTCTGTTCAGTGCGGAGGATTCTGGTGGGAGATCCTATGAGGGCCGGACTCCTCCTGGCCGAGTCTCCCAGGTGGACAGGTATGTAGTGGGAGGACCCTGGTCCAGAACAGAGAGGGACAAACTCCCATCTGGGACCTGTGCAAAAACCTGATCCTTCAATTATGCATAACTGCACATCCCAAGCTCTTCCTGGTGGGAAATTTCCCCAGACATCTGAAAGCTGCTAGGACAAGGTGCACAGAGCTACTTTGAGTATTTATGAGATATTTGCTGAATGTGGGGCTCCCATCAGCATATCACTAGGAGCCCAGAGGACATGTAGTGGACTCGGAGACCTTCAGCTACAAGGACCCCTGGGCCATCTGCATTCCCACCTTGTGTGCACTCACTACCATCTCTTTCATATGGTCCTAATTATGTGCCTTTATATTTCTCTGTTCTTTTCTTCTTTCCTGGAGCCACTGAACTGCTGGTGAGCAATAGAGATGGACAAATCTAAACAGCACATTTGAACCCATAAACACACCCGTGGGCAAGCTTCATTCCAGACAGGCAGGCTCGAAGGGTGCCCTCTGGAGCGGTGAGCTCACAGAGCTTCGGCAGACGGAGAGCAAAGGTGCTCAGTGGGCTCAGTGCGACTGGAGGTGCCCGGGTTAATTGCACTAACACCCTTTTTTTTCACGTCTTCTTTGTCAGCAAGAGAGCCTCACCTTCTCCAAGGCAGCTGCTGACCGATAGGAATGGCTCAAAAGAGGAATCTAGAGTCATTTGACACATCACAGAACAGACACAAACAGCTTCAAAGCTTCTCCGAGAGAGAGAGACAAGTGTCCACCCGGGTGCTTAATGGGAAATGAGGCAGGAGGGAGGAAGGACAACCACCAAAAGCCAAAGAACAGAGCAGGGATGAAAGAAGAGAACCAGATAAAGGGAGAGGGGATAGAGCACTGAGAAGGGCACCAGCGTCTCAGTGGGCAAAGCAATGGGGCCGAGCTTCCCCTCCATGCTGAGGCCTGACCAGGGTCAAGGTGCCCTCACAAACAGTCACATCTCCAGGGGCTGTCAATGCCTGACCATTATCCCAGTCCAATGAAATAAAATTCTTCATCCATCCATCATCCATCCATCCATCCATCCATCCACTCATCCATCCGTCCATCTATGCATCCATCGAACTATGCATCCATCCATCCATCCATCATCCATCCATCCATCCATCATCCATCCATCCATCCATCCATCCACCCACCCATCCACCCATCCACCCACCCATCATCCATCCATCATCCACCCATCCAACTATCCATCCATCATCCATCCATCCACCAATCTATCTATTTACCAATCCATCCAACCATCCACCAATCTATCTATTCACCAACCCATCCAACCATCTATCCATTCTTTGTGGTTTTGATTCCTTAGAAAATCACGGTCATGACAGCAACTTTCCTCAAAGAGCTACTGTTGGAATTAATCAGATGGGAGAGGTCAACTACTGAGAACAGTGCCTGGATTACGTTCAAGCTCATGGTCCTTAACTGGGTCCTTGAAGTGGCTCTGGGAGGGTTTGGTTGGGAGGGGCAGCCTGAACACAGGAAGGGTTGGGGATCACCTGAGAGTGGTGAGGGGAGACCTGTGGGGGAGTGGAGATGGCAGTGTTTAGGGGAAGCAGGGAGTGGTCTTGTTCTGGTCTTGTTTGGTGGAGGGTGCCCTGTTGCTTCTGCCACAGTGGTCCTACATCCCAGCTTCTAGTTTCCCAGCATGTGTCTGAGGCCCACAGGATTGCCTTACTCACATTCTGGGGTCATGTTAGTATGGATTCAAACGAAGGATCCTAGTTTATTTCTTCAGTCCTAAGCAACCACATCTTCTGGGCTTAGGTTTTCTCAGCTTCACAATCAGTATGTTAATAGTTCCTACTCCAAGTTCTTCTTGAAGACGTAATGAGATCATTCATTCATTCAGTAAGGATGAGTCAGGATTCCGTGTGCCAGGGTCTGATTCAGGTGACAGAGGGACAGCAGGGGACCAGACACAGTGCCTGATGTGGTGATGTCATGAGCCCCTGGACAGAGGCAGACGTTGGAGACACAACAGTGTGACCTCTGGGATGATGAACTCTGTCGAGAGGAGCAATGCAGGTGGAGGACTGGCGAGTGCTGCCGAGCATGATGGAGGCCCCTCTGCTACGACGACATCTGCAAAGTCCCTGGAAAGTAACAAGATGCGAGCCGAAGGGACATCCGAGGGCGGGTGAACACAATCACTAGCTCTCAGCTTCTGTTGTGAGTTGAAAAACAAAACAGAAAACAGAAAAAGGCAAACACGAGCTAGCAGCCAGCACACTTCCCATTCAGAACCTCTTCTTTCTTCCTGAAATACCGTGCTTTGAAATTCAGCAGGGACTGCACACTCTCTTTTTTGTTCATCTGAAAATACTTTCTTATCTCACTCCTTAGCAAAGATATTGCCATAGCTTCATCATTCTAGGATGCCAGGCACTTTCTTTCCCTGATTTAAGATCTTATTGCACTGCCCTGGCCGGTGTGGCTCAGTTGGTTGAGTGTCAACCCATGAACCAAAAGATCACGGGTTCGATTCTCCGTCAGGGCACATGCCTGGGCTTTGGGCTCGATCCCCA
The DNA here is from genome assembly GCF_964146895.1 of Miniopterus schreibersii. Classification (NCBI taxonomy): domain Eukaryota; kingdom Metazoa; phylum Chordata; class Mammalia; order Chiroptera; family Miniopteridae; genus Miniopterus; species Miniopterus schreibersii. The sequence goes on along the minus strand of NC_138102.1, from coordinate 187,031,820 downwards.
GTAGGGGGCGTGCTGGAGGCAGCCGATCAACGTCTCTCTCTCATTGATGTTTCTCTCTCTCCCTCTCCTTTCCTCTCTCTCTATTAAAAAAAAAATCAATAAAAACTTTTAAAAAAGGATCGTATTTCACTGTCTTCTGGCTTCCAGGGCTGTGGAGGGGCGCCTGTCTGGGACGCATGGCTCTGCCCTTTCTCTGTGGCTGCTCTTCAGACAGCGCGGGTTTGTTGATTTGCGTTCTCTCCGTGATGGGCTTAGGTGTGGGCTTCTCTGAATTTGTCCTCCTCGGCAGCTGTAGGGCTCCTTGGATGCGCCGTTGAGGCCGTTCCTCCTTGTCTCCGTTTGCTCTGTCCCTCCTCTCAGCTTAAACACTGTCTCTCCTTCGTTCTTCCTCTCTTCCCGTCTCTGGCTCCTGTGGACACATCGGTCCTCCTCAGTCTGTCCTTCGAGTTTCTGAACCTCGCCCACATTCCAGTGTCTTTACTTTCCGCTTCTTTGGGGAACCTTTTTTTGTTTTGTTTTTAGTGTATCTTTATTGAAATATATAGATAAATATATCTTCAGAGAGAGGAAGGGAGAGGGAGAGAGACAGAAACATCAATGATGAGAGTCATTGATCGGCCGCCTCCTGCACGCCCCCTACTGGGGATCAAGCCCTAAACCCGGGCATGTGCCCTGACCAGGAATTGAACAAGGCTCTCCGAGCTCTTAGGTTGATGCTCATCTGCTGAGCCACTCCAGCTGGGCTTTGGGGAGCTTCTGAGTGACATCTCTTTCCATCTACTTAGTTGTATTAAATTGGCAGTCAGTTTCAAATTTCAATAATGAGGTTTTAAAGTCTATTTCATTTTTAGAAGCTCTATTTCATTTTTTTAACAAATGCTCCTTTTCAGTCGAGACAGTCCCTTGTTCCCCCATCCTACGTTCAATCCCCATTTCCTCTGAACTTATTAAATATACTTATTTAAATTCTGAATTGGATACTTTCAATATCCTCAGGCTTTGCTGGCCCAACTTTGCATTTCTTCGCTTCCCTCGACTCACGCGTCAGGTGGCTTTTCCTTCGTGAGCGTGGCGATTTTTAATTATAATTTCACGCTCCCTTGAATAACATGTAAAGTGTAGCCCTTTGGGTAAGCTCCCGCTTGCCTCTGCTAATTGCTCGGTGGCACTGCCAATTCAGCCCTCTTTCAACTAAACATTTGGTTTTCCTTTCTTGCTTTCTTTCTTTTTAGTGGGGGCGGGAGATAACACAAGAAAGTGGATTCCAAAAGCAAACTGGCTTACCTGTGTTTTCCTGTGTTTCTGGGTTAAGATCGTGGTGGGGTGAAGGTGTGCTGGGGCAAGAGGTGAGGGGGACCTTTTAAAGAAATTATTTTAATTTTTTAAAGATAACTTAAGAGCAGATCTAGGTTGTAGCAAAACTGAAGGGGCCCTGGCTGTTGTGGCGCAGTTGGTTGGGTGTCATCCCAAGCATAGGAAGGTCACGAGTGCGATTCCCGGTCAGGACACTTGCCCAGGTTTCGGGCACGATCCCCAGCGGGGGGGGGGGGGTGCAGGAGGCAGCCGAGCAATGTTTTTCTCTCATTGATGTTTCTCTCTCTCTCTCTCTCTCTCTCTCTCCCCCTTCCTCTCTCTCTAAAAATCAATAAAAAATATTTTTAAAAAATTGAAGGAAAAGTAGAGATTTCCCATACCCCCCGCCCCTGCCCCACACATGCACAGCCTCTCCCCGCCCTTCAACATTCCCCACCAGACGGGACATTTGTTACCTACAGTGGCTGGTCGTCATCACCGAGCCCAGAGTTTGCACGTCGTTCATATTACACGTGGTCCACACTTCACGCTTGGTGCTGTTTGTTCTACGAGTGGCATCTTTCTATTTTATTTTTCTGTTTCTCTCAGAGCCATGGCTGAGAAAAGCAGCTGTTTCCTGTGGAAACCAGACTTTCTCTAGTTCACGTAGTTTGTTTGGCTGCCCTTTGGGGTGTCTGGTTTTATGGGACGTCTCCACGGCAAACTCTCCCAGACCCCGTCTGCTCCTGAGCACACAGCCTGTTGGAACCCACTGGACGCCAGGGTCTGGCCCCACCGTCTGGTCCCATCCGCCTCTCCTGCTGCTCGAGGGGCCAATCCCAGCACCCGCCTCCTCCAGACCCTGGGCCCCGATGGTTAACTGGCCTTTAGCTCTGGCGTAGACAGGACTTTACAAACGTGTTCACGTTTCACCCAGAATTTTAGCTCTTCTGACCCAGAGGGCTTCTGGGTTTTTTTGAACTTGGTCATGTTAACTAACATTGCCTTTATTTTTTACTATTTATTTTTTCATATATCTTTATTGATTTCAGAGAGAGGAAGGAAGAGGGAGAGAGATAGAAACAAACATAAATGATGAGAGAGTCACTGACCGGCTGCCACCTGCACACCCCCGCCGGGGATCAAGCCCGGGCCTGTGCGCTGCCTGGGAATCCAACTGCGATCTCCTGGATCCTAGGTTGACTCCACCACTGAGCCACGCCGGCCGGGCAACATTGTCTTTATGTCTTGTGCAAGTGTGTGACCCCCCAAAATGTACACACACTTTAACAGCTGATAACTCTCTTAACGGCCACTCCTTTCCAGTTTCACTGATTTGAAATAATGGGCGAAGCCAGACTAAGCTTTGAACAAAGTAAATTTATCCACTAGACTCTTTTATGGGGACACATAAAAGATAAAGTTTATGGTAAAAGCCAGCAGCAGTCGATGCATTGAGGGTGCACAGATATCACACGAAATGATTCTTGATGTTTACGATTCCACTGCTTCGTGTTATCGGCAGAGCCCGGACCAGAACGGCCATCAGTTTGAAAACAGGTGTTGAAAAAAAAATTATTCATTTTTGTAGATTTTTAAAAATTTTGAAAAAGGAACTGCACGTTAATAAACACTGATTTTATAATCATTCAAAGTGCGTTTACAGTTTTGGGGGGACACTGTATGTATGAATGAGATTCCTTAGTTCAATATTCCCAAGATGAATACTCTGTTTTGTCTCAATTTTGCGGATTCCTCCTAAGGTATGGGGTTTCCAGAGAGAAACACCTGGGTCATTCATCGCCCCTCTCGGGGGTGCCGGGGTTTTGCCTGTTGCTCGCTGCAGATCTTTCTCGTTAAGCGATGAGTCTGCAGGGGTGGGAGGTGCCCCCAGCGCTCGGGGCTCCCGAATGGCCCTGCTCATTCCAAACCCAGAGGCGTCAGCGTGAGGACCCGACGCTCGCTGTGGTCCTGCCTGGGCAACAAGGACCCTCTCTCTCCCGCTCTATTTTTAGACTCGGCTTGCAACCACACTTCACTTGTTTGCTAAATGAACTCATTTTTAATCAAAAATTGCTATCATTAATTATGAGCCGTGCAATCAATATTCATTTCAATTCAGCAGATAGAGTCCCTCTGGGGGCTCCCGCCTGACTCGGGCGCACACACCCCGGGAGGAGTTCATTCCGTCGGGGTCTGCACATCATTAAGGGGCAGTCTGTCTATCACAGCCTGTTATTAACGTGCAGACTCCATTTAATTTCACGTTAACTGACTGGCAGTGAGATGATTGATTTCACTGGGAAGGGATGTCGAGGAGGGAGGCCAGGCCAGCAGGTGGCAGGAAGCGGGGAGCACGGGAGCCCCTCCCCGCAGGACCCTTGGACATCTCCCCCGTCCCTCTCCTGCCCCAGCATCTCCTCCCAGTCTCGGGGCCTCGGCGGCAGCCCGTGGAGTCTGGGATGGGATGGGGGTACGGAACGGAAAGGAAGGACCGAGCAGGCCATACGGTGGGGGTCCAGGGGGCCTTGACTCTCCCCAAGGGCCCTTGGCAGCCGGTGCTCCCCCATGGAGAGCTCAGCCCCGAGGAAACGGTGTCCCTGCCTCACCTCCTGGGGGAGACCCCGCGAGGGGCCTTTGCCACCCCTGCCTCGCCTCCCGGGGAGGCCATGAGAGGGGCATTCCCACCAGCTGCCCTGCTGGTGGGGGGCCCAGGTCGTGCCGGTCACTCTGCAAACAGGAACAGTGGCCACACCAAGTTCACCGAAGGCCTCGAGGAGCAGGGAGACACCCGTGGCTCTAAAACCCACAGGAGACCGGGGGCTGGGACCCAGTCACAGTTGCTATGAACTGTGGAGTCTCCTTGGATGTGGGAACTTGAAGGTGGCGGAGACACAGCAGGACCACGGGCCACAGGTCGCTCACGATGAGACCGCAGTTCACTGCCCGCATGTAACAGTGGAAACAGAGTCTCTGGAATCCCCGTAAAGAAAGGGAATTGTGTGGCGCAATGATATTAAAAATCCTGCACAACGCAGGACAGGCGGACGCTGCAACTACGGCAACGCCACAGACAGAGCACCTGAGGCCCGAGCAAACGTGTTCATGACGTCTTACTCCAAAATGGAATTAAACGGCGAGCAGGTAGGAAAGTCCTTGAGATTTATGTGACAGGGAGCGAGCGTGTTCTACAGCGAAAGGGCTCCTACAAATCAATACAGAATGATGGAAACCATTTAAAAACAGGCCTGGGAAACAGCGTGGCAATTTGGGAAGATTCCGTGTACACGGGCCACGAACCCACCGGAGATCCTTCCACCCACCGGGGAGCAGACCACGGCTTCCCGCTGTAGGCGAGGCTCCTGGCCACCCCTGGGGACAGTCGCTGCTTCTGCCCTCTGGAGGGTGGAGTTCTCTTTTTTTTTCTTTTTTTTTAATTTTTAATTTTTAATTGATTTCAGAGAGAGGAAGGGAGAGGGGGAGAGAGAGAGAAACATCAATGATGAGAGTCATTGATCAGCTGCCTCCTGCACGCCCCCTACTGGGGGTCGAGCCCACAACCGGGGCATGTGCCCTGACCGGGAATCGAACCAGTGACCTCCTGGTTCATGGGCTGGTGCTCAGCTGCTGGGCCACGCCGGCCGGGCAGGGTAGGGTGCTTCTTAGTCCCCCCTCCCTGGAGGCACCTGGTGGGTGACATCGGAGACCAGCTCTCTGACTTCTAAGTAACGATCTCAGGCAGGCAGGACTCCTGCAAGCACATGGCTTGTGATGGGGAGAGACAGGCGAGGCCCCGAGGTTGGCAGTAGGGGCTCAGCTCACGAATAAGCTGCTGTAAGAGGCAGGGACTCCCTGTGTCCTGTCCCCACAGGGAGGGAGGAAGGGAGGGAGAGGGGCCCGTGGTGTCATTTCCTGCAAGACCCACACCATCGGCCAGGTACCGAGACAGGTGTTCCCAGCGCTTCCCGCCGTGGCTGCCGTGACCTGTTGTCAGACGCCCCTGCCCCAGAGCGGGCGACATGTAAATGCCTCCCGCGCCCGAACCCGAGGTCTGGCTTCTCCTGCGGGGGCCAGAGTGCGGGTGTGAGAATCCTGGGGCCGCTCGGCCGCCTGTTCACGACTGTGGACACGCCCGGTGAACAAGCTGTCGGTGGCCCGTCAGCGGGAACATTCCCGGTGTAGCTGTTAAGAGCAGTGCGGCTGCCGGGCATCAGCTGGCAGAGACTGTGGTCCCAGAGCAGGTGTGTCCTCACCTTCGGGGGGCCCAGGCATCGCCGGCTAAAGTGCCCAGAAGCAGGTGGGAGCCGCAGCTTCCTGAGCTCGGCTAGGCCCCTCCGCGGGCGGGTCCCTGGCTCGGGATCGACTCACTTGCAGGACACGCAGGTCCCAGGTCTGGGCTGGCCCTGGGGAGGAGGGTCCCCACGAAATACCCTCATTTGGACACAGACACACTTTCCGTGGACTTGATGTGGCTCGTGAGGCAATGTGAGGCATACAGGTGGCAAGAACAGGGGTTATTTTTCGGGGGGACTGTGGCAGCCAGACCGATGGGCGGCTGGTGCTCCTGCGGGCGGCCGACCTCACCTCAAATATCACCGTCTCCCTTTCGGTTCTGGCTTCTCTGGGAATTGCTTTATCTGGAGTTGGAAGGACTGCACCTAATTAGGCATTGCCACTGCCAAGGATTTAATTGCAGTCTCTGAGTTTGTCCTGTTCTGCTCCGCGTGGCCCGTCTTTAATTACTGTCTGCTGACACTCCTGTTTTTGTCAACAAGAAGCCAGCCCGCCCCTGCCTTCCCTCCCGCGATCGATGTCTGGAAGTCACCCCCCAGCCTCCCCTCGGAGGTCAAACCCCTTAATTCACTGAATAATTAGATTTCCGTGAAAATCAAAGAGGACCGCCGGTGACAGCAAAGGGGACCCGGCCACCAACGTCCCCGCACACCTTGATGGCTTTTTATGGATGTCTCTTTATATTTTAATGAAAGAAAGCCAATTAGCTATAAACTGATTACTAAGAACATAACCAGGGTCGTTTCTTTGCAACAAATCAATCAACAAAATGCTAATCACAGATGGGCTTCCAGACTTGGATTAATCTATTGGTAATTAACGTGCACTGCAGATGCGGCCCGATCTTGATGGCAGCCGAGAGGCACAGACGTCTTCTGCTGACCGATGAGACCCTGCGGCTTTGCTTGACAGAGGAGGAAGGCCCGTGGTGGCCTGGGGCCTCCGAGGACCTAACAGGCCTGCTGGAGGTGGTCCTCAGGCGTCCTCGGGAAACTCGGCCGGCGATGCTCTTTGAAGATGAGACCTTTTTTCGGATGCATTTATAATCGAATTTGCATTTTTATCGTGCACATAAAGGAGGCTTTTCTGTAAAGCAGAGTCATCAATCCAGGCTCAGCCCTCATCTCACCTTCTCAGAGGATGGCGGGTGGACTGGGGTGAGGTCACCACGGTGCCTGTGGTTAGAAAGAGCGGGTCAGCCCTGGGGAGGGAGGCCCGGCGGCCTCGCCTGGACACTCGCTGAGGGTGTCGGGGAGCGGTCCCCGGGGGCCACGGTGGGGGCATCTCTCCAAAGCCACCCCCTGGCTTTCTTAACAAAGCCTATGTATTATTTTTATTTATAGCTTTAAAACTGATGTATGTTTAAGAGTTTCCTTTAAACTTTACACGTGAGGAAACAAAGCCAGAGGAGGAATTCCTCGCCCGAGGTGACGTGAGCTCCTGGGGAACCGAGGGTAAGGAAGGAATCCCCAGGGTCGTGACACCCGAGTCAGTAAAGAACCGCCGCAGACAGACTGGTCATCAGGGGGTGTGTTTGGTGGGAACCACCGTGGAGAAAGGAGTTCTGTCCCCAGGAAGTGACACCCCAGCCCCGGGGCACCTCATGCTCACAGGAAGTGGAGGTGACGCCATCTGTCCGGGCCTCGGGGGGCATCAGCTGACAGGGAGCCCGGTGGGGCCGGTCCTTGCGTGGGGTCCCCGGAGGTCAGTGTGGGGTGGACCTGCGGGGTGTGGGGCAGGTGGCGGCTTGTTGGCTGCTGTGTTTGTTTAACACCTGGGATCGTCTTTGGAGGCGGGAGGGGCCCAGGGCAGCCATGAAGGGCGTGTGACGACCTCCTGCAACCTCGCCCGCTTCCTCCCAGGACACGGCCCAGCACCTGTGGGCACCTGACCACAGCTGGCCACATCTGGCCTGGAGCGTGCTGTGGGGTCAGTGACAGCTCAGACCCTCAGGCAGGGACTTGGCAGGTCACAAGTGTCCACCTTGGCCCATCTGAAGATCAGGGTGACCCTTGGGTTCGAGCTGATGACCAGCACACACCTGGGAGGCAGGATTTGTTCTCTGGTTTCCTCGAGGACCCCGGTGGCAGGAGCCCCAGCCTCAAAGTCCCAGAACTGGATTTTGTTTCTTGACCCTCCCGTCCCCTTGGCTCCACCTGTGTCTCCTCGTCTGCCCCCTGAGGGTCCTGGCAGACCCAACCTTCCTCCCGTGACCTCCCCCATCGTGGGTGAGCAGGCCCTCGAGAGATGGCAGCTGTGCGCCCGTGCCACTGCGGGGCTGTCCCCGGTCCGGATGGGTCCCCAGGAGCCCAGGGTGACCCGCGGAGATGCATCCCCAAGTCTGCCCGAGCGCACCTGCCCTTGGCATCTCATGGGCATTCCTCCCCCAGGCCGCGTGGCCTTGCAGCCAGTGGGGGGCTGTCGGTGCTCAAGGGCTCGGGAGGCGCAGGGAAGACGGATGGCTGCTCAGAGCACGGGGCCGGTTCCAACACGGCTCCTCGTGCTTCGCATTCATTAGCGAAGCGAGGTGACCGCGGCC